>NW_027555847.1:188546082-189282046 GCF_003287225.1 Phascolarctos cinereus
TGCTGATTCCAGCCCAACACCAGGTAAGCTGCCAAAACTCTACAGCCTCCAACTGCCAACAGAAGAGGCCCCAGCACACAAAGCCAGTGACCAAGACCTAGGCTCCCAACACAAGAAGCTTGGGTCAGTGCCCTCTGTTCCCCAGCAGGAGAGCTCAATCTCTTTAAAGGCCAGGGAATAAAGAAACACATGAGTAAAAAGAAACATACCATAGATTCATATTATGAGAAGAGTGAAGATCAAGACAGAAATTCTGAAGAGGACAACATTGTCAACAAACCCACATCTGCAACATCAAAAGGGAATATGAACTGGTCTGAAGCCCAAAAAGCCTTCTTAGAAGAGCTCAAGAAGGATTTTAAAAGTCTAATGAGAGAGGTAGAAGAGTCCTTAAAAAATACAATTGGCCAATTGGAAAAAAAGTAAGAAGAAAACAAGTCCCTTAAAAATACAATTGGCCAATTGAAGAAGGAAGTACAAAAATTAACAGAAGAAAACAATCTGTTAAAAACTAGAATTGGACAAATGGAAACTAATGACTCTATGAGAGAGCAAGAATCAGTCAAACAGAAACAAAAAAATGAAAAAATGGATGAAAACATAAAATACCTCATCGGTAAAACAACCGACCTGGAAAATAGATCCAGGAGAGACAATTTAAAAATCATTGTACTACCTGAAAATATGATGAAAAAAAGAGCCTGGACAGTATCTTTCAGGAAAACTGCCCTGAAGTCCTAGAATCAGAAGGTAAAATAATCATAGAAAGAATGCACCACTCACCACCTGAAAGAGATCCCAAATTGACAATGCCAAGGAATATAATAGCAAAATTCCAAAATTACCAGATGAAAGAGAAGGTGCTGCAAGCAGCCAGAAAGAAAAAATTTAAATATCGTGGAACCACAGTCAGGATTGCACAGGACCTTGCAGCTTCTACATTAAAAGACTGCAGGGTGGAACATGATATTCCATAAGGCAAAGGAATTTGGATTGCAGCCAAGAATCAACTACCCTACAAAAATGAGCATGATTCTTCAAGGGAGGAGATGGATATTCAATGACTTCCAAATCTTCCTCATAAAAAAACCAGAGCTCAATAAAAAATTTGATCTTCAAGTACAAGATCCAAGAAAGACATAAAAAGGTGAATTGGACAGAAAGATACAAAATGTTGTTAATAGGGGTGGACTGTTTACATCCCTGCAAGGGAAGATGACACTTGCAACTCTTGAGAACTGTATTGTTATTACCATGTTAAAGGTGGTGGATATTAGTTGACTTTGATGTAATGATAAAAAAAAATCTAATCAAGTGGGTTAAATAGATCCAAGTAAGTGGATTAGTCTGATCTTAGAAAATGTACTGAGAAAGAAGGAGGCAGACAAGGGTAAATTACATTACAGGAAAAGACAGAAAATACTATTACAGCAGAGGGAAAGAAGGGAGGGGGGTGAGCATTGTTTGAACCTTACTTTCATCAGATTTGGCTCAAGAAGGGAATAACATAATCAGTTAGGTATGGAAACCTAACTTGACTGATAGGCAGTAGGAGGGAAAAGGGGAAAGAAAAGTGAGGGGGGATGGAAGGAGGGAAGAAGAGGTAGGAGAGAAGGGGAAGAGGGGGAAAGGGATAATAGAAGGGAGGAGGGACTGAAGGAGGTGGTGATCAAAAGCAAAGTACTGGTGGGGGGGAAGGGAGAGAGGAGAAAGAAAAGCATAAACAAGGGGGAAAAGGATGGAGAAAAAGACACAGATAGTAATCATAACTGTGAAAGTTGAATTGCTATCTTTTTTTTTCTCTTCTGTTCAGTTTTGTTTCCTCTTTCTGATGGTTTCTCCTGTTGGTTTTAATTTTTACTTACAACTTCACTAATGTGAAAATATGCTTAATAGAATGTAAATGTATAGCCTATATAACATTGTGAACAGTCTTGGGGAGTGTGGTGGGGAGAAGGGGGAGAAAAATTTTGAACTCAAAAGCATATGGAAGTGATTGTTGATAAATCAAAATAAATTAATAAAATATGCAAAACCCCCAAACAAACAAATAAGTAAACAAACCAATAAATAGGATGAGGGAAATAGAAAGAAAAACATGTCCCTAAGATTAATCCAGAAACAAGATGACATGACTATTTCAATTACTTCTGTTAGCCCACCTCTTCCATAAAGCCGTCCTTGATTACTCTAAGCTAAAATTGTCTTCTTTCTGAGTTCCTTTCGTACTTACTCTCCCAACTCTTCATTTGGCAGTTAGCCATATATTGCCTAGTTTTATTATATATTGTTTGTTGCCTATACATCTTTTCCTAGTTAGCTTAAGAACTCTTTGAAGGTAGGAATCCTGGTATTTAAAAATATTTATGGTATTCTGAACTTAAGGAATAAAACAAACATTTCCATGACATACTAGAATAGAAGAAAAAGATGATTGTACATGAAACTGCAAATTTATTATGTACAACTTGCTATTTCTTTTAAATATATAATAAAGTTATCATATCACTTTCTTTTTTTCCTTTTTCTTTCCTCCTTTCCCACTGTAGAGATTGCTATCATTAGACACAAATACGTTTATGCATACATGCGCACATACACATGCACACCGTTCTGTACATACTTCTATTTGTTAGTTCTTTCTTTGAATGCAGATAGCCTCTTCTTTCATATGTCCTTTGTAGTTAATTTTGGTGCTTATAATAGTCAAAATGAATTATTCACTCAAAATTGTTCTTAAAGTAATATTGATGTTATTGTATACAACATTCTCTTGGTTCTGCTCATTTTGCTCTTCATTATTTTGTACAGGTCTATCCATGTTTTTCTAAGATCATCATTTCTTATAGCACAGTATTATTCCATTTCAATCATATACCACAGATTGTTCAGCCATTCTCTAATTGATAGGCATCTCTACAATTTCCATTTCTTTGCCACTACAAAGAGCACTGCTATAAATATTTTAGAACATATGGCTTCTTTCCCTTTCCCCTTAATCATATTGGGAAAAAAAGGAACCTATATATATTTTTCCTCTATGAACTCAAGGCATCCAACCCTCTACATAATAATAATTGCTAATACTTGTATAGCAATTTAAGATTTGTGAATAGCTTTACAAACATAACCTCAGTGATCTTCACAACAACCTTGTAGATAAATGGTATTATTATCCTCATTTTACAGATAAGGAAGCTGAGGCAGAAAGAAATTAGGTGACTTGCCTAGGGTCACACAATAGCTAGAAGTTGTATGAGATCACATTTGAACTCAGGACTTCTAAGTCCAATGCTCTATCCATTCTGCCACCTATCCCCATGATAGTTTTTTTTTTCATTTATAGAAAGGGATAACAATATCACCTACCACCCTTGGTCATTTACGTATACATTTTGAAAAGCATAAAATCTTATATGAATGCTGTCTAGTGTTCACTGTTGTTATCATGATCTACAGTCAATAACTATTTGTTGATTGAGTGGTACCAAATATGTTCTTGTTTTTTTCAATGGTTTTCTTCACTGGTATAGATTATAGCAAGATTATAGATTCCTTGAGGGTAGGGACTAGATGCTATACTTTGCATTCACCACTTCTTTAGCACCTATGACACTGATGAACATGTAGTAGATGTTCAGCAAAGATTTGTTTAGTTGAATTGAGAGGATAAGTGTGCATTCAAGAGGGGCCTGAAACCCCAGTCCAAACCCTGTGAAAGAAAATGATCTCCAGAATCTTTCAACGTTCTACCCAAACACAAAAGTTATTTCTCTTTTGTTCTTGTAATTATTTTTTCTGATTCTTAATTCATATTTAATCAGAATGGGTATAAGTGTACACCAGGCACCTGCATCATGGCAATGGATCCTCAAGGTGTGGCAGATGGAATGTTTAGGACTTTCCTATAACCCCTTAAGATAGTGAATATATGTAGCAAGGACTTACTCATCATGGGTTTGGACAAGTCTTTCACTTGTAAGAGCGTGTCTGAAGGATGATGGAAAGGAACAGCATCTTGGTAGATAGAAACCTAGGATTCTAGTCCAGACTCTGCTAGTTAATTGTGTTTCTCTGTTTTTTCTTCAATTATAACGTGAGAGGAAAATTAATGATTTCAAAGGCCTTTTCTAGCTATAATTATATAACAGATGATTTTGGAACTTGGCTATTATTGCTGTATCCTGTTACCTTCAGACACTTTAATCCTTTTCACCTTTACCAGACAACAGAAACAGCTTCCATCTGAAATTCCATGTCCTAAATTTAATCCTTTGTTGCAACAACTGCTTTCATTGCATTTTGTGATATATTTGATTTGCATAATAATAAATATTTTTGTTCATGCAAAATATTTGCTAAGTTCTTAATCACCTAGCATTGTTGTTAGTTGGTTAAGAAAAAAATAAATTAGAAAAATGACAGAGATAATATTTTCTTGTCCATGACTTAATTGATAAATCATGATCTGTTTCCATTTGCTGCAATGCAAATGTCACTGTAATCACAATTCACTATTCTCATCAAGTTGGTCACATAGAGCATTAGCTTGGAATACACACAACAATACCATAATGTGATTGAAAATGCTCCTGATATTCTCTGCATGGGCTTATTTCTTCCTTCCTGATATTTGCAGTTTGTTGTGTCAACTGTGTCTTGCATATTAATGGTGTAAATGAGAAAAGATTTAGAATTTATAGTCCGGACAGTAGAAATCAGGGTTTGGAGTTTATTTTGTTCTGTTGTTTTTTTGAGAAATTTCATGTGAAGCCATGTTCCTCATTTGACAGGTAAATCCATGACTAGAACATCAAAGAATCATAGAATTTGTGAGTCAAAAGAGACCACAATCTGTACGTGAAAGTAATCTTTATTAAAATTGCCCAACAAGTCATCACCCAACTTCTTCTCTAAACCTTAAAGGACATAGAATTTGCTATTTCTAGAGGCAGACCATTCCACTTATGGACAAATCTAATTTCCTGCAAGCTTTTCCTGATATCAATTCAAAAATCAATCTCTTTGAAGCTTCCACCCGTTGCTCCTACTTCAGCCCTTCAGGACCAAATAGAAATAAATCTAAACCCCCACTTTCATGACAGATCTTCAAATACTTGAACACAGGTATCATTTCCCCAGCTCCTTAACTAGTTTTCTCTTCTCCAAGCTCACCATACCCAGTTCCTTCAGTTGATCCTTTTACAAACATGGATTCAGGACCCTGCACTATCATAACTGTCCTCTAGATGCAATCCAGCCCATCAATGTCCTTTAGCTGTGCCATTCAAAACTGATCACAGTAATCCAGAGATATTCTGACTAGGGCAACATTATAATAGATAGCATTTTTATAACACTTTAATATTTGCAAAGTGCTTTATGTAAGTTATCTTATTTGATTCTTACATTAAACCAATCAGATAGGTGATATAATTATCTCCATTTAATAGAAATGAATGAAGTTGAGTCTAGGAGGGGTCAAGTGATTTTTCTAGTGTCACATAGCTATTGTGCCTGAATCAGAATTTTAACTCAGGTATTTTCATCTTCAAGTCCAACATTCTAACCACTGCTTCACCTAGTTGACCCTAGTAACAACAATAAAAACAGTTAACATTTGTATAGTGCCTACTTTGTGCCAGGCATTGTGTCAAATACTTTATAATTAATATCTCATTTGATCCTCACAAAAATCCTGGCAGATAGGTGCTATTATCCCCATTTTGCAGATGAAGAGAATGAGGCAAACAGAGGATAAGTGACTTGCTCAGAGTCACACAGCTAGTAAGTGTCTGAGGCTGGATTTGAACTCAGATCTTCCTACCTCTGGGCTTAGCTGCCTCTAGTACAAAGAGACTATCAACTCCTTACCTAAATGATGATGATGATGATCATGACGATACACCATAATTTGTTAATACTTTTCCCTTTACCATAATTTAGCTTTTGAAAGGCTTGCATGTATTTTTCATCTATGTTGATTATAGGGCCTTCATGGGTAAGGATTGTTTTGATATTTCTCTACTCTCTACCATGTGTTTACTGCCCACTTCACATCATTGTTGTGATTAAAATACTAGAAACTTAAATTTTTGACACTGAATCAAGAGAAGTCACGTGGCTTAGTGGATAGAGAGCTGACTTTGGAATCAGAAAAACCTAGGTTCAAGTCCTGCCATTGAAATATTGTGCTGCCCTGGGCAAGTCACTTAACCTCTCATTGCTTAGGGAATGCTCTAAGACTGTAAGTTAAAGAGTAGGTGTAGATCCACTTTGGTAAAGAAAGTTTCTTCACCAGAGAGTTACCTGTACCTGTGAAATCACAGAACCAGTCCCTATCCCCATCCAACATATTTGATAAATATTGGTTTTTCCATTTAAATAATGTTATTTTAAAAGTATTTTATTTTTATTTTTCCTCAGTAACACATAAAACAATTTTTAACATTCATTTTTAAAACTTTGAATTCCAAATTCTCTTTCTTCCTCCCTCCCTAACACCCCCCCCACACACACCCTATTGAGAAGGCAAGCAGTTTGATACAGGTTGTATATGTGTAATCAAGCAAAACATATCTATAATAGTCATGTTGTGAAAAAATATATATAGACCAAAAAAAAAACCTCAAGAAAAATAAGATAGTTTAAAAAGTATTCTTCAGTCTGTATTCAGACATCATCAATTCTTTGTCTGGGGATGGATAGTATTTTTCATCATAAATCCTCCAGAGTAGTCTTGGATCATTGTATTGTTGCGAATGACTAAGTCATTCACAGCTGATCATCCTAAAACACTGCTGTTACTTTGAACACAGTATATTTCACTTTGCATCAGCCCATACAAATCTTCTCAGGTTTTTCTGAGAACATCCTGCTCATCATTTCTTATAGTATAGTAGTATTCCATCAAATCACACACCACACCTTGTTCAGTGATTCCCCAACTGATGGGTATCCACTCAATTTCTAATTCTTTGCCACCAGAAATGAGCTGCTATAAATATTTTTGTACATATAGGTTCTATTATTTTTGTTTTTTATCTCTTTTGTGATAAATATTTATTTACTTACTGTTGTCTGTCCCCTACTAACACAGATTGATCAATTAGCTAATGATAACCAAATAATGCCTTGAGTATCACAGAGTCAAGATACCAGAAATGGAAGAAGTGCAGCCTCATTCTCCAACAACTACTTCTTTTTTCTTATTTAGTATTTCATTTCCCTCCAGTTACATGTAAAAATAATTTATAACATTTGTTTTTAAAACTTTGAGTTCCAAATTCTCTCCTGTCCTCCCACCCCACCCCATTGAGAAGGCAAGCAAATTGATATAGATTATACATGCGTATTCATGCTAAAAATTTCCACAATAGTCATGTTGGGAAAGAAAACACAGACCAAAATCCCTCAAGAAAAATAAAGTAAAAAATATGCTTCAATCTGTATTCAGACACCATCAGTTCTCTCTGGGCATGGATAGTATTTTTCATCATAAGACCTTCAGAGCAAGGATCCAAGGAAGGATCTATGTCTTCCTTGGATCATTTTATTGCTGGGAAGTTCATTCACAGCTGATCATCTTACAATATTGCCTTTACTTTGTACACAGTACATTTCACTCTACATCAGCTCATGCAAATCTTTCCAGACTTTTTTGGAGAGCATTTTGCTCATTATTTCTTATAGCATAACAATATTCCATCACAATCACATATCACAATTTGTTCAGCCATTCCCCATTGTTGGACATACCCTCATTTTCCAATTCTTTGCTACCAGAAAAGAGCTGCTATAAATATTTTTGGACATATAGGCCCTTTTCTCTTTTTTTAAAAAAATCTCTTTTTGGATTCAGACCTAGTAATGGTATTGCTAGGTCAAAGGGTATGCATGGTTTTATAGCCCTTTGAGCATAGTTCCAAATTGCTCTACAGAATGGTTGAATCAGTTCACACTCCACTGACAGTGCATTATGCATCAATGTCTCATTTTCCCCACATCCCCTCCAACATTTGTCATTTCCCTCTTCTGTCCTGTTAGCCAATCTAATAAGTATGAGGTAGTACCTCAGAATTGTTATAATTTGCCATCAACAGTGAGTTAAATCATTTTTTTTCCATATGGCATAGATAGCTTTGATTACTTCATCTGAAAACTGTTTATATCTTTTGATCATTTATCAATTTGGGAATTGTTCCTATTTTAATAAATTTGATTTAGTTCTCTATATGTTTGAGAAATGAGGCCTTTATCAGAAAAATTAGCTTTAAATTTTTTTTTACAGTTACTGTTGCTAACTGTATTTCACCCCATCCTATTCCACCCCAATATTTGTTCTATTCTCTCTCTCCTTTCACCCTGTTCCTTCCCAAAAGTGTTTTGCTTCTGACTACCAATTCACTCAATCTGCCATCCCTTCTATCATCCCCTCTTCTCTTATCCTCTTCCCCTCTTTCTTTCCGTAGGGTAAGATATATTTCTATACCCAATTGAGTGTTTATGTTATTCCCTCTTTGAGCCAATTCAGATGAGAGAAAGGCTCCACTCACTCCCCCTCACCTTCTCCTTCTTCCCCTCTGCTGTAAAAACTTTTTTTTCATCTTTTATGTCAAATAATTTACCCCACTCTACCTCTCCCTTTCCCTTTCTCCTAGTACATTCCTTTCTCACCACTTACTTTCATTTTTTAAATTATCAAACCTTCATATTCTACTCACACCTATGTCTTCTGTCTATATATACTCATAACTGCCCTAATAATGAGAAAGATCTTATGAGTTACAAGTGTCATCTTCCCCTATAGGGATGTAAACAGTTAAACCTTATTAAGTCTCTTATGATTTCTCTTTCCCATTTCCATTTTTATGCTCCTCTTGAGTCTTGTATTTGAAAATCAAATTTTCTATTTAGCTCTGCTCTTTCCATTAAGAATGCTTGAAAATCCTCCATTTCATTGAATAGCTATTTTTTCCCCTGAAGGATTATACTCAGTTTTCCTGGGAAGGTGATTCTTTGTTATAATCCTAGCTTCTTTGCTCTCCAGAATATCATATTCTAGGCCCACCAACCCTTTAATAAAGAAGCTGTTAAGTTTTGTGTTATCCAGTTATCCTGTTAATGATTATCCACAATAGTTGAATCGTATCTTTCTGGCTACTTGCAATATTCTCTCCTTCAACTAAGAACTCTGGAATTTGGCTACAATATTCCTGGGACTTTTTATTTTGGGATTGCTTTCAGGAAGTGATTGGTAGGTTTTTTCAGTTTCAAATTTTGCCTTCTGTTTCTAGAATATCAGGACTGTTTTCCTTGATAATTTCTTGAAAGAAACTCCTTTTCTGATCATGGCTTTTGGATAGTCCACTAATTTTTAAATTGTCTCCCCTAGATCTTCAGGAGATATTCATGTCAGTTGTTTTATTTTCCCCCAAGGCAATTGGGGTTAAGTGACTAGCTCAGGGTCACACAGGTAGTGAGCATCATGTGTCTGAGATTGGATTTGAACTCAGGTCCTCCTGACTCCAGGGCCAGTGCTCTATCCGCTGTGCCACCTAGCTGCCCCAGTAGTTTTTCCAATGAGATATTTCATATTGTCTTCTATTTTTTCATTCTTTTGGTTTTGTTTTATTGTTTCTTAATTTCTTGTAAAGTCATTAGCTTCCATTTGCTCAATTCTATTTGTAAGGAATTATTTTCTTCAGTGAGCTTTTTGTACCTCCTTTTCCACTTGGTCAATTCTACTTTTTAAGAAGTCTTTTTTATCTTCAGTGAATTTGTATGTCTCTTTTTCCATTTGACCAGTTTTGCTTTTTAAGGCATTCTTCTTCTCATTGACTTTTTATACCCCTTTTTATACCCTTTTGGCATAGTCTATTTTTCAAGGTATTATTTTCTTCAGTATATTTTTATGTTTCCTTTACCAAGTTGTTGACTTTTTTTCATGATTTTCTAGCATCACTCTCATTTCTTTTTTTTAATTTTTTCTCTACCTCTCTTACTTGATTTTCTGAATTCTGTTTAAGCTCATCCATGGCCTGAGACCAATTCATGCTTTTTTCTTGGAAGCGTTAGTTCAGAGCTTTGACTGTTGTCTTTTTCTGAGTGTGTGTTTTGATCTTCCTTGTCACCATAGAAACATTCTATGGTCACAGTTTTTTCTATTGTTCACCAATTTTCTCAACCTGTTTCTTGTTTGTAACTCTTTTTTAAAGTAGGGCTCTGTTTTCAGGCTGAAGGGTGCACTGTCCCAAGAGTTTTGTGCAGCTGTTTTCAGAGATACTTTTAGGGACCTGTATGTTTTCAGTTCTTCCAAAGTGGTATAATCTAAAGAGAGCTGTCTTTACTCCTCTCTTGGCTTGTGCTGTTGCCTATGAGAAACCATAAGTACTCTTTTCTGCCCTGGAACTGTAAGGAGCCCTATTCCACTCTTCCCATGAGTTTTGGTGTCCTAATGATCCTCTTTGATCTGGGACTGCCACCCAAGACCACAACTGAGATCTAAGTATGGGCAAAGCAACAGAGTCCTGTCCCCAGTGCCAGCAAACAGACCCCTGTAATCTCCATCTGACCAGTTATTTGTCCTCTTTATGGTCTGTGGTCTGAGAGCTCTGGAAGTAGCAGCTGCTGCTGCTTTTTCAATCACTCCTATGACCTGCTCCTGGTTTGTTGGGGCCAGGGCTGTGCTGGTGTGGCCTGAACTGGATCACACTCCACTTTCACCCAGGTATGTCTGACCTTTGCTGCTGACCTTCCAAGTTGCTTTTGGCATCTGTGAGCTGAGAGGTCTGGAAACAGCCACTGCTACCAATGATTCAGTCAACCCAATGCCTGCTCCTACTTTCCTGGGGTCCAGTCTACACTGGTGCAGCCTTTCATGTATTGTGCTTCTCTCTCATCTTGGTGCAACAAACCTTTCCTGCTGATCTTCTAAGTTGTCTTGGTGTGGAAAATTGTTTTGCTCCATCTTTTTGTGGATTTTCCACTTTAGAATTTGTTTAGAGTCATTACTTAAAGTATTTGGAGGGTTTAGGGGATAACTCAGGCAAATCCCTGCCTTTACTCTGTCATCTTGACTCTACCACCTCCAACTACTTCAAAGATGACCTTGGATCAGTGGAAGACCAAGTTATGATCAGAAATCTCAGGAGAAACCATAGTGGGCAAGATATTTTATATATATATATATATATGTATATATATATATGTATATATATATATATACATATATATATGTGTATATATATATACACATATATATATGCACACATATATGTACACACACACATGTATATGTATATATATGCACACATATACACACACATATATATGTATATATGTATATATATGCATATATACACACACATATATGTATATGCATATATACATACATACATACACACACTTGTATTTTTTTTTCACAAGATCACAAAAATTGACCCATAAGCAAATGACCAGAATAGGGATCATGGTATTGGGGTGGGCCAAGATAACAGAGGCAGATCCCAAGAACACAAGTACCACCTTACTGTTCCTCTAATCCTAGCAACTAGATGACAGATAAGAGAAGCTAGCATTGTATAAGGCCACTACAGTCCTTCCAGAAGTATGCAGAACTTAGAACTAAGACAAAATTCCAATCTGGGAAGTAAGGCTGGAAGAATGAGGAAAGAAAAAATGAAAGAGTAATTATGATGCCAAGGATGCCCAAACCCCAAACCCAAAACAGAAGAAATAATTCTAAACAACTACAAGTGAAGCCTCAAATAATTGCACAACTTAACCATGAGATCAAGCAAATTTTCTTGAAGAAATGAAATAAGAGAAATGTTTAGAGGCCAAAAAGAACCCCCAAAAAACAACCCCAAACCAAGTCAAGTATCTTTCAAAGTAGAAAAATAAGGACAAAAATGTTTGTTTCCAATTTGTGATAATTGATATGGTTAGCCACTTTTGACAAAAATAAAATCTTCAGTGGCTTTCTTTTACTTTTCAAATACAGTTTAATACCCTTTGCCTGGTATTTGAGACGTTCTACAATCTGCCAGCGTTTCATAATACCCCCTTCCATGCAAACAGTACTTAGTAACTCTGTCTCTCAAAAATACTTTGTATTTCTCATATCTGTGCCTTTAATTATTCTGAACTCTACCTGGAATGAAACTCTTTCTCCAAACCTGTTGAATCGTTATGCATCTTTATAAGAACAGTTCAAGCCAATTCAGTTCAATATGTGAAGTGCCTAGTATCTTGATGGCACTATGTTATGAGAAAGGCAAATAAATCAGTGACTGTTCTTGAGGAGACTTCATTCTGCTAAAGGGGAAATGGGTATAGATGCTAAAAGACAAAGTAGTTTCAGGAGTGGCAGAGTACTAATGACTAAGGTGATGGAGAGAGGCCTTTTGTTGAGGTGATACCTGAATTAAGTCTAGAAGGAAGCTAGGGATTGAAATGCTATCTTCTCCTAGGAGCCTTCCCTATCTTCCTGTTGATTATGCCCTTCTTACTTGTTCCTTATGTAACCTTAGTTTTTCTTCTGTCCTATTCACTTCTCATGTATCATTATATGAGCTAGTTATCTATGTATCTGTTTCATCTCCTTGCTTAATTTCATGTCCAATGTCTTAATAACTTAATCAGCACGTACTTACTAAGCCCTTATTAAGTGCTAGCCAGTGTGATAAACACTGGAAATAAGAACATAAAAGCAAAAATAGTTCCTGAGAAGAGTTTATAACTAAACAAGAGATAGAATAGATCACAGGAGGTAAAATGGGCAATTTTAATTAAACAAAATGAAAAAGTTATTGCACACAAAAAAAAAAACCTCACCACAACCCAGTGCAGCTAGAATTACAAAGAAAGTAGGCAAAGCAGGTTGGGGGGCAGGAATTAGAGCAAGTTTCTCAGATAAAAGCCTCTTTTCTCAAATATATAGAAACTGAGTTGTTGAATGATCAAAGGATGTGAAGATGTAGTTTTCAGAAGAAATCAAAGCCATTTATATTCATATGAAAAAATGTTCAAAATCACTATTGATTAGACAAATGCAAATTAAAACAATTCCGAGGTACCTGTTCACACATCTCAAATTGGCTAATATGGCAGAAAAAGAAAATGATAAATGTTAGAGTGGATGTGGAAAAATAGGTACACTAATGCACTGTTGGCAGAGTTGTGAATAGGTCCAACCATTCTGGAGTACAATTTGGAATTATGCCCAAAGAGTGAAAATCCTGTACGTACCCCTCGACCCAGCAATACCACTATTTGATCTGTATCCTAAAGAAGTCAATGAAAGGAAAGAGAATCTATATGTACATAAATATTTGTAGCAGCTATTTTAAATTTTTTTTCTTTTTGAAATTAAATTTTAATTTAAAATTTAGTTTTAGTTTTCAACATTCACTTTTATAAGATTTTGAGTTCCACATTTCCCCCTACTTCTCCTCTCCCCTCCTCAAGACAGCATGCAATCTGATATAGGCTGCACTTGTACAGTCATATTAAACATATTTCCACATTAGTCATGTTGTGAAAGAAGAATCAGAACCAAAGGGAAAAACCATGAGAAAGAGAAAACAAACAAAAAAACCCAAACAAACAAAAAGAGAAAATAATATACTTTAATCTGCATCAAGACCCCATAGTTCTTTCTGTGGATGTGGATAACATTTTTCATCATGAGTTTTTTGGAATTGTCTAAGATCATTGTATTGCTGAGAAGAGCCAAATCTATCAAAGCTGATGCTTGCAACAATTTTGCTATTACTGTGCACAGTGTTCTCCTGGCTTTGTTTACTTCACTCAACATCAGTTCATGTAAGTTTTTTCCAGGTTTTTCTGAAATTTGCCTGTTCATCACTACTTATAGAAGAATAATATTCCATTATATTCATTTACTACAACTTGTTCAGCCATTTTCCTTTTGATGGACATCCTTTCAATTTCCAAATCTTTGCCACCACAAAAATAGCTGCTATAAATATTTTTGTACATCTTTTTTTCTTTTTTATGATCTGTTTGGGATACAGACGTAGTAGTGGCATTGCTGGATTAAAGGGTATGCACAGTTTTAGAGCCCTTTGGGCATAGTTCCAAATTGTGGCAGCTCTTTTTCATGGTGGCATAGAACTAGAAATGTGGGGATGACCCTCCATTAGAGAATGACTAAACAAGTTATGTCTATGATTGCGATGGAATACTATTTTGCTATGAGAAATGAGAAGCAGTATAGTTTCAGAACAACCTGGGAAAACTTATATGAAATGATACAAAATGAAGAGAGCACAACCAGGAGAACATTTTATACAATAACAACAGTATTTTAATGATCAACTATGAAAGACTTAGCTACTCTGATCAAGACAATGATCCATGACAATTCCAAACGACTCATGATGAAAATTGCTATCCACCTCCAGAGAGAGAACTGATGAACTTAGTGTGCATATTGAAACATATTTTTCACTTCCTTTATTTTTCATGCTTTTTTTGTTTTTGCAACATGGCTAATATGGAAATATGTTTTAAATGCCTTCATTTATAGAACAGGTATCATATCTTTTGCTTCCTCACTGAGCAGGGAAGGGGAGAATTTGGAACTCAGAATTTTAAAGTGAATGCAAAAAAACATTTCCTTCCCTGAAGGAACTTATATTCGAAATGAGGGAGACAAAGGGTATATAATTGAATATAATGAACATAATTTTCCAGACTAAATATCCCCAGTTCCTTCAAATGTTTCCCTTCATCATCCTTGTTACTTTCCTTTAGGTTCTGTCCTCATAAGCATCTACCACAGTGCTCTGCTCACAAAAGGTACATAAAAGTGTTTGTTAAATTTAATCAAATTTATGACCTTGTCTGAAAGTGGCATTCTGAGCTATTAATGACATCTCAGTCCAATTCATCTTTAACTTGATAAGAAAGGAGACACTTCAGGCATAAAGAAACATTTATTTTTGAGTCAGCCCCAACTTGGTACTTTAATGAATCAATCAGGGAATGCCATAAAGTATTAGCATAATGAGTTCTCTCATGGGGTGCTTATTGTTCCAACTTAAAGGTGAGCATGACCTACACCAGTGCATAGAATATTCAGTTTAGCTTAAGCCTTGATTATCAAAGAGAAACAAACATCTCTTATTTTTCTATGCCAATTAATGGCACAGTTACCAGACCTTCAATCAAACAACAAAAATATTTAAAATAAATTTAAGAACAAGCTTGATTTAAAAGACCAACATAATTCCAGTCACAGTGTTACATTCAACATATTTTATTGCATTAGATTTAATTGAGTTGAATTTTATGTGTTGGGTTAAGAGTAACCCTGTGGTTGGGGAGTAGAATCATTCCACTTTATCTTACCTTTCTAACTATCCCAAAATTCAGTACTACCCATATACAAGAGATAAGAACATCTAGCATTTGCTTTGTGTTTTGAAACTTTCAAACCTCTTTCACATTATTTTATCCACAAAATCTCCCAATGAGGCAGAGATTATTAACTTAATTTTACAGATGCATCTGACCAAATTCAATTCGACAAAAATTTGTTAAACACCTATGATGTGCAAGACACTGTGTTAGATTCTGGAAATACAAAGAGAAACTGTCTCTACTCTTAAGGAGCTACAAATGGAAAACTGTATATAACTAGGTCCGAATTAGCATGAATAATTAATTCCCTGAAGAAACTGTATCATTCAAATTCAAATTATTAGAAGTAATAATTATATAAAATGTGTTAATTGGTTCCAGCCCAATGGAAATATGCAGTGTGAATTTGAATAATGTACCTACTTCAGGAGATTTGCACTAATCAGAGACCTAGCTTTACAGAAATGAGGGAAATCAGTTACAAAGAAGTGAAATGACTTACCTAAGTTTGCCACATAGCTAGATAGATAATGGAAGAGTCTTTCATTCTTACACACATTTAGGCAGCTGAATCAGAGACATCAGCACAAGACCAATTCTATCACTGAGACATGTGGAATAGAAAATTGCTCAATATCTATAACTGATCCAACTTTTCAATTTTTTATGCCTAAAAGTTAGGCCCAACTGTTTCATTTTATTCTGTGAATAGGACAAAAAAGAATAAGGACATCTAAACAAGGGTGTTTAAATGAGAACATAATCACTTGTCCTGAAATTGGGTGCAATAGAGATGAAATTTGGACCCAAATGAAAATTTTAATTTGTTTTGAGGCAATTGGGGTTAAGTGACTTGCCCAGGGTCACACCGCTAGTGTTATGTGTCTGAGGCTGGATTTGAACTCAGATCCTCCTGACTCCAGGGCTAGTGCTCTATCCACACTGTCTAGCTGCCCACCTCCCTCTTTTTTTTTTTTTTTACATTTTAAAATGGATTCCAGTCTTGCCTGGTCATTAGCAATCTGGAATTTTGCTGAAGACAATTCTAATCCATCTTGATCCAGGTATATCTTCATGTATCCATTGTTAGGTTTCAGGGTACTGAACAGAGATATTTCCCACTCAGTCTTAACCACTTCTAAAGTTGATAGAATCGAGAATAGGAACCAAAATGATCATGCAATAAATCAAACTTCAATAGGTCCTTGTGGAGGTCTGCTAATTAATGCCTTGGCTGCTCATTGACAGCACAAAGGGATGTAAGGTCAGAAGTTCCGCATCTTATTCTAAGTTTAGAGTCTATACTAAAGTGGGACAAATTAGATCACTGGTCCCTATAGAATAGTTCCTGAGAGCTCTTGAAATTCAACTCTCACCCAGCTTTAATATTTACAAGCTTTA
This sequence comes from Phascolarctos cinereus, assembly GCF_003287225.1. Classification (NCBI taxonomy): domain Eukaryota; kingdom Metazoa; phylum Chordata; class Mammalia; order Diprotodontia; family Phascolarctidae; genus Phascolarctos; species Phascolarctos cinereus. Next base: position 188,562,874 of record NW_027555847.1, read on the forward strand.
TCCCTCACTTCCACCTAAAAAAATCCTCATTTGGAACAATTCTAATTAGATCAATTTCAAAGAGTCTAACTTGAGACCACCCAAGCAACAAAGTCAGGCTGTGTGCCCTGACATCTCATTAACCTTCACGCCTCAATGAGGGAGGGTTACAACACATAGTGCTTGAAGGGATTAGAGGTAGAATATGTGAAAACAAAGATAATGTTAAAGTGTTAGATTTTTCCTGGCATGTGACACTTTATATCATCTCTAAATATTACTATTGCAGTACCTTGCGAATGAGAACATGGTCCAAAGGTGAAATGAACTGAATCACTATAGTCATGAGAGCTGAGATGTCTCATTAGAAATAAAATTGCTTTTTATCTTAAATAAACTTGTCAATATTACAATCAGCCACACTGTAATTCAGCTATGGAGTTACTACATTTCTGACACATTTTCTTTGAGAATAGTTGTAATTTAATAAAGTTCACTGTGTGTAGGACCTATAACTACTATTCTCTATTTTTACTGTAAAGAACTCTCTGTTTTATTTATTTCTTCAACTTAGTCAGATTAGAAATTATCAGCCAAAGGCTTCTGGCTTATTTTGATAAGAATTTACGTACATTAATATGAGAGGTTGTTGTATATTCTTCTACGGAACAAGTAAAGGAAAAAGGATGAGAAATGAGCCATTTACCAATACTCTTTTTCATAACTTTATACTCATTTTTGAATCTGCAGTCAACTCATGATTTTCTAGACTAATGGGCCTTTCAATTCAATTCAACTAAACAAACTTTTTATCAAACTTGTATTATGTGTCAAATAAGCAGCCACATGCTATCATGGATTGACTGACTGGTCAAAGTCAGGAAGACCTAGGTTCAAATCCCTCTGGCATATAGACCAAGGGCTGGACTGCAAATGCAGAATGAGATTTATTAGTGAGATTTCCTTAAACCAAAGTAATCACAGGTCATGTCCATAGGAACGAGAAATTAGTAAGACAATGTATTAGATGTCTGAGTATAGAAAGAGAAAAATAATTGCCTTTTTCTTCAAGAAGCTTACATTCTGCTAAAGCCATACAATAGTATAAAAATGTGTAAATACAATGTACATCATACAAAGTAAGTATACACTGTTTTCAAGACATTGAGTTTACCAATAACCAGGTAGAAGGCGACCTTCTCCCTTAGGCCTTAGGTAGAAGGTGGTATTGAATATAACATTGAAGGAAGCTAAGGGCAAAATGAGATTCAGGTGAGGTATTCCAGAAATGGGGAATAATCTTTGCAAATGCACAAAACAGGAAACTAAATATGGTGAAAAAGGGAGTATTGCAATTAGTCTGGACTATGAAGTCCATGAAAAGGAATAAAATGAAATAATACTGAGAAGGTAGTTAGGTTGAGGAGAGTTTTATGTGACAGGATGTAGGTTTAAATTTTATTCTAGAACTTATAGAAACTACTGTGAATTTGTAGATAGGAAAGTGATATGGTTAGATCCATGCCCAATAGAAACATTGATTTGGCAGTAGTACGGATGGCAGATTGGAGAAGGGAGAGACGACATGGAGAACCATACATGGGGCTATTGTTATAATCTTGGTGGGAAGTGATAAAGGCCTGAACTAGAGTAGTAAGGGAATATCTCTGTCCTACCTCTAAAAACCACTTTTATCCACCCATCAAAGCTTTCTCTATTCCTTTCATCTTATCATTCATTTCCTTGAACCTCTTTCCAATTTCCTTTTGTTTGAGAGTTGGATTTCTAGAATTACTTTAAGACAATGTTTCTACAAAAAAACATGGTAGGAGTTCTTCAAGTTACCTTTCAACCTTGGATATATATAGCTAGATGAGATATGCATTTGTACAGAATGTCTTCTTAATAGTTATGACCTGAGAAAGAGGAGAAATGGGCAAAAGGTATTTAAAGTCCCAAGTCTTTAAGGTTTTTCGTTTAAGGAAGATTGTATGGCTGAGTTGAAAAGGAAAGGAAGTATCAAAAGATAGAATATTGACTACATTATTAAGACTGAATTATTGCTTCAGAATTTTGGGGGCTGATTGCTCCTGATGATCTTTGCAGGCCAATTTCCTCTTTGTCTTGCATTCAGCATTAAATTAAATGAATATTTCATCAAGATCTTTAATAGGATTTCTAGCAATTTTGGTATAGGAATAGAAATTATTCTTTTGATTTCTTTAGTATGGGAAATCCCTAATGAGGACTTCTAGAAATAAAGGTCTTACCTTCTTTACAACTTAGAAGTCTTTGAGGATTTTCTAGAATACTGAAAAGATTAGTGACTTACCCAATATCACATAGACTATACCTCATAGGTGGGACTCAAACCTAGGTGTTCTTGGCCTGAAGATAGTTTTCTATCCACTACTCCACTTATGGTTATTAAAAAGTTTTAAATTGACTGGGACAGCCATTTCAGAAAACTTTTATCAATGGCAAAATTTAGAACTTTGTGCACTAATTAGCAACAAAGAGGTAGAGGTAGCTCCTAAAAGGACCAAATTCAAAAGTTAAAGCCATAAAGGGTCTTAATCTTGCCTTTTGTGGAAACCTTTGGTAGAAAACTGCTGGAGATTTAAATGGACTCAATGGGAATAGGGTGAGGGCATTAAGGAAATGGATAAACTAACAAACAACCCCACAACTCTGCTCCCTTTTCATGATGGAAGCCCTAACACTGGCAAGAGCATTATAGGAAGAGTGCTGGCTTTGATGTCAGAAGACATACCTCCCAGCTATAAATCTATGATCCTTTGTGGGGAAGCAATGTGTTTGGTGTGATAATGCCAAAAAATTTGCCAAATTAGTAGATTAATAAAACTAAATTCTAAATAAGTATATTCAAAAGGAAAGGTTGTATGATATAGAAGTAGGAATTCTGGACTCAAAGTCAGAAATATATGGACTACATTCTTCTCTGTCACATCCCCTCTGAAAGTTTCTTTATCTGTAAAATGAGGATAACAACACCTGTGATGTGTAGATAACGGTTATTTGAGTCTCAAATGAGACAAAGCAGGTGAAGCCTTTTGCACACATTAAAGTGCAATATGAAGATCATTTAGTATTATTTCTAAAAGAAGGAGATGAGGCTAATCTCCCATTATCTTCTAAGAAATTTAAGTAAGTAAATTTTTGGGAGATCAAACTCAAGCCTGAACTTTCTTTGCCTTATGATCTTCAGCACTGTTGAGAGACCATGGATGGCCAATTCAATCGTTTAGTTCAGTTCAACATACATTTATCAAGCCTACTGTATGCAAGGTGCTATTAGGCTGTTGGAGATATGAAGACAAAAACAGTCTCTGACTTAAAGACTAGGCTCTGAACTTTGGGTGAGGTTTGACTCCTGTCTCTGATATTTTTAAGCTGTATGACCTTTGGCAAACCATTTGAATTTTCAGAACCTCAGTTTCCTCATATTTAAAATAGGGATAATAAGTTTTATAGCACCTGGATCACAGGGTTGTTGCAAGGATGAAATGAGGTAATTTATATAATAAATTTGTGAACCCAAAAGTGCTGCATAAATGTGTTATTATTAAGTAGAAAATTATTTCTTTTCATCTTGCTTGAAGGAGTTCATAGAAAAACAACTCCAAGGCAAGCAATTATTTCAATATTTCTCTTTTGTATTTATTGTTCTATGGCGTATTGCACAAATGTGTAAAATAACTCTTTTGTTTTGTACTAAGACCAAGTGTAGGATGTAAGGTTATCTCTTATAGGTCTACTGAAAACATGTTCCAGTATCTGACAAGTTCACAGGGTAGATATGTTCTTCATCCTATTTCTACATGAATTTGAGTTTTTCTGCTAAGTATCTGCATTTTGAAAGCTTTTCATTTAATGCAATTTAGAGAGTATGAGTATTTGGTGTGGTGACACCTCTAAAATATTGTACTTAAGGTTTTGTGGAACAATTATTATCACAGTGTGATCTGTGATAATACACCCAGTCTAGACAATTAATTGGTTGAGACCTCCAGGATATTTTGTGGACTATATTTATAATTTGGAGATTTGTCATCTATTCAGTCCCTGAAAGATAGTAAGCTTCTGATATATTACTCTAGCCATCAGGTTGTGAATTGCTGTATACTCAAGGAGTACTAAACGTTTATAGCCTTCAGTGACGTGTTGAATAATTTCTACTACTTTTTTTTTTTGCGCAATCTACTCCTTAAGGATAACTTTTCTGTAATTTCTTGGAGCAATGATGTGTTCCTACTTTGCCAAAATAAATTCCTCCATTTCTTTTTTTTATTTTTTTAAAGCAACTTTTATTAATTTATTTATTTTTAGTTTTCAACATTCACTTTCACAAGATTTTGAGTTTCAAATTTTCTCCTCATCTCATCCCTCCCCCACCCCAAGATGGCATGCATTCTGAATACCCCTTCCCATAATCTGCTGTCACTTCTATCTCCCCCTCTTTTCTTATCCCTTCCCCTCTACTTTCCTGTAGGGTAAGATAGATTTCTATACCCAATTGAGTGCATACGTTATTCCCTCCTTAAGCCAAATCCAATGAGAATAAAATTCACTCATTCCTTCTTACCTTCCCCCACTTCCCCTCCACTGTAAAAGCCTTCTCTTGTCTGTTTCACATAAGATAATTTACCCCAATCTACTTCTCCCTTTCACCTTCTCCCAGTATAATCCTCTCTCACCCCTTACTTTATTCTCCAGATATCACCCCTTCATCTTCAACTCATCTTGTGCCCTCTATCTATCTATCTATCTATCTATCTATCTATCTATCTATCTACATATGACTCCCCCCCCTCCAATTACCCTAATGCTGACAAAGGTCTCATGAGTTACAAATATCATCTTTCCATGCAGGAATCTTAACAGTTCAACCTTAATAAGTCCATTATGATTTCTCTTTCCTGTTTACCTCTTCATGCTTCTCTTGAGTCTTGAATTTGAAAGTCAAATTTTGTATTCAGCTCTGGTCTTTTCATCAAGAATGCTTGAAAGTCCTCTATTTCACTGAATATACATTTTTCCCCTTGAAGGATTATGCTCAGTTTTGCTGGGTAGGTGATTCTTGGTTGTAATCCTATCTCCTTTGCCCTCCAGAATATTATATTCCAAGCCCTGCAGTCCCTTAATGTAGAAGCTGCTAAATCTTGTGTTACCTGATTGTGTTTCCACAATACTGGAATTGTTTCTTTTTGGCTGCTTGCAATATTTTCTCCTTGACCTGGGAACTCTGGAATTTGGCTATAATGTTCCTGGGACTTTTTTTTGGTATCTCTTTCAGGAGGTGATCTGTGGATTCTTTCAATTTCTATTTTACCCTCTGATTCTCGAATATCAGGGCAGTTTTCCTTGATAATTTCTTGAAAGATGATGTCTAAGCTCTTTTTTTGATAGTCCAATAATTTTTCACATTATCTCTCTCAGATCTGTTTTCTATGTCAGTTGCTGTTTCAATGAGATATTTCACACTGTCTTCTATTTTTTCATTCTTTTGGCTTTGTTTCACAATGTCTTGATTTCTCGCCAAGTCAGTAACTTCCATTTGCTCCATTCTAATTTTTAAAGAAGTATTTTCTTCAGTGAGCTTTTGGACTTCCATTTCCATTTGGCCAATTCTGCTTTTTAAGGCATTCTTCTCCTCATTGGCTTTTTCAACTTCTTTTGCCATTTGGGTTAGACGATTTTTTAAGGTGTTATATTCTTCAGCATTTTTTTGGGTCTCTTTAAGCAAGCTGTTGATCAGTTTTTCATGATTTTCTTGCATCACTCTCATTTCTCTTCCCAGTTTTTCCTCTACTTCTCTTATTTGCTTCTCAAAATCCTTTTTGAGCTCTTCCATGGCCTGGGACTGATTCATATTTTTCTTGGAGGCTTTGGTTGTAGGAGCTTTGACTTTGTTGTCTTCTTCTGGTCGTATGTTTTGATCTTCTTTGTCACCAAAGAAAGATTTCTATGGTCAAAAACCTTTCCTACTGACTTTCTAAATTGTCTTTGGCATTTGTGGATTGAGAAGTCTGGAAACCACCACAGCTACCCATGATTCAGTTCCCAGGGGCCTGCTCCAGGTTTGCTGAGGCCTGGTCTTTGCCCATGCACCCGTGCTGAACTGTGTTCCTCTCCTAGCCGGGTGCAATATACCTTTGCAATCAACCATCCAGGTTGTCTTGGGCTGGAAATATGTTTCATTCTGTCCTTTTGTTAGTTCTGATGCTCTAGAATTTGTTTAAAGACATTTTTTGCAGGCATTTGGAGGGTTTTGGAGGACAGCTCAAGCAAGTCACTGCTTTTACTCTGCCATCTTGACTCCACCCTAATTTTTCCATTTCTATAAACAAATACGCAAGACTCAGTTATCTGTTTGATGCATCTTTGTCAATCTTTTGTTGCTAAGTTTATGCTTGATATTACCCATAGGTAGCTTCTTGATTCCACTCTTGGATTTTAACTATTTAATGGGACCTGTATGGAGATTAACTGCTTTCAGTTATTGGCAAATCAAATGGCATATCCTTGTTATCACTATTTGCTTTGCTTGGTGAAATTATGCCTGTTTGTTTTAAAAGTGCTTTTGTTGAGTTTTCATCAATTCGTCTTGTGTTCTCTGAGAATGTCTATAAATTATCTTCTTTTTTTGGCAAAGAAGTGTCAATCTTTCTATACCTACCTTAAGGCAATTTGTCTTGTGTTTCATTATTATTGTTACTATTATTGTTATTAGTTGTTGTTAGTAGGATACTTTTAAAATTTATTATGGTTCATTTAATCTTTCCAAAAATATGCATTAAGGCTGAATTTGGGTAGGTGTTAAGTGCTTTAAAAATGTTCTTCCCATATATACCAGCAAGTCCCAACATATCTAGTTTTCTACTTATTCTATTTTCTACTTAGTAGGCATTCTACTTATTAGATTTATCTGCCATTTGACTTATTTGGAGAAGACCAATATATTTGTATGAACTTTTTCCCTTCAGTTTGACTTCTAGATTCAAGTTCAAAGCCTTCAGCACTATCTTACCTAGGCATACACTCAGAATTTTAATTTAACAACTCCAAATGACATTTTGATATTACTGGAGAAAGAATTCATGAGGTGAAGGAGCTGTGTAATTTTCTGTGAGATAGGAGACCATGTAGCTTGTCATCATCCATGTACATCAAGTGGCTAAGAGTATGTTTTCATTCAACTCCCTCTTTAATATGGAAGGTGGCACTTTGTGATTATTTGCAAAAAAAAAACCACACTACACTGGAAGAACACAGATACAGCAGCCATAAATTACTGTAATAAAAAAAAAGTAAAGTGATGTAAGCTTAGGTAGAACCAGAATAAGGCTAACCTAAATCCCTCAAAAATGCTATGCTTTATGTCTATAAAATAGATATGAGCACTTTGGATTGTCTAAATGAATGAGAAAGAGCTCATTGGTGATATGGATAGATATTAGTAGATGTCTGACAGTAGAGAGGAGGATAGCCAAGGGTTTGTACTGACTATATGGTGACTGCAAGGGGGCCAGTAAGGCTGGGAGCTTTTTGTTTTTCCTTTAGTCTTAGAGGAATACGAGGATAAAATTTTATCTGACGTGCCTCAAATATCTGTCTTCTCTAGGAGTGTGAAGTTCAGGACAAAAAAGATACTCTTCTTGTTAAGTTTTTAAGGGAGAAGGCAGTCCTCAGTTTTTACTTAGGCAGCTAGGTGTTGCAATGGAGGAAACACTGGGCCTAGAGTCAGAAAGATCTGAATGCACATAAAGCTGTAGAAATTGGACAAGTCACTTGACTTCTCTTTGTCTTAGTTCTCCCAACTTTAAAATGGGTATAATAACAACACCTTAGCATAGTGCCTAGCACATGGATGGCTCTATTAATACTAGCTAGTATAATTAATATTATGCTTACTATTACACTCATCAGCTTAGCTCCTTATCACTAAATGCTGATTAAAGATCATCACAGATAACAAACAGTGAGTAACAGCATTTGTCCAAAGGAAGAGTAAACAGAAACTAAAGATACTACACAGGACAGGTCTGAAGTAGGAAGTTAAGTCACTTTCCCAGTGTCTCATAGCTAGTATGTGTCAAAGAAGGAATTTGAACCCAGGTCTTCCTGGTTCTAATGCCAGTTTTCTACCTAGTACTCCATTTACAGCCATTATAATTAAGCAGACCTTGCTTAATGGTGACATTTAGAACTATGAGCCTTAATTAGTGGAATGGAAGAGGTAGCATAATGGTATGAAAGAAAATAGCAGAAAATACACCAGAGTGGATGAGTTTTTCATCTAGGAGCAAAATATTATCAGAGAGACAGAGAGAAAGAGAGAGACAGAAAATGACAGAGAGACAGACAGAGAGAGAGAGAGAGAGAGAGAGAGAGAGAGAGAGAGAGAGAGAGAGAAATTGAGACAGGCACAGACCTGGAGACACAGAGAGAAACACACAGAGAGAAACAGACAGAGACAGTGAGAGGCAGAACAAGACAAAAAAGAGACAGTAAGAGAGAGACAGAGAAAGAGTAGTCTTACTCAAAGGGAATTTTCTGTCAATTGCTAATTCTATAACTCCAACACGCTGGGGTACCGCTTCCCTAAATTTCTTCAAGTCATGGGAGATCTTAGTGCTTGTGTCTTTTTTCTGTCCAAGAATTACTTGGACACACTCAATAAGTCCCTTAAACAGTTGCAGAATCATGCTCAGCATTCATTCTGTCATGTCTTTCCCCAAATATTTAGCAGCACACAAAATGCCCTAGGCTTGGGTGGAAGACAGGTTACATAGAAATTGTTCTTGTTACTGCATTAGTAAAATGTTTTAAATAGAGAACCGTTTTCTATGTGGACATCAAATACTCTAGTGTTCTTCCCATACCTGGGTCCATAGTATGTATTTGAATTACAGAAGTAAGCTAAGAGTGTGGAAATGTTTAAAAGGTTTTTTTGAAAATCAACAGAGTCAAGGGCAGCTAGGTGGTGCAGTGGATAGAGCACTGGCCCTGGAGTCAGGAGGACCTGAGTTCAAATCTGGACTCAGACACTTGATACTTACTAACTGTGTGACCCTGGGCAAGTCACTTAACCCCATTGCCTGGCCAAAAGAAAAGAAAAGAAAATCAACAGAGTCTAAATGTTATGGTGTTTTGGAACAGCTTGTTCCAACTTGTCCACGACAAGTTGTTCTTTTTTCACTACTGGGACTTTTTGGTGTACTTTCTTCCCACTCTTCCCCCCACTCCCAGCACTTTGGATTGTCTAAATGAATGAGACAGAGCTCATTAGTAATATGAGTAAATATCATTAGAGGCCTGAAAGTAGAGAGGAAGATAGCCAAGGTTTTGTACTGACTATATGCTTACTGCAAGGGGGCCCATAAGGCTGGGAGCTTTTTGTTTTTCCTCTAGTCTTTGAGAGGAGTATGAGGCTAAAATTTTCTCTGGCAGGCCTCAAATATCTGTCTTGTCTAGAAGTGCCACCAAGTGTATGTGTATATCTACATAAACTAACATAAATTTGAAGTTCAAAGAACATTATCAACTAGAATGATTAAAGATCTTGGGTAGGAGGCAAGAGCTGAGCTGAGTAAAGGAACATAGAATTGTTAAGAGGTGAAATTAAGGAAGCTATACGTTCCAGAAATGTGTGCAAAGGCATGGATACAGTGGGTTGGATATCGTGTATAGAGAATGCAGAAGTCAGCACACGCAAATTTTAGTCAACTATTTTGTCCAGCTACAAAGAATTCAGAGTGGAATTATTAAAATGTACTTTCTTTTTTTTTGCATGTTGGTGTCAGATGTATTGCCTATTTAGACGTTGTTTGATGTCAAATGATAATAAATAATCTAATTATTATGCATCATTAGTCAGAATGAACCCCAAAGCCAAAAGTAGTTAACAGGTATTCATTATATCAATTTACTTCAGCCTAAGCATTCAATTGGCATTCCTGCAGGTTTAAATCCTTAAAGTAAATATGTTAATACTTGTGCACTTCTTCCTCTTTCTCTATCACATTGATTTTCCTTTTGAATCTACCATGTGTTCTCCATTTTGCATTTTGTTAGCTTAGCAGGTGACCCTCCTTTCCCTCAATGATTTATGTAGGTAATTAATATTTCCTTCCTTCTACAGAGCATGCAATAATGTTATGAAGGAAACAATTGGGTAAATTCAAATATAAAAATGCTCTTGGAACTTCACATAGTTTTAAAATGTCCTTTCCATGGTACTACTATATCTCTCATGGTATGGCATGCCCCAAATAGTTTGATTTCAGATATAATAGCAATGGAAAGAAAATCAACTATAGTGATTTGAGATCATGCTAAAGGAATTTGAAAAATCATTTACCTGATAGAACTTTAGGAATTATAACTAGTCCATTTCTTGACCTTCAGGTATGAATACAGAAAAACAATAACAACAACAGCATTCTGGATAAATGAAAATGTATTCTATTCATTTTCACACTCAGTTTTCAGTCTTGGAAATTCATATAGGAAAACCGAAAAAAAGAGGAAATATTGTCATGGCTATATTATTACTCTGCTCCAGAACTTGATATAGGAAAGCATTGTCAAGATATAAATTTGTTAATTATCTATTTTAGAAAAAAGCAACTGAGAACTGTATTAATCTCTTCCACAAAGAATCAATCCAGACTTAGCAGAATTCACGCTGTTCTCAAAAATTAAAAAAAAAAAAATAAAAAGCTTGGAGATATTTGTTGGCTATATGACTTTTGGTGTGTCAGTTCACCTCTCTTGACCTCAGTTTCCTAATTTTTACAATGAAGGGGGTATAAATATGATCCCTTCTAACATCTCTTCCATTCAAGAATGTTTTGATGTCAGCTTGATCTGACCTCCAAAAACAAAAATTTAAATTTTCAGTATGAGTGTTTATTTATACCTCATATATAAGCAAATCCTACCAATGAGGGTTTGCTTTATTGGTTTGTTGATTGCCTAAACATAAGAAAATGATCAAGAAGATGTTAATAATGCAGATTAAACATAAAGTGTGTCATAGGCACATCCCCACCCCCACTCCCAGATAACTGGCACTTAAACATTTACCAGCCCAACCACTGCTTCCAGCTTTAAACCTATGGTTCTCCACTTTAGTGTTGTAGAGGATTTTGTGATATATCTAAGAATTTCTGTTAGTAGAAATAAACCAAAATTGGGCTTTGTGAACTTTCAGTTAAAATTAGAAGCCAAGTCTTTCAATGTTTCCATGAAGTAGAAGTAATGTCCTTCTTCCTTACCTCTTTTTCACTTTTCTCACTTCTTTTCCTTCTAGCTTTAGTTGGGAATAAATTGTAAAACACAAAACCAGCATCTCTAGCTGAATTTCTGCACTAGAAGAGAAAGGAATGGCATCTACAAGAATTTCTGAAATATTGAGTAAAAACTAGTTTTCAACCATTTTCTTCATTTTGATAAGCAAGAGGAAGATTTAGCACCAGATGTAGGCAAAGTTTTATGTCCAGTCATTTCCATCTCTTCATAATCCTGTCAACCTCTGTACAAGGAATTTTCTTGGTAAATATACTGGAGTAGTTTGCCATTTCCTTCTCTAGTGACAAAGTGGTTAAGAGATTTGCCCAAGGTCACACAGCTAGGATGTTTCTGAGGCTGGATTTGAACTCAGGTCTTCCGACTTCCTGACACTCTCTCCACTGTACCACCTAGTGGCCTGAAATCAACTTTCTAAGCCTTATTAAAACACATGATTGATGTATGAGCTGCACTGGTTTTGTGCAGATAGTTAGTGGTGTAGTGAAGGCTGTATTTGGGAAATAGTGAAGGGATTGATATGCTGTTGTATTGTTCTGGACAGGATTGTATTTGGATCATCATTAGTCAAGATGGGTGCCACCTCCTCCTCCCTTACCCTCCTCTTCCCTTCTTGTCCTCCTTCTCCTCCTCTTCTTTTTCCTCTTCCTCTTCCTTCTCTTCCTCCTCTTTCTCCTCCCCTCCTCCCTGATTGTGTGGCCATTTGCTGTGGATATGACAGAAAGAGAAAAGGAGCATCTTTTTATCCTTTTAACTTTAGCATCTTGATTCTTCTATTTCCCATCAGTAAACTTGTTTTTAATTTAATTTTCTGATCTAGTTTAGTTCTGGACTCATATGTATATAATCTGAAAAAAACTGCATTTTTGGTAGCCTAGGGAAGTCTCTCCCAAGTAAGTATATGGATCCCAAGAAATGTGCATGATGACTCATTAGGGTATGGGAAGAAAATATTAGAACTTCTTTTTCCATTTGTTTTTAAAATTAAAATTATATTTTAAAAGGAAAAAGAATGACCTTTACTAATATCCATATGCAATTTGATGCTGATGTCTTCACTTGGTACACATATCAGATGATAACATATAACCTATGGTACATGAAATACCTTGAGAGAACAATGAAATACATTGAAATCCACAATGAGGAGGGGTTGACAGTGATTACCTTCCTCATTCATTTACTTTTAGTATATTGCTACAGATTACAATTTATATGTGCCCACTTAAATAGATTATATTATCTAGTTTTAACAAAACTCTCAAAGGTGAATAAGTGGCTTAAAAAGACTTTCAGAGAAATGATGACTAAAGATGATGCTTATAAAGTGAAAGCATGTGAATGACAAAAAAATGACAGAGCTAACACTTGTCCTACTCTGAGCTCTTTATTAGCCATATTAATACCCTGAAAACAATTTTCTAATAAGTTCTGACAAGAAATTGACTTAAAAGCTGAGATATTTTCAAAATGATCTGAAATATAAATTCATATCTACTATTGTTAATGCTGAACTTTATCCTAAGTGTAAGTCTTGAGCTGTGATAATACAAAGCCATCCTGATAAGTAAGACATTTAAAAACCAAGCATTCAGCACATGAAGACAATCTTCTACAACTTTTTTTCCACCAATGTACAAAGTCATGAAATACTCACTATAATATTTACAAATTTCAACTAAACTTAGCAATAAATGTTTCTAAGCTTCTTTTAGCTTATCTTACTGGTCAGTATAAACAAAATTCCACATACCATTGGGGAAATATCTGTTCTTTCTGTTATGGTTAAAAAAAATGGCTGAAATACTACATGGAAAATATGATAGCATCAAACTGAAATGCATTCTGTTATTAGTAAATGCTATTAAAGAAACAGAAAATATGACTGGAGGTGTCAAGAAACAGATATTATAAAGAATCATGCATTGCAGGATAACTGCTACACAGTACAGAGTTTTGTTTTTTTTTTAACATGTCAGCTTATGGCATCTTCTAGATTCTGTGAAATACATTAAAGTACTTTTTATTTAAAAAAAGTTGTTTAGAAGTTATTAGAAAGTAGCTTCTTTGATATAGCACGTTATCCTACATGAAATAAATACTCACATATAATAATGTATAAGAGAAATATCATGGTAGTGTCACCAAATATGCAGTAATCAATAGAGGAAGGGCATGGATAATAGAGGAACCCAACAGTGTACTTTGATGATCCCTTTTCCTCTCCTGCTTTGTTTCAGGCTTCTGTCTCTAACAATACTTGTGTAAAATAATATGATGTCAGAAGATAAATCTCTTTGGTTATATTTCTCTTGCTTATCGTTTGGAACTGGCTAAGGAATATGGAAGGGTGTCTCCAGTTATGTTTTTTCCTAGGGGAAAGATCATTTTCCACACATCCTTACCTGGTACCTCACTGTATTTATTAAATGTGTCTATAGTCTCACCCAGATTGCTTTTGTTCTCAACAGCCATCATCAAATAAAGCACGGTTAGTGACCATTAATATATTTTATAGACACTAGAACAAATAGTGATGAAATAATTGATAGAAATGTCAGGAAGAATGGGGAACCAGGGTAGGTGTATTCTAACTACAGTACTTAAAAGGAAGCTGAAAGTGGGGGAGAAGGGAAAAGAAGGTACTTAGCCAAGGGATTTTGTAAAGAAAACATGAGAGACTCAGTCTTACAGTATGGAGAGCAATGAAGGCTGTTCTGTTAAGTAATTTTCTTTGCCTGATATCCTACATTATGCTAGGTGCTGGAGACATTTTTTTTAAAAAAGAAAATCTTCCCAAAGAACATGACATGTACTGGAGAGGGGGTGAAGAAAAGGGGAAGGCAAAGAGAGACAACAGGCAGAGAAGGATGCAGGATGTATGCCATAAGTAGATAAGTAATTACAAAGTAAAGAAGTAAATGAAAAGAAATTTTGGTAACAGAGAGCATTGCTGTGTGGGAAGATCAGGAAAGATTTTGTCTATGAGCTGGTACATGTATTGAACCTTGAAAGGAATTAAGAATTCTAATAAATAAAAGTAAAGAAGGAGAGCATTCCAGATATGAGGTCTATGCAAAAGGATGGAGGGAGAAAAGCCTATCAAATATTTCCTCTCTCTTAGATGATGGTTTGTTTGTTTTTTTAAACTAGCCTACAAAGTCTCTTTTATTTTTCAAGAAATATGCATGAGGGACATTTTTCATACTGCTAAATATTGACCATTCTTTCATAACAGAACTAGCAGTCAGAGAGAAAAAACATGAAGTTTCTGTATGTGCCAAGAAGTGTCTCCAGTGGTTTCAAAGTTTCAAGGATAAACTCTGAGGCTCCAGTGATGGCTCATGAAGCAAAAATGTTAGCCAGTCATGAGGTAATATTTTATATGAAGGTCTTTTCATCCACAAAGATCTCAGTATTTAACAGACTTTACCATTAAAAGGCATTCCTTTAACTTGCAATTGACTAGCTAATTTTGTTTGGATGTCAGCTGCCACTTAATGCAAAACCACTGTTTGTAGCAGCTGAGCTGAGTGAGTGAAGAAAATACTATATTTCTTGGTGGGGAAGTTGATGGGGGGAATGGGGGTAGGTATCTGTGGACAGATATTATCTGCCTGGCTGAGACTAGATCTGAATTCACCAGCTGCCTCTTATGCCTAGGGACACTCTTACTTTGGACTCATATGAACCAGAATTATTGGGGGATCCTGACCTCAAAGAAAGAGGATATGGCTTTTCTCATACTTACTGTCTTGTTGTGTCTTCACCTGAAATTATTACAGGAAAATATAATTAAATAATCCTTAGCTCAGGTTGAGGGCAGTCCCATGAGGTATTTATACAGACACATCTAGAAAAGTAATCAATGAATAAAGTTGTATATGACAGCTTATTATGTCCCCCACTACAGAAGAAATCCTTAAAACACAAAGGACTCATGAGCTTATGTTTATAAGTACTTAAAATATGAAACATATATGTTCTCCTGAAAAGGTTGGAAAAGATTAATAGGAAACTTTTGTGACTGCTGAACAGACCTTCACTTTCACTTCAGACCTAAGTGACACTAAGTGACTCAAAGTTTATATTTTTCTGGTCAGCCAGGCATGCAGAGATAATTAATATACTGTCAGAGATCAACTCCTCAGAGAAGGGTTACCACAAAGCACTCCATACCTAAGCCAAACAGAGCTTCAACCCAGCCTGAGCCCAACCTGACCCTTTCAGAATCTCAAGAAAAACATCTTCAGATACTAGGAAGACACTCATGGTTTCATCCAAACTGTGGTAGAAGGTTTGTGGAAAAATACAATCTAAATAGTCCCTAAAGGCTGTGCTGAGAGCCTATTGCAGTGGGGAAGGACCTCATAAAGAACCTTCAGCAGGCAGAGGTACTGAAGACTTATGATAAGGCAGTTCCCAGGCAAAGCCCAGCACTGAGTAGACCAGAGAGGGAGGGTCTAGTCTGGCTCTACTATACTCAAGACCAAGCAAGTGCTTTTCAAGTCTTTTAGTTACAGGGCTTTACCTAAGATAGGAATCTCCAACCTAGATACTGAGGTAGGTGAGATAAATTAACCAACATTAAAACAAAGTAAAACTTCAAGTGTAATGAAGAAACATCCTTAATTTGAGAGATATGGAGGAAGGGGATAAACCCCAAAAGTGAGAGTGACCCCATAGCAAATCTTAAGTAAATATTTAGTGAAAAAAAATGTCCTGGGCACAGGGACTTCCAAGTATACTTGGAAGAAATAGTAAAAATGATGATAACAGCAGCAACAACCAACATTTATGTATTGCCTAATATATTCCAGGTCTGGTGCTAAGTGCTTTACAAATACATACATACATACATACATACATACATACATACATACATACATACATGCATACATGTATATAGATACATATACATATATATGAAGATATATGAGGATTGAGATATATATGTGTATATATATATACATATATGTGTGTGTGTGTGTATATATATATATAACTTGATCCTCTCAGCAGTCCTTGGAAGTAGATGCTATTATCACCTCCATTTTACAGATGAGGAAACTGAGACAAACAGATGTTAAGTGACTTGCCTGAGATCTCATAGCCAGTGAGTGTATGAGGTCAGATTTACTTTCAAGTCTTCCTGACTACAGTCACAGCTGCTTAGCTGCCCTTGAGTGAACAAGAGACATAGAATGGAAAAAAGTGAAAAAGAAAATTGATGTCTAAGAACCAATGGTGGAAAACTTCCCTTAAAAACTGAAGGCTCCAGAAATTAGAATACGCCAGAAAGAAAATGATAATCTAATATGACCACAAGAAATAGTAAAATAAAACCAAACAGTTGATTAAACAGAATGCAATATAAAAATGTAATATCAAAACAACTGACCTGGTAAAAATTAGAAGGAAATACATAACTGGGAGGGGGAAAATCTTTGCAACAAATTGATCTTTTATGCATGAAATATAGTTTATAAGACTAAACAATAGCTCAGCAGATAAGGGGTTAAAGAACATGAATAGGCAGTTTTCAAAGGAAAAAAATGTAATCTGTTATTAATCATGCAAAAATGCTCTGAACACTATTTCTATTATTGTTCTTCAGTCAGTCAGTCATGTCTGACTCTACATGACTCCACAGACAATATCTTTGGGGTTTTATTGGCCAATATACTGTTGCAGTTTACCATTTCCTTCTCCAGTGTGTCTCCATTTTAAAATTGAGGAACTCAGACAAACAGGGATTAGGTGACTTGCCCAGAATGTGTCCAAGGCTGGATTTTAACTCAGATTTCCAGACTCCAGGCCTGATGCTCTATCCACTGTACCACCTAGTTGCCCCAAGTCACTATTACGAATGTAAATTACAGCAACTTTGAGGCTTTACCTCACACCTCAGAAACCAGCAAAGATGACAAAATAGAAAAATACAAATATTAGAGAGACTGGGAAAACAAATGCCCTAGTTAACTATTGATGGAGATGTGAAGTGGTCTGTCATTCTAGAAAGCAATTTGGGACTATGCCCCCAAAGTAATTAATGTACCTTTGACCTAGCTATACCACTTATACTCCTAAAGAAATTTAAGGAAGAGGAAAATAATCTAGTTGCTCCTTAAAAGGAAAGCTATGACAAATTTGGACAAAAATCTGATACCATCTTTCCAACAAAGGTCCATATAGATATGATTTTTTCCCCAAAAAAACACTTTTCCCAGTAGCAATGCATGATTGTGAGAGATGGACTATAAAGAAAGCTGAGTGCTGTATAAGCAATGCTTTCAAACTACTGTGCTACAGAAGACTTTTGCGAGTCACATGGATAGCAAGGAGATCAAACCAGTTAATACTAAAAAAATAATCCAGATGATTCACTGAAAAGTCAAATATTCTAACTGAAACTTAAGTACTTTGGCTACATAATGAGAAGACAGGATTCATTGGAAAAGACCCTGATATTGGGGAAGTTTGAAGGCAAAAGGAAAAGGGGACAGCAAAGGATGAGGCAAATAGATAGTTATCATGGCAACAATGAATATGAACTTGTACAGCCTTCAAGAAATAGTGGAACATAGAAGGTTCTGGAGTGTTAGGGTCTATGGGGTTATGAAGAGGCAGACATGACTGAACAACAACAATGCAATGGTCCTTAGTTTTCTCACATATGATGGTATTGGGTTTGATGACCTCTATGATCACCAAAATTCTAAATGAATGAGACTATAAAAGGATAGTATTACGAAATTTACTATTGTAAGAGTATGAGTCTTCAAAGGAACTTGGTGGAAGTGAGTGGAACCAATATACTAAGCTTTTTCCTTGTCCTTAAAGATAAGGAGATAGGCTTTAGGGAATGAATCACTAAGTACTCTAATTACATTTCTGAACCAGAGATCCAGACATGTAGTTTGAGGCAATGGATTTTGTTTTGACTTGTAAATTTTCTTGGAGCAACGGAAAGAGTGTTAAATTTGAAGTCAGTATATGGCTTTTTATGCCCCTGTTTTATTTACTGTGATCAAACCTCACATTTCTTATTTGCTAAAACAAACAAATGAACAACCAAAACTTTGGACTAGACCTAGAATTTCTTTGTCATAGAGGACACAATTCAAGGAAATTCCCTCTCTGCCAATATAGATCAGTACCTGTTTTGAAACTTGGAATCTTAGAAAACTACCTGTGGATTTAAAAAAGGGAGAGCAGAAAATAAAATCAATAAAATATCAAATGCAAAGGAAATTACAGAAAACCAGAAGGAATAAAAATAATCATCAAAGAATATTACAAACTGTTATATGTTAACAAAATTGAAGAAAGAAATAGAGGAATATCTTGAAATACAAAATACTCAAACTATGAGAAGATCAGATTGAAATCTTAAATAGCTTGATCTCAGAAAAGGAAATAGATCTAACTGTAAAGGAACTACCAAAGAAAAAAAAAACTCCTGGTATTGATGGATTTATTGTAGAATTCCATCGAACTTTTAAAGAACAGTTAGTATCCATACTTCAAAATTATTCTCAAAAATTGAGAATTAAAGAAGCCTAAGAAAACTTCCTGGGGCACTAAAAGGAAAACAGATTTGCTCAGTTGGTATGTCTCAGGCTCTGAGCCTGGTTATCTGTCTGTTATGCTATACTGTCTCAATTTTATATCAGAATTAGAAATCTTTTTTAAAAATATAATTAATTATGAAACAGGGTGTGAAAAATCCATCTCTGAGGGTGTTGTGAGGATCAAATGAAGAAGTGTTCATGAAAGCACTTTCAAAGCTATAAAGCATGATATGGAAGAAATCACAGTATCATGTAAAGAATTCTAGATCTCATGTTAGCTGTATTGGACTCAGACACAGGCTGTGCTACTTACTTCCTGAGAATTCCTAGGCAAACTCCTGGGCTCTTGTTTTCCTCATCTGCAAAATGAGGGGATTGGACTAGGTGACCCCTAAGGTCTGCATCTGTGATTCTAACAGACAAATGTAATGTATTATTGCTAAGAGTCCACTGATACGCTTGTTTTAGTCCTTTGAAGCACTTATGGGATTTGCAGAAAAGAGCCAGCTAGACCAGAAAAGCATAATGCAATTGGACTTTTATTGTGAATTGATAAAAAAATTTCTCACAAAGGCTGAGTTGAGACCAAAAACCCAATCAATCAACCAAAAAACAAGACCTAAGGGAAGGAGTACGAGAAAGCAGAGGATAATGATTGAATAGGGGTTTGAGAAATGGATACAATAAAGACTCAGTTAGTGAATGGTTTGGTTACCAGACTTGGGAATTATGGATCTTTAGGTCATATTGGTGGTAAAGGTGGTGAGCTATGTTCTTTATAGAAAGTCTTCAAATTGAGCACATTTTGTTCCACCAAATTTTCTATTCTTGATACTAGTACGAGGGATGCATGGGGTTGTAATACAGCACTCTTTACAAAAAGCCTGCTCATTTAAATAGTTGTAAGTCTTGGATTTTAAATTAACAAGCAGGTTCTCACTGAGGTATATATATTTGATTTTTCATCTCTGATGTCACACGCATGTAGATGTGAGGCACTGGTCAGGAGTTAGCTGAACCAAAAACAAAGCATGGGGTATGGAAGTATCTAGAAAAGAGAAAGAAGCAGATATTAGACAGAATGGGGATACATGTCCAGAGTCCAGAACAGAAACAGCACAATAAAAATAAGTCTTATGGGAATCAGAATATCTCATAAGCTCCAGGAAAGTTGAAACCAATTTGTCCTAAGTAATTTAAATATTCACCACATTCCCATTTTACAGTCTTGTTCAAGACGTTCATTGGCTTCACAAGCAATATAAATTTTATGCCAACCTCAGGCTGTATAATCACAAATTTTGAATTAGTGGAGTCCAAGTTAATGTAATTTAATTTTATTCATTTTTATTTCCTAAAATGCTAGTTCTGCCAACAGCTGCTTCATACAGAATCAGATGAACATAGCATAATTATGCCATATTAAAATATGAAGCAAAAATCCCTAGATAACTGGGTGCCCTTTATATGCTTAACTAGAATATCTAATAATCTGATGACTATTAGTTCAAAGTCCCATCTTTTCAGATCCTTGTTTACAGATTGTTGAAGATGTCAGTCTATAATATATCTGTAATTAAATTCTATGGTTCTCTGGTTCTACATCATTATTAAAATGCTGGGTCAACATGATTGCTTCCTCCTTCAATTTACCATCTCACATTATTGAAACGTTTCATTTGCATTTCTTCATTTCACCTTCTATCATAGTTATTTCCATAGGCATCTCAAAGATAACATATGCAAAATAAAACTAATCTTTCTCACATCCTCCAAACCCTTCCCTTTTCCCAATGTTTCTGTTATTGTCAAGGGTACAACCATTCTTCCAGTCACCAACCTCATTATTCTCCTTGAATCCTAATTTGTCTTTACCCCACATATCCATTGTATTTCGAATCACGTCAGTTCTCTACTCACAGCATCACTTGTAGGCTCTCCACATCCACTACCTTAGGACTGATTTTCATCACCTTTCGCCTTAAACTATTCAATAATATTTCAATTGGTCTTCCTCCCTTGAATGTCTTTCTACCCCAAATGTTACTCTACTTATCTGTCAGAAAGATATTCCTAAAATTCAGATATGACCATGACAAATCTTTTTTTTCAACTATTATCTGTCAGAGCAAATATCAATTTCTCTGTTATTTGAAGTCCTTCAAAACCTGGTTCCTTACTACTTTTCTACTCTTTTTTTTATACTTTACTCTTCTCCACATATTCTTTGGTCCAGCTTCACAGGCCTCCTCCTGTATGACACTCCACTTCATGACACCATTCCTTTTCACTGACTGTAACCCATACCTGAAATGCTCTTCCTCTTTACCTCTAACACCAAATTTCCTTCAAGATTTAGCTTAGCTCTCACCTTCTACAAGTGGCCTTTCAGCAACTTCTGATCTTTAGTACTGCTAGTCCCTTCTCTCTGAGATTACCTTTCATTTACATTGTTTATAACTTTATGAACATAATTTTTTTGCATGTTGACTTACCCATTAGAATGTGAGTTCCTTTATGACAGGACAGTGTTCTCCCCATCCCTACCCCAGCTCTTAGAAGAGTGCTTGGCACTGTATTTAATAAATGGTTATTGCCAAATTTAGTGATTTCTTAATCTTATTTCTCCCAAAATATCTCCTAGTTTTATTATTTATTCAATGACTATTTTACTTTCACTTTTATTAATCTGTAGTTTGATTTAGTAGAATTCCTATTTTAATATTTACTTAGAATTTTAAAATTTTTGTTTTCCATTTCTTTTTAGTTATTTAATCTCTAATTATTTTAACTTTCATTCAGTGGGCTTTTATTGCATATAATTTTTTTGCATTGTGGTTAATAAAGAATGGGATTAATTTTTCTTCTCTTCTGCATTTGTTTTTGAGGTTTTTAATGCTAAAATTTATGCTCAGTTTTGGTAAAGCTGCTGTGAACAGCTGATAATATTGCACTTCTTTCTTTTTTAAAAAATATTTATTTATTTATTTTTAGTTTTCAACATTTGCTTTTATAAGATTTTGAGCTCTAAATTTTCCACTCCCTGTCTACTCCCTACTTCCTGAGACAGCATGCAATCTGATATAGGCTAAACATTAAATATATTTTCACATAACACATGTTGTAAAGAAGAATCGGAAACTAAGGGAAAAACCGTTATGAAGAAAACACAAAAAATAACAACAAAAGAAGAAAATATATCTGCATTCAGACTCTATAGTTCTTCCTCTGGATATGGATAGCATTTTCTATCATGCATCTTTTGGAATTGTCTTAGATCATTGCATTGCTCAGAAAAGTTTAGACTAACAAAGTCAGTCATTGCACAATATTGCTGTTATTGTGTACGGTGTTCTCCTGGTTCTGCTCACATCACTCAGCATCAGTTTATGTAAGTCTTTCCAGGTTTTTCTGAAGTCCACCTGCTCACCATTTCTTATCAAATAATGGTATTCCATTTATATTTATATATCACAACTTATTCAGCCATTCCTCAGTTGATGGGCATCCCTTCAATTTCCAATTCTTGGCCACCACAAAAAGAGCTGCAGTAAATATTTTTGTACATGTGGATCTTTTCCCCTTTTTATGATCTCTTTGGAATACAGACTTAGTAGCAAGTGGTATTTCTGGATCAAAGAATATACGAACAGTTTTATAGACCTTTGGGCATAGTTCCAAGTTGTTCTCCAGAATGATTGTATCCATTCATGACTCCACCAACAATGCATTAGTGTTCCATTTTTCCCCACATATTTTCCAATATTTATCATTTTCCTGTTTTTTCATGTTAGCCAATCTGATATGTGTGATGTGTGGTACCTCAAAGTTGTTTTAATTTGCATTTCTCTAATCAATAATGCTTTAGAGCTTTTTTTCATATGACTATAGACAGCTTTAAGTTTTTCACCTGAAAACTGCATGTTCATATCCTTTGACCATTTATCAATTAGAGGATGACTTGTATTCTTATAGATTTGACTCAGTTCTCTGTATATTTGAGAAATGAGGCCTTTATCAGCGATGCTGGTTGTAAAAATTATTTCCCAGATTTCTACTTCCTTTCTAATCTTGGTTGCATTGGCTTTGTTTGTGCAAAATCTTTTTAATTTAAAGTAATCAAAATTATCCATTTTGCATTTCAAATGTTTTCTTGTTTGGTCAGAAATTATTCCCTTCTCCATAGATCTGACAGGAATACTATTCCTTGCTCTCCTAATTTGCTTATAGTTTCACCCTTTATGTCTAAATTATGTACCCATTTTGACCTTATCTTAGTATACAATGTAAGATGTTGGTCTACACTTAATTTCTGCCATACTCTTTTCCAGTTTTCCCAGCAGTTTTTGTCAAATAGTGAGTTTTTATCTGAGAAGCTGGAGACTGGGTTTATCAAAAAGTTGATTACTATAGTCATTGACTACTGTGTCTTGTGTACCTAACCTATTTCACTGATCACTCTATTTTTTTTTTTAGGCAATTGGGGTTAAGTGACTTGCCCAAGGTCACACAGATAGCAAGTGTCAAGTATTTGGTTTGAGGCTGGATTTGAACTCAGGTACTCCTGACTTCAGGGCCAGTGCTTTATACACTGTGCCACCTAGCTGCCCCCCACCATTCTATTTCTTAGCCAGTACCAAGTAGTTTTCATGATTGCTGCTTTATAATGCAGTTGTAGATCTGGTACACCCAGGCCACCTTCCCTTGGATTTTTAAAAATTAATAATCTTGATATTCTGGACTTTTTGTTCTCCAGATGAATTTCATTATTTTTTCCCTAGCTCTATAAAATAATTTTTGGGAGTTTGATTGGTATGGTATTGAATAAATAAATTAATTTAGGTAGAATTGTCATTTTTATTTTAATAGCTCAACCTACCCATGAGCAACTGACATTTTTCCAATTATTTAGATCTAGCTTTATTTGTGTGAAAAATGTTTTGTAATTGTGTCCATATTCACCAATCATCAGAAGGCTATCATATGTATTATAAAATTCTAGTCATTTTTGTTACTTTTGTCTAGGTCAGAATTGGGTATACATTGAAATTTTCTACTACTATAGGTTCACTGTGTATTTCTCCCTGAAAATTGTTTAGTTTTTTCCTTTAAGTATTTAGATGCTATCCCATTCACAGAATATATCTTAATCAATGATATTGATTGTTACCATAATGCAACTTCCTTATTTATCTCTTTTCATCACTTTTTTTTTTTGCTATTACCTTGTCTGAGATCATGATTGCTACCCTACCATTTTGAGTTCAGGTGAAACATTAAGATTTTCCTTCAAATCCTCTTTTAACTCTATTTGAATTTTTATATTCAAAGGTTTTTTCTTACAAGCAACACATTGTTGAATTCTGCTTTATAATTAATTCTGTTCTCCTCTTTGATTTTAGAGGTAAGTTCATTCCATTCACCTTCATAGTTATGATTATCCACTGTGCATTTTCCTTCTTCTTTTATACTGCTTCATGTATTTGTTTCCTGACCCCTTTTTACAAAGAAGTTGGTGGTTAGTGAGAAGTGTGCTCAGAACAACCTCTCTATATTTCATGCAATCTGTTTCTACTTCTCTATGCCTCTCCTTTTTCCTTCATGAAAAGCCTAATCACAGATTTTTAATCCTTTTTGTTGAAACTCCTCTGTGACCAGCTCTTTGAGGTTAAAGTTATTTGTCTGCTGTAACTAATCCCTCTCTAAACTTTCTATCTCTTATTACCTTCTATCCCAATTCCGTCCTGCTTTTCTGTGCCCAAATCTCTGTTAGTATCCTACCATTCTTTATCCAATTCAGATGAAAATAATGGTCAATTCCATCCCCTTCTCCTTGTTTGTGTATTCTTCTACTTTCTCACCTTTATTATGTAATATAACTTTCCTTAGTTTCCCTCATCTTATATCCCTATGTCATTCTCTTTTTTTGCCCATTTCTTTTCTTCTTTTTTATTTTTTAAGTTTTAAAATTTATTTTAAACTTAAAAACAAAATAAGAGAAGAAAGAAAAAAAAACATGGTCATGTACACAGCAGAACACACGAGAAGATTTGCTATAAAACAATGAATTTCCACTTCAAGAAAACCTATATAATGAATATGATACATTAATTTCAAAGCTGTCCATCTTTTCTTTGCTTCCTTGTATGATTTCTTGTGTCCTCTGCTGTGCACTTTTTACTTTATTTTTCACCTTCCTCTCTTCTTCCACACCAGAAGGCTACAATTAAGTGTATTCACACATAAGCACACACACATATATATGCATATACATACATGGATATCAATAAACATACATACATATACACTAAAATATATATACACAAGACCATATTATGCTTATTTCCACTTGTCATCTGTTTCTGTGAAGGTGGATAGCATCTTCCTTCATAAGTCCAAGTCTTTTCCACATTTTTCTAAATCTACCATCTCACCATTTCCTACTTCACAATAATATTCTAACTCAATCACATTCTATATAGGAGATTGTCTTTGAGAGTTTTTCCCAAATTTTCTGAATTCTCTCTATTCTCAGCCACCTAGATTTTATTTATACAGGAAAAATTTAATTTAAAATAATCAAAATTATCTATTTTATACTTCAATACTGCTCTTACCTTATAACATGGTTTGAGGTCTTATACTACTGTATCTAATTCCTTTACATTTTTACCCCCTGGTGTCCTTGAAGTTCCTGACCCTCTGCTCTTCCAAATGAACCATGGTAATAATTTTTCTGATCCAGTAAGATTTTTTAAATAATTTAATTGGAATGGCATTATATAAAAAGATTAGTTAGATAAAATTATCATTTTTATTACATTAGCTTTACCTACCCATCTACAATAAATATTACTTCAATTATTCAGATCTAACTTTGTATAAAAGGTGTTTTGTGTTTATATTTGCATAGTTCTTTTGTCTGTTTTGGCAAGTATGCTCATATAATTTTTTTAATACTCTAGTTATTTTATATGGTATAAAGCTATTGATAATATGGCTGACACATAATGTAGTTTCCTTATTTTTCTCTTTTGATTAAATCTGATTTTAGCTTTAACTTTGTCTGAGATCATGATTTCTATCCCTACTTTTTTACATAATAAGTTCTACATCAGATCTTCCTTTTTTCTTTTAAGGTCACCACAACATAACAAAACTACTTCCAGCCTCTCTACCTTATTAAATTCCCTCCATTATTCTTGTTTACATTAGGGTTCCAAGATATATTAATCTCTCCTATTAGAGTGTAAGTACATGATCTTTGTTTAGTCTCCTGAACTTCTTTGCTTGAATATATCTTTTTCATTTTTCTGTTGTCTGCTGTGTTGCATTTCTAAAATTTTTGCTTAGCTATTGCATTTTTAGTTTTGTTGGGCAAGTTATTTATGGTTGTAAGCTTATTTTTTGCACTTTTGGAATATTAGATTTCAAGCTCTCTATTCCTATTAAATTCAAGCTGCTAAATCTTATGTGATTCTGATTATGGTTCCTTTTTTTTTCTTGCAGTATTTTTGTCTTTTATATGGAAATTCTGGAAATTCCAAGAAGTTTTTGTTTAGGGATTTCTTTCAGCAGGTAACAAGTTCATTGTTACTGTTTTCATTTTGATCTCTTATTGCTATTGTTAGCATTTATATTACTCAAAGCAGTGGCAATGGACATTCTTGTTTCATTCCTGTTATACTGCAAAAGATTTTAGTTTATTTCCATTGCATATAATAGTACTACATGGTTTCAGATATGTATTATTTGTCATTTTAAGGAGAGGTTAATTTATCCCAATTTTTTTTTTTTTAGTGAGGCAGTTGGGATTAAGTGACTTGCCCAGAGTCATACAGCTAGTGAGTGTTATGTGTCTGAGGCTGGATTTGATAAGATCCTCCTGATTCCAGGGTCAGTGCTCTATCCACTGCACCGCCTAGCTGCCACCATCCCTATTTTTTTTTTTAAAAGAAATGAGTGCTGTATTTTGTCAAAAGTTTTTTCCATATCTATGGACAAAATCATATGATTTTATTGATTTC
Source organism: Phascolarctos cinereus (assembly GCF_003287225.1). Taxonomy (NCBI): domain Eukaryota; kingdom Metazoa; phylum Chordata; class Mammalia; order Diprotodontia; family Phascolarctidae; genus Phascolarctos; species Phascolarctos cinereus. The sequence goes on from NW_027555847.1 coordinate 188,589,788, forward strand.
ATTCTTAATTTAATAAAATTTTTTGTTTTCCCAGTATTTAATCAATTCTATATTTCTGTTATATATCTAACCAGGTTACAGTTAAAATTTTGTGATATTTTGTTTTGGCTTTTTTGCTAATACTTTATTTTTTTACATCAATTTTCACTAAGGATAGTTTCATATAGTGTTTTTTCTGTTTTGACTCTGCCTGGTTTATATAATACCTTTGCACTTATTTTGCATATTTGTAATTGTTTTTGTTTTAATATACTTTACTTCATTAAATATTTTTCAGTTACATGTAAATTTTAAAAAATTCATTTTCAAAAATTTGGAATTCCAAATTGTTTGCCTCTCCCCTCCCTACTTTTCTTGAGAAAGCAAGTAATTTTATTTCAATTATACATATGAAGTCAGGCAAATATATTTCCATATTTAGCCATGTTGCAGAAGAAAACAGCTTAAAAACAAGAAAAATAAAGTAAAATAGTATGCTTTGATCTGCATTAAGAGTTCATTGGTTCTCTCTCCAGAGATGGCTAGCATTTTTCATCATAGGTCTTTAGAATTGTCTTACATGATTTTCTTAATAAGAGTAACTAAGTCTTTTACAGCTGGTCATCCCTACAATATTGCTGTTACTGTGTACAATGTTCTTCTTGTTCAGCTCACTTACCTTTGCATCAGTTCCTATAAGTTTTCCAAAGTTTTTCTGAAACCATCCTGCTCGTCCTGCACAATATTATTTCATCACAACCATGTACCACAACTTGTTGAGCCATTTCCCAATTGATAAGCTTCCCCTAGATTTCCAATTCTTTGCCACCACAAAAGGAACTGCTGCAAATATTTGTGTTCTTACATCCTTTCTTTAATATATTTGGGATACCAACCTAGTAGTTGTATTTCTGGGTTAAAAAGTATGCAGTTTTATAGCTTTTTGGGCATAGTTCTGAATGGTTGGACTGATTTACAACTCTACCAATAATATATGAATGTCCTCTTTTTTCATGTCCCCACCAGCATTTACCATTTTCTTTTTCTGTCATGTTAGACAATCTGATCAGTGTGAGGTGGTACTTCAATGTTATTTTAATTTACAATTCTCTAATTAATAATTACTAATAGCTTTGATTTCTTCTGAAAACTGCCTGTTCACATTCTTTGACCATTTATCAACTGGAGAATGACTTTTATTTTTATAAATTTAGCTCAGTTCACTATATATTTGATAAATGAGGTCTTTATCAGAGAAACTTGTTGAAAAATCAACCCTCCAATTTTCTGCTTTCCTTCTAATTTTGCTGCATTAGTTTTGTTTGTGCAAAAGCTTTTCAATTTCACGTAATCAAACTTGTTCATTTTACTTCCTGTGATCTTCTCTATCTCTTGTTCAGTCATAAAGTATTCCCTGATGCATAGATCTGACAGGTAGATATTTTTGTGTTCCCCTAATTTACTTATTATATTACCCTTTATGTCTAAATAATTCATCCATTTTGACTTTATCTTGGTATTCAGTGTGAGATGTTGGTATACGGCTTTTGTTGTTGTTGTTAAGTCATTTCAGTCATGTCTGACTCTTCCAGACACCATTTAGGGTTTTCTTGGCCAAGATACTAGAATGCTTTGCCATTTACTTCTCCAGCTTATTTTTCAGAAAAAGGAAGTTGAGGCAAGCAGAGTAAGTGACTTTCCCAGGGTCACACAGATAGTAAGTATCTGAGGCAAAATTTAAACCCATGAAGATGAATCTTCCTAACTTTAGGCCTTGCATTCTATCCAGTGCACCACCTAGTTAGGTCTATGCCTTGCTTCTGCAGAACTATTTTCCAGTTTTCTCAGCAATTTTTGCCAAATATTTAGTTCAGGGGTGGGGAACCTGTGGCCTCAAGGCCACTTGTGGCCCTCTAGGTTATCAAGTAAGCCCTTTGACTGAATCCAAACTTCACAGAACAAATTCCTTGGTTCCCCACCCCCTGGGTTAGTTCTTAGCCCAAAACCTTGAATCTTTGGGTTTATCAAACACTAGATTACTATTATCAGTTATTTTATGTACCAAACCCATTCCACTGATCCACCACTCTATTTTTAACAAGTGCCAGCTTGTTTTTGATTCTTATTTATAATACAGTTTGAGCTCTAGTAGGAGTAGGTCACCTTTCTTCACATTTTTTCATTATTCCTTGATATATTCAATATGTTCATTGATGTCCCTGACTTTTTGTTCTTCCAGATGAATTGCAAAATAAATTTTGGTAGTTTGATTGGTATGGCACTTAATAAGTAAATTAATTTAGTTAGAGTTGTCATTTTTACTATATTAACTCAGACTACCCATGAGCAATCAATATTTCTCTAATTGTTTAGATCTGACTTAATTTGTGTGAAAGTGTTTTGTTTGTTTTGTTTTGTTTTTTGGCTAGGCAATGGGGTTAAATGACTTGCCCAGGGTCACATAGCTGGTAAGCATCATGTGTCTGAGGCTGGATTTGAACTCAAGTCCTCCTGAATCCAGGGCCGCTGCTCTATCCACTGTGCCACCTAGCTGCCCCTGTGAAGTGTTTTAATGGAATTCCTACTGCCCTGTCAGATCACTTTTCTGAACTGATGTAGCCAGTTGCCATGGTGAATGTGAAACCAAGAGAGTGGTCTTTTTTTTTAACCTTGGATTACTGAAATTTTTGACTTTATAAATTTTATCCTTTTATCACTTGTTATTAGTAAAACCATTTTTATTGCATTTTATAATCCAGTTATATCATTGTATTCTAACTCTAACTGAAGATCACTGAGTGGCCTGCATTAGACCTGGTCCAGAATGGTACATTAGAACTATAAAGACATTTGATGGGTACAGAAGTTTACCATCATTGAAAAGGATATACAAATTAAAGTTAGGCTTTCATATTTTACTTCAGTTTGCAAGAAACATTATAGATTTAAAACTAAAAAAAAAGATGAACCAATAATCACTTGATCCAACCCCTTGATTTTACAGATAAGAATGCAGAACAAAAATGTTCAAGATTTCCCCAAGATTGTACAGTATTAAGTAGTAGAACTGGGATTTGATCCCAGGTGTTATGATTCAAAATTCATTTCTGTGTCCACCACAGAATGATATTTTTCTAAAGTCACTGTATGTTAAAATTGAAAGGGAGCTTAGAAATCATTTAGTAAAGCTGCATTTATCTTCCAGATAAAGGAGAAGTTCAGTCAAGTTAAATAATGTTTCTGTCAGAATTAGAAGTTATAGTTCAAGCTAGAATTCCATGTCTCCCAAACTTCTCATCCTCTATACATTCCACTATATCACTTTGAAATAGACTTGTGAAGTATTTGATAAACTAATTACTTAAATACATGAAATTATAAATTTAAGTACTTTTAAGGATGAAGATCATACTAATTATTATTTTCTCAAATGTGATTCTTATCTATATTCTCAGAAAAAAAAATCCTTTATGAAGGATCTATTCAACAAGTTAGAGATTTTTCCTCTATGTCTTTTTACATTCTACTGTAAGGTTGCCCTCCCTATGTTCCCTTGTTTTCCTGACTGTTTGTATGTGACTGGTCCACCTCATTTTTCATTACTTATTTCTTATATCATATCTTTTATGCCACCTCTTACACTCAAAAAATGTTGGTAATATGTCATCCCCAACTTAGCCCATGATATGTGTCTTCTCTTCCCTTAGGGTTCACCACAATTTTGATATTTTGAGAGTGTTCTCTGTTTTGTAGCTACAATTTCACTAGAAAACTATTCATGTTAAAAAGATGCTCCACATCCTCTACTCCAAGCCACATGAAGCATCAGAATAAGACTTTAGTTCACTGTGTACAGAAGGGCCAGATAGATACCCTGTTATAAAAAGTCTCAGAATCCTTACAACATTGGTGACCAAAAAACTGCCTGCCTCTGGAGCAACCTCCAATGTAAACACATAAAATTGAAAAAGTGATTTCCTTAACATGAGCAGATGGGCTTTTTCTCTATTGTAACTAACTTGGTATTAAAAGCATAACAGCAAAAGTCTCTGAAGTCCAAGTATTCTAGCAGTATAAGACATTCATCAAGGGGAGGAAAAAAGCAAATTAGAATTCTGCTATTCTCCAAACTTAATGAAATGCTAGCAGGTTGCCCTGTTGTTCTGTGTATCTTGTATTTCCAGGGCTTGCCACCTGGGCAACAAAAGCCAGTGATCTATTTAGAAGAGTGTTTTTCATTCTCTTAACTCTGAAGGTCTTTATTCCCAGCATGAGATTATTGCAACAACTTAACAAGCTATGTTTCGCACCCCCTCCACATTTTCTTTTCTTTTCTCTTTGCACCTATGTCCTTTTAAGTTCATTCAGGCCTTAGGGAAACATTTAGTACTCAAGCTTTGGTTTTTCAAGCTCAATCGGGTAGAAAATCCAACACTGAATGTGTGCACAAACGATATCACTACACAATGGGAACTAACACACACAGCACAAAAGGAAAGGAAGAATATGAATGTTCAGAGAGCCAGAACTGTGCTTGAATTTAATTTCCCAACATCAGACCTGAAGCTTTCTTCTAAGATTCCCAGGTTTCAAATTGGTCATATATTGTAGGCCAGTTACCTGGACAATGGGGGAGAAATTGCAGTCCATAATTATGATCTTGCTTTCTGGGCTGTTAGGGGGCTAATATTAATCCTGAAATTGTATGAGGAATGTGTTCATCTGGCCATAATTGTAGGGTTTCTGAAAGCATTCACCAATAAGGCTAATTGAGCCCAAGTCACCCCAAGGACATATTTGGGTTGGCAAGGTATTGTCTGTCTCATGATAATTTTTCATGAGCAGAGGTAGCAACAGCAGAGCCCCCAAATGACTTTTCATTTTATATGATGAGATCAAACACATTCAAAGATCACTACAGTTCTTAAATAACAAAAAACAAACAATATCCAATACAGCGTTGATAACTGTGTGAGTATTTATGAGTGATAATTGAAAATAATGCAAAGCTCTAACACACATTAGCTTCATCTTCTTAAGAAAACATACATTTAGGTGAAATAAAGAGGTTCATGTATTGTTCCTCACCATTAAATATGCTTGGAATTGAATTACCCATTGTGCTCAATAAGTCTGATTCCAAATTGGTGCAGAATTTGCGTTCTGAAAAATGCTACATATATGATAGAAGGGAGTCAGTTGATAGAAGAGTCTGAATCAAATCTTAATGTATTATATATTCATTAAGATCTGCCCAAGTAAAGCAAACCAACCAATAAAACCCTAAGAAAATATTTAATTTTATTTTCTAAGAGGGTTTATGTTGTTCATAGAGATTATTTTTAAATTCATTCTTTTCTTCCTCTTTGCTTGATTGAATGTCTCATCTTGGTTATAGCAAAGAAAAAGACAAGGTTCAGAATCTTATTTCTTACAGGACTGAGCCATTAAGCTCTTGGTAGGTCACAAGATTCAGTAAGGGTGCTTTCATTATTTTATGCAACTCTTATTTTCATATGGTTGTTTGACTCAAAATGTGCCTTTTCCTAGTCCTTTAAGGGAGAAGTACAGTTAATGGAAGAAAAGTCAGGTTGTCTAGTGAATAAAGTGGAGATTTCATTTCATCTTTCAATTGGTGCATTTTATAGCTTCTGACTTGAGTATTTTGAAAAAAAAGTAATTGTTATCTTTTAACTTATTTATAGAGTACCTCCCTTTTCCAAAGAAAATATTAGCAATATTGGTGAAATGTTTTAAGATAGCTAAGTAATGAAATGTTCTTTTCCATTGATGAAACAAAGTTGGGGTTGAATGATGGGCAAGGCATGGGCCCTTTGTTCTGCAGCTGCTTACAATTCACACTGATTTCTTAGAAGATGACAGAATTCCCTGGTAGAGAATGAATTTGAACCAAAGTAGCTTGGAGCTATCAAAGCAATGAAGGGCAGACTAGAGTCCATGGATACAGAAGTTCCCCAAAACATAGCAGCCTGTCAGAAGGAGTAAGATATTTGTCAGAATAGAAATAAACATTCTGACTCTATATATGTAGGAACACAAGAAACCTTTGGAAAATGCTGCTGTTGTAGTGGTGGTGGTAATGGTTGTAACATAAATATTAGCAGCTGCAACAGCAAATATTCATTCATACATACATACATAATATACACATGCACATGTACATACATGCATGTATATTCTGAGTTGGTACTCATAGACCTTTCACCTCTCTTATCTCTGCAAAGAAAACACCATATAGTCTTATACATGTACTAAGGTGATCTTCCAAGCATTATTATTCCCTTTGCATGATTCCCACTTTCAATAGAGCTTTAATTTGAGTTGGCATTGCTGCTGCCTTCTGTTACACCATCTAGAATTCCTAGTATATCTTTAGAATAGAGATGATAATTCAATACATGAGAAATGATGTCACCAAAAGAGAAAATGTACAGAGAGATGAGAAGATGACCCAGGGCCTTGAGGTATGTTCATAATCATAAGGAAGAATATGGACAGTGATCCAGCAAAGGAGTATACAAAGTCAAATAAGTAGGAGAACAATGATAGGGCAGTGTTAAGAAAACCTAGAAAAGGAAGAATAGCCTGAAGGAGCAGATGTTTTATAATGTCAAATGAGATATCAAGAATGCTGAAGACTGAGAAAAGCCTTTCTCTCTATCTACATGGCCACACCCTACTACAAGTGCACATCATCCCTCATCTAGACTATTGCGGTAGCCTAGTTAGACACCCTGCCTCTAGTTTCACTCTTTCTCTCCATTCTATCTTCAACACAGTTGTCAAATTGATATTTCTAGACCACAAGTCTGCCCACATCATTGACCTGCTTCAGAAGTTCTAGTGGATGTTTGTTGTCTCTAGGATAAAATTAAGATTCTTCAATCTGTGATTTAAATAACTTTATAATCCCATTTTTCAAGGCTTATCATAAATTAATACCTTCTATATACTATACCATCAACCAAACTACTCCTTAATATACTACATTTATTTCACAATTGTTCCCTTTGCCTAGAAGGTAATTCCCCCTCTTGTGTGCCTCCCAGAGTTCCTAGCTCTCTTCAAGGCTCAGCTCTTTGACATCTTCACAAAACACATGTGTGTATATATGCTTATATATACATATATATAGTACGTTATACATATATGCACACAATATACATATCCATATATGTACATTGTACTTATTATCTATTCACGTTACTTCCCCTCAGTAGAATGTAAGTTTCCTGAGTGCAAGGACTATTTTTGTTTTTGTCTTTGAATTACCAGTACCAGATATAGTACTTTGCATAGAAACACTCTTAATAAATATTTGCTGAGGTGAATTGAAACACTTACATACATAGGGTGCTGTCCTAGGTGCTATGAAGGAGACAAAATTAAGTGAAACTAGTCACTACCCTTAAGGATCTTACTGTCTAACAGATCCTCTGTTGAACATCACTTAGGTACTCGGTTCTAGACTTATTTGGTGTTGAATTTCTGTGACTTTAAAAATTCACATGAAATTTTACTTCTAACATTGCTGGGCTGGTTTGAGCTGATGTATTTACTACCAGTGAGAACATGTACTCATCGCTATTCATCTTTAATAAGGACCTGTTATCATTTACCTCTTTAAACTACATGGAGAACAGAAGAAAAGTTGGGAGGCCTTGAGGAGGGTGGGGAGAAGGAAAAAATGCTCATTTCACTTTCATGTCTTCCAGCTAAAAACTTCCTTTCAGCTAAAAACATGGTGAAACCTTGGGTTACTATTTTTCAGTTGACTCAGGCTTATGTTTTAGAGCGTTCACCATTTATTTCACTTCTTAAATCCATTGAATTTAGTCAATTTTATCTTTTGGTAATTTAGCCGTTTTACTGAGAGTTAGGGGATTCCACACATCTAAAGGTCTTGCTATAAGGGCTGTGGTAAGGGAAGAAGCAAAAAGGAAGAAATTGCTGGATTCTAAGCCAAAACTGGGCAGCTAGATGGTGCAGTGGATAGAGTGTCGGGCCTAGAGTCAGAAAGTTGTTGTTCAGTCTTTCAGTCACATCTGACTCTTCTTGACTCCATGAACCATAGCACACCAGGCCTTCTATCCTCCACTATCTCTCGAAGTCTGTCCGAGGTCATGGTCATTGTTTGTATGACAATATCCATCTTATCCTATGCTGTCCCTGAAGACCAAATTCAAATCTGGCCTCAGACACTTAGGAGCTGTGTGATCTTAGGAAAGTCACTTAACCCAGTTTGCCTCAGTTTCCTCATCTCTAAAATGCACTGGAGAAGGAAATGGCAAACCACTCCAGTCAGTATCTTTGCCAAGAAAACCTCAAATGGGGTCACAGAGAATTGGACACATATGGAAAATGACTGAACAATAACAAGAACAACAAAGCAAGATCAGTTAATTTTGTTGACACAATATAGAGATATCTACGGAAAGCTGAAATTATTGGGAGAATGTTTATCCCCAAAGAAAAGATAGGAAAATGAATTTCTCCACCTCCAATGCTACCAGTGGACTGAGTCAGTATGATCACAGTTCAAATCCTGCCTCGGACACCTACTAGCTATACGGCCTCTGGACAAATCACTCAAATTCTCTCTGCCTCAGTTTGCTCATTTCTAAAATGTGATTTATAGCACTTATCTAACAGGGTAATTGTGAGGATCAAAGCCAAAACAAGTGAGATAATAGAGGTAAAGCTGTTTGTGAACTTTTACACTGCTATATAAATATTAGTTATTATCCGTAGAGATCAAAATCTGTGGGTGTGGAAAATTCTGTGTATTGTTTGACTTGGTTGAAATAATGATTAGTTTTGCTGATCTGCTTTTCTTTCTCTCTTTTCATTTATTTATTTATTTGCTGCAAAGAATGGCTCACTGGGCAGGGAAAGATGAAATTATATACTTGGAAATGAAGGTGATATGTAAACAAAACCTTTTTTTTGTAAAAATAGAGAAAAAGAAATCATCTGATGACTATCCAGATGTTGAACTGAAAGTTCAATTTTAAATGCAACAGAACTTGGAGGCTCCATGACATAATGAAAAGCATACTAACCCAAAATTCAGGAAATCATGGTTATTTGGCTTCAATTAATTAATTTCAACACCCTAGACATTCACTATTTTTTTCACACACAAAGAGGTTGGAACCCTTCTAGTGCTGGCATTTTATGCGTCCATGAAACTGGAAAGATTTCACATTTTATCTTCCAGTGGCATCCCATTTCTCTCCTAAAAGGAGAGGAACATGCATCAGTATCAGTTATCTGAAGCCATGTTTGACTTTTTAGTTACTCAGAGTTCAGTTTCCATTTATGTTGCTGCAGTCCTTAAATATATATTTCTTTGTATTCTACTTATTTCATTCTGCATATCATATAGATCTTCTCATCTCTCTATTAATTCCTTATACTCATTTCTTACTGCAGAATATTATTATTACATTCGTATTCAATAGTTTGTTCAGCCACTCCCCAGTCAGTGGGCATACATTTTATTTCCAGTTCTTGTCTACTGCAAAGATTAGGGACAGTAATTTTTGAGAATGAAATTATTCACTGATATTGGAGCCACATGGTGAAGGGAGCTTTGTTACAGGCACCACAATTGGGAAGGCATAGCATATAGCTAATGAGGAAACAAAACATTCATTAAGTGTTCACTATAATGCCAGGTCCAGTATTAGGTTTATGGGATACAAACACAAACAAATAAATGACAATTGATACTCTGCAGGAGCTTACATTCTGATGAAGGAAAGTACTGCATAAAGAGGAATTGGAAATCACAAAGAGTGATAATTTTATCACCATTGGAAACTCTTGATGACAATCAAATTCATGTGGATTCAGACACGTCTTCTCTAACCATGTCTACCTTGGCCTCCACTGCTTGAATATCTAGGTAGGTTAGACTTCACCATTCCTCTAGGGTTCTCTGGTACTCTTAAAGGGGTTTGAGAGTATCTAAGCTCTTTGCCAATTTGCTCCAGCCCTCACAGATGTCTTACCCAATTGTAAGACATCTTCCCCTGCACGCCAATGTTATTTAGCCACTACCAGTCAGATTAGCTTTTGCAAAGAAACATTTACTTCGAAAGATATAAGCATAAATATAAAAAGAAAAACTTTAGTCTTCAGCAAATAGGAGGTATAATTCCCTATCCCCTTTATACTACTTTAGCATCTGAAGAGAGGAAGGGGTTAGATTCACAGTTTAACTTGGTTCCTTTTACACAGTCCCAGTTCTAAGTCCAACCTCTCTCACTTGGGCTCAAGTTCCAGGCAACCTGGCTTCTCAAGGCTTCCATACCAGACAAACTGGCTGCACCATCCCACCTACAATCCTGGTTCCAAGATCACCATGGTTCAAATTCCCAGGTTTGGTGGGGATCACTGTCTGGCATCTAAAACTGAGAAAGACAAGTGAACAGAGTAGAGTCAGAAACCCCAGGCCGAAAGAAACATTGGCCATGGGCTAAAAGAAGATCAGTGGAAGGAAGTACTTCTTTCATCATTTCAGTCAATGGCTTTGGATACAGAAGGAAAGAGCACATGCCAGATGGCTCAGCACATAAACAACAATTACCTCAGTCTAGCCAGTTTTAAAGACGCAACTTGTTCTGGTTACACAGCCAATCAAAGGAAGTTACATCTACCCACATGGGAAAGGACAAAGAATGACTCCATCTGAGGAGTTCTGGAAATGCCCAAGCAAATGTCTCAGGATGGCTTCATGTTAGATAATGCAGGCATTCTCCAGAGGCTATGTTACACCTCTATAACTTAAAAACATATGGCATTATAAGTGACTTGTCCATGATTGTGTGCTACATGCCAAAGATAATATATGTCAGGGAAAGGACCTAAGTCTTCCTGAATCTTGAAAAAACTTCTCTGGGAACCATGCCATGTTGCCTCTTCTCTGAAGTTTAGAGAACACAAAATTTAACAATGTACTTCTTCAACAACACAGAAGTCACTACAATCTCTAATGTCACCCTCTTACTCAATTTAATTTTTGTTAGTTATTCCTTGTAATGAATTACAACACTGATTCCATGAAAAGTGATTCTTGCTATCTGCCCTGACTCCAATTAATGCTTCTTGTCCAAGTACCAAATGGCTTTTGTCACTTCCAATTTTGATAACAGAGATAAAACTTTCAATTCAAGAACCAGTCCCCTAGATGTCTCTCTGATTTGGAAATTCATTTTAAACTTTTACTTTTACTTGCTTCAATCCCCTAATACTTGCCTCCTTCGAGTGCTTTCGTTATTATAGCAAAGCAATCAAGGAAGATAATTATGAAACAAAGGATACGGACGTCTGTGTTGCTGAAAGCCGACAAGAAGGAGCCTATCTTTAAAGTGTTGGCACCGCTATAAATAGAAATCCATAGAACAATTGGAAAGTAGTTTTCACAGCTTTGTTTTCTTACCAACTGACCAAACATTCAATGAGAAACCCAATATGTGGTGAGGTGATCCCTTTCACACACTTTCAACAGTACTTTTCACATTTCCAAATAATTTGTTTGAAAAGCACAAGTTGTGCTTTTATTAAGCTGGCATGGGCAACATTGTGTGGCTTATTTTAGCTGTATTAGTCAATTTTATTTGCCAGTGAACTATAGCTTCAAGCTGACCATCTGGAAAAATAAACTACTCAACAGCCATGTAATTTGTCTTTTGTCTGGTTTCAGTCAGTGGATTTGGGGGGGATTATTAGTATTAAGCAAACACTGAAAAGGAGCTTTCCTTATTCCTTGAAGCACTCTCACTTCTGAGTGCCATCTTGCAAAGTTACAAGTTAACAAATGGTCTTTACTAACATAATACTCTGTAAACACAAATTTTACATCACCTAATTTGAAAAAGAGAATGCACAGCACATTTATTTTTAAAAGCAACTTTTCTTTTGTGCTTCATTGAGGTAACAACACTATGTGGATCAAAGTCCAAAGGAAGAAAAAAAAAGGTGTCTGGAATCTTAGCACGCATACCAGCTGTAGCCATATACTAAGAACTGATGGCAACAGGATGGAGGGGACTTTTTCAGTTCTGGGTCTTGAAAATTTCATAAGGAAATTAGCCCAGCTGTTTGGGAAGCCATGCTATGGGAAACAATACTTAGTATTTTTTTCTCAACACTTTATTTTATTTTATTGGTACTTAATAGTATTTATTTTTTTCCAATTACCTGTAAAGATAGTTTTCAACATTTATCTTTATAAGATTTTGAGCTCCAAATTTTTCTCCTCCCTTCTCCCCACCCCCAAGACAGTGAACAATCTGATATAGGTCATACATGCATGATCATGTTAAACATTTTCCCACATTAGTCATACTATGAAAGAAGAATCAGGACAAAAGAGAAAAACCATGAGAAAAAAAGAAAACAAAAAAGCCAAGAAAACAAAGCAAAATAGTATGCTTCTATCTGCATTCAGATCCTATAGTTCTTTCTCTGCATGTGGGTAGCATTTTCCATCAAGAGTCTTTTGGAATTGCCTTGGATCATTGTACTGCTGAGAAGAGATAAGTCTATCATAGTTCATCATCCCACAGTGTTGTTGTTACTATGTACAATGCTCTCCTGATTCTGCTCACTTCACTCAGTTTCAGCTCATATAAGTTTTCCATGTTTTACTGAAGTCTGCTTGCTCATCATTTCTTATAGAACAATAACATCGTATTTCCTTCATATATCACAACTTGTTCAAATATTCCCCAATTGATGGGCATCCCCTTAATTTCTAATTCTAGGCCACTACAAAAAGACCTGAAGTAAATATTTTGGATATAGACCTAGTAGTGGGTCAAAGGGTATTCATAGTTTTGTCACCCTTTGGGCATAGTTCCAAACTGTTCTCCAGAATGGATGCATTAGTTCACAACTCCACCAACAATGCATTAGTGTTCCAATTTTCCCACATCTCCAACATCTAGCATTTTTCCTTTTCTGTCATATTAGCTAATCAGATAGGTATGAGGTGGCACCTCAAAGTTGTTTTAATTTGTATTTTTCTAATCAAAAGTGATTTAGAACACATTTTCACATGATTATAGATAGCTTTAATTTCTTCATCTGAAAACTACCTGTTCACATATCCTTTGAACATTTATCAATTGGGAAATGACTTGTATTCTTATAAATTTGATTCAGTTCTCTATATGTTTGAGAAATGAAGTTTTTATCAGAAAATTGTAAAAATTATTTCTCAGCTTTCTGCTTCTTTTCTAATCTTGGTTGCATTGGGTTTGTGCAAAAACTTTGAAAAATTTAATTTAATAAAAATTATCCATTTTGCATTTCATAATGCTCTCTATTTCTGGTTTGGTCATAATTTTTTTCCATTCTCCATAGATCTGAAAGGTAAACTATTCCTTGCTCTCCTAATCTGCTGATAGTATCACCCTTTAGGTTTAAATCGTGTACTCATTTTGACCTTATCTTGGTATAGGGTGTGAGATGTTGGTCTAAGCCTAGGTTTTGTCATGCTATTTTCCAGTTTTCCCAGCAGTTTTTTGTCAAATAGTGAGTTCTTATCCCAGAAGCTAGCATCTTTGGATTTATCAAATAGTAGATTACTACAAAAGTGTCTTGTACCTAACTTATCCCACTGATCCACCACTGTATTTCCTATCCAGTACCAAATTGTTTTGATGATTGCCACTTTACAGTGTAGATTTAGATCTGGTATGACTAGGCCACCTCCCTTTGCATTTTTTCCATTGATTCCCTTGATATTCCTGACCTTTTTTTCTTCAAGATGTATTTTGTTATTATTTTTTCTAGCTCTATAAAATATTTTTTGGTAGTTTGATTGGTATGACACTGAATAAGCAAATTCATTTAGGTAGAAATGTCATTTTTATTATATTAGTCAGCTTACCTATGAGCAAAGGAAAGACAGATTGAGAGAGGTGGTGGTCAGAAGCATAACATTACTAAGATAGTATAACAATCAAAGTTCATATAAACCATTATTAATCAAAGCATGAGATAAACTTTTCCACAAATAAATACACACAGTATCTCTGGCAAGTATATGCCCATACAATATAATAGTAATAAAATATATGTGTATACATGCACACATACATATATATGCATATATACATATATGTACACACATACATATATACATACATACATGCACATATATTTAAATACGCATATATACACATATTTGTGTGTATACATGTGCTTGTATGCATATAATTTATAAGGCAAAAGGTAATGTATAACTACTAGTATGAGTTGTCCTTTCTTCTTTTGTAAGTCTTAACGTGATTGCTCTTGAGTATAGCTCTCTGTTGGACAGATCACTTAGTTGGATTTTGAAAATCTGCTTCTTTCTTGAGTTCCTAACCTAAGGGAGGCTGAAACTTGCCTGGCAGATCATACTTTGTAGATACAATGTGCTTCAAATGCAAGAGACAGTGCAGGAGAATGAGGATAGCTGTCCTTTAGGAGGCACCACAAAACAGTGCTGATTCATTTGCCACAAGAATGGGATAGGAGAAGGAAGAGACCAATAATTTTCTTTTGAATAATGATGAGTCATCTTATTAAAGGGAGAACAATAAGAGAGCAATGTCAGGGAAACCTACAGAGGAGAGAATATCAAGAAGAGAGTAATCAAAAGTATCAAAGACTGTAGAGTGGTCCAAAAGGATGACAACTGAGAATAAACAATTACATTTGGCAATTAAGAGATGCATGGTAATTTCAGAGAGGGCAGTTTAAGTGGAATGATGAGGTTGAAAGCAAGACTATGAAAAGTGAAGAAGTAATTCTTTATTCCATCTATGAGTGTTTTATAATTATTTCTATACGTGTTTTCCTGTGTAAACTAATTCCCAGATATTTTTTCCTTATAGTAGTCATTTTGAATAGGACTCCCATGTCTGATATTCTCTTTTGGATTTTGTAATTGATAGAGAGGAATATTGTTTATGTGTTTGTGTTGTGGCCTGTGACTTTACTGAAGTTATAAATTGTTTCAATTAGTTTCTTTGCCGATTTTCTAGCATTTTATAAATCAAGCATGTTTTCACCAGCAAAGAGGAATAGCTTAATATCCTCCATACTGATCTTGTAGCTTTAATTTCTCTTGCATTACTGCTATTGTGAGCATCTCTAGAACTATGACAAATAAGAGTAGGGAAAGGAAGCATTCTTACTTAATTTTAGCATTTATTAGAAAGACTTCTAGTAATCCTTTGTCATGTTTAATAGTAGATTGTGGATTCACACCAATTTTTTAAAAATAACATTTAAAAAATTACATATTATGCCTATATAAGTTTTTTTAAATCATGAATAAATGTTATGTTTTATTAAAATCACCTGCTATATCTACTATCATAATGGTGAGATATTGGATTTTTATCAGTTTTTAAAATGATTAACTTTGTTTATTATTTTCTAAATGCTGAACCATTCTTACATTTGTAGCATAAATCCAATCAGTTCAAAGTGTTATTTTTGTACAAATGCCCAGTATTTTTGCTGATATTTTAAATTAAAGTGGATAATTGTTGTTAACATTGGATTATAATTCTCCTTATTTTTTTACTTTCTTCTTTGATTGCTCATATATATGGACTATATTTTTCTTCTAAAACAAATTTAGTTTAGTATCTTCTTTTTCCATTTTGATGATAATTTTGTAGTATAAATATTATTTTTTTGTTTGATAAAATTTTCTTATAAATCCATCCAAAATAGTTTTTTAATTCATTATGTAGCAAGTTAAACTTCTTTTTGAAATAAGACTATTTAAGAAATATAAATTTGGTTATCATTTAACTTGGATTGTTTATATTTTTCTAGATGTTCTTCTGTTTCTTTTATGACCTCTATTTTGCTGCCACATAATTGCCATTTGGGTTAGGCTATTTTTTAAGGTGTTATTTTCTTCAGTATTTGTTTAGGTCTCCTTTAGCAAGCCACTGACTTGTTTTTCATGATTTTCTTGCATCACTCTCATTTCTCTTCCCAGTTTTTCCTCTACTTCCCTTACTTGTTTCTCAAAATCCCTTTTGAACTCTTCCAAGGCCTGAGACTGATTCATATTTTTCTTGGAGGCTTTGGATGTAGGAGCTTTAACTTTGTTGTCTTCTTCTGGTTGTATATTTCGATCTTCTTTGTCACCAAAGTAAGATAATATAGTCTGACTCTTTTTGTGCTGCTTGCTCATCATCCCAGCCAATTACTTGAGTTTTAAACTCTTTGTTAAGGTAAGAGTCTACTTCCAATGTGGAGAGTGTACTGTTCCAAGATTCAGGGGTTTGTATAGATGTTTTCAGAGATACTTGTAGGGACCTGTAAGTTTTCAGTTCTTCCAAGGTGGTATGATAAGGGGTAAGGGGTTTACTCCTTTCCTGGCCTGTGACCACAAGTACTCCTTTCTGTCCTGAAGATTTTTTAAAAGGTTTATCAATTTTATAGCTATTTTCATTTTCCAGTCACAAACTCGACTCTTCAGGAATTATGATATTTCCTTATCTAACCAATAATCTATTAACTCTCCACCTCTTCCTCAGTTTTCCCTTATTAAAACTTGCCTTTTCCTTTCCCACCCTTTCTGTCTTCTAGAAATCATGAATATGAGTCACTCCCCAATTGATAAATGGTCAGAAGACCTGTCTCCTTGTGATGACACAGATTCCCTGGCCCCCTTTTCTAGTACTGGCTACACCTTCGCTTATGCTCCTGAGCTTGCTGGTTAAGATAGGAAGTTAGAATACTCCTTCCTTGCCATTCTAACTTTCAGATTGTTCTCTAGCTCCATAACTCAGTAAATTCTCCTCCTTTGAGGTTGATGCAATCCTTATCTACCACCCAATGATTAAAATCCTGATAGCTTTTTTCTATATACCTTCAGGTAACTCTCCTTCCTTCCTCACCAAGTTCAGTATCTGGCTCACAATTTTTCTCTTCCCTCCAACTACTGCCCTCAGATTAGGAAATTGCAACAAACATGAATGGCTTCCTCCCAAACATCCTAACTGTTAAGCTTCTCAAACTACTCACTTCCCATGACCTTCTCCTTCACCCTAACACAGCCACATTCAAAAATGGTCACATCTGGACTTCTGCTTCTGGAAGTCAAGATGGCAGAGTAAAAAGGTAGTTGCTCTCACTCTCCACTACCAAACTCTGAAAACCCAGAAAATATCACCCCAGGAAAAACCCTGGAACAGCTGAACTAGAAGAAAGATGGGGAGCAGCAGTGCAGCAGCTCAGCAAAGAGGTCTCCCAGTGCCTCAGCAAAAATAAGGGAGGCAGAACTACAAGGGGCCCCAGACAGATAAGTGCACTGTGGTATTCATCAGAAAAGAGCTGAAGAAAGCAACCTAAAGTCTTCCTGAAGTCCCTGCCTTGCTGGTTCCAGACCAATACTAGGTAATCTGTCAGAGCCCTGCAGCCTCCAATTGTCAACCAGAAAGAAATCCTGAAGCCCAGTTGGTACAGCAGGCAAACACCAACACCTGGACCTCTGAGTGCCTCAGTGAGAGTGGGGGGAACTGGTGGAGGCCAGCTGGGAAAACCAACAGGTGCCTCGGCACTCTACTGCAAAGGAATCTCTCAGTGCCTTAGCAGAAACCAGGGAGGCAGAACCGCAAGGGGCCCCAGGCAGATAAGTGCACTGTGGTATTCATCAGAAAAGAGCTGAAGAAAGCAACCTAAAGTCTTCCTGAAGTCCCTGCCTTGCTGGTTCCAGACCAATACTAGGTAATCTGTCAGAGCCCTGCAGCCTCCAATTGTCAACCAGAAAGAAATCCTGAAGCCCAGTTGGTAGAGCAGGCAAAACCAACACCTGGACCTCTGAGTGCCTCAGTGAGAGGGGGGGGAACTGGTGGAGGCCAGCTGGGAAAACCAACAGGTGCCTCGGCACTCTACTGCAAAGGAATCTCTCAGTGCCTTAGCAGAAACCAGGGAGGCAGAACCGCAAGGGGCCCCAGGCAGATAACTACCCTGCACCCCCCATCTAAAAGAAGCTGAAGAAAGCTAAAGGAAAGGAACAGCAGGCAACCTAGAATTGCCTGAAAGTTCCAGCCTTGCTGACTCCAACCCAACACAAGGTAAGCTGCCAGAAGCCTACAGCCTCTAATTACCAACATAAGAGTTCCTAGCACACAAAGCCAGTGGCCAAGACCTAGGCTCCCAACACAAGAATCTTGGGTCAGTGCCCTCTGCTCCCAGCAGGAGAGCTCAATCTCTTTAAAGGCCAGGGAATAAAGAACACCATGAGTAAAAAGAAACATATATAGATTCATATTATGGAAGAGTGAAGATCAAGACAGAAATTCTGAAGAGGCAACATTGTCAACAAACCCATCTGCAACATCAAAAGGGAATATGAACTGGTCTGAAGCCCAAAAAGCCTTCTTAGAAGAGCTCAAGAAGGATTTTAAAGTCAAATGAGAGAGGTAGAAGAGTCCTTAAAAAATACAATTGGCCAACTGGAAAAAAAGTACACTGAAGAAAACAAGTCCCTAAAAAAGAAAATTGAAGAAGGAGGTACAAAAAGTAACAGAAAAAAACAATCTGTTAAAAACTAGAATTGGACAAATGGAAACCAATGACTCTATGAGAGAGCAAGAATCAGTCAAACAGAAACAAAAAAATGAAAAAACAGATGAAAATAAAATACCTCATCAGTAAAACAACTGACCTGGAAAATCGATTCAGGAGAGACAATTTAAAAATTATTGGACTACCTGAAAATCATGATGAAAAAAAGCCTGGACAGTATCTTTCAGGAAATCATAAAGGAAAACTGCCCTGAAGTCCTAGAACCAGAAGGTAAAATAACCATAGAAAGAATCACCTCACCACCTGAAAGAGATCCCAAATTGAAAGCCAAGGAATATAATAGCAAAATTCCAAAATTACCAGATGAAAGAGAAGGTGCTGCAAGCAGCCAGAAAGAAACAATTTAAATATCATGGAACCACAGTAAGGATTACACAGGACCTTGCAGCTTCTACATTAAAAGACCGCAGGGCATGGAACATGATATTCTGTAAGGCAAAGGAGCTTGGATTGCAGCCAAGGATCAACTACCCAGCAAAAATGAGCATCATTTTTCAAGGGAGGAGATGGATATTCAATGAAATAGGAGACTTCCAAACCTTCCTGATAAAAAGACCAGAGCTCAACAAAAAATTTGATCTTCAAGTACAAGATCAAGAAAGACATAAAAAGGTAAATGGGACAGAAAGATACAATATGTTGTTAATAAGGGTTAACAAAGGAATATGACACTTGCAACTCTTGAGAACTGTATTGTTATTACACCATGTTAAAGGAGTATACATAAAGAGTGGATATTAGTTGACTTTGATGTAATGATAAAAAAAAATCTAATCAAGTGGGTTAAATGGATCCAAAATGGATAATCTGATCTTAGAAAATATACTGAGAAAGGAGGAGGCAGACAAGGGTAAATTGCAATACAGAAAAAGAAACAAAATCCTATTACAGCAGAGGGAAAGCATTGTTTGAACCTTACTCTCATCAGATTTGGCTCAAGAAGGAAATAACATAATCAATTAGGTATAGAAATCTAACTTGCTCTATAGGCAATAGGAGGGAAAAGGGGAAAGAAAAGGGAGGGGAGATAGAAGGGAGGGAACAAGCAGTAAGTAAAGGGGAAGAAAAGGGAAAGGGATAATAAAGGGAGGAGGGACTGAAGGAGGCGGTGGTCAAAAGCAAAACACTAGTGAAGGGGGAAAAGGAGAAAGAAAAGCATAAAAGGGAAAAAAGGATGGAGAAAAAGATAATAATCATAACTGTGAATGTGAATGGGATGAACTCTCCCATAAAACAGGAGCGGATAGCAGAATGGATTAAAAACCTAATCCTACAATATGTTGTTTACAAGAAAAACATTTGAAAAAGAATGACACATACAGGGTAAAGGTAAAAGGCTGGAGCAGAATATATTATGCTTCAGCTGAAGTAAAAAAAGCAGGGGTAGCAATCCTGATCTCAGACACAGCAAGAGCAAAAATAGATCTAATCAAAAGAGATAAGGAAGGAAACTACATCCTGCTAAAAGGCACCATAGACAATGAAGTAATATCATTACTAAACATATATGCACCAAATGGTATAGCATCCAAATTCTTAGAGGAGAAGTTCAGGGAGTTACAGGAAGAAATAGGCAGCAAAACTATACTAGTGGGGGACCTGAACCTCCCCCTCTCTGTACTAGATAAATCTAACCACAAAATAAACAAGAAAGAAGTTAAGGAGGTAAATAGAACATTAGAAAAGTTAGGTATGATAGACCTCTGGAGAAAACTGAATGGGGATAGAAAGGAATATACTTTTTCTTGCAGTACATGGCACATACACAAAAATTGACCATGTATTAGGGCATAAAAACTTCACAATCCAATGCAGAAAGGCAGAAATATTAAATGCATCCTTTTCAGATCATGATGCAATAAAAATTATATGTAATAAAGGGCCATGGAAAGATAGACTAAAAAATAATTGGAAACTAAATAATCTAATCCTAAAAAATGATTGGGTCAAACAACAAATCATAGAAACAATCAATAATTTCATTCAAGAGAATGACAATAATGAGACAACACCAAAACTTATGGGATGCAGAAAGCAGTTCTTAGGGGAAGTTTTATATCTCTAAATGCTTACATAAATAAAGAAAAAGAGGAGATTAATGAATTGGGCATACAACTAAAAAAACTAGAAAAAGAACAAATTAAAAATCCTCAATAAACACCAAATTAGAAATATTGAAAACCAAAGGAAAATTAATAAAATTGAAATTAAGAAAACTATTGAACTAATAAATAAAACTAAGAGCTGGTTTTATGAAAAAACCAATAAAATATAAACCTTTGGTTAATTTAATTAAAAAAAGAAAGAAGAAAACCAAATTACTAGTATCAAGAATGAAAAGGGTGAAGCTACCACCAAGGAAGAGGAAATTAAAACAATAATTAGAATTATTTTGCCCAACTATATGCCAACAAATTTGACAATCTTAGTGAAATGGATACATATTTACAAAAATATAAATTGCCCAGATTAACAGAAGAGGAAGTAAAATACTTAAATAACCCCATCTCAGAAAAAGAAATTGAACAAGCCATTGATGAACTCCCTAGGAAAAAATCTCCAGGGCCAGATGGATTTACATGCGAATTCTATCAAACATTTAAAGAACAATTAATTCCAATACTATATAGACTATTTGGGAAAATCGGTGAAGAAGGAGTCTTACCAAATTCTTTTTATGATACAAATATGGTGTGATACCTAAACCAGGAAGAGTCAAAAGAGAAAGAAAATTATAGACCAATTTCTCTAATGAATATAGATGCAAAAATTTTAAACAAAATACTAGCAAATAGATTAGCAACTTATCACAAGAATAATACTATGACCAGGTAGGATTTATACCAGGAATGCAGGGTTGGTTCAATATTAGGAAAACTATCAGCATATTGAGCATATCAACAAAACCAACAGAAACCACATGATCATCTCAATAGATGCAGAAAAAGCTTTTGATAAAATACAACAATTCCTATTAAAAACACTAGAAAGCATAGGTATAAATGGAGTCTTCCTTAAAATAATAAACAGCATTTATCTAAAACCTTCAGCACGCATTATATGTAATGGGGACATGCTAGAAGCATTTCCATTAAGATCAGGGGTGAAACAAGGATGTCCATTATCACCACTGTTATTCAATATTGTACTGGAAACCTTAGCTTTAGCAATAAGAGAAGAAAAAGAAATTGAAGGTATTAGAATAGGCAAAGAAGAAACAAAGCTATCACTCTTTGCAGATGACATGATGATATACTTAGAGAATCCTAGAGAATCAAGTAAAAAACTACTTGAAATCATAAACAACTTTAGCAAAGTTGCAGGCTATAAAAAAAACTCACATAAATCATCAGCATTTCTATATATTACCAACAGAGCCCAGCAGCAAGAGATAGAAAGAAAAATCCCATTTGAACTTACTGTAGACATTATAAAATATTTAGGTGTCTACCTCCTGAAACAAACCCAGGAACTCTATGAGCACAATTACAAAACACTTTTCACACAAATAAAATCAGATCTAAATAATTGGAAAAACAGCAGTTGCTCATGGGTAGGCCAAGCTAATATAATAAAAATGACAGTCCTACAGAAGCTAATTTACTTATTCAGTGCCATACCAATCAAACTACCAAGAAATTATTTTGTAGAGTTAGAAAAAATAATAACAAGATTCATTTGGAAGAACAAAAGATCCAGAATATCAAAGGAACTAATGAAAGGAAATGTAGGGGAAGGTGGCCTAGCAATTCCAGACCTTAAATTGTATTATAAAGCAGCAATCATCAAAACTGCTTGGTATTGGCTAAGAAATAGAGTGGTGTATCAGTGGAATAGGTTAAGTATGGAAGACATAGTAGTCAATGACTATCGTAATCTATTATTTGAGAAACCCAAAGACCCCAGCTTCTGGGATAAGAATCCATTCTTTGGGGGGAAAAACTGCTGGGAAAACTGGAAAAGAGTATGGCAGAAACTAAGCATAGACCCAAATCTCACACCATATACCAAAATTAAGTCAAATGGGTTCATGATTTAGATGTAAAGGCTGATACTATAAGCAAATTGGGAGAACAAGGAATAGTTTACCTATCAGATCCATGGAGAACAGGAGATAGAGAACATTACGAAAAGGAAAATAGATAATTTTGATTACATTAAATTGAAAAGTTTTTGTACTAACAAAGCCAATGCAACTAAGATTAGAAGGAAGATAGAAAATTGGGAAAGATAAGGGCCTCATTTTTAAATACATAGAGAATTTAGACAAATTTATAAGACTGCCAGCCATTCCCCAATTGATAAATGGTCAAAGGATATGAACAGACAGTTCTCAGATGAAGAAATTAAAGCCATATGAAAAAATGCTCTAAATCATTATTGATTAGAGAAATGCAAATCAAAATAACTCTGAGGTACCACACCACACCTATCAGATTGGCCAACATGACAAAACAGAAAAATGATAAATGTTGGAGATGTGGGAAAATTGGAACACTAATGCATTGTTGGTGGAGTTGTGAAATGATCCAACCATTTTGGAGAACAATTTGGAACTATGCCCAAAGGGCTACAAAAATGTGCATACCCTTTGATCCAGCAATAGCCCTTCTAGGGCTATATCCCAAAGGGATCAAACAAATGGGAAAAGGACCCACATGTATAAAAATATACATAGCAGCTCTTTTTGTGGTGGCAAAGAATTGGAAATTGAGAGGATGCCCTTCAATTGGGGAATGGCTGAGCAAGTTGTGGTATATGAATATAATGGAATACTATTGTGCTGTAAGAAATGATGAACAGGCTGACTTCGGAAAAACCTCGAAAGACTTATATGGTCTGATGCTGAGTGAAGTGAGCAGAACCAAGAGAACATTGTGCGCAATAACAGCCACGTTGTGTGATGACTAATAATGAACCCTTCTCAGCAATACAAGGATCTAAGACATCTCCAGAGGCTTCAGAATGGAAAATGCTATCCACATCCAAAAAAGAAGTATGGAAGTTGAATTACTATCATTTTTTTTTCTCTTCTGTTGAATTTGTTTCCTCTTTCTAATGGTTCCTCCTTTTGGTTTTAAGTTTTACTTACAACTTCACTAATGTGAAAATATGTTTAATAGGAATGTAAATATATAGCCTATATGAGATTGTGCACTGCCTTGGGGAGGGTGGTGGGGAGGAAGGGGGAGAAAAATTTTAAACTCAAAAGCATATGGAAGTGATTGTTGATAAATCAAAATAAATTAATAAAAATTTAAAAATGGTCATATCTTTGATCTCACTATTACTCACACTAATTTTATGTTCAAGAATTCTGAAATCTTCTTATCTGACCAGTAATCTATTAGCTTTCCACCTTTCCCTCAGTCTTCCCTTATTAAACTCTATTCTTTGTCCATACTATGACCTCCGATTCTCTGACTCCTCAATTCTTTCCCAGCCAACACCTCTGTTTGAAATATTCATTCCTGTTTTCCTCTCTTGCAACCTTGGTGAACTGGTTCAACTCTATAGTGTCTTATTCTCTTGTGTCCTTGGACAATATTGCTGATCATACTTTGGCAAGTCTCAGCCTTGGATCACTTCCACCATTCATTGCCTTTGTTCTTACATGTGTTACTGAAGGTGATGAAAATCATATAACTGTTTTGACTATCTGCATTACAAATTTATTTTACACAACCTCAACTGGGCCCTCATTGCTGCCAGATAATTTTTCCATACCTTCATTATCAATTCATTATCTCTCACTTTCCATAGATGCTCTTCCAAATCTTCTCATCCCTTCTGAAACCGTCTATGAATCCCCCCCCCCATCCTCTCTGCTGAAAACCTTGCCAAGTATTTTATAAGGCTATTGGGAAAGAAGTGTTGTGTGAGAATTTAAAAAATTAGAGTTGCCAGTATTAAAAGATTTTATTCTGTTGGGTTCTGTCATCTGTCTCCTGTATATTTAGCTATAAGTGTTTTGCATTTGATGCATAATTCTCCTTTTTCAAGGGTTGAAGTGGTTTAGGAAAAAGGTGGTTAATACCCCATCTTTCTAGTTATATGACCCAAAATCTTCACCTGTTTTAATTTTTAATGGATATCATTGATTCTCCAGTATGGAAAGCAGAGAGTGTTGATTAAATATCTTCCTTTCTGATTTTTCCCTCCAGTAATTTCCAAAGGATCTCCACCTTTGGATAATTCAACAAGTAAGCTTTGTAAGATGGGACACTGAAACTACTTTCATTGAAGAATCAAATGACTTCTCAGCTTCGACTACGCTAAAAATACGTCAGGTTGGAAATGATGATTGTTGGATTGGCATACAATTATTCTAGGCAATGTGTCTAAGTTTGGTGGGAGCAGAATGTGACCTTACCCAAATTCTAATCAATGACTAGACTGTGCAGCATCAGTAAAATCATCCATAGCACTACTGGGAAATAGATGGAGCAGGATATATTTAGACTGAATGCTTTACAATGTTTCCTCATTCAGACTCACAGTGGCTTGGTCTTTTTGATAATGGCCCAGACCGAAGTAGAAACCTGGAATTCATTTAGACTTTTTCCCACCTGGTGTAGAGTCTTTGGGATACTCATTCTTTCTGTGGGACCAAGTCCACAAAGTGCACACAGGGCCACAAATCTCTCATTGCTGGCATATGCAATGACTGACATCTTTGTACTTTGGTCTCAAGGTTCATTAGTACATAGGCTGTGGGGTAGAAGATGAATAGTAATTTGTCTTGGGATGGAAGAAAAAAAATTTGTTCCCCCTCCCATTCAAACAATGTCTAGCAGTCCAGTAAATAGATTCATCTCTTCTTGTCTGGAATTGTATGTGGGTGGTGGAGTTAAGCCAGACATTACCCTACTCTAGCTTCCACTAACCCAATATGGATCAGTTTTCCCTTGCTGAACAATAACCTTCTAAGCAGGCAAGAACTAGGCTGAAGTATTTGGTTAAACTCTTGGTACAACTTTGTGATCAAAGTTGAGAGTTGAATATGATTTTTAGAAAAATATGGGTAGCTCAGGAGCCAGTGAAAAGCTAAACCATTGTGGGTGGGTGTGACTTATTTTCCAAATCTTTACCTCTTATGTCAGGTATATTCCATTCCAAATCCAGACTGTCTCTGGAATATTTGACCATGGTTTCTAGACCCTGCTATAATTTGGTAATTAGCAATTTTAGATCTAAATAAGGTCAAAAGACTTTTGAAACTCCTGAGGGAATACTCCACCACAATTATCTAACAGGCTGCTACTTGCTGTATGTCTGATTGACTGGATACTTTGTCCAAAGGACACCACAAAGACCTCCATGATCTCAGCTGAGGGAAATTGCTGAAGTGAAGGACCCCCTGGGATCATCAATGTTAATGGTCACCCTATGGTGTGCTGGCACACTTGGCTCACATTCTAAGAACTCCATTTTTTAAGATAATAATATGATGAACAAAGAGAGTTTGATTTACAAAATATAAGTGAGTAACCTCAAGACTTGCTTCTACTATTTCTATCTAGATTTAGCTGAACACTCAGATAAACAGGACTATACTCTGGATGCTGCTGTACCTACACCTATCGTGCACTTTTTCTTCTTTTTTAACACAACATTTATCTTTTCAAGGTATCACTGTGTTAAACTAAGTTGAATTCCCATCTCTTTAATTGTGTCCATGTGAATTATCTCATTCAAAGTCTAGAGTACAAATAGATGTGTGGCATGGCTATTTAATCAATTTCAAAACTATTTCTCTTTGTATCATTTGACATTGACAAAGCCATTAGCAACATCCACTACAAAATATTTAACTTTAATTATTCATATTTACTGGCCCAAAACCCCTCAGAACTTTAAAGAAAAGGAAGAAATAATTCTTTTTTGGCTATGTATAATTCTGGTGTCAAATTTGCTTGTAGGATATTTATCTACCCACTAGAACAATACACAGAGAGAATCTTGAAAAATAATGCTTCTTTTCTGATTAGTAGATTGTTAGCTACTGGGAGAAAACATATATATATGTATATATATACACACACATACACACACACACACACACACACACACACACACACACATATATATGCACCCTGGTATGTTTTGGTTTTGTTTTTATTGGGTTTTTTTTGAATTTCTGTTAGTGTTTTGTTACTTTTGAGTTTCTATAATTACAGGCCAGTGTGATTTAAAGCTTTGCCTAGAATAGTTTTACATGAATAAAGGACTGTCTGTTCATCACTTGACTATTTTGCTAATACCCAATAGAACAATTGTGAGCTTGTGTCCATGTGTGTTTTTTTCTTTTTTTTTTAAACTTGACCTGTAGTTTCATTTCTGTAGGTAACTCCCATTAAGAAACTCCCTAAACTATTGGTATTCTGAAAGATAACTTAGTCTTATGGAGTTTCCTGGGCCTGGGGGCACTAAATTAAGTGACTGGGTCAGGGGTTACATAGACAATATGTGAAGTCAAACTCAAGCCTTCTTGGTAGGCTTTCATTATTCTTTCATGCTTCATCATATGTATGTATTTTTTTCTTTGTTTCTAAAAAGTGTTTACTTTAATCATTCAGGGTATAGAATTCATTCTTACCCCCCTAACTTCCCTTTTCAGTTTAATGCAGAAAATAGAAGGTTTGTCCTCCATGGATAATAAACTATTTGGTTAAAGTCTCCTTAGCCTAGGTTCACTGCAGAAAGCAGAATTGAAGACCTTTTTGATAACAAAAAAAGGTATTGGTAGTGAGTAAGGAGGTTATTACTAAACAAGTTCCCTTCTTTATTTAGAGTGACTCTCTGCAGGCTGATCACCAAAAGTAAATATCATCCTGAAGTGAGAACAAGTGTTTCTTGAGAAAAAAAAATTGTTTGAACTTGTACCTTGCTGGATTTCTCAAGTGGAGTGGAAGGGGGTGGGAAGATGGCAGGGGAGGCACCAGAGATAAAAGCTCCCTTTCTTGTTATATGCAAAAAGCCCATGGCTCATTATTTCTTTCACACATGGGTACCCTGTTTGCTGAAGGTGGTGTGAGAAGTTGCCAAGAGATAATTCAACTGTTCATGATTCTCATTGCTTGGCATTCTGTTAATTTCCTGAGAACAGCCCCAAACCTTCAACTTGGAGCTGAACAGCTGCTTTCCAGCATGTACAAATAGTTGTATTTAAATATGTCTTTAGACTCATGGCTTGGAAAATGTACACACAACACAATGCATTTTTTTTATAATGAAGAATTAAAAAGAAGAAAAAGGAAACTCATTTGAATACTGCTAACATTTATTGTGAGACTAGGGTAGTGTTACATTCTCTTGGTGTTGGTTTGAAAGATGGTAATTAAGTGGGCATTCCCCACAGGACTCTTACTCAAGCAGAAACATTTCTCATGATCTGGTTTTGGCTTCAGCTATCTCTGAAGTGGCACTTGGAAAATGAAAATCAAAAGACCTTTTAAGCCACACAATGCCTAGTCTGTCCTGGCTTATTGTGTTGCAATATTGTTGTCAGATAGCAGGATAATTCATTTAAAAAACCTACAATCTGGTGTTTCTTTTGCAGTAAGTGAACAAGTTGAGTTCCTCTACATTCTTGTGTAACCATTTCACTCACTGGTCAGACAGGACTGAGGCAGTGAAAGGTAATTGGCTAACAAGGAAGGAGGTGGCTTTTGAGAAAGAATGACATAAGTAATCAATGGGGACACTTGGCCTTTTCCTTCAACAACAGCTGGCATTGCCAAGATGGAAGAATAGAGGCAAGAACTCATCTGAACTCTCCCAAATTCCCTTTCAAACAACTATAAAATAACAACTCAAAATGAATTCTGTAGTAGCAAAACCAAAAAAAGGATATGGTGAAACAATTTTCCAGCCCAAGACAACTCAGAATGTTGGCAGGAAAGGCCTGTCTAACTGGAGTGAGAGTGGAACACAATCAAATACAGGCATCTCCTAGGAAACCAGCAGCAGGCCTTAAGAGTGACTGAATCATCATCAGCAGCTTACAGATCTCAGCCCATAGAGGGTAAGGGGGTCTGAAAAACAGTCATAAGGAGATTACAGGGGAACCTTTGCTGGCACTGGATGAAGGACTCTGTTGTATTGCCATACATGGTTGGGGGTTGTAGTCCAGGTCAAGGAGAAGCACTAGAACATTAGAACATAAAGCCTCAGGAGCAGGAACCCTAGTCACACTTACAGGGTGGAAATGAGTGCTTGTGGTCACTCACAGATCAAAGCACAGGCCAGGAGAGCAGTGACTATATCTCTCCTCATATCATACCACCTTGGAAGAACTGAAAATTCATAGACCTCAAGAACTAGCTCTAAAAACATCAGCATGAAAAATATGAAGCTTGGGACAATGCCCTTCCTCCCTTGGAGCAGAACCCAACTTTAAAAAAGTTAAAACTCAAGAAATAGACTGGAAAATGAGCAAAAAATTAAAAGAACTTGACAATAGTGAGTTACTGTGGTGAAAGGGAATATTAAAAAAAAAACTCAGAAGAAGACAACAAAATCAAAACAGCTACATCCAAAGCCTCAAAGAAAAATGTGAATTGTTGACAGGCCCAGGAAGGGCTCAAAAATTTTAAATCAAGTAAAAGAGGTAGAGGAAAAATTAGGGAAAAATGAAAGTGATTGAAGAAATTCATGAAAAAGAGTTAATAGTCTGGTAAAAGAGGCACAAAAAATGCTGAAGAAAGTAACACCTTAAAGAACAGAATAAGATACATAGAAAAAAAGATTTATAAAAACTCACTGAAGAAAAGATCTCCTTAAAAAGTAAAATTGCCTAGATGGAAAAGGAAGTACAAAAACTCGCTAAAGAAAGTCATTCCTTAAAAATTAAAATTGAACAAGTGGAAGCTAGTGACTCCATGAGGCCTTAAGAACAATAAAACAAAATCAAAAGAAAGAAAAAAAATGGAAGACAATATGAAGCATCTCATTGGAAAATCAATTGAACTGAAATGTAGATCAAAGAGAGATAACTTAAGAATTTTGGGGCTACCTGAAATCCATAATTTTTTTTTACAAAAGCTTAGACATCATATTTCAAGCAACTATCAAGGAAAACTGCCCTGATATTCTAGAACCAGAACATAAAATAGAAATTGACAGAATCCACCCAACACTTCTTAAAGAGATCTCCAAATGAAAACTCTCAGGAATATTATAGTCAAATTAAAGAACTCTCAGGGCAAAGAGAAAATATTATAAGCAGCCAGAAAGAAACAATTCAAATATCATGAAGCCACCATCAGGATAAAACAGGATTTAGTGATTCCAGTTTAAAGGAGTGGAGAGCTTGGAATATGATATTCCAGAGGGTGAAGGAGCAAGAATTACATTAAGAATTACCTAACCAGTGAAACTGAGTATAATCCCTCAGGGGAAAAATGGATGTTTAATGAAATAGAGGACTTTCATGCATTCCTGATGAAAAGACCAGCACTGAATAGAAAATTTGACTTTCAAATATGACTCAAAAGAAGCCTAAAAAAGTAAGAAGGAAAAAGAAATCATAAGCGATTCAATAATGCCAAAATGTTTATGGGAACATAAACACATGGGAAGATGATGCTTATAACTCTTAAGAACTTTATGGTTATTATGTCAGTTAAAAGGAAAATTACATAGGCACAGGGCACTGGTATGAGTTGAATATGATGGGATGGTATTCAACAATACAAAATTAAGAGATAAAAAAGGATGATTATGATGGAACTAAAAAATAAAATTAAGAGTGAAAAAGAAGGATGCATTGGGAGAAAGGGGAAGAAAGAGGTAGAACAGGTAAATTACCTCATATATAAAAGGTGTGAAAGAGCTTTTGGAATGGAGGGGAAGATGTGCCAGGGGAGTAAGGGAGTGGCAGACAATGCAGAAACCTTAACTGTCATGAGATTTGGCTCAAAGAGGGAATAACACGCGATTGTGTATAGAAATCTCTCTTACTCTACAGGGAAGTAGGATGAGAAGGGAATAAGAGAGTGGAGGTGTTTATAGAAGAGAGGATGAGTTGGGGGTGGTAGTCGTCAAAAGCAAAGCACTTTTGAGGAGAGGCAGGTGAAAGGAAAGAGAGAGAAGGATAAACAGAGGGAAAAAGATGGAGAGATACACGGAAAGTATAACTACGAATTTTTCTTACGTGTTTCTCTGATAGAGGCCTCATTTCTTAAATATGTACATAACTGAGTTAAATTTATAAGAGTACATGTCATTCTCTAATTGATAAATGATCAAAGGATACTAACAGGTAGCTTTCAAGTCAAGAAATCAAAGCTTTCTACAGTCAAACAAAATGCTTTAAATTACTAGTTTTAGAGAAATGTAAGTTAAAAACTATTCTGAGGTACCAACTCACTCCTATCAGATTGGCTAACATGGTAGAAAAGGAAAATGACAAATGTTGGAGAGGATGTGGGAAAATTGGAACACTAAAGCACTCTTGGTAGAGTTTGTGAACTAATTCAACCGTTCTGGAGAGCAATTTAGAACTATGTCCAAAGGGCTATAAAACATATGTTCCTTTGACCCAGCAATACTAGCTAGAAGTGTATCCCGAAGAAATTTTTTTAAAATGAAAAAGACCAATCTGTACAAAAATATTTATAGAAACTCTTTTTGTGGTGGCTAAGCATTGGAAATTGACGAGATATTCATCAATTGGGGAATGGATGAACAAGTTGTGGTTTATGATTGTGATGTAATATTATTGTGCTATAAGAGATAATGAGCAGGATAATTTCAGAAAAATCTGGAAATACTTACATGAACTGATGTAAAATGAAGTGAGCAGAACCAGGAGAACATTGTGCATAGTAACAGCAATATTGTATCATGATCAGTTTTGAATGACTTAGCTATTCTCAGCAATAGAAAGATCTAAGACGATTCTGAAGGACTTATGATGAAAAATGCTATCCATCTCCAGAGAAAGAATGGATGGAGTCTGAATGCAGATTGAAGCATATTTTTTTAATTGTTTTTTGTTTGTTTTTTGGGGTAGTGGGTAGAGGAGGTCCTGTGTTTTCTTTACGTGACTAATATGGAAATACCTTTTGCATGATTGCACATATATGACCTATATCAAATTGCTGTCTTCTCAAGGAGAGGTTAAGGGAGGGAGGGAGAGAATTTGGAACTTACAATCTAAAAAATGAATGTTAAAAATTGCTGCTCATGTAATTGGAAAAAAATAAATTTTTTTCAGAAAAGTAAAATAACTGGCATTTATACAAACTTTTAAAGTTTATAAAGCATTTGATAAATATCCCAAAAGTCTTAATGCAATTTAAAGTTATTAAAGCTTTTTCAAGTTTGAATAAATAATTATCAAAACTTGTTTAAGCTTTAATAGCTTAAAACTGCACTAAGACTTTTGGGACATATATTTTCATAAGTTACTAATTTGAGCCTTAAAACAGTAACATTAGATAAGTGCTACAGTTATTATTATGTCCATTTTACACATAAAGAAACTGACAACTGGAGAGGTATGCAACTTGCCCAGGGTGACACAATTAGTAACTACATGAGGTGGCATTCAAACCCAGATTTCCCTAATACCAACTCCAGAACTCAATTGCTTCATTTATTTATTTTTGGCGCTTAATAAGTTCTTGTGCTGTTCCATTTTATTCTGACCCTCATAGAAGCATGGGCCTTGATTCTCCAACTTGTGATTCAATAGGAGGCAACCTGTCATAATCCTGTGGCTTATAGATGGAATGGTAGTTAATAGTTCAGCTTCCTCTGTGCAAGAGTAGAAGGGCTGTCCATGAGACTGCTTTCCTCAAACTTACTTCAAGATTTCTTTTGATAGAGAAATGATTATGTTCACTCTGGTTATGTTGTCGCATACTTGTTAGAGATACTATTATGGAAAAGGAGAAGTGTCATCTGCTATACTGGTTGGTGCTTAGACCAGTGAGTGGAAAAATGATAAGAGTAAGAATCAAAAGATGGGTTCTAGTTCTGGCTTCATCAATGTCTTGTATAACTTGAGGTCCATATAGGTAAATCACTCATTATTTTCTGTAGTTGTGTTTCTTCCTCTGTAAAATGGGGATAATATATTCCTTCTCTAGCTATTTTACAGGATTATTGTTCATGTCAGACAAAAACTAGATGTGAAAGTTTAAAACATCAGAGTGGACGGTAGAAAGAATATTGGAGTTGGGGTTAGAAGACTGGGATTCAAATCTTGGCACTGCTACTTACTTCCTGCATGACCTATAAAGCAAGTCAATTCACCTCTCTAGGCCTTAGTATCCTCACTTAGAAAATAAAAAGATCAGGCTAAATGGGCTCCAAGATTTCTTTAAGCTCTAAATCTATGATCCTATAATTGTCATCATTGTCATCATTACCACATCATAGAGATGAACATGCATTGGTTCCACTCTAAGAAGAGATGGTTCTCCCTTCTGTGCTAATAAATTTTACTGCACTCAGAGAGCCTTAAGCATATTGTTTGGTTTACAAGAGAATTCTTTTTAAAAATTTACTTAGTATTCTATTTTCCTGCAATTACATGTAAAAATAATTTTTTAATATTGGTTTTTAAAACTTTGAGTTCCAAATTCTCTCCCTTCCTCCCTCACCATTCCTACCCCCCATTGAGAAGGCAAGCAGTTCAATACAGGTTATACATGTCTAGTCACACTAAACATATTTCCTTAGTAGTTATGTTGTGAAAGGAAACATAGACCAAAAAATTCAACAAAAATAAGTAAAAAAAAGTGTGTTTTAATCTGTATTCAGACACCATCAGTTCTTTCTTTGGAGATGGATTTTTCGATATAAATTCTTCTGAGTTGTCTTGGATCACTGTATTGCTGAGAATAGCTAAATCATTCACATCTAATCATCTTACAATGTTACCATTACTTTGTACATAATACATTTCACTTTGCATCAGCTCATGCAAGTCTTTCCAGGTTTTTCTGAGAGCATCTAGCTCATCATTTCTTATAACACAATAGTATTCCATCACAATCACATAGCACAATTTGTTCAGCCATTCCCCAAATGGTCAGCATGTTCTCAATTCTTAGTTCTTTGCTACCAGAAAAGACCTGCTGTAAGTATTTTTGAACATAGGAGTCTTTTTTCCTCTTTTTTTTAAATCTGTTTTTGGATACAGACCTAGTAGTGGTAGTGGTAAGTCAAAGTGTTTCATGGTTTTATAGCCCTTTGGGCATAGTTCCAAACTGCTGTACAGAATGGTGGAATCAGTTCACAACTCCACCAATAGTACATTAATGTCTCATTTTTTCCACATCCCCTCCAACATTGGTAGCTTTCCCTTTCTGTCTTTTTAGCCAATCTAACAGGTACCTTAGCATTGTTTTAATTTGCATTTCTCCAATCAACAGTGGTTTAGAACATAGCTTTGATTACTTCATCTGAAAACTGTTCATATATTTTGATCATTTATCAATTGAGGAATGGCTCTTATTTTTATAAATTTCACTCTGTTCTCATATGAAAAATGAGGTCTTTATCAGAGAAACTTACTTCAAATTTTTTTTCACAATTATGATTGGTAATTTTATTTCCCTCCACCTGATCCTTGCCATTTATTCTATTCTCTCACTCTCCTTTCACCCTATCCCTTTTCAAAAGTGTTTTGCTTCTGACTACTACCTCTCCCAATATACCCTCCTTTCTGTCAACCCCTTTCTCTTATCCCCTTCCCTCTTACTTTCCTGTAGAGTAAGACAGATTTCTATAACCAATCGTGTATGTGTATGTTATTCCTGTTTTGAGCCAATTCTGATGATAGTAAGGTTAACTCTCCTCCCCCCACCTCCTTCATCTTCCACTCCACTGTAAAAGCTTTTTCTTGCACCTTTTGTGTAAGATAATTTACTCCACTCTACCTGTCCTTTCCCCCAATGCATTCCTCTTTCTTACCCCTTAATTTTATTTTATAAGATATCATCTCTTCATATTCAACTTACACCTGTACCCTCTGTCTATATATACTCCATCTAACTGCCCTAATAATGAGAAAGTTCTTATTGTCACAAGTATCTTCTTCCCATGTAGAAATACAAATAATTTATTAAGCCCCTTATGATTTCCCTTTCCCATTTACCTTTCAATGCTTCTCTTGAGTCTTGTACTTGAAAGTAAAATTTTCTATTCAGCTGTTTTTTTTTCCATCAAGAATGCTTGAAAGTCCTTTATTTCACTGAATATCCATCTCTTCTCCCTGAAAAATTATACTCAGTTTTACTGGGTAACTGATGCTTGGTTGTAATCCTAGCTCTTTTGCCCTCTGGAATATCATATTTCAACCCCTCTGAATCTTTAATGTATAATCTTGTGTTATCCTGAGTGTAGCTCCATGATACTTAAATTGTTTCTTTCTGGTTTCTTGCAATATTTTCTCCTTGACCTGAGAGCTACAATAATACTGAGACTTTTCATTTGGGCATCTCTTTCAGGAGGCCATCCATGGATTCTTTCAATTTCTATTTTATCCTCTGGTTCTAGATTATCAGGGCAGTTTTACTTGATAATTCTTTTAAAGATAATGTCTAGGCTCTTTCTTTGATCATAGCTTTCAGGTAGTTCAATAATTTTAAAATTATCTTTCCTGGATTTACTTTTCCAGGTCAGTTGTTTTTCCAATGAGATATTTCACATCATCTGTTATTTTTTTCATTCCTTTGGTTTTGTTTTATTGTTTCTTGATTTTTCATGTTAGCTTCCATTTGCTCTATTCTAATTTTTAAGGAATTATTTTCTTCATGAGCTTTTGTACCTTCTTTTCCATTTGGCCAATTCTGCTTTCAATGTATTCTTCTCCTCATTCTTTTTTTTTTTTTACTTCTTTTGTCGTTCGGCCTAATATGTTTTTTAAGATGTTATTTAATTCTGTATTTTTGTTTGTTTCTTCTTTACCATCCTGTTGACTTTTTTTTCATGATTTTCTTGCATCACCCTTATTTCTCTTCCTGATTCTTCCTTTACCTCCTTTACTTGATTTTCAGATTTGTTTTTGAGCTCTTCCATGGCCTGATATTTTTCTTGGAGGCTTTGCATGTTGGAACTTTGACTTTGTTATCTTCTTCTGAGGGTTCTTTTTTTTAATATCCTTTGTTAACATAGCAACTTTCGATGGTCAGAATTTTTTTCTGTTTTTCTTTTTTCATTTTCCCTACTACTTAACTTTTGACTCTTTGTTAAAGTAGGGCTCTTCTTCCAGGGTGAAGGGAGCACTGTCTCGAGCTTCAGGGGTTTTGTGCAGCTGTTTTCAGATTTACTTCTAGGGACCTGTAAGTTTTCAGTTCTTCCAAGGTGACATCATCTAAGGAGAACTGCGTTTACTCCTCTTCTGGCCTGTTTTGCTCTGATTTGTGAGAGACCACAAGCATTCTTTTCTGCCATGGAACTGTGAAGATGGTCCCTGCTACATTGACTGTAAGCTCTTGTGCTAATACTCTTCCTCACCCTAGAACTGTCACTCAGGATTGTCACCAAGATCTGAGTATGGGCAACGCAACAGAGTCTTGCCCCCAGTGCCAGCAAAGACACCGCTGTAATCTCGTTCTGAGCAGTTGTTTGACCCCCTTACCATCTATGGGTTGAGAGTTCCAGAAACAGCTGCTGCCACTGCTGATTCAGTGGCTCTCAAGGCCTCCTTCTTGTTTTGCTGGGTCTGGTTCTGTGCTGGTGCCTCCTTTGTTAGACTGTGTTCCACTCTCACTCTTGTGCAACAGACATTTCCTGCTGACCTTCTAAATTGTGTTTTGCTGAAAAATTATTTCATTCTCATCCTTTTGTGAGCCATTTCAGCAATCATTTTTTGTTATTATTTAAAGGTATTTGGAGGAGTTTTGTGAGGAGCTCATGTAAGCTACTGCCTTTGCTCAGTTATCTTGGCTCTGCCCTATTCTGCAAGAGGAAAAGTACATGACTGGCACTATTTTGGGAAGATGAATCAAGGAAAATGTATTTATAAAATTAATCTCTAATTTGCTAACTTAATATGATTTTCTTTTTCCACATGAGAAATTATTTATTTATCAAAATATAAGATTTTCATACATTCCATCCATCTATCCACCCATTCATTGATCCATTCATCCCCTAGATTTGTCATAATCCTTCTGTGTTTGGAAAATTCTATTTTAATTCATTAACTTGAGTAAACCTACTCTTTATGGGACTCAGTCTTAGAGATTTCCTAGCACAACTAAAAGATACCATCTACAGTAATCATAAGTCTTTCTTCTTTGAATCTCCTTTGACACTCATGTTCTGTCATTTCATTTTCCAAAAAAGCCCTTTTTTGCTTTTTCATGTGTTCACCAATGATCTCCTTGATATGTGCATAGACCATTCTCAGAAAGATTTTTATAGATATTGGGAAGTAGACATGTGGCTCCACAGTGTCTTATTTCTTCTCAGTTACTTTGTTTTGGTAATATAACCTTACCCAAGCTTTTGGAATTTTTCCCTTTTTGATGCTGATATTGACACTGGCACAAAGTGTATCCTACCTCAAATCCTGTGGAGGAGGTATCCTCTATAGATAGTGAGGCTATACGATGCTCTTAGTCAGAAATATTGTTGATTAGATCAGGCCCCAGATTACTATTAGCTATTTTTATTGAGATCCATTGCCACTGAAAAGAGAATAGTCTGTCTACCAAGATACATAGGAAAAAACAAATAGGTGAAGAATGTATATTCTCTAGATTCAGTTGGATAGTGAGCCCATTGAATCAGTATGCACATATTGGATAGGTACCAAGTTCTGAACTCTGAAATTAATAGAATAAGTAATTTTGGGAAAATACACTGCTTCTTGACACAAAATCTCACTTTGCTGTTGTGTGTCTTCTGGTACTGTTAAAGTTTCGTAAATCAAGGAACACAATGATTGCCAAAGAATCAAAATTGGAAGTAGCACAGAGAACATTGGAAAAATGCATGGTGGCATAAGTAGACGGCCATATTATCAATGAGGTCATATATGAGACTTGACATAAAAGACCTCATTAAGGAAATATGATGGGAAAGGAGGCTGTCTATTGACATGTTGAACATGATAAGCAATAGGACAGCTTGAGTGTTAGTTTCCATAAAATATCAAAAGCACTGGAGCAAGGAAAGGAAAGGAAAGGAAGGGAAAGGGGAAAAAAAGTGATCATTATGTGCTATGTACTATACTCAGCACTTTACAAATATTATATCATTTGATCCTTACAACAGCCCTGGGATGTATTATTATTATTATTATTCCCATTTTACATTTGAAGAAACCAAAATAGACAGATGTTAAATGACTTGTTTAGGGTCACACAACTAGCTGGATTTAGACTCACTTCTTCCTGACTTCAGGACTAGTTCTGTCCATTGTGCCACTTAGTGCATGGATGGTTTTATATTTATAGTGATTCATTTATATATATATGTATCTATCTCACATATATAATATCAATGTTATATTAATATAATAATACTAATATATTAATGTAGAACAGTAATAATATGTATATGTTTATATTTACAGTGATTTCATAAATGAAGTCATAGATGATGAAATATCATAAAGATATAAGGATTTCTTCATTGACCAGAACTTTGTCTCTTCAACAGATTTTCTTTAGCCAGAGACCACTTCTAATTAACTGTTACCATGTTTGTTCAATAAGAACAAACCTTATTGAGAGCCAATTCAGGCCAATATTTGTTGAGATTGTACAAAACCAAACAAACTAACTATTTTCTGAAGATGAACCAGAAAAGAATTCTGGTCAAATCTGCTTCTTTGGAAAGAAAATTAACATGTGAAAGTGAAAGGTAGAACTTTAGGAAGGAACCTTATTTATCACCTCTTCTTGCTCCCTCATTTTACAGATGAAAAAAAACTAAGGTCTATAAAGGTAATAACTTTTTCAAAGTTATACATCAGAAGCAGGTTTAGAACCTAGGTCTCTGGGTTCAAATCTTTTGGGACTATACCAGGCTATCAAGTATGGTAAGGCTTCCCTAAAGGATGACTAAGGACCAGAGGGTTAATGGAATTTCAGGAGCTTGTGTGACAGTTCACGTGAAAATAATGCCTGGGTTTAGTCAAATAGAAAGA
Source organism: Phascolarctos cinereus (assembly GCF_003287225.1). Lineage (NCBI taxonomy): Eukaryota > Metazoa > Chordata > Mammalia > Diprotodontia > Phascolarctidae > Phascolarctos > Phascolarctos cinereus. The sequence continues at coordinate 188,628,525 of NW_027555847.1, forward strand.
AAGTGAAGAAAGCTTTTCTGATTATCTCTACCCTACTGAGAAGGTCTCTGCCACTTAGCTTCCTTTGATGAGATTACAGATTTCTGGAACTTTTTCACTCCAGGAAGGTAGATATTTTGAAAGGACATCCTTCTAAGAAGACATAGAAACACATTCCTTATTCTCTCTAAAGTACACTACTATTCTTTTGGGAATGAATTGATTATGTTTTTAGAAAGAAAGTATCAGATTCTTAGTCCTGGAGTCAGAGTCACTCTGCCAGAGGCTACTAAATAATCTATACCAAAAAAAAAAAATTTCCAAGATGAAGGAGTTTAGGTTTATTAAGAGAAAGTAAAAGAATTCCAGAAAGCCTAATAATAGTATTTTCTTTCCTCTATGACTATAATTCAGAAAACATAGTCCCATAAATAAACCTAGTATATATGTATATATATGCAACATATATATTAGCCTATCTGATATTGTTTTTCCACTGCTGATTGATGTTGATCCAATTTTATTATGTTTCTCCAATTATGTCCAGTATAACATTTTTTCTGCTGAGAGAATGTAACCATCTTGGCTGTGGAAGAATTTCTAAACGGATATCTTATTGGTTTAAAAATAGTTCTTGAGCTAATGACTACCACATCCATCCTAATTCTGTTGTCATGTACACATTTCCCTCTCACTCGTGATTCATAGAATCATGGACTCTTCAAGTTGGAAGGAATCTTAGAAGTCATCTAATTCAAGTGTCACTTCTAACACTGTCAAAGCCTCTTCTACAATAGTCTTTACGAATGGTCCTCTAGCCTTTGCCTTAATGTTTTCTATAATTGAAAATTCACAGTATCACCAGTCCTTTATTTTTAGCTATTTTCTTCATACTCATTCTATTTGCATATATATATATGTATATGTATGTATAACACATAACATATACATATATATATAATATATATGTATGTATAACACATGACATATTAGTCATACACAGTATATTTCCTCTTTCCTCCATTAAGTAGGTGCCTTGCTCATAGGCCATTCATTATATGTAGATCCTCAGTACCTTGCACCAACCCTGGAAAATAATAGCTTCATACTAAATGTTCATTGATTGGTTATCTCACTGAAGCTGAACAATTTTCATTTTCAGGAAGTTCTTCCTTTTACTGAATTGAAATCTTTATTCCTCCACTTTAGTCCTTCAGAGCTATATGTAATAAGTTTAATATGTCATTATTTTCTACATATAATCACATGTTTGACCAAGTCACATGGCCTGCTACCCAATATCTAATAACATATCTCTTTCAGGGTATTCTTTTTATTCCTACAGTCATTTGCTTGCCCATAGCACCTCATTTGTCCTCTTTTTCAATATTGGGTTCTGTTTCATTGCTTATCCCTATCTATTTCCTCACCTTCATCCCCTAAAATCAGAAATGATACACCCTTCCTTCTTCAGAAATTTCTCAGTCTTTTTCTATCATCTCTATTTTGTCTAAAACATTGTTTGAAATGTAAAACAAATAAACAGACCAAAAAAAAAGCTGGTTAACTGAAGTGATCCTTCTCTCATGATAATGTGTGTACATGTGTATGTGTGTGTGTGTAGCATGGCTAGAAAGAGAAAGACAGAATATTACTGTCAATCTTAGAACTCTAAGACTTCCATCTCACTCAAACATTTGTATTCCCTACACCAAATGCACACATGTACTTGTATTGTCATACACAAACACAGACTTCATAAATACGTTTTCAACATTTTTCTCCAGTGTAGTCTTCTTCTCAAACCCTTCCCTTCAACCAAATGGGCTAACAGAATATCCCTTGTATTTTTCTATCTTTATGCTTTGTTCCTACAATTTTATTGACCCATAATGCCCTTTTGACTTTTCTCTAGGCACCTAAACCTTACCCATTTTTCCAGATCAACTCAAATCTTACTCCCCAAGCCTTTTCTGTTCCCTCTATTTTGAAATTGTTTCTCCTTCTTCTGACTTTTTATAGTGATGCATGTGTACCATGTTGTGACATTTTTCCTATAATTTATTTGAATGTGTTTCAATCATTTAGTGTTATTTAACTGTTCATGTGTTTACCTTATTTCTCTCAGTGAGACTATAAACTCCATGAGGGCAAAGGTCATGCATGTCTTACTCTTCTTTTTATATGCCATACTGTTCTCTGCCCTTTTGCAGGTCTTCTTCAACCATTCAAACTCTCTTCAGGCACTACTGCCCTTGCCTTCACCCCCTTAACAATTTTGTTCTAGTTGAAAGAATTGATAATTATGGTTCAGATTGTATGAAAAGAAGGGAGGAAAAAGCTAAAGGAGGGAAGAGGGAGTAAAAAGAAGATATCATAAAGAAGGTAGTCTAAGAGAGCAGGTAATCAAAAGATGAAAGGGGTACTACAGAATTTCAGATCTCAAAGGAGCCTTAGATATCATTTAGTCGATATTATTTTATAGATAAAGATACTGAGGCACAGATAAAGGAGTTATCTGAACCACTTTTGTAGTACAGACAGGACTAGAAATCACCTGTCCTAATTCCTGGTTAGTTGTTCTTCACATTTCACCATGTTGCTATAAGAAAAAAGTACAGCAGAGGCTAGCAGTGGTGAAAAGGAACAATAAAAGAAAGAATAAGAGAAATAAAGTGAAGATATAAAGAGAACAAATTTTCAAAAACAAAACAAAAAAGGTCGAAGAAAAAATAAGTAAAACAAATTATGAATGATATGGTGTAGACAATAGGAAAAAATTATATATTTAACCCTGAGCTTTGAGTTAAATTCCTTCTTTAGGAAATATTGTGTTACTGTAATAAATCAATTACTAACAGGCAAAATTGAATTGAGGACAACACCAAAAAAGAGAGCTTGGGGCTTACTGAGCCATGACACAGCTCAGATGGTACCAAATTACATTCTTCAAACCCTTGTCAAACTGATAGGAATGGGTTAACTATAAATGATTGTGGAATCCTAGATCACAGAACGAAGGTAACAGTTTCATCAAATTCTTTACTTATTCCTTCCTTTATCTCTTCTATGTTATCTTCCGATTTGTCTTTATCCTTTCCTTTTCTTTATTATTTGCTGCTCAGTGAATGAGAGAGCAAGCTGGGGACTTTGAAGGCTTTGATTTCAGAGGCAAGTGAGTGACCCATAAAATGGAAGGTGAGGGAGAAATAAGTGGTAAATCTTATGTAGGGAATGGAGAAGGGGCCCAGAGTGAACAAAACTAAACTTTCTCTGCAGATAATCTTAATGGATTCAAGACCTTCTGAAAGAAAGACTTTGGGTAAAGGGTGTAGTTTATTGTTACAGCAAGACCAACTCTTTAAAGCAATAGGCCATGCTAAACTGCCCTCCCCCACTTTTTTTAGCTTAAAAAAGTCTTCATGACACGACTTGGCTTGCTGGCAAATTTGGAGGGAAGAATATGTACAGAAATAAATGTGATGGAAAAAGACCTTGACAATAAGAGATTAAAAATAATCATCATAGAAAAATATTAATATGAACAAAAATGTCAAAACAATGATCCTCAGCATTGGATATTTAAAAGACAGAAGATTTTGGGTACAATCTGGAATATCTCATTTGTATTGCATATTATATGCCTGTGTGGCATTTTTTTATGGCAGAGGTAAAACGTGGTATGAAAAGTATCTCAAGGCCTTTATAAATTCTATTTGATTCAGCGGTCCGCATTCAACAAACACTTATTAGGCACTTGTACAAAATCTTTTGCTTATGCCTGTAGTAGATAAATATGTAAATAGTACACCAGGAACAAAGTATGCATCCGTTCACCAGAGCATTGCTTATCAGATCGTGATATGTGAATGTGATGAAATGCCATTATAAAATGACAAATTGGGGAATTCAGAGAAACACACTAGGATGTGAAATGACATAGAATGAAGCAACAATAATAAGGAAAATGACATCCATAATGAATACTGGGAATCTAAAGAACAATGAAACAAAATCAAATACTTTATAATTGTACTGATCATTTTTAACTCCAGAGAATAAATAACAATATCTATTCCTTTCCTTGGAAAGGTAGGGGCTATGGATGCAAAGCATTGCATATGTTATAAGAAGTCATTGTGCTGATGTGTTTTTTTACTCTTTTTTTTTCTTGGTCACAAGGGAAGGCTCATTGGGTTGGTGGAGGTTATATCTAGAAATCACTGTAATTCAGAGCAACAACACAACTGAAGACCATTAATAAAAATAAAAATTTTGGAGAAATAGCACATAATATAACAGATAGATTTGGGGGAGTTAGGGAGAACTGACTCCAAATCCCTCTTCTGTCATATACTGGCTGTGTGACCCTGTGCAAGTCACCTAAACCCTCAGTGCCCCCAGGCAACTCCTTAAGATAGTATTGTGTAACAGGTACCAATCTGCATTGAGGAGGGATTCCCTACTGGGATGAAACCACAGATATGGCTAAAAAAGGTTTATACATACCTATGACAAGTTCTCTGACCTCAAGAAGCATGCAATTTAATAGAAAAAAAATCAAGATATGTACATGATATTTATAATACCAATTATAACACAATAAATTCATATGAGAGCTCAAAGTAGGATAAGATCAACACAGAATTGGGAAGCAGAAGCTTTGGGTTTGAATCCTGTGTTTTCTTGGGCTAATTACATCACCACTCTTGGCCTCAGTTTCTTCATCTATAAAATGAAGAAGCTAAAATAAATTATATCCAAGGTCCTTCCTAGCTCTTATATTCTATAATCCCTATAGCTTCTGGGGGCAACAGGAATGTTTAAATAACACTTTCTGTTTTTGTTCAACGAAGCTCATCTTATCATATCATCATCACGGATCACAAAGCATGTGCCTAAAATATCTTTTAAAGAAGATAGTCTTCTTTTTCATCTTCAACACCACCTCACCGTGGAAAATATGCTATTCTACTTGTCATGACATTAGGCTGGAAGTGATTCATTGCAGTTGTAGATTTGACAATCATTGCTCATGACTTGTTTAGAAGCTCACCAATCTAGAAGCAGTGGGGAATCAACACAAGACCTTTTGAAACTCCTTCCAGTTTATGAACTGTATAACATTTACTGTTACAATTCCACTATTTTTTTTATCTAATGGGTTAAAACATTCTGATGATGATACTGTGATACATTTTTCTATTGTTCTCTTTGTTTGAAAAGATTTTTCACACTTTTTGAAATGTTTTCAACTGAAAAGTACTTGCTGTTGATGAGGAGGCAAAAACTGTAGTGTGGAATGAAGGACATTGGACTTGAAATAAGACACTCTTCATCACTTAATAGTTTTATGATTTAGAGTGTGGTGGAAACAATATCTGGCAGCTAGTGAGTAAAGTAGTGGGTTTGGAATCAGGAATACTCATCTTTATGAGTTCACATCTGCCCTCAAACACTTAACCCTGTTAGCATTCATTTCATCATCTATAAAATGAGCTGGAGAAGGAAATGGCAAAACATTCCAGTATTTTTGTCAAGGAGACCCCCAAATAGAGTCATGAAGAGTCTGAAAAGACTGAATAACAATAGAAGCAGTAGCTAGTAAGGTCCTTGCCATGTAAGCTAGGCTATGTTTCCCTTTAAAAGATATTGAAATACCCACTAGACTTAATTAAATTAAATTAGTTAAATGTTATTTTTAATTAAAATACTATAATTAAATTTAAGCTCAACCCATTGTAGCTTCCTGTTCAACTAACCTTTTTTGACTACTGTAGACCATACTGATCATTTCCTTCTTTAAATTCTTATTGTACTTGGAGAATGTAAAATACATTTTTAGCCCTGAATTATTCTTAAATTGTTCAATTAGAGAGGTACAATGATCTTAGATAGTTACTCTGACTAAAAAATTCATGAATTAGCAGCCAAGCAATAAGCTTCTCCTAATTTAGCTAGGTTGGTCCTCATATTATATGTGCAATCTGTCACCAGGGCATTACTCAGACAGAACCTTTTCAGCTTTCTAGGACCAATCACTGGAGTTTGCACTTAGCAGACTTGCCTTTGAGAACCCTGGGCCCCTCTAAGCCATGATGAGGGATGCAAGTAGGTTTTTAGAGGAACTTAATCAATAAACACACATTTACTATGTATCTGTCAGAGACCAGGCACTATTCTAAACCTTGGGGATGCAAAAAGCATTACTACTGATGCTAACAAGCAACAACAACTAACATTGATATAATAGGTGGGGAATCTGTAGCCTCTAGGCCGCATGTGGACTTCTAGATCTGTGGACTGAGTCCAAATTTTACAGAACAAATCCTTTTCTTAAGGGGATTTGTTCTGTGAAGTTTGAATTCAGTCAAGGGCTGCACTTGAGAACCTAGAGGGCCTTGAGGCCATAGGTTTCTCCCCCACATACATATTAAGTTTTTCAAAGTCCTTTAGATATGCTATTTCATTTGATCCTCACAATTACGTTGAGAAGTAAGTTCTGTTATTATCCCCATGTTATACATGATGAAACTAAGGCTGAGAGGTTAAATGACTTTCTGAAAGTCACATAGCTGGAAATGTTTGGGACAGGATTTGAATTCAGGTCCTTCAATTCCAAATCTGACACCTTGTTCCCTGTACCACTTAGCTGCCTAGAAAAGCAACAATAGTATCTGTCTTCAAAGAGCTTGAATTCTAATGGAAGAGGCAACACATATATAAACAGGTACATACAATATTTATACAATGTAGAGGGAAGGTAATTTTAAAGGAGAAATTCCTAGCAGTGGGTGGGACTGTGAAAGTCCTCCAAATATGACTGCCATGTTACAAAATACTAACTACTGTGACATTGGTGAGACAATGATCCAGTCACAGCATTTTTCCTATGGAAAGATGTAACCTCTGCAGTGCTTTGTCTAACACCATGCTTTTGTGGAATCAGTATTTAGGAAGGATGTGTCTATAGAAAAGATTTCAGATTAATAGAAGTTTCAATACTTCTGCTTTAAATTACTGTGCTATTCAGTCACACGCCCATCATTTTGCTTATGTTGGACTGTAGAAAATAGACCAATATGTAGGATGTTACCAATATTCATATGATTAATATAATAGCTATTAACATTTATTACTTTTAAACTTGTGCGAACTGTAAAACATAAATTCATATTCTTGAGAATTTTGTTTCACTGAGAATATTCAAGATGAGTCCATTTTTAGTAGTCTAAGAGGAAAGAAATTGACAGTAAAACAAAGCATTTGAAATTATAAATAGAAAATTTGCAATAATAAACGACTATCATTAATGATTGAATATGGTATTGTTGAATAATATCTTGAGGATACAAGTGTAATAAGTATAGTAGCTGATAGGGTTTTTTTAAATAATGAGGGAGGATTCATATATTGTGAAAAAATGAAGTACTATGATTTGCATATTTAGCTAGTGTAACAATTCTATAGGGTGCTGAAGTAAACTTTTGTGACTCCAGTTGTTAGATTCTTATCTTTTTTATATTTAGTATGTATGTGATTTTGAACACATTGAAACAAACAAAATGCCTTTTTAAAAAATCCACAATAATACAGTATTTATCATATAGTTGTTTCTTTACTATTGTACATTCACATTTCTGTGACTATACATGTACGAGGGATCGTCTAAGCCATGAGTGCCTGTTCTCTTTGAAACATTTTCTATTTAGGACTTCATGTCAAGGTTCCTTATAATTTCCTGTTCATGATCTATGTATGAAAATTCCTTTCACTACCAGCATTTTATGTTAGCTGGCATAGTTGAAAGAATAATGCGCTGGTAGGAACACCTATATTCTAGTGCTCTTTATGCCATCAACTATTTGTGTGACCTTAAACAAATTATTTGAAGATGCATCATAATTCAGAGGAGAGAGCTCTGGGTATGGAGTTGGGGGACCTGGGATTGAAACCTAGCCCTGCCTTTTACAATCTTAATGACATTGGTTATGTTGCTTAAACTTTATGTGCCTCAGTTTCCTTATCTGAAAATTAACTGGGCTAGACTAGCTTACCTCTCATATTTTTTTTCTAGTTCAAAATCTCTTATATTAGAAAACCTTCCTGAATCTCAAATTTCTCAAATAATAGACTCAATGAAGTCATTTATTGAATCCCTTCTTGCTCAAAAAAGCTATGAATTCAGAATTCCTATATAGGAGAAATCTTAAAAATAAGTTATATATTCTAAATGTCTAAGCTTTTATGTAGCTTATCAAATCTTCAATTCATTAATTCAAGAAGCATTTATTAAGCACCTGCTGTTTTCCAGGACCCATTATAGGTGCTAGGCATATAAACACACAAGTGGACCAGTCTCTTCCCTTTAGAAGCCCACATTTCATTGGGGATAAACAGCATACATACAGAAAAATACATTCACTAAATAAATATAAAGTAATTTTAGGTCAAAGTGGTTCAGGAAATGTGTCTTATAGGAATAGACACTTGAACTGAGCCTTGATAGGAACGTAGGTAAAGAAAAAAGGTGAAGTTGATCAGGGTAGCCTATAAAAAATTTGATAATGTTTTTCTGTATTCAGAGACATCTGAGAACCTCCTATGGATTGTAAGCTTGTCAGCTGGTGAGCTTGCTGATAAGAAAAAGGGAGCTCAATATGATTGGCTGGTTGAGGAAAAGGAATTGTTCTTCTTGGTCTTAAAAAGGGAGATGTGGGAGGTCCTGCTCTTGATCACACTCACTATGTTAACCAAATTTAAAGATACTTAAGACACAAACTATACACTCTTAAATTAGCAGAAATGAATACAAAATATATTTCCATATTGTTCATGTTGCAAAAAACCCCTAATAAATCAAGAAACATTAAAGGAAATGAAAAAAAGATACTTCCATCTGCACTCAGAGTTCATCAGTTCTCTCTGGAGGTGGACAGCATTTTTCATCATAGGTACTTTTGATATGTCTTAGATTATTGTCATAATGAGAGTTTAATCTTTCCCAGTTGATCATCATTCTAATATTGCTTTTGGGAGAGCTTAGCTGTTTCCTCTACTCTGTCACCTTTTTTGCCCCCCAAAAGTCCCTTAGGACATCCTTTTTTCAATGAAGTTCAACACCTTTTCAGTAACTTATCATTTTATGGAGCTTCTTGGGACACTAAGGGGTTAAGCAGCTTGTATAGATGGGATCATATAGCCAATATACAACAGAGAGACTTCAAAACTCCAAGCCTACTTTTTATCCACTATGTTATATGGATACAGTACATTCTCTACATTGTACCTTATGATGTTTTCATAAAGGGCCTAACTTATTTTGACTTGTGTGTATCCTAAAAGAATTTAGATTCCTAGTAGCATGACTAACGATAATTAAGACATATATAAGCAGATTAATGTCAGGCTACAGTTTCATTTAGATTTACTTGATCAGATATGGGGCTACCTAATGTTAGAACTTGAATAAGAAAGGGATACTCTCAGGACCAGAAACAGAAATGATTATTGGTCCCTGTGAGCACAGATGTTGAGCAATTTTTCAGTCATGTCTGACTCTGTAATTGCATTTGGGGTTTTCTTAGCAAAGATACTGGAGTGGTTTGCTCTTCTTTAGCTCATTTTATAGATGAGGAAATTGAGGCCAATAGGGTTAGTGATTTGCCCAGGGTTTCACAATTAGTAAGTGTCTGAGGACACTTTTGTACTCAGGAAAAGGAGTCTTCTTTACTCCAGGCCTGGCACTCTATCCACTGTGCCACTTAGGTTTCCAGAACCCTTCCCAAACCAAAAAATCATGACCAGTCCAAGCTGCCTGAATGGGGACCTAGCTGGCCAGTTCCAGTTGGGCCTCTCCTCACCTCCTCTCCCCTCCCTTCCCCTCCCAACACCCCTCCCCTCCTGTTCCTCTCTCTTCTCTTCCTCTCCCCTGTCTTTGCCAAAGGAAGGCCAAGTTTTTTGGTCAGAAAGCTATCTAGTTAACTTGGGGTTTACTGGCTGCATTTGTTTCTCGACCACTAAGCCTTAAACCCAATTGACTCATGATATCTGGGTTTGGATAACAATAGATTCCTGCCCAAACACCACTTAATGGTTCCTTTTGGGCCCTCCAGGCTCAAAATGAATGCAAATAGTAATTGTTTATCTTTTGGCCAGAAACCCTGAGGGTATTTCTTTCCCAGTTTGATTTTTTCTTTTTTTATTAAAGGGGCCATCTCTTGACTCATTCCTTAAAGAGGACTATTCACTGAATGGGCATTGCCTCATTCAGAGTGAGAATCTGAAAAGACCTTAGCTTAAAAGGGCCAAGGTCTCCCACTGCATCCTGGGTCATCTCCAGTCATCCTGATCCATATATGGCCACTGTTCCCAAACGAGTGGAGAAGAAAGTGAGGCTGGTGACTTTGCACAGCCTTTCCTCACTCATATCAAAATCAATTGCAGTTGGCTTCTGGGAGCCAAGATGGTGGAGTAAGAAGTAAGACACTCTTACCCTCCCTCATTGACCTCTGAAAGCCCAGAAAATATCAACCCAGGAAAACCCTGAGCCAATAAAAAGACAGGGCACAGCAGTCTTGCACCCCAGGAAGCTTGGGGTATTAACAGGAAAGGCTCTTCTCACTTCGGGGGAGGAGGAGCAGTACAAGACTGAAAATGTCCCAGCAAGCCAGCAGCAAGCCCCATCTCAGCATATCAGAAGGCGATTCTGAGACCCAGGTTAGTGGAGCCGGCAAGTGTCAACACCAGGCCTCCTCCTCCTCCATGAGCCTCAATACAGGCAGGGCAACTGGTAGACACCAGCTTGGAAAATGACCAGAGGGTTAATTAGTCATTGAAAGAATCCATCAATCATCTCCTGAAAGAGATCCCAAATTGAAAACACCAAGGAATATAGTAGCTAAATTAAAAAATTACCAGATCAAAGAGAAAATATTGCAAGCAGCCAGAAAGAAACAAATTAAATACAATGGAACCACATTTAGGATTACCCAGGACCTGCAGCTTCTACATTAAAAGATTGAGGGGTGTGGAATGTGATATTCCATAAGGCAAAGGAGCTTGGATTACAACCAAGGGAGGAGGCTAGTAGAAGGGAAGGCAGACTGAGAGAGGTGGTGGTTAAAAGCAAAACTCTGCTGAGGAGTGAAAGGGCAAAGGAGAGAAAAAACATAAATGGGGAGGGAGGATAGGATAGAAAGCAAGACACAGATAGTAATTATAACTGTGATTATTAATGGGATGAACTCTCCCATAAAATGGAAAAGGACAGAAGAGTAGATTAAGAACCATAATCCTAAAATATGTTGTTTACAAGACACACATTTGAAGCAGAGGGATACACACAGAGTAAATGTAAAAGACTGAAGCAGAATATGTTATACTTCAGCTGAAGTAAAAAAAAAAACAAAAAAACCCCCAAGAGTAGCAGTCCAGATCTCAGATAAAGCAAAAGCAAAAATAGGTCTAATTAAAAGAGATTAAGGAAGGAAACTATATCCAGGTAAAAGTTACCATAGATAATGAAATAATATCATTACTAAACATATATGCACCAAGCGGTATAGCAGCTATATTCTTGAAAGGGAGGTTAAGGGAGATTCAGGAAGAACTAGACAGCAAATTATACTAGTGGGGGACTTCAACCTCTCCCTCTCAGAACTAGATAAATCTAACCACAAAATAAAGAAGGAAGAAGTTAAGGAGATCAATAAAATCTTAGAAAAAATAAATATGGTTGACCTCTGGAGAAAACTGAATGGGGACAGAAAGGAATATACTTTTTTCTCTGTGGTACATGGCACCTGTCCAAAAATCAACCATGCATTAGGGCATAAAAACCTCATAATCCAATGCAGAAAGGCAGAAATATTAAATGCATCTTTTTCAGATCATGATGCAATAAAAAGTACATGTAATAAAGGGCCATGGATAGATATACTAACAATTAATTGGAAACTAAGTAATAAAACTAAAGAATGAGTGGTTCAAATAAGTCATAGAAACAATCAATAACTTCATCCAAGAGAATGACAATAATGAGACAACATACCACACATGGTATGCAGCAAAAATGGTTCTTAAGGGAAGTTTTATATCTCTAAATGCTTATATGAGTAAAATAGAGAAAGAAGAGATCAATGAATTGGGCATACAACTAAAAAAGCTAGAAAAAGAACAAATTGAAAATCCTTAATTAAAAATTCTGAAAATGAAATTAGAAATTCCAAAAACCAAAGGAGAGATTAATAAAATTGAAATTAAGAAAACTATATAACTTGAGCTGGTTTTATGAAAAAAAAACAATAAAATAGACAAACCTTCAGTTAATTTGATTAAAAAATAAAGAAGAAAACCAAATTACCAGCATCAAAAATGAAAAGAGTGAACTCACCACCAATGAAGAGGAAATCAAAACAATGATTAGGAGCTATTTTGCCCAACTGTATGTAAATTTGACAATCTTAGTGAAATGGGTGAATATTTACAAAAATATAAAATTCCTAGATTAATTGAAGAGGAAATAAAATACTTAAACAACCCCATTTCAGAAAAAGAAATTGAACAAGCCATCAATGAACTGCCTAAGAAAAAGTCTCCAGAGTCAGATGGAATTACAAGTGGATTCTATCCAATATTTAAAGAACATCTAATTCCAATACTGTATAAACTATTTGGGAAAATAATGAAGAAGGAGTCCTACCAAATCCTTTGTATAAGACAAATATGGTGCTGATACCTAAACCAGGAAGAGCCAAAACAGAGAAAGAAAATGATAGACAAATTTTCCTCATAAATATAAATGTAAAAATTTTAAATAAAATATTAACAAAGAGATTACAACAACTTATCTCAAGGATAATGCACTATGACCAAGTAGGATTTATAGCAGGAATGCAGGGATGATTTAATATTAAGTAAACTATCAGCATGGTTTACCATATCAACAACAAAACTAACAGAAACCATATAATTATCTCAATAAATGCAATAGGAGGGAGGGGGAAATTTAAAACTTAAAATCTTTTGGTCCGTTGGAATCATCTTCTCTCTTTGTCTCTATCTCTGTATCAATGTCTCTCTCTGTCTCCCTCTGCCTCTGCCTTTCTGTTTCTTCTCTCTTTCTTTCTTCCAGACACTGACTACAAAGAGAAATCATTTTTCACAATATTGAATCATTAACAACTACTCTTTGAGTCTGGGCATCCAGAGAGAAAGAGAAGAAACAGTCAATTGCAAGGCACATCATCACTTCCCTGATGTCATGGTCCTCTTTGAGAAGGAAGGACAAATCACATACAATAACTTCCTCAATTTAAAATAAACATAATTTAAAATAAAGCTAATTTTAATGAGATCAGTGGTCCTGTTGGAATCATCCTCTTCTCTCTTTGTCTCTATCTCTGTATCAATGTCTCTGTCTGTCTCTCTCTCTGACTCTGTTTGTCTGTCTGTCTCCATCTCCCCCACCTCCATTTCCATGGTGCTCTGTATTTCTTGTAGAAGCTGTATATACTATATACTATGTGCTACAAGTACCTGTTTGGATGCCCAGACTCAAAGAGTAGTTGTTAATGGTTCAATGTTGTGAAAAATGATTTCTCTTTGTAGTCAGTGTCTTGAAGATTCAGAGCTCTCAGACCCACCTTCTCCAAAGTTCTTCAAAGGACATTACTGATAATAAGATTATATTGAATTTTCTTATCCTGGTCAAACCTGACCCAAGCCTGAATTGATTTTATCCTACTCAGGCTTGGGTGGAGATAGATTCTTCTGCCTACACTGACCAAGGCTGGCAGTGGTCTGGAATGACGGTGGGTTGATATGAGTCCCTGTTGAAAAGGTATATAACCCTGTAGCCCCAAATCCCAAATAAAGCCGGTTTTGAACTGGCCCACTTGGGGGAGGCAGTTTTGGACTGAACTCCCATGCAATGCATATATCAAGCCAATATGAGAGAAATTAAAGAGTAGACACATGCACCTTAATTTCATTTGTCTCTTTCTTAGAACAGACTCTGTAACTTATTGGGGTTCATGGGGTTTGACAATATCAACCTATCAGGAAATTTCCAGGGATATGTGTTTGACTTTATGCTGTTTAATATTTTTCTCATTGATTTGCACAAGGGGAAAAATAGTATGTATATCAGATTTACAGAGGACATGAAGCTAGAAGGAATTGCAAGCATACTTGATATAGTCAGTATCTAAAAGGATAGTGACAGGCTAGAGTACTGAACTAAATCTAATAAGGTAAAATTCTGTTTGGATATATTTAAAGTCTTGCATTTGGATAAGAAAAAGAAAAGATAACTTCAACTTTCCAAGTATTGGATGGGGAAAGCATTCATAGATAGCAATTATTCTGAAAAAGAACAGGGGGTATTTATGGAATACAAACCCAATATGAGTATGCAGTGATATGGCAGGCAGAAAAGCAAATGCAATCTTAGGCAGCATTAAGAGAGGCACAGGTTCTAGGAGTAGGAAGATGAGAGTCCTGTTTAACTTTGTTCTCATCAGATTTCATTTGGAATATTACATTCAGATCTGGTAACCTACCAAATTTTTTTAGAGTTTTAAAATTAACTTAAAAATTATTTTTCAATTAATAAGCAATGATTTTTCTTTCCCCTCCCCCAATAAAACAACAACAACAACAACAAAAACACTTTGCTGCAAATATTCACAGTCCAGAGAAACAATTTCTTATATTGTATATAATCCAAAAATTTATGTCTCATTCATCATCATGTATCCATTATTTCTCTGTCATGTAGTGATTAGAATAGATCATTATTAGGCTCTAGAATCATGATTGCTTTCCTGAATTGATCAAATTCCTCAAGCCAAAAAGCAATTTGAAAGGTTATTTTTGAAATTTTTGAGGTTCTGAATAAATTATTACATTGGGGTAAGAACGATCAGATTTGTCTGTCCCTACGCACATCAGGAACTTATTGTATTAGAGAACTGCCTAGAGCATTCAGAGGCTAAAAGACTTTTCTAGGGTCACAAAGCTAGCAAATGTCAGATGTGTGACTTGAACCCAGGTCTGCCAGACTTTAAGGACAGTGACAGTACTTAATATATCCTTTTTCTTTGAACTATAGAACATCTTTATATATATATATATAATATATATATATATATATATATATATATATGTAAAACGACTCACTGGTGATTCAAAACTTTTAAATTTAAACTCACCATAATTTTCTGTGTGAGATCAACTTTGACTATACTTTGTTATCGTGCCTGTGGTGTAGGGGGGCTAGTTTATGAAGCAAGCTCAAAGAGCAAGTTATTCCCCAAAAAGTCTTCAAGTCCATTCTTTCCCCAGTGCAGGCCAAGGCTTAAAATACCCTAAATACATGAAAAGCCCTTCTTCTTCTGTAGTTTCATTTGGGAGAAAGGGTAAGGGAATAAAGGAAGTTGAATCAATTTCAGAAACATCCTATACATATGCAGCAGCTGCCAAATTCACCTGTGAGTAGGATGCACATACTTGTTGCTGACATTAGTTAAAGCCTATACTTGGCCAGATTACAAGGAAAAGAGTTGTTATGCCATCAAAAAGGAAGCTGACTTACATGTGAGTAATCCTTATTAAAGGGGATTTGAGGAAGCTGGACACATCAGAAAAGCAGGCAACTGTGAAAATAATATCTCCTGCTTTACTTTTGTAAAAACCCAACAATTACCAAGGCAATCAGTTGTAATAGAGTTGATATCTTGGGGGAAAAGAGGAGGAAAGTTTTCATTCATTCAGAGATAAACCTTTTATTATAGTCTCTTTTGCTTTATCATCTTTATTCTCACCTCCTCCCACCCCAACTGTTGTCCATAGTGTTCAGAGATAGTCCTAGGAAGGAATGACTCTGGAAGCTCTTCTTAATGCAGGCCTTTGTGTGCATTGTGCCTGGATCAAGTCTTTCTCATCAGCAGGCTTTCCTGACCTATCATTAGGCCTTGTTTCAAAATTAGTCACATTCTCACCAGCTGACCCATGCTCCAAGCAGGTCACTTCGTATTAGGCACTGTGTTGTGTCACATTTATTACAGAAGACTTTGTGGATGACCAGGAGCTAGGGGAAAGACAGGAAGTAAGGAAAATGCTTTTTTTGCTCATCCCCAATTCACTCTAAGGCCTTGGGGAGGAATTGTGTCCAGGTTAAGAAAAAGGAGAATATGTTAGAGCAATTCTCAGCTATGGTATTTGCATTTGGCAAGAGAAATTTGTTTATATGAGTAACAGTTAATTTCCATAGATGTTATCATAGTTTTAAAAGAATAAACCTTTTCTCTCCTCCTTCATTCCCATCTCACTTCTACTTCAAAAACATGTAATTGGAGCAGCCCCTGTAAGTGTAATCCTGCCCAAGGGCTAAGCTTTACATCTACTGGCCCACATTTGTTCTTCTTTACTGAGTCATTCTTGCACTCATTATCCCTAAATTAGCTCCTTTTTCTCTTTTGCTTTAGTCTTCATTCCACTCCCCTTTTCCCATATGTATTTTTGCAAGTGAACCATGAAAAAATGTCTTTGTGTTATTTCATGTCTGCTTGAAAGTCCATCTGTGGGACTAAGTTGGGGGTACTGAAAATTGTAGTTAGATTACACATTCTCTACTAGGTTCTTCATTTACTGTTAAATGATAGTGAAAAAGCAGAAAGTAAGGAGAAACTGACAATATCTGCGGTACTAAATTCTATATAAGGATAAAGTCAAGTGGAAAACCCAGATAGAATGGGAGACGAAGTTGAAATGCTTCTAAACACTCTAGCCTCTGGGATAGCCAATTGCAATACAGCATTCAGTTTAAAAGGTTAGAATCTAAATCTAAGAGGCAGGAGGGTATCTTTTCACTAAGGGCCTGTGTCCCAAACAAATACAAAGTATTTTCTGAGGATAACTCACAGGTCTAATATGAAGGTCAATCTGAAAATAGAGCAAGGATTCCAGATAACAAAATGGGAGAGTGGGAAAGAGCCAGTTCAGAGTACTCGAACAATGAGTCTGATTAGGAATTAGGGAGTGATGGTCATAGTGAAAAAGAGAGAGTAGTGTGAGACAAGCCTACATGGGTAGATTGTAGAGGAAAAAAATACAACTGTGGTGATCCTTGAATGCTAAAATTAGGAGTTTATAAATTGCTAATGGAACTTAAGTGTGCTCCATGCATCATGAGGTTTAAGTGGCTCCCTAGTAGCAGATAGAGGTCAAGTGTCAGGGTTAGGTTTTTGGCTTCTCAAAATCCATCCCTTTATCTATTTTCTTCTTTACAAAATTATCCATGCATCAACTGCTATCATGTCGTCCTATGAACAGCTCCAAAATATATTTGTTTGTTTTTTGTTTCACCCAAAATCTCCATTGCTGTACACCTCTAGATTACTGTGCATTCTGGGATTTCTATGTCTTGAAATATGGGTTATGCTTCTTTCACTAGACAAGACAGACCCCTAAAGTTGTTTGACTATAGGAGTGAGACATTCAGAATATTCCATTAAGATGATTATGCAGGAAGTCATATTAAGAGTGGACTAGAACAAAGACAGACAAAGAAGTAAGAAGAACACTTAGCACATAACTTTAACTGTCCATGTGAAGAATTCTAAGGGGCTAATCTGGGTTGCTTATGAAAGTAGTGAAAGGGAGGAAACTTAAGTAAGAGATATGCTAGAAGTAGAGACAATTGCTTTAGTACATAATGTGTTGACATTAGGATAGACTGAGCTTCAATCATACTTCTTGCTATCTGTGTGGCCACAGAGAAGTCATTTAACCTCTCTGCCTTAGACTCCCTAGTTAAAAATGGGGGTGATACCTGTAGTTCTTTCCTCACAGGGTTTTTTAAAGAGCTGTAGTATAATCACTTAGGTAAAATTATTTGTAAACATTACAATGCTATAAGAGTATCAAAATTAGTAGAATTGACAGGACTTGATCACTAATGGAATGTGGGGGGTAAGGGTGAGGCAAACGTCAGCAATTTTCCCTAAAAAACCTTTTTCTGTAAACCATCTATGTTCTCCCCAGCTTCATGATACACTGGAAACAGCACTAGATTTGGGTCAAGAATTAAAAGTCAGAGATGTCATGAAGTGTATTCAGAACTTGGCACTAACTTTTACTAGTTGTGTGACTTGTGACAAGTCACTAAAATACTCTGAGCTTCAGTTTCCTTATGCATGAAAAAGAGTTAATGATATTTTTATTACCCATGTCATAGGGTTTTATGATTAAAATTTTTTTTGGTCAAATCATGAAATACCATATAATAATGAAATTATTATATATTTTTATATTGTACTTATTGTGTCCTACCTTTTATTATAATTATTCTGAATATACCTTGTCCCCCTTTTGAGTTTTGAGCTCTCTGAGAACAGAATTGGTTTTACTTTACCTTTGTATTCCCAGTTCTTAACACAGTACCCCCTACAAATTAATTTTTCAATGCCTGTTTATTCAATGAATTGGACACTGCTACTTCTGGATCAATATGTTTCCATTTATTTCATTGAAAAGGAAAGTCTTCATTCTTTCTTAACAGCATCTCCACATCTCCAGTGATGATGAAAGGAAAGAAGTGGAAATTGAAAAGCGTTGAAAATCCTGATTAGTAGAAATGGAAGAGTTGCCTGAATCAATCAATCAAAAGGCATTTATTAAGTACCTACTATGTTCCATGTACTATGCTAGTTGCTAAATACAAATACAAAAATGAAACAATACTTATTCTCAATGAGCTTACTTTTCATTTGGGGAAGAAATAGGTTACCTATAAAGGAATAATAAGAAATGCCAAATAATTAAATATAAAGCAGTTTGGAAAAGAGGACATTAGAAGGTCAGAGGATTATGAAGGGCTTTATGTAGAAGGTGATGCTTAAGCTAAATACTGAAGTAAGAGAAGAGTTCCATGAGGCAGAGATGAAGAGGGGTTGCATTCCAGGTCTAAGCAAGAGGCAGTCCACAGACAGGAATGGAGAATGTTGGCAATTTTTCTCTTTTTGGTATTTCTCAATGTTGGCATTCTCTCTTTTTTAGACATTGAAAAATTTGTGTAACAATTCTCAATTCCTTATCAATTCTTTTTACTTCCCTTAGTCCAGAGAAATTCTTGAGCATCCTCTCTTCTAATTCCTCTTACCTTTATGCTATTTTTTTTTTTGAGATAATGAATGATTTCTGGAGTCCTGACACTACCTGTGACCTGTACAACTAAAATATGCTTTCCATTGTTGATTTTAAAAATGCCTGAATAACTTTGCATTATGCCATCTTGGAGATGCTCAAATATACTTTATTCTGACTCAACAGGGTTATTCTCAAAATCTATAAAATTTAGGCTCTAAACTTTTGGTGTAAGTATCGTATGGCCGTATTTTTTTTCCTGAGAAAAAAAATCATATCAATTGTTTGCAATAGTATCAGAAACATACTGTAACATGTCTATCTTCATCTTTATTTTTCTAATACTATTAACATGTTTCAGGGTTGGGATTATTGCAGAGGGAGGGTGAGATCGATTTTGTGGGTATCAAGACTGTCTCATACAAAGATGATTTGGGCTAGTGCCTTTTTTATTCATCTTTTTTTTCACATAATGGTCAACTTTTTCTTAAAGTGGCCCTTCTCTACCCTGAGATGGAAAAGACTTAATATGTTTCCTTATTTCAGCACCCAGGAAGCTACTAGCTGTCCAAAGAACTAATTTCTTCTTCAAGGTAACCAATTCACCCTTTCCTATTCATAATAGAATCAAATCCATTTATCCTTATCCCAGAAGGTGATGGTATAGATTGGGGAGAAGAGTAGCTTGGAAGTTCCATTACTAGCAACCCAGTGCATTACCCTAAGCACTTTTCCCCCCAAGATTTAAGCCAATATTTTTTTTGAAGGAAATTCAATCTGCACGTACCTGCCTCAATCATTTGAAGTAAAAGACTCCTTACATATTTTTAGGTTGTGAATTCAGGAAGTTACTTCTTGCCAACTCTTAATTCAAAGTCCACAATCTCCAATGAATTCTAATCTTGGTGGAATGTATTTTCTTCACCCTCCTGGAAGAAGGAACTCTGATATTAGGTAAGAACAATGAAAGAAAGGTGAGAAAGATAAACATTTTCAATAGATATCCAAAAAGGAGGAAGAGCAGAGAGAATTTGACTACATTTTGGGAATTATTAAATGTTATACTTTTTTCTAAAGCCAGCAATAATTTGTACTTTGATGAAGAGTTTTTATAGAATCTAAGCAGAATCTATATCTAAGAAACAACCTTAATTTTAGATGCTAAAAGCTTATCTTAGATAAATGAATATTTTTGTTTTTGTTAGGTTCCAGTGATAACCTTTACTTTTCAAAATGAAAAGTAGAGTTCCATTAGAAATCTTCTTTTGGGAGAAGATATGCAGACACATACGTACACACATACATATATACATATGTGTGTATATGTGTATATATGTATATGTGTGTATGCATATATATGTGCATATAAATATGCAGAGAGGAAACATTATATATAAATATACACAAACGGTGTGTATAATACATCATGTATTTATAGATGTACATGTTTTCTCTCCTAGAAGATGAAAGTTTCTTGAAATCAAGGACTACTTCATTTTGTAATTGCATTTCTATTGTCTGGTATATAGTAGGCATTTAATAAATGTTCTTGGATTGAATGATTGTGTCATAAAAAGCAGACAAGCTAACATTTAGTGGAATGGTGGCTAAGATTGTTGTAGAAAGACCTATAAAGTAGATATGACTAGGTGGAGTCAGGCTGCCCTTCTTTCATTATTCTTTGTCTCTTTACTAACAGAACTCAAGTAGTCTAAACAGTGAGGCAGCTCCTCCCCGCCTCTTCTTTCCTTTCTCCCTTACCACCATGAGAGAATGAGTGCAGAAAGACTTGAGACAACACTTGGGGAAAAGATTATAGGTCCCTGGATTAGATCATATTTTAGTGATCCTCTTTTCCCAAATAATCTAAATCTAAAATGTACTAGACCCCGTTTCCGACAGTTCCTTCACACTTGAAAGACTTTATCACTCATCCGTTGTGCCAACATTCTGATTGTAATAGGAGAATAGGTGACTCAGAAGTTTTCACTTCTACTTCTTCAGACTTCTTGTATCTCCTTCAAGGAAACCTTTTTTGCTCTAGTTCAATAACTGGAGCTAAATATCTATTGTAGGAGTAGAATTTTTTCTAAAAGGAACACATTTTATACTTTGCTGCGAATAATCCATGGGCCATGCAATAGCAACTACATAGTGTTTCATAACCACACTTTTCCAGAAATCTATGTGAAAGTGGAAATCCTAATAGTTATTCAAATTTTGATATGGCCAATGATATCTGGGGTCCACTTAGTAAAATTTTCTACATACTGTCCAACAATTATTGGTGATCCTAATTCATTATTTAAATAAAGTTATTCTTTTTTCCCCTTTGTAACAAGACTAATTAATCTAGCTGTCATTCTGATTATTATTAACATAGTATGGTAGGCTGGAGGTGAGATTTGTTAGGATTGGAAATAGATTAGATATATGGGTAAAATATTTCTTTAAATAAAATATTTTTTGGTAATGGCTTTTGGAGCTAGCTATCTGGTACAGTGCATAGAGCACTGGGCCTGGAGTCAGGAAGATATTTCAAATCCAGCTTCAGATACTTACTAGCTATGTGACCCTGGGCAAATCACTTAACCCAGTTTGCCTCAGTTTCCTTATGTCTAAAATGAGCTGAAGAAGGAAATAGAAAAACACTCTAGAATCTTTGCTAGGAAAACTACAAATGAGGTCACAGCAACAAAAACCATTTGGAAATGAGGAAACCTCACATTAACTACCATCCTATATCTCTTAAGCCCTTTGTAGCTAAACTCCTGGAAAACGCTTTCTACCATAGGTGATTCCACTTTCTCTCCTCTAATTCTCTTCTTCACCCCTTTACAATTCAGTTTCTGATCTTATCATTACAACAAAACTGCTGTCTCCAAAGTTATGAATGATCTCTTACTTGCCAAATCCAATGGCCTTTTCTCAACCCTCATTCTTATTGATTTCTTGGCAGCTTTTGACAGTGCTAACCACACTGTCCTCAATATTCTTTTCTTTATTTTTTGAGGGGATACCACTCTCTTCCTACCTATCTCACTTCTCTTTCTCTGTCTCCTTTGCTAGATTCTTTCACAGATCATGTCCTCTAAGTGTAGGTGACCCTCAAGGTTCTGTCCTGGGCTCTGTTCTCTTCTCCCTCTATACTACTTCAGTTGCTGATCTCATCAGTCCCATGGGTTAATTACCCTGTCTTTGCTGATGATTCTCAAACCCACCCATCCTACCTCAGTATCCCTGCTGACCTCTAATCTTACATCTCCAACTGACTTTTAGACACTTCAAACTGGATATCCAATAGACATCTTGAACTCATTAAGTCCAAAATGGAAATAATTTTCTTTTCCCATAAACTTTGCCCTCTCCTACCTTCCTTTTTCTTATAGAGGACAAGATCATCCTCCCAGTCCCTCAGGCTCACAACCTAGCAGTTACCTTGGACTCTTTATTATCTCTAATCCCCCATATCCATTCTGTTGCCAAGGCTTGTAGATTTCACCTTTCTAACATTTTTCTTCCTTTTCTCTCCTCTGATATGACTGACATTCTATTGCAGCCCCTCATCACGTTGTGCCAGGTTTGTTGCAATAGCCTACTGGTGGGTCAGCCTGCCTCAAATCTCTCCCCACTCCAGTCCATTCCTCCCAAGTGATTTTCCTAAAGTGCAGTTCTGATCATGTCACTCTTTATTCAATAAACTCCAGTGACTTTATATTGCTTCTAGGAGCAAAACCAAAATGCTCTGTTTCACATTAAAAGTTCTTCATAACCTAGTGTTCTTCCATCTTTCCAGTCTCCTTACATCTTACTTCTCTACATGTACTCTTCAAACCAGAGACACTGACCTCTTGGCTGTTCAAAGAATAAGGTACTCTGGGTATTTTCTCTGGCTGTTCCCTAGGCTTGGACTGCTCTCCCTTCTCCCATCTGACTACTAAAATCCCTGGCTTCTTTTAAGTCCCAATTAAAATCCTACCTTCTACAGGAAGTCATCCCCAACTCTTCTGCTGCCTTTTATCTATTCATTCTTTGCTTTGTATATATTTGTTTCAATGTTGTCTCTCACATTAAATTGTAAGTTCCTTGAGGTCACTTCTTTTTATATGTGCAGCACTTAGCACAGTGCCTGGCACATAGTAGGTACTTCATAAATGTTTATTGATGATTGATAGTAAAAGGCAAATATTTAGTCATAGTTTCTTTCTTTTCCCTCCTTCTGGTGATTAAGAAGGAAAGATAAATGCTGTATCAGGTTTAGTTATTTTTTTTACCCCCAAACCCTTAACAGTTATATAACAACCAAAAAAAAAAGTGACAGATTATACAAGGAGATTTGTATTTGGCTGAGGAGAAGGAATGTGATTCTTAAGCTGCCGCTGCTGCTATTGCCAGCTGGAAAGAGATCAGCATGAGTCTATTGTGCAAAGAAGGATTGCAATTTGCCATATCAACTGTAGCCTTATCTATGTTCTTCCTCAAGCAAATTTTTTTCTTTCCCTGTAAACAATCAGAACAGGGCCTGAATTAACAGCTAGGTGCTTAATATCAATTGATTCTTTCTTCCTGGTCAGTGAAGTGGGTGAGACTTAGTTCAAGCTTCTTTTGAATGTGAGATTCCATTCTCTCTGGATTTTTCTTATAAGTGGGAGCTTCTACTTTTTTTTAACATGTAGAATTCATTTTACATATGCAGAGCAGTATATCTATCTCTATATTTATGTCTATGTCTGAGTCCACAGCTATGCCTATATCTATCTGTATCTATATATTTACATCTATCTCTATGATCCATATCTAAATATGCATGTAAGCATGCTATACAGAGGAGCTCAAGTTCATCTTTTTTATATACTCTATATTTAATATAAACATGGCTAACTTTTTGTATGTGATTATCAAATGGAAGAGAGCTTGGATTTATTCACCCTGAGTCTAGACTCCAGAACTGGCAGCAATACGTGGAAGTTACAAAGAGGTAGATTTAGGCTTCCTATAAGGAAAATTTTTCTTATTGATTAAAGATGTCCCAAAGTAAAATGAGTCTTCTCAGGAAATACTTCCTTTTCTCTAGATATCTTCAAGATAGATGAATACTTTCAGATGTATTTCAGAGAGAATTGTAATTTAGCTATGTATTTGACAGAATGGCCTCTGAATCCCTCCCATCTTCAAAATGGCATGATTCTGTATGTACTATTCATCTGGCACATTATTAAGCCCCACAATGTTAGCTATGTCTTTAAGTATTAAGTAGATGCCTCAGTTAGATTAGATTGGATAGTCTCCTAAGGATAGACACTACTAGGATGCTATTTTGTATCCCTACGTAATATTTGCAAAGCACTTAGCACAGTGCCTAGCACATAGTAGGTGCTTAATAAGTGCTTATTATTCCACCCCCTTCAAGTTTGGAATAGTGCCTTCACTAGGAAAGAGCTCAATACATATGTGTTGCTGCTATTCATATTCATAGTGATTTATCATCATCATCAACATTATTATGACTGTTTTGTTCATGAGAATATGAGTTTGATTGATCATCCTATCATACATTTGGTTAGTAGGGTGTGAACATGGAGAGCTTGCCAAGCAAAAAGAGAATATTCATATAACATTGCACTTACCAAGGAGGGGTAAGATATTCATACGTTACTTGCAAAGTTTAAAAAAAAATGAGAGATATTTTGTGAAAATTATATTGCTTTAAATTCTTGATCGTTTAAAATTTCCTGCCCATGGATAAGGTAAAATACCTTGTAACAAAATACCTCATGGAAGTCTCATTCCATTTTCCTGGATGTCCAGTGAAGTGTTATTTTGGGAAATTGTAGTATTCCACTTATGGCACTATAGTAATATTTCTCTTCCAGCATGGCTATCTTGCTGAATCAAAATTTTGTTATGTGACATAGATAACTAAATTCTCAGAATGTTATAAAGTGTGCTTTGAAAGTCTGACAGACAAGACATGGGTTAAAGTTATTATTTTTAAAAATCAGTCTCCCATTCTGAGTCAAAGGATAGTATTTCCATTGGTACAGTTCACTCCATCACTGGCTTTTCCTAAGACATTCAGATGACAACTCGGGACACTTAAGAATATATAAATCTGACATTTCATCTCCTAAGATTCAAAGTTTCTAAGAGATAAAAGCATTTTATATTTCTGTGCGCAGAAGAAAGGGAAAAAGAATGATCAGTCATTGAATTGGAACTTGGCATTTATATCTTCTTTTTAAAGGCATTTTTCCCCTAATACTCCAAAGCACCATCCTAGTTGCAAGACTATTTTTATTCCTGATTCTGATTTATTTGATATGACAAAAATTATTATTCTAGCTCAGAATTCTGACTACAAGTCTGTGTCAGTGAAAACATACCATCTCAAAAAACAATAAACAGACATAAACCCTTTGCGTTTTTTTTAAATTATCATTTTTTAAGAGAAGACCTGGCCACCAGTGCATGGGATTTCAAATATATTTCTTGCTTGATTCCTCTTTTGCACTCACATGCATGAAATGTCTTCATATAGATAAGACAAAGACCAACCAAGATAAGGCCTACGAGTGGTTCTCGCTATTGGCCATCAGTAGCTCTGAGACCCAGTAGCAAGCCATTTTTCAACTGGAGCTAGTAAAAGTGGGAGAAAAAAGAAAGGAATTTTAGACCACGCTGTTGTGAGGTGCTCTTTTTCTTCACCACTGCCTTTTGTAACTGCTGTAGTGCACTTTACATTTCAAAGTGCCAATGTTATATGAATTCCTTCTTGTAGAAGTCTAAGATGAAATGATGGCCCAAGTCTCTGCCTGGAATGACATCCATTTATTTCTTGTTGTTTGATGAATCTGCCTTTGCAACCCCCATTGTGGCAAATTCCCCTCCCAAATACACGAAATATTTATAAGGGTAATGCAGTATAACCTTCTCTGTGTATTGAGTTAATCATGCTTTGGGATATATACATGTGTGTGTGTGTGTGTGTGTGTATATATATGTGTATATATATGTATATATATATATATATGTATGTATATGTGTGTGTATATATACATATATGTGTATATATGTATATATATGTATATGTGTGTGTATATATACATATATATGCATATATATGTATATATGTATGTATATGTGTGTATATATACATATATATGTGTATATATATGTGTGTGTATATATATGTAATCATGAGTCCAAATCCAGCTTCAGACACTTACTAGCTATGTGATCCTGGGAAAATCACTTAATCCTGTTTGCCTCAGTTCTTCATCTGTAAAATGAGATGGAGAAAGTTCCAACCTACCTACCACATTAGGACGATATGGATGTTTCAGTATAGTTAGAAGTGGGATGCATTAAAATGGTACCACTCATCCACAGCTTTTGATCTTTCTTCTCTCCCCTTCCCCCCTCACCCACCTAGCTGTTCTGTGAGTGGGAAATACAGTGTTATAATATAAATACAAAGCTCTGCTCTTTGTCTTTTGTATTTGTCCTGTATTTCCTATTTTAATTGAAGGCATTTGGAGACAACTATGAGCTTGTGGTCTTCAAAAAGTCAGGATAATGAGCCCCTGTGGTTTAGGAGCTGGAGCCCATGTCAGGACTTACTGAAAATCAAATTATGAGAAGCAAAGTCCTGAACAACTTACTTGACATAACCAAGAACAGTAGAGATTCAAACTCATCCAAACCTAGGTCATGACTCATATGGACATGAAGTATCCTATGTAGAAATTGCATGAAACTTGAGCTCAGTCTCCCCTGGGACCAAAGTGGTATAGAGGAGCGTTTGTTCCATGTATTGGAGAGAAATGTTTGATTGTCTTCTTTACATTTCTTCAAAGTGAATGTCTCTTTGTAAAAGATAATAATTGATTCAACTGGTTAAATAAAACTAGAGTGAATCATTAGAATTCAACCATGAGGGAGATGCACCAGAATGGGGACTTGAGATGATAATATTAGAAAAAGACTTTGCCAAACCCTCAGGATTACCCCTAAAACTCTAAGTTGGAGATGTAGCCTTCATTATTCTGGAAGAATAAAGTCAGAGTATCTCCACACAAACAAATAGTAAAAAAATTTCTTTAATTCTGCCTTATTGGGATGTATGTTTATGTAGAAAGAAAAAATGCCATTCAATAAGTTAAAACGAGTACAGAACAGATCTGTAAAAATCAATTCAAGTGTATTTTCTTTAGGAAGAGATCAAGTTATTTACAATTTTAATTCTCGAAAGTATTGATCCACATCTCTTCCCCTTAATTTTCAATTATTTACTATCATAAAATTAGGAAGACATCATTTTAAATGTTTAAGTAACCAATTGTCAATCACTGTGTTTGGGAGTAAAACAGTGGTTGTGGAAGCAAAGCAAAATGCTTATTTCTGGATGTCAAATGATATATACCATTTCTGTCCACAGATGTGAATGTAGGCTATGATGGGAGGTACTAAATTGAGTTAGACTATTCAAGTGAAATTGTCATACTCAGAATTATTTATAAAGAGAAACAATATTGTTCTTTACTCTTCTTTTCTCTTTTGTTTAAACTCAATATTTTTGCAGATTTTAAAAGAGAAAAAATGATCTGGTGTCAAATTTAGAAAAAAAGGAAGAATTTAAAGCAAGAAGAGGCATTCAGACCCTTGTAGACATCACATAAATTGTTTGCTTTTTTAAAAAAAAGATGTTATTTTTATATCAAAGTAATAGTTCTGTGCTGTCATAGAAACAGTTCTGGGAATTTTAAATAACTCACCTGGCTGGTTCAGAGACAATTTTTTATTGTTCAGTCATTTCAGTAGTGTACCACCCTTTGTAACTTGATTTGGAGTTTGCTTGGCAAAGATACTGGAGTGGTTTGCCATTTTAGTCTACAGATCATCTTACAGAAGAGGAAACTGAGGCAAACAGTGTTTTGTGACTTGCCTAAGGTCACACATCTAGTAAGTGTCTGAGGCCAGATTTGAACTCAGGAAAATGAGTCTTCCTGAGTCCAGGCCTGGCACTCTATCTGTGGGGCCACCTATCTGCCCATGGACAATACTGGAGGACTAAAAGGCAACTGAGGAGGTATTAAAATTCTTTCTTTAACCATTAGACCTATAGGAAATACTAAGATGGGGGAAAAAACTGTATCACCAAGTTGCTCAGGAAGATGACATGTCAGGTTGCAATTCACCTTGAATCAACACATACATACACATATAAGCACGTGTGTGTGAGCATGTAAGAATATATATGTATATATGACAGGGATTCAATGACAGCTATAGAGCTGAAAAGGTTCCCAACATATAAGAAACCTCCAGTGAGGTCACAGGCCACAGAAGTGGAGTACATAGAAATCTTCTTAAAGTTAGAACATCCTAGTCAAGGCTAAGCTTTGAGCCATAAATGTATTAGATCAAGACAAGAACTTGAAAATGGTCTTCCTGTATGAGTCTATGATAGAAAATGAGTTCACAGGTACAGGATATGACTGATGCCCAAAGCTGAGAGCTAAGAACTAAAGGTGTGTATAGTATATAGAAGAGTATCTTGCAAAGAGGAAAATAATAGGTGCTGGTGGCTAGGAGTTACAGAGAGGAGTGGGTAGAGTGACATGCTATAGATGAAGTCGAAAGGGTATAATTGGTATAATCTGCTTGAGGAACAGCATGGTGTAGTGGATGGAGCACTGGGCTTGAAGTCAGGATGACTTGAGTTCAAAATGCACCTTAGAAACTTATGATGTTATTTTGAGCAAGTCACTAAATCTTGATTATCCTCAGGTTCTTCATCTTAAAATGAAGAGGTGGTGGATTCCATAGCCTTCAAGTTCACTTCTAGCTTTAAACCAATTATTCTTTGATTTTCAGGAGAAAAGAAAAAAAAGCAGAAAGTCTAAACTAAGAGACAGAGGGTGAAGAAGACTGAAGAAGCCAATATGGTAGAGCAAACAATACCCCAAGCAACATTTTAGATGATTGTAACTGGGGAAGGATGCATCCTGGTGATAGGACTATTTTGTATGGGCTCTGACATGAGCCTTATTTGTGTTTTTTGATTTGTAAATAAACCTGTTCATTCTTTGAACTTTGTGATCTTTATTAAATTTGTGCTTATTTATTGTAATTGTTATATGTACTTACAAGGGGAGGTTGTGACAACATGCTGAGTATGAGAAAAGTGAGAAGTCTTCCAACATATATTTGGCCCTTTGTGCCTAAATAGAATGTCTGACTCAAGTTTTATACTATAGACGGAAAATTATCATAGAAAAATGAAATCTAGTGCTCTAATTCAAATTTTAGTGCTCCGAACTTTGTAAAAGTACTATTTCTAACAGTCAGGGCAAATGTCCTAGCATTCAAGCTACCAAACCTATTATGAGCCTAAACTGTGTTTTGTGACTTCATCTTCAGTAAGGGAAATGGATGCCAACATGATTGGCATTTTTCTTGCCTCTGTGTTGGTACAGTGTTGCACCTAGGATGTAAGGAGAGTACTATGCAACCATAATACCTTTATTTGCTTTGTATTTTTAAACTTTTTTCATCTAATCTGGTTAAAGTGTTTACTAATGTAATAATGCTTTTAGAAAAAGCTCACACTTAACCTGGCATGTTAAAATATGAAGGAAAGGGCATAACAAGTAGGTAGGAGTGTAATTGTTTCAGAGATTGAATAAATAATGTTCCTACAGAAGATAAAAACCCAAGATAGTAAGTAATATATCAGTGTTCAGTGGAATTCAAGATTGGTTGAAGGCCTTCCCTCCTCCTTCATGGTTAGGAGAGCATACAAATATTTGTGTCATTTAGGAGCTAGACTTTTTTTTTTAATCTCCAGACTACTTATATATTATTCCCCCTCATACAATCTGTATCCCATCCTATTTATGATACTCCATCATATTCCACTCCCTTGTTTCTCTAGACTGTCCTTCACTCCAGGATTACCTGTCTTCCTCACTTCAACCTCTTTGATCCCTTAGCTTCCATCAAGGTTCAGTTGAAATGTCACCTCCTAAAAGAGGCATTTCCTGAGTCCCCCAGTCATTAATGTTTCCTAACACCGATAAACAACTTTGCATTTTTTTGTACATACTCTGTATTTACATATTTGTATACATATCATCTTCCCTCTTCTGTTAGAAGGTAAACTTAAGAGCATGGCCTACTTACCTTTGCTTATTGAAGGAATGTATGACTAACTGCTAATAGAGAACCATACATACTGCTATAACAGAAGTCCACACTTTCAGTGAAGATAATTTGTAATCATACTTGCATATATTAACCATGATCTGTTTGTGATTGTACTGCCATACAAATAAATTCTTTTAGAAAGTAAGATTCTTTTTATACTTTAATGGGTAGATACAACCATAGATACTAGTTTATTCAATTATCCTCAAAGTCAGAAAATGCATTTAACTTTAAAGGTGGGGTAGAGAAGGGAGAGGAATCTTTAAAAGTCAATTTTCAAGACCATTCTCTGCTCTTTATATTCTTTTCCTTTTTCTTGGAAGGCACTACAAGCTACTGAGGGGCACTTATAACACAGAGTGCCAGCTTTCCATGTTTTTATTAAACTTTATATTCTGACAACCTGTGCTATGTAGAAAAAAGGAACATAATTAATTTTAATAGACTAATCTAGAATGATTATAAAGAAATAAAGAACTACCATGAATAAAAATATAAGTATTTCCAAATAGCCTCTGATGACTATATTATGTAAGATTGGTCATTGCCTTAAGATCCAAAAAGCAATGACATTTTCACTAACAGTTAACACTGTTAGTGAAAATGTTTCATGTATCTTAATATAACAATAATGAGGTTGCTGGAAAGAAAAGAAAGGAATTTGGTGATAAATTCTTGCAGTTATTGAAAGATTAATACATTTATTTCTTGATTCTTTTTTGAAGATGGAAAGAGCTCGTTTTTTTTCTTAAAACAAAACACAATCCTAGGAACTATAGTAGAAGATCTTTCCAAAGAACAAGAACCATTTCTTTCTTTCCTGTCCTAAAATTTTACTAATATAAGAGAAACTTTCCACCAAACATCTGAATATCTCATGCAATAAGTTCCCTGAAAAAGTTTGTGACTGTACAAAAGGGGGAATGTGTGCTCCAATTTTAACAGCATGGAATTAATTCTGATAACTGTGTTTGCCAAAGTTTTGTTGTTTATCCATGTTTACTATATTTACATCTTTGTAATCAATATATTAATTTTCTTTTTGTTCTACTGTCTTCAATCTGTATCATTTCATACATATCTCATTATTTTCCTAATTTTTCATATTAATCATTCTTCATGTATATTCCACTATATTCATATTCCATAATTTGTTCAGCCATTCTCAGATCAATGGATATTTAACTTATTTGTATTTTACCATTACAAATAATATTTCTTTGAATTTATTTTTAAAAATATATGCCTCTTCCAGCAAATAACTTCCTTGGATTATATTTCAGATAGTGGTAGCTCTGCATGAAAGAGCATGAAAAGCAATAATTTTGTCACATAATTCCAATCAGTTCAGTATCACTTGATTTAGTGCTATACATCACTATATTGGGTATTATGGAAGATATAAAAGTTTAGTTGAAGAAGTATGTGTGGTTTGCTTCTTCTTTAACCTTTATCTGCCTGTTCTTTCCCTACTACCTATAGACATGCTAAGGTTTTACTGCATTCTTTAAAAAAGTGAAAAATAAAAACAAAGCCACAAAAAACATTCACTTTACTTTACCATGTCCTTGATCTGCCCTGTATTTCTCCTTCCTTTCATTACCAAAGTCCTTGAAAGATTTCCTATATTTAATTGTGTTCATTTCCTTATGGTGATGACCTTGCAATATCCTCTTTCATCCTAGTGAAACTCCTTTCTCCTGGGGGCCAACAATTTCTTAACTTCTAAAAATGGCAATATTTTTTCACTTATTATCTTTGACTTCTTTGTAGTGTTTTTTTTGTTGTTTTTTACTGTTGATCACCACTTCATCCTAGATTCTATCTACTGTCTCTTAACTTTTGAATAGTGCTCTCTCCTAGTTCCCCTCCAACTTCCCCAATTATTCCTTCTCATACTCCATTACTGAATCATCCATTACTCACCTACATCCCCTATCACAAATCTGTTAGGAGGGCTTACCTCAGTGCTCATCCTAAATTCTCATCTACTCTCTTACTAAATTATTCTTGATCTCATCTGCTCCTATGCTTTCATGTATAATCTCTCTGAAGCTCATAAAATCATATGTTTGTATTTGCAATGTACTCATGTGGTACAGGCCCCTCATTTGAAAAAGTACAAAACTGATCCCTAGAGATTTAAATAACTTGCCCATGATCACAGGTCATGGAAGAATTCAACCCCAAATATTCTGATTCCAAATCCATCTTTTTATTGTTCTACAATGTCTCCCCTCACATATGATTTGTTAATCTTTATATTCATTTCTAATCTTCGCCCCTCATCCCCAGTCTCAGTTGAGTGCCTTCAACTAGAGGTAGAACATTTACTCTTGTATATCTCATAGACATCTCAAACTCAATGTGTTCAAAACTGGACTCAACTTCTCAAGATGCTTCCTTCAAATTTCCAGGGTATAAGCACCCTCCTGATCACAAAGGTTTCAACCAACCAATCAGCAAGTATTATTAAGTAGCTATAATTCACCAGGCACTCTGTTAGGTTCTAGGTATATAAATGTAAGACAATCCCTGATCTCAAGGAGCTTACAAACGTTCACAAATAACTAAATACAGGCTATAACAAAATAAAGAAACAATGATTGTCAGGATGTCTAACCAAAAGAGAAATCATCACAGTTGTTTTGAAGGAGGAGACACTTACCTGAGTTTCCAAGTAAAATCCCATTTTTTGCAAGAAACCTTTTCTAACCTCTATAAATTTTAGTGCCTTTCCCTCTTTTAATTACTTCCTATTTGTCCTGTATATAACTTGTTCATACAAATGTGTACACTTGTTTTCTCCCCCATTACACTGTTACCTCCTTGAGGACAAGGACTGCATTTTGCTTCTCTTTGTGATGTGGTTGCAGCAACCGATTTCCCAGGGGTCAAAGGAATATTAAGAGTTTTTTTCCTAGCACTTTTTAAGGCCCCTCCTGAGGGGTGGGGCTCATTCTGCAGCTCATCCTTTAACTTGAGAGCATCTAAAGTCCTTTCCCCCTTATCCTGAAATACCATAAGACTTCTCCTCAACTTGTACCAAAAGAATTGCTTTTGTCTCTTTTATCTGGCATTTCCCCTGTCCTTAACCTTTAACCTGTCTCTGCACCACCCCCTCCATCCTTAATCTTTAATCACCATAAAGCCCTAAAACTACATTATCATCCTGAACAGCTTCAGGCTGTATAGCTTTCTGTCTATATAAGTTTAGTCCCCCCAAATATCAGTACCTTTACTCAGCCATGTTGCTACAGTAAAGGTTCCATGTGCTTTCACATTAATAAAGCTTCCAATATCTAAAAGAGAAGTCTAAATGAATTCTTTCACACCTGAACTCTGCTCTCTTGAGTCTGACTCCAAAACTTGTATTCCCAGCACTTAGCATGGTGCTCAGCATATGGTAGACACTTAATAAATATTTATTGACTGACTGGCTAAAGGGAACTAGGCATTCTAAATGGTGGAAGATCAGGAGACAGCATTCTAGTGTGTGAGTGGGCCTGGAGGTGGGAGTTTTATTTTTTATTTTTTATTTTTTAGGCAATTGGGGTTAAGTGACTTGCCCAGGGTCACACAGCTGGAGGTGGGAGTTTTAATGAAATGTATGGGAAAAACAAGTAGGGCAGTTGTCTCCGATATAGAGAACAAGAACAGAACAATATATAATCCCTTTAGAAATATAAGTGAGAGTCAGATTTTGAAAGTATTTAAATACAAAGCAAAAAAAACTGCTTTTATTTCTTTTCTTTTTATCTAAGAGCCACTGAAGATTCTTAAGCATGAGAGTGACATGGTCAGACATATACTTTATGATATCAATTTAGTAGTTATATGAAGACTGAATAGTAGAGAGGAGAGTCTCATAAATGGAGATAAATAGAAGGATTTTATAATAATATAAATGAGAGATGATGAGTACCTAGACCAAGATCAGTTTTATGTGTATAGAGAGAAGGGGACATATGCATGAGAAACTGAGGTGGAATCAATAAGCCTTGCAATTAATTGACTATGGAATATGAGCGGAGTCAAGGATGACTCCTGTGTGTGAACCTGGGTAACTAAGATAATGATTGTCTTTGGCAGAAATCAGAAAGTTAGAGGGTGAGTTGGGGTTAGAAGTAACAAAAATTAGTTCTTTTTCAGACATGCTGAATTTGAGATCTCTAAAGGACGTTTAAGCAGATGGTTCAAGCAGGCACTTGCAGATGCAAGGCTGGGTCTCATAAGGCAGACAGAGCTAGATACATAGATCTTGGAGTAATTTATATAGACATAATATTGAATGCATGTGAGATGATAAAACCATTGAGAGAAACACACACACACACACACACACACACAGACAGAGACAGAGAGAGACAGAGAGAACTCCACTTTGTAACTCTATATGTTAAGGTCAGAGTTGAAAGAGTGGTTCAGGTATGAAAGAATTTGCTTAGACCTTCACTGAAGCCATTGGTGATGAGTTCTGGGTGGACCCTAAGAATGTTGGGGTGCTACCTGAAATCATGAGGAATAGACCTGCAAGTCCTAGTGTTCTGAAAGAATTCATTTGGACAGTCTCCAGGTTAAAGAAAGGCATTTATTGGGGTGATGCACCCAAGCCAGCCTGCTCCTTGTGAGGCAGAGCCCCAATGGGCTCTATTCCATCTGGGAAACAGAGCATAGGCCACAGGCCCTGCTCCCATAGGGGAGCAAAGTGGCCCTTGCTTCCTGTAGGAAGCAAAGACAGTTAGCTAGATCAAAGGTAAGGTTTAAATACAATTTATGGAATGGGGGAAGAGGAAAAGAGAATGAGAGGAGCAAGCATGGTTCCAAAATGCCTGGGATATTAGATAGTCTAAAGGTGACAAGCAGAAAGAACAGGAAAGGGGAGGGGAAGAGTTGTTCTGGAATGGAGGGTGCTTTGTGAAAGCACATAGGTAAGTCCACAGTGGGGACTTTGATGCATAGTCTTCTTTGATCACTTTTCTGGCTGGTCACATCTGCATCTTATCTCCTATCTCATGTCCTCTTTGCTCCATCTGTCTCAAGCACTCCTTTCTACCTCATCATATAGAATCTCTCTTCCTCTTATACTTCTCCTTGAAATGATTATTAAATAACAAATTATTGGGGAGATCCTTTACCTTTCGCAAAAATTTCATCTACTTAGACTATCTTATCTAGATGGAGCTGTTGCCTAACCCAACTAGAAAAACTGCAAAAAATTTAATCTAAGATGAATTCCTGCCCATTGTGTTCTACTCAGGCAGGTTTGGGCAGGGGGATAGATCCTTTGTCTAGATTGTTCAAGGTTGGGGGTGATTTGGAAGTAAATGACATGATCAAAGTCAAGTAGCCCAGTCCCTGATTAGAATATGTCCGCCTCTCATTATAATATTTATCCTCTCTCATTACTTGTTAGCCAATCAAAGTTGATTGCCATCCTCAGGAACAGCCAATCTCCTAAGGGCATATAAACTGTGAGCCTTCCATCATGATTGTCTTTGACATTTAAGAGTGTTATTGATCCATTTTATTGGTAATATGCTGAGATTATTCATAAAATGATTAATTACTCAGAAACTATGTCTCTCAAACTTTTAAAGCAACAGTCTTGTTACTCTGAAATTGCAGAGCCATAAAGCTATCTTATAGGGTCTAGGACATGCAATAGTTTACTTTCACTCCAACTAGGGGCAAGTCTGAAGTTGTATCACCCAGACTAAAACAGGATCAGGAGGTTACAAAGCTCAGCTCAGGAAGGCAAGGATTAGGTCTTCCCTTCAATTAGACTACTTAGTACACATTGAAAGTTTGTTGGTCCCCAGCCTCAGCCACCACTGAGGTCTTTGGTAACCCTAGTATTCAATAACTACATGAGAAGAGAGTCAGTAGGACACAGAGAGTACAGATCACTGTCCTACAAGGTCCCAATATTAACTCTAGAAGTGGACAGATCCTGGGCCTAACATGAAATTTCAATTTGGGAAGTATGGCTGAAAGAACAAGTAAACCAAACTATAACCCTAGTTCAGGTCCTTGTTATATCTTTAATGTACATTTGTCATAGTTTCTTAATTAATCTCTGTGATTGCAAGTCCCTCTGCAATTTATTCTCTGTAGAGCTGCCCGAGTAATCTTCCTAATGCAAAAGTATGACCTTGTCACTGTCTTTCTTAAAAAACTTTGTGGTTTCTTTTCACCTATGTGAAAAAAAGTTGTCATTTAATTATCTCTACAATTTGACTTCTACCTGCCTTTCCAACCCATTTCCCATATTATTTCCCTTCACAACTTACATATTCCAGGCAAAATTGGCTATTAAGTGGTTCCTTTAATATAATATATTCCATCTCTTGCTTCTCTTCATTTGTTTAGGTAACCACAGGGTTACTTGAATGCACACTCCTCACTGTTTTACTCTCAGAGTTCTTATCTTGCTTTAAAGAGCCACTTCCTCTTAAAAATCTTCCCTGATTCACCAATCTCAGCTGCTAGTGTTCTCTTCTTCCTCAAATTATCTTCTATTTACTTATCCGGATTCATATTGTTAGGTAATTTCTTTGAATGCAGGAACAATGATGTTTCTGCCTTTATATTCTCAATGCTTGGCATTCTTTATGTTCTTTGCACATAATAGCCACTTAAATGTTTTTTTTTTTCAATTTAATTGAAACCTGAGTGATAGTCTCAGTTGGCCACTCCTTAGCCAAGAGAAATCGGGCAAGTCAGTTAATCTTCCTGAGGGACAACTTCCTTATTTTAAAATTGACAGGATAGTACTAAAAGATTTCAAAGATCTGCTCCAAAGTTTGATGATAGACAAAGTTCTATTTCTATTTTGTCATTGAAGTAGGAAACAACACAATCTTTATTAATACTGATGATATTTTTCTTTTTCATTTTCTTTGTGCTACTTACACGCCTACAGATCAATCAATTTTCCTGCTCTTTTTCTTCTATATTTTAGGCCTTCCTATAAATAGAAATTCAATGTAGTTACTCAGAACCAGTAATGCTACTGGTGCTGATAATGAATAGCATCACTAAATTACTGTATTGAATTATAAAATAATTAGCCTGATCTTATTATAAATAAGCTTTTCTATTGCAGTACACTATGAGTTTTTCCTTTATCTACTCTCTTACCCTTTGTGACTACCTGGTGTATATTGAGGATTGTCTTTCAGATGGCAACACTTATACACTAGGTATAAGGGAGAAGCATAGAAAAGAATCCTCTATTTCTTCGGTGATGCCAATGAATAGAGGTTGCTAACTCCTAAACAAGGAGTCAATCCTATGAGTACAAAAAGGTTTTAGGTATTTGAAGGGAACAGATTCTAAAGATAATCCACAAGTACTCATAACATAGTGAGATGTGTTCAGAACTAGTTCTTAGCAGACCAGAAGTATATTGCTTAATGAAAAAAAAAAAAGGTTGACTAGGAGTGAGTTCTCTATTGGTGTGACAAAGTGCTTTTCTTTTAGATCTGGGAGAGTGATAGTTTTTGCTTTTCTTTTTATTCCCAGTGCTTAGTAAGCACCTGGAACATAGTAAGCCTTAATAAATACTTGTTAATTGACTTGTTGACTAACTTGTTTATACCATTCTATTCAACATTTTTTATCCAATGACTTGATTGTGAGCATAGATGGCTTGTTTATCGAATTTGAAGACAGATGAAGGTAGAAGGGAAGACTACCATGTTAGATAATAGAACTGGATTAAAATAAGATCTCAATAGGCTAGAATAGCCAAAGCTGATAAAACGTGATTTAACAAATACAATTGTAAAAAAAAAAGTGTTTAAGTTTGAAAATTTCACAAACATGGAATAGGGGAAAATATCAATAGAAAACAACTCATGTGAAAAATGACTCAGTGAATCTTGTGAACTGCAAGTGACTTAGGAGTTTCCTTTTAGTGGAAGTCTTGTTTTGAAAGCTGTAGGCAAGATTCCTGCCCAGTTATGAATTATGCTAGATGACTTCTGAGGTTCCTTCCAATACTAAATCTATGATTAAAGATTGAGAGGGAAGAATTAGGTTGGGACCAAAAAGTGAGAGCCTAGAGAACATGTGCATCTGGCATTAGTAGTAAATTCCAGGCTTCACTTTGGAATTCTCTACCATGCTCTACCTCTTCATCCTGAAGCTCACTCTAACTCTGGAGTCCACATACCAGGAGTACCCCCTGCCCCTATGATTTCTCCCTCTAATTAGATGTCTCCTCCCACAGTCTCCATTTAAGAAGAGAAGCCAGGCCAGCCAAGTCACAGTCCACTCCAAGCTACTTCCTATACTTTCTTTATCTCCGGTACCTTTGTTTCCTCCCCACCCACTTTTCAGTTTTCTTTTTTGTATTGTCTTCCCTCTCCCATTAAAATGTAAGTTCCATGAGGGTAGGGGCTTTTTTTCCTACTTGTATTTGTATTTTCAGCACTTACTGCATAACCTATCACATAGTAGCAATTATTCAAAATGTTGTTGGGTGATTGACCTGGTGGTCAATACTGGTGGATATTCTGTAACTCTTTTGTTGAGGTTGGATTTGGGACAATGGTTCAGGTGTGAAAGAATTCATTTAGATGACTTTCTCTTAAGCAATGGGAGCTTTACTGATGCAAAAGCAGAGGGATAGCCCTGGAAGAAGGGCTAGCAATTTACAGAGGGACTGGGGCTTGTTTTTATACACAATTTTTGGACACTTAGCCAAGAGTTCCTATGTGAGTACTTAATTTCAGGGAAAAAGGTGTCAGGAAGGGTAAGCAAGTGTGCTGGGTACAATTCAAGGATGTGATCACAATATTTGGTCCTGTATGAGGAGCTAATCACATACACAGCGTATGGGCTAAAGAAGCAAGGTTTTTGTTACCTGACAGAACTTCCTGTTATTGGGCAGATTTAGATGAGGCCCTCATAGTTGCTAGGAAAAGTTAACCTCAAAGATTCCCACTGTTACTGGACAGAAGTTAACCTCATCACTTTCACCTTCTCTCTTTAGTTCTCTCCTCCTTATTAGCTTCTACCCAATCTCATCAAAAGACTGTTGATAAGAGAAGAAAGGAAGGTCAGTTTAGAAATGCTCGGCCATAGCAAGTAATATACTAGGTGAATTTGGCTAAATCATTTTGCTTTTGGGCCTTGGTTTCTTCATCTGTTAGATGCTGAACTTGAGATGAACTTTAATGTCTCTTCACTTCTAGAAGCTATTGATCCCATCATCAGAGCTTCTGAACTTAAGGTGTGAATAGCCAATGAGTTGAACCTCGCACATTATAATGGTATCCCAAAAGAGGAGCTTATTACAGCAAATGAGCTTTAAATTGTTAGAAAGTGTATGAGACATATATATGATCAAAGACCCTGCTTGAAACACTCTTTCCCCACAAAAGGATCCTTTCATGGGATAAGATACTTGGAATCAATATAGATGCATGGGGTATACAGGGAGGACTAGCACCTCTGGTGTGAGGGATTGCTGAGCCATTTTCAGGGCTGCATATCCACCTTTTGGTGTCCACTTTTCACCTAACTCTCATCTGTGGCTCCAAAAAGCATGCACGATGGCCACACCTCAGTGATGCTGTCTTGGCAGACAAGCTAAACCAGGTTGAGGATAACTGACAGTTCCCAAACCCAATAGTGAGTTAAGGGGATGTCTAGGCCCAAGCTTGTGAAGACTTCCCTTGGCAGAATGGGCAGAAGAGGGCAATTTGTTCCCGCAGCTATGAAGGTGGCTGAAGCAGGCACGGTGAAACACTTAATACTTGATCAGACACCAAAAATGCCGAGGTCAGTCAATGTATTCCAGGGCACAACCCTTCATCTTTACTTTTGTCCTGCCACTGGACTTCAATGACTCTGGAAGAGAGAACGAAGCTGATGATTTAGTGCAACTCTGCCTCGTTTCAATCCAGTTTGTATATAAGTCTTTGGTCCTCTTCAAAATCAGAAAACATTAAGTGCTTCCCTTTCTCTTTTATACAAGTAGTTCTGTACCATAAAATCCATTACTAGAAAGAGCTAGTCACCTGGAGAATGAATGGAGGTTCACAGAATGCTCATTTCAAACTGATAATGAAGAATTTAAGAAGGAAAAAAAGGTTTTCCAGTGTTTCTCCAGTACAAGAATGACAATAAATGTTATTTTAAGAATAGTTAATTTTGCATGTGTAGCTAAGCTTTTCATTTATTTTTCAGTCTTTCAAATTGGGATTAACTGATTAATAATATTCGTTAGTATGTAATTTAGTGATTTACCTAGTACACTTGGCTTTCCCGATCCAATCCTGTGACAACTTAATTTTCTAGCATGAAGCCTCATAAATTCCATTCTTGCAGCTATTCAAAATGGGTCTTTCACCAGTGTAGCTGTCCAGGTGTCCTGTTTAGCACTTCAAGTCTTAGTAACCTGGCTATCTTGAAACTCAATTATTTAATGATTTATTTTTTTAAATTGCTTCAAAGGTTGAGAGGAGAAATATAGCTGCAGTTAACTCTATGGAGCTAAAAACCACAAATGTTGCATTTGTAGAAATACATTCTCCCTGTTCCATTACAAATATTTTATTTTTCTCTGCCAATAACATGGTGTAATGGAAAGAATATTGAATTAGGAGTTGAGAGACCTGAATTCTAGTCTTCATTCTTCCATTAATTAGCCATAA
This sequence comes from Phascolarctos cinereus, assembly GCF_003287225.1. Lineage (NCBI taxonomy): Eukaryota > Metazoa > Chordata > Mammalia > Diprotodontia > Phascolarctidae > Phascolarctos > Phascolarctos cinereus. The sequence goes on from NW_027555847.1 coordinate 188,669,528, forward strand.
GATCTGAGCCATCACCTAACTGCTCTGGCCCTCAGTTTTCTACTCTGTAAAACGAGGGTTTTGGACTAATTAATTTTTAAGGTCCCTTCCAGCTCTTTCTGTGATTTCTGTGAAGCCTTATTTAAGATTTTATCAGCTCCAGCTGATCCCCCTCCCCCTTGGATCCAAAATCTTCAATTTTCTTCTCTAATCCATCGCACTTTTCAAAAAAAAAATTCTTCACTAGTACTTAACCTCAAAGACCAGAGGTTTGTTTTTTAAAGGCAATTCTAGGTTATTGAAGAGCCATTACTCAAGCACTTTTATTTTTTTTTCCATTTTAAACATTTTTTCTTCTAGCAGTGTAACTTTAAATTCTAGAAGACTGTGGGGAAAGATCCAAGGGATTACATATGTGCTTTTTCGCTTTCTACTTTAAATATTCCATTTTTTCCTTTGATCTTAAAGGCCTAAGATTATATTGTCTCAGGAAAGAAATTTGTTTGCTTGTTTGTTTGTTTATGAAGATGCTTTTACCTTCAACAATTCAGCCTTAAAGACTAGGAATTAAAACCATTTTAGATGAATCAGAAAATAATGTGTAAAGCTGTCAATTTGTAATTTTTTTCCCCTTTGGATTAAAGATTAGAGACAATAGCTATAAGGTTCTGTGTAAATCACTTTTTCTTCAAGTTTTTTTCATTTTTAACCATAAATTATATCATATCTTCCTGGCCTTATATAGGCAAAGCAAGATTCCCTTTACAGAGATTTTGTAGTATTATGCCATCTTCCTGTTTCACCCACCCTATCTTTAAAATACTGGCTGATGACCAAATGTCACAGATGGGCTGTAAGCCCAATAACCTTGAGAATAGCAGCACTTCCTTCTTTGAAACTGGCTTCTACAGACTTCTAATAGAAAAGCAACTTTTGTGGATATGCATCCTGGAATCTTACTCTTTAGGTCCCTCCTCAGATGATATAGTTACTGAAGACCTGGAAAAGAAAATCCTTGCTACCAAAGTCCTTAGAAATGTTAAATAGTTTAACATCAGAAACTTAAATTTTTTTTTTTTTAAGAAACGGAAATGAGTCTAAGAAAAATGCATTACCATTTACTTTGCCTTTGAACCCTATGGACCATAGCATTTTTTTGCATCTGACTTGCCTCTAAAATCTACTACTATAGTATACATCAAGCAATTCAAATGGTAGCTCTTTGGGAATGAAGACCATTTTTCTTCTCTGTTGTCTCTAGCATTTAACACAATACTTTGAATACTATAAGCACTCAATACACACTTTTTGATTGATTGAATCATGCATTATGTATTTAATCATTCGTTATTTCAATCTTTATTTAAATGGAAGGTTTAAAAACATACACTTTCTTTTCTTTTGTGTAAGTCGATTCCCAATATATAAACCTCATATTACTTTGCAATAAGAAAATAGTTAAGCATCAAATATGGTAATTGTGACTTATACCACATATAACTTGTTACTCACAATTTATCATTTATTAATAAAAGATACTTGTATGTTTTAATCTCTAATATCTATAACTAATATTGGCCATCTTATTTGATTTGCATTCTCCTACCTTCTAATATTCTTTTCATTTGCATTGCTATAGGTGTAGCCAGGCCTTTTGCTACATTCCACATGAAATGAAGTTTTTGCAAAACCACACGAAACAATTCTATGGGGCTTAGGGGGTTTGTGACGTGTTAGATATTGAACAATATCTTTCTGGTGTTTTTAGGGTTGAAAGCACCAATCCCCTTCCCTCCAACATGCTACTTAATTTTTTTTTCACATTAGATTCAAAAGCAAGCAAGAGGGCCATTCCAATATTACCTCATAAATTATCAGAAATATAAAAACTGATCAATCAGGTTAATTAATAAGATTAATTAATTGTATTGCAATACATCAATAATTAATTGTATGTAATAATAATTATAAGCAGTATTGAATCCCTACCCAGGTTTATTAAAAACCAAAGCAACCCTATTTCCCATAAACTTCATTTTTTTTTTTTCTCATTCAAACCTGGGTTTTGTATTTAAGTATTTAAGTTAGAGGCAGCTAGGTGGTATGGTGGATATTATGCTGGGCCTGGAGTCATGTCATGTGTCCAGAATATTCAAACAAAAGTCACTGAGAGCTCCAAGCATGATTGATCAATTCATTAGGGAGTTTGGGGGTCCCTAATTAATTGAGTCTAACACTTTGCTTTTCCTCATGGTCAGCTCCCCTCACCCTCTCCTTGGGTGCTAGCTGCTTTTATCCACTTGGGATGAGCACTAAAAAATAGAATAACATTGCAATTTCATGATTGATCAACACCAGAAGTAGGGAAAGTTCTATGATTGGTTGAGGTGCATGTCCATCAATCATCACCACTTTGTTAGAAGGCTTTTAAGTCTACACTGCAGGTTTTGCCTAGTAAAGATATTCCACCTATCACTTCAATAGAGGTTTTCATAGGTAATCAAATATCTGGTGTTTTGGCCAGAAGTATCCTAGGAAATAAGGAAATGTGAGGGAAAGGAATGGTCACAATGGAGCAGTAACAGCGATTCACATGGGTGAGGGTGTTGTTGCTGCAATAAGAAGCTCCAATGTAATGCAATAGTCATATGATTTTATCCTGTAATCTACAATGGTATCCCTAATACATAATGTCAACATCACTAATGTATGAGGCTATTTGCTCTTAACATATATAACTCTTATCTTAACAGTGTTAACATACGTACCTAAGAAGCAATCCTAAACTGCTTAATTCACTAATACAACCACTGATACCCACCAAATCACAATAAACTGAGTAAATGTTGATTAATTTGAGTAGGGGGGTATCAAAATTATCATCACAGTCATAAAGGCCTGAGTTCAAATCTGGTCTCAAATACTTAATATTTGGGTGACCATGGGCAAGTGACTTAACCTCTGACTGCCTCATTTCTTCAACCATAAGGTGGGGATAATATTCCTCCACTTCCTGGGGCTGTTGTGAGGATCAAATGACATAGTATTTATGAAATGCTTAGCACAGTACCTGGGAAATAGTAATTACTATATAAATATTAGCTAGTATTGATAATTATAAGTCAACATTATTAACTCTATAATGTATAAACAGCAGCAGACCAAGCAAAAATATATCTATGTAGGTATGTATATATGTATGTGTATGTATACATGTATGTGTATGTATGCATATATATATATATATATACATATATATATATATATATATATGTATTTCATAGTGTATTAGCTGTGATAATATATACATTTTTTCATTTTGGGGGTATTATTTGATGCTTATCATGTCCAGCACCAATAAATTCTTTTCTTGAAGAAAGTGTATAAGCCTTCAGTGAAACTTAAGCCTTTGGTTTTTCTCAATCCTTTTTTTTGAATCATGCTTTTCTATACCTTTACCCCCCATCTTCACATTTTCTGATTTTTGAGTTGAAATTGCCCAGTATGAAGCATGTGTTATTTTTAATTTAGAAGGATTCATTTATTTCTCTACCTCTTCATCCTTAGAAACTAATAGCAGTGCATTCCTATACTGACCAACAGGAAAACAAGTAATGAACAGTGTTACCACTGAGTCTGCTGCCTGCATACATTCAAATTAACAGCTCAAGGCTAAAATCTGAATTATTTTAAAAAATACACACACACATATATTAAGAGTAATGAGAAAAAATATAGTAATAATTGAAACAACTTAATCTCTAGCTATTTAAGCAAGTATTTTGCAATCATGGATGAGAAATTAGACCCTAGAAAAGACATCAACATCTACCATGACAATTTTATTCAGAAGTTTAGCCAACGTAAATTAATTGCTACAACAAGGAGACCAAAAAAGTCAAAAAAACAGTTTAGTATGAAAACATCTAACTTTCTTGCCAAGCAGGAGATATGACTGCCAAAGGCAACATTACTTTCAAATATGAACTTGTTCATAAAGTCTTAAAAAAGGATGATAGATGAGTATAAGTAGTATCATTTCAAAAAGTAAGGGAAGCAGTGAAAAGTAAAAACCAGTTAAAAAAAAACCTGAGGGGGCAGAGCCAAGATCGAGGAATAAAAGCAGTGACTTGCTTGAGCTCTCCCACAAACTTCTCCAAATATCTTCAGAAAATGACTAAACAAATTCTGGAGCAGCAGAACCCACAAAAAGAGTGGGTGAAACAAATTTGTAGCCCAAGACAACCTGGATCATTGATAGGACAGGTATGTTATGGTGGGCAGGGAGAGGAGCTCAGTTCAGTATCACACAGGCAAAGATGGGCTCCCAGAAAACCACAGGCCTCAGGGGACTCAATCACAGGGAGCTGTGGTGGTTTCCAGACTTCTCAACCCACAAATGCCAAGACAACTTAGAAGTCAGTGGGAAAGGTGAGAGAGGAGCCTGGTCTAGCCCTGGCCCTAGGATGGCCCTGGGGCAGTGGTGGCAGCTATGGCTGCTTCCAGAGCTCTTGGCCCACAGACAGAGGGGGGATTGAGTGGTTGACCAGAGGGGGTTGCAGGGATCTCTTTGCTGACAGGATTCTCTTGCTTTGCCCATGCTTGGATCTGGGTCACAGTCCTGGATAGTGGCCCTGAGGTGAGGAGGAGTGCTGCCATGGTGGAGCTTGTGCCAGCAGTGAAAAAGGAATCCTCCACAGTTCCAAGGCAGAAAAGAGTGCTTGTGGTCACTCATAGATCAGAGCACAGGCCAGAGGAGGGAGTATACACCTCCACCCTCACCATACCACATTAGAAGAACAGAAAATTTACAGGTCATTGAAAGTATCTCTGAAAACAGCTACACAAAACCTCCAAAGCTTTGGACAGTACACTCTCCACACTGGAAGCAAACCCCCACCTTAACAAAGAGTTTAAAAGACAAGTAATTGGCTGGGAATATGAGCAAGCAGTGGAGGGGGGAGAGGGGCTCAGGCTATAGAATCTTTGGTGAAAAAGAAGATCAAAACATACAACCAGAAGAAGACACCAAAAGTCAAAGCTCTTACATCCAAAGCCTCCAAGAAAAATATGAATTGGTCTCAGGTCTCAGTTCTTTTCAGGAAAAACTCAAAAAGAATTTTAAAAACAAGTAAGAGAAGTAGAGGAAAAATTGGGAAGAGAAATGAGAATGATGCAAGAAAATCATGAAAAATGATTCAACAACTTGCTAAAGGAGACCCCCAAAAACACTGAAGAAAATAACACCTTAAAAAATAGACTAACTCAAATGGCAAGAAGTCCAAAGAGACAATGAGAATAAGAACGCCTTAAAAAGTAGAACTGGCCAAATGGGAAAGGAGGTCCAAAAGCTCACTGAAGAAAATCATTTCTTAAAAAATTAGAATGGAGCAAATGGAAGCTAATAATTCTGTGAAATTCAAGAAATTATAAAACCAAACCAAAAGAATGAAAAAATACAAGACAATGTGAAATATTCATTGGAAGAACAGCTGACAGCAGAGATAATTTAAAAATTTTTGGACTACCTGAAAGCAATGATCAAAAAAAGAGCCTAAACATCATCTTTCAAGAAATTATCAAGGAAAACTGCTCTGATATTCTAGAACCAAAGGATCCCCAGATCACCTCCTGAAAGAGTTCCCCAAAGGAAAACTCCTAGGAATATTATAGCCAAATTCCAGAGTTCCCATGTCAAGGAGAAAATATTGTAAGCAGCCAGAAAGAAACAATTCAAGCATTGTGGAAGCACAGTAAGTATAACACAAGATTTAGCAGCTTCTACATTAAGGGACTGGAGGGCTTGGAACATAATGTTCCAGAGGTCAAAGGAGGTAGGATTAAAACCAAAAATCACCTACCCAGCAAAACTGAGTATAATCCTACAGGGGAAAAAAATGGATATTCAATAAAATAAAGGACTTTAAAGCATTCTTAATGAAAAGACCAGAGCTGAATAGAAAATTTAACTTCTAATACAAGACTGAAGAGAGGCATAAAAAGATAAACAGGAAAGAGAAACAAACAAGGGACTTATTAAAGTTGAACTGTTTATATTCCAACATGGGAAGATGGTATTTGTAACTTATGAGACCTTTCTCAGTATTAGGGTAATTGGATGGAATATACATACATATATATGTACGTGTATGCATATGTATGTATATATGTGTGTGTATATGTGTATATATGTGTATGTATATGTATATATACATACATGTGTATATACATTTGTAAAGAGAGACAGAGAAACAGAGACAGTGAGACAGAGGGCACAAGGAAAATTGAATATGAAGGGATGATATCTAAAAATATTATTAAGGGGTGAGAGAAGATTGTACTAGGAGAAGGAGAAAGGGAGAGGTAGAATGCAGTAAATCATCTCACATAAACTAGGTAAGAAAAAAAGCTTTTACAGTGGAGGGGAAGAAGAAGGAGGTGAGAGGGAATGAATGAATCTCACTTTCACTGGCTTTGGCTTAAGGAGGAATAGCATGCAAGCTCAATTGGGTATGGAAATCTTTCTTACCCTACAGGAAAATAGGGGGGAAAGGTAAGACAGTGGGGGATGGTAGAAGGGAGGGCAGATTGGACGATTTTATTGCTTAATCAGAAGCAAACACTTTTGAGGAGGGACAGGGTCAAAGGACAGAATAAAATAAATGGGGGGAGTGGGATAGGATGGAGGGAAATATAGTTAGTTTTTCACAACATCACTATTATGGAAGTGTTTTGCATGACTACACATGTATTACCTATATTGAATTGCTTGTCTTCTCAGTGAGGGTGGTTGGGGAGGGTAGGAGAGAATTTAGAACATAAAAACAAATGTTAAAAGTTGTTTTTACATGCAACTGGGAAATAAGATTTACAGGCAATGTAGTGTGGAAATTGAACCTGCCCTACAGGAAAAAAGAAGGGGAAGAAAATAAGAGGGGGTGTATGATAAAGGGGAGAACAGATTGGGAGAAAGGGTATTAAGAATGCATGCTGTTGGAGTGGGGGGAGGGGAGAGATGGGGAGAAAATTTTTAACTCAAAATCTTGTGGAAATGAATGTTGGTAACTAAAAATAAATTAATTAACCATCCCCCCCAAAAAAATAAAGAAAAAATAAAGCTTGACACAATGTCCACCTAGTCAATATCATCTCAAAGGTATTACAGAAAAATGAAGATTTGTTAAAAGCATTAAAATGTTTTTTTTTAATTTTCTATGTCAAGGGGAATGGAATCCCTATACATGAACTGTAACTACACAGCCTTGTTTATGCTTATTCGAGTAATAGAGATGGTACTGTCACTTCCCAATATTCTGCTTTCTCTCTTTTAAAGATACAGTAACAAAATCTTGTCTCTATGAGAGAGGTTAATTAAACTAGGGTTACATAGTGCAAATTGATATTTTGGTTCTATTCTCTTCCCTCTGTATCCTTTCAAAGCAGTCTTCCAAATGCAAGATTTTGAAGGAAGCTACTTTGTTCTTTTCCACAACAGGTTTCTATTTATAACAATCTCTCTTCAAAGAACAGATGTATTTTATTTTAAATTCCTATTGGCTACTCTCTCAAATAGACTTTTTAAAAAAAGTTTCAATCTAGTCCAAGTTTTTGTAAATATGTATTTTCATGCTTATTGTGGTCTATTTCTAATGAGTTATTTTCCAATCTGTCTCCCATTGAAAAAAAATTCCCAATCTAGCCATTTGGTGATCTGAATTTGATGAATTATCTACATATTTTAAAGGGTTATATTATTTTTTAAAAAATTTTAAAAGTTGCAAAATTAAGCTATATAGGATAATATGAGACAGCTAGGTGGTACAACTCATAGAGCGCCAGGCCTAGAGTCAAGAAGAATCATCTTCCTGAGCTGAAATCTGACTTCAGACACTTACTAATGTGTCACCCTGGGCAAGCCACTTAAATGTGTTTACCTCAGTTTCCTCATCTGTAAAATAAGCTGCAGAAGGAAATGGGCAAATCACTCCAGTATCATTGCCAAGAAAACCCCAAATAGAATCACAAAAAATTGAACACAACTAAAAAAACTGCACAATAACAACAGGATAATGTGGACTGAGACTGTTAAAATGAAACTATACACAACAAGGGAGGGAAGCTCTAAGGATAAAATGTCAAGTAATTTCAAATTATTCCAAAGAATGAAAGGGAAAAAAAAGTATCTAAGAGATCACTGTGGGTTCACAGGGAGCTAATTATAGGATGATAACCTTAGAGCTTAAAGGAATGCCAAAAGCCACCATGTTTGGCCCACTCATTTTAAAGATGAGGAAGCTGAAGCCCATAGATATTAAATGACTATCTCACATCACAGTTAGTAGATCTCAGAGGCAAAATTTGAATGCAGGTCCTCTGGCTTCAAATCCAGTTCTCTTTTTACTATCCCTGAACTGAAATTAAAACAAAATCAAGAACAAGCTATGATAGAAGAAAGGGCATCTAAAAGGGCCTCAGAAGAAAGGGGTGGTCCTATGACCATGACTCAAAGGCTAAATCCAAGAATGTTCTGAGGCTTCCAAAAAGGCTAAAGATAATGGTGATGCTTACACAAGACTGTAGTATCTGGACCTACCAATTCTGGATACCTTTTTCTGTTCTCTGTTTCATTTTCTGAGTTCAGGTCAATGACTAAATATAGCACAAGTTCCGGGAATGCTCACCCAATCTCCGCTTGCACTAGCACATTGAGTCACCAGAACATAGCTAATATGCTCCCTCGGGGTTTTCAGGGGAGCACTGAAGGGCCACAGCTGTCTTTCCAACACAAGGATTTACAACCTCTCCTTAGTGTGCTTCCAGTGTTGGTTATAGGCCAATTATTAATTATCTAGCCAAACTTAACTAGCTCTTGGCAAGTTCAGGAAGAAGTATTTAATAAGGTAGTAGAATAAGAAAATTGTAATGAAATATCCTTCTCCACCCTCCTCTACTCCCCAAGTCCAAAAATACTCTTGGGGCAGCTAGGTGGCACAGTGGATAGAGCACCAGCCCTGAAGTCAGGAAGGACCTGAGTTCAAATCTGGCCTCTGACCAAACAGTTGACACATACTAGCTGTATGACCTTGGGCAAGTCATTTAACCCCGACTGCTTCACCAAAAAGAAGAAAGAAAGAAAGAAAGAAATACTCTCCCACAAGCAGATAGGGCAGCAGTTTTCAAACTTTTGATCTCAAGAATACTTTATATTCCTAAAAATTATTGATGTCCCTAAAGAGCTTTGGTTTATGTGCGCTGTCCATATCAATATTTACTGTTAGTAGTTAAGCTTAGAAAAATTTTAAATTATTTCTTAATTTATTAAAATAATAACAAACCAATTGTGTCTTAACATAATTTTTTTTTTGAAAAAAAGAACAATGTTTTTCTAAAACAGTATTAGAACAGAGTGTCATGAATTTAAACATTTTGGTTAATATCTGTAACATCTGGCATAATAGAAGATCATTGACATGTTTCCTTCTTAATTCAACCTATAACACTATGTTGTTTTGGTTGTAGTATAAGAAGAAAACCTAGCCACACAGAGATATAGTTAGAAAATGGAAGAGTATTTCAATAGGCAAATAATGTCTTAATATTATGGAAATGGTTTTGACCTCATATACACACTGAAAGGATACTGGTGACACTCATCCTTGAACTAGACTTTCAAAACTACTGTTCTAAGGAAAACTGGCTTTAGGCTTTGAGATCACATGTGTCAAAAAGGTAACTCAGATTCTCAAAGTCCTTTTACTGGAATGCTTAAGATGTTCTTGACTCTAAAGTAGTTTTCTTCTAGGCTCCTTAGAGAGCCTTAAATCTGCAGACAATCTGTCCTTAGTTTCTGATGTAGATACTGCCATCAGCTGATCAAGAGATGTTCCTAGGAAAATGATGGGAATATGGGAAGCCCTTTGAACTTCTGAATGAAGTTTTCCTTTGGTCAAGAATGTGGGTACCAAGACTGTGACTGAAGTCACAGCTCTAGCTCATCCTCCCTCACTCCCACCTATGCACACGTTCTTTTTCAAGGGTTTAGCTAGAACACTCCTCTTGGATTGCTTGAATCTCTTCAGTTTCTGATCTAGCTGCCTGCTTTTATACCAATACCACAGGGAATTACTGAGGACCACCTCCAACTGGAATAGACTTCATATATAGTATCACTGTAATTCATCCAATGGCTTTCCAGGATTTTCATACTTAATCTAATGTCTCTGAGACCTATTCTCAGCCAAAAAAATGCATCCTCATTAGGTGGGATGATTATGATGTCACTTTTCCCCTCCGAGAATTGAATTTCCAGTCTTGGGATTCCTTAATGGGTAATTTCCAATTTTAAGCATTACTATGTTGAAAGATTATACACACAAGTCATTTAGAGGGAGAGAATGAGAAAACTTCCTTAATACATTTCTCAAAGGAGAATACAACTGACTAAAGAGGATCCTGCTGTTGGAAAACAAAAGCAATGCCATGAAGGATCAGACAACATTGGCACTGCCAATTCTCCACCATATGTTTCTGAGTTACTCACAGTCCAAAGGCAATGGGGAGTATTTGTTCAGTGAAATATCTTTATATATTTATTTTTGTATTCACTTATTTAATAATTTATTTATTTACTTTTCAGGGTATCCTAATGAGCATAATGGGCTCTTTTATATTGTTTATATGTGACTATTATCCTTTACACTTAGGAAATTTCTGTCATTGAAAAAAAAATAAAGAAAATCCTATAACTAAACAGAAAGAAAATTCTAAAAACAACGAAAAGGACTTTTTAGCTGCTGGTGGCAAGGAAGCACAAGGGAAAGACAACATTGCTTTGATTGTATGATAAATGGTTGTGTGTTGTAGAGGATAAGCAGAAATACTCAATTATTATTTTGTTTCTATTTCTTTATAAATGATATAAAGATAGAACATAAATACTTATGAGGAAATTGAAACCCAAGATAACTGGAGATTGTAACACAGCACATAGCTTCCCTCAATGAGTTTGACTCACTTGACCCAAGTGCATTGCTGTTGAATAACCGACTCTTGATGATATTTGTGGAGTAATTTATAATCAAATTTTATATTGTTTCCTTGAATATGAGAGTAAATGTTCTGAAACATAACTGTGAATTCTGGAAGTTGTATTTCTAGACTCAGTGTTGTCTCCCCATCCTGGGAAAGACTGAGAGGCTCTGAGCTAAAGAGGGAGTTCTGACATATTGGATCTCCATATCATCCTTCTTCCTTCCCTCATTCTTTCCTTCCTTCCCTTCTTCCTTTCCTTCTTCTCTTTCTCCTTTCTTTTCTTCCTTTTTTCCTCCCTTCCTTCGATCATTTTTTTTAGAATATCACTATGACAAGAGATATACCAAATTTCAAATGAGGTGCTATGTGATGGTGGATGCTTTGAATATTAATCTTATTGAATGCTCATGAAGCTAAAGCTTTATGTTGCTTCTCCTTTCAACTTAAGGTTAAAATAACTCAAAGTATAACTGAATTGTTTTACTCTGAGGTACAGAAAAAACAATACTATAATCAATCATAACTGCTCAGTGACGTATGTCTGTGAATTAATTGCACGAAGAGGAGGAAATGCAATGGGTGATTTGAGTAACTAGTTGGGATACACCCATTGGACAGTACCTTAATAACAGTAATAGCTTATATTTGTAACATTTTCAGGTTGGAAAATGCTTTATCTGTGTTATCTAATTTGATCCTCACAACAACTCTGAAAGGTAGGTGCTGCTATTAACCTCAAATTGCATACTAGGAAATTGAGACTGAGAGAGGTTAAACAACTTGTCCAGGGTAACAGAACTAGTAAGTGTCAGAGAAGGAATTCTAACTGAGGTCTTTAAATACATTGTAAATATTCTCAATGGAATTTTTCTTATTATTCTTTTCCTGGATAATGTTATTACTATATAAGAGTGTTGATTATTTTTGCATATTTATTTTATTTCCTGCAACTTTGTGAAAGCAATTAATTACCTCATTTCTTATCTTTGCTGATTTTCTGGGGTTTGCTAACCATATCATTTTGAAATAGGGATAATTTTGTCTCCTCTTTGACAATACTTTTGTATTTTATTATCTTGTCTTAAAGCAATTGCTGATTTTCTGGAAATACTTTAATTAATAATGAAACAAGAATTTTTTGGTTTACTCATGTTTGTATTTGGAATGTTTCTAATGTCAACTCACTGCAAATCAATCAATTAATCAATCAACAAGAATTTATTAAACACCAACTCTCTGACAAACCATGTGCTAGGCATTTGGGATGAGATTATGAATAGTAAAACAATATCTACTCACAAGAAGCTTACATTTTAACAAAATAGTATTGGCACTTTGATTATACCAAAGCATAACATATAATTTAAGTAAAAGAAAGTGTTCCTCTATTTTGCAAAAATATTTTTCTATCTTTATTAAAACAATCATGGTTTTGGTATTTATATTATTAATTATTCTATTTCTTCCTCATGTTCATGTTTAACTACCCTTGCATCTCTGATATAAATATTAGCTTGTTCACAATTATTTTATAAATGTTTTGCTATCATTTCTTTAAATTCTATTTAATATATTTTTTGTTTGGTGTTTTTTATAGCAGAATGATGGAGTAAATGAAAGTCAAACTGCAGGAAAATAGAGAACATTTAAAAAGAAATTGCTCATTTTACTTTAGGTTACATATGCATTGATTAAGTCAACTGATTGTTACTAGGAACTAGAAAAATGTATTGTACTTCAGTAGCTCTGAAAAAGTTACAAGTCAGAATAATAATAATAAAATGAAGCATTTTCCTTTTTGGGACCCCATTCCATTAGAAACAGCTCTACTAGCATGACAAGAGCAACATTATAAGTAAATTGTAATTATACAACTTAAGAAAAGATAAAATTATAGATTTACAATAAACTCAATTTTTTAAATGTATATCTCATTGCTGTAGTACTTGAAACAATCAAATGTTAGTTTGCTTAGTGGAAGAATTCCAGCTTGGGATTAGCTCCTTAACCTTGATTATAATATACCCCCAGGAATTCACTGGGTTGACTGAATGCCCAAAAAAAGATTTTCCACATCTGTTTGAAATGTATTAACCAATGAGAAAAACGCAGTGTTAGAAAAGGATGTCTGAGATGATCAGGTCTGAATCCACACTGATACAAAGCTGACTGAATCTCCATAGACACATGAGCTGAAGTTGGGAACTGTTCTATAAGAATTTTCAGCTAAGAACTTTGAGAGATACACCCAGTCACCCCAGAAAACTTCTCACTTATAGGCTTCCTAAGGGGTATCTTTTTTATATTTAATAAGAGGTACAATTCTCCCATTTTAGCACATCCTTATACAAAGCATTTTCCAACAGCATGTTAACAATATACTTCATATTTTACTGTGAGTCCATTTTTGTTACAGCAGAAGTTTCTAATAGTATGTAGGCAGTAAATTCCTTGTTGTTCTATAATCCAACTTGTAGATTATCTTTTTAGAATCTCAAATAAATGCTCTTTTGATTGGAAGTCTACTAATCACTTTTATTATTAGAAACATGAATAAGAATTAGCAAATAGAGATATCTTTAATTCCTTAACTTTTTCTTTCCAAAAATATATCTGCCAAGAAAACTCCACATCGGGTCACAAAGAGTCACTGAAATGACTGAACAACATCAACCCATAAATATCCTGACACAACTTAGAATGTCTATGCTATAAATCATCCTTGCTACCCTTATAAAAAATATGGAAGACAACTAAACTATTGAAGAGGTGTTATATAATCTTTCCTTTGTTTATTTCAGAAGAATTCTGGTTCTCATCTGAGTTAGTATCTATCTAAAGAAGATCAATGCCAGGTAGAATGAAGGAGGGGTAATGCCAGGGGAGATTGAGTAGAGATCGTTGTGTTTTTGGAAGCCACTTTGGGATAATGGGCAATAGATTCATATTAATAAGTAACTGCACTGAAACTATATTAAGCATTAGGCCATAACTAATTCAGTAGTTGTAGTATCTAATAGCTACTTATTTCCGTGCTAGAACATGAAATGAATCATGATCCCTGCTTTAGAATACTGTAGTAAACCTGAAATCCTGTGGAATGTATCCCAGTATCTATTCCTAAATTCATTCCACAATCATTGTCTGAACACTTACTATGTATGTAGTACCTTGGGACATGCCCCCAAAATTTACATCTATCAATTCATGGAAACCACTCATTCATTACTATGTTTTTTTTTTTAAGACTTAAGATCCATGAACACAAAGCATAGGTAGTTCCTCCATTTAAAATTATCACAAGCCCCTCTATGTCTTTGAAGATGAAATTCATTAAAAAATACACCCCTTAAATTATCTCATTATGAGCCCCACCAAACTTAGCCAAGTGTGTGCTTAGCTGAGGGATGTACAGTCTACCACTGGGTACATGCCAAATCCACTTGTGTAGGAACTGTCAGAGCTTGTTCCATGTTGTAATAACTTTAAAGATTCTAGATTTACCTTTACATACCACAATAAGGGATTAGAGGAATGTTTTAGCAAACATCATTACATGTACTTCAAAACTTCAAAACTGCATGTGTTTATACACACACACACAACACACACAGATAGATAGATAGATAGATAGATAGATAGATAGATAGATAGATATGATTGGGGTGTGGCCCAAGCCCAGGTCTTCTCCCCCTGCCCCAAAGGGAATCTGACTCCCCTTGTCTACAAGCCCCAGCCACTCATCTGCCTTTGAAAGCCTTAGCCTACCTTTTAATCTCATTCAGATACCTTTCAGTTCCTTCATTATCTATTCCCATTGTCTATTCAATCTCTTAGACATTCCAATCTCTGAGAATTCTCACCCAGACCCTTTTCCCAGACCATTTTCCCAGACCCTTCCCTGGTCACTGAAAGCATATAAGATCTACCCTGGCCCTCATTCAAGGCTGAGAATCTCACCCTCACAAGGCTGAGAACCTCTCATGCCTGCTTGTCTTTATGGGTGTCACCTGGCCTAAGTGTTTTATCATTAATAAACTTTTCCTCTGGCAGAAGAAGATTTGAGTTGAATTCTTACAGGCAGGGCCTGGTACCACGATCTTGGGGTTTCAGCAGCACCCCAAAAGTCCTAGACCTCTTCAGATAGATAGATAGATAGATAGAGATAATATTGTTTTTCAATTGCGTCTGAGTTTTTGTGACCCTGTTTGGATTTTTCTTGGTAAAGATAATGGGGTGGTTTGCCATTTCCTTTTCTAGTAGGTCCAGTGGGTTCATTCTGTAAGGCAATCAGAAGTTAAGTGATTGCTCAGAATGATGTAGTATTCTAGTAGGCTGACTAAAGAATCAGAAAGGCTTGGGTTTGGGACTGGTATCCTCTTCCCCTGACCTAAATTAGCATTATGAACATGGACTACCCACTTAATCTCTCATATATAAATTAGAGATGAGATTTGCATTTAGTGAATGGGGCTTCCATACCATGCATTCTCTATACTGATGAAATTACAAGTCCAGGCCAAAAAATAATGTGCACTATTTTTATGCTATGAATTTTATTTTGGAGCATCTTTCTTTCTCCTTGGTCTGGGGAGAGGGTCACCTTCACAAATATTTATTTTCTGAAGTCATTAAACCACACAATTGCAACAAGTAATTCAAATATGCCCCAAAAATGTTTAAAGACAAAATGCTTCTTTGTTCTATTACTTTCAAAAAGAAAATTAATCTTTGGGTGGATGGGTTGGGATTCCTCTCTTAAGTGCATGTTTGGTTTGTGGAGGCACCTAAATACACAGTGTTCTCATGGCTCAGAGTTGTGTGAGAGCTTTGCCTAAGAATTCCTGGTGCTCTTTAAAGCAACTCTGTCAGGATTCCCTTCATGTACAGTTGCCTAATTAGACCATTTGAATTCCTTAGTGAAAGATAAGGGAGAAAAGAAACTCTCTAGTGATGGGCAGCCACTCAAGAGTAATAAATCATATGTTTAAACAAGGTGGCTTAGTTTTGCCTGTCAGTCTGTCATCAAGTGAGAGGAGGAAGGGTGGTTGTTGAAGTAGGAGGAGGGGAACAAAGGGAGAATAAAGGAGGGGCAGCCCTTAGAGGAAGCAAAGAATCTTGCTAGACAAGAATGCCTATGCACAATTGAGGAGCAAATAGAGAGACAATGGTTTAAAATCACCATTTTGTATGTTAAATGACTTGATATAATTCATCAATCTAACTCTATGCCACGGAGATGGGCCAATGCTGATGAGCTATGAGTAAGGAGTTGACTGGCTCTTACATACACATAATTCATGGTTAGCAGCAATGGGCATGGGAAGGGAAAGTAAGATTGACATAAAAATAATAATGACTTTGAAGAGCTTACTTTGATAATAATCCTTTTGATTTGATTGCTTTTAAATATCTATATATTCTTTTGGGGATAGAGAAAAAGAGAAAATAAGAATAAAGTCCTTCAATTAGGAAATGCTGGGGCTTATTATTGCAATCCCCACTTTCATTGGCAGGTCAGTTCTACAGAGTTTGGATATTTTCACCTCAAAATCATTTGGATAATGCAGAGGGGTTTGGAGGTGTCTTCCTCTAATATTGTAGCTCATTACCCCCTATCCAGGATATTTCCTCCAATATCTATTAATCAGTTATTATCTCTTCAATACCATCTGACCAGTTATTCATATTTTTATATCAGTAGATCAAGTGGTCTCTCCTTAGTTTTAATTAACCAATTAAAATCAATTAGATTTTACAAAGAGGGCATTTACAGAGAAGCCATAGCAATGCCTGAATACAAAAATCTCAAAAATGGAAACACACCCCCTCTATCACTTGGTCCTTGGAAAGAGTGGATTCAAACTTAAAGTGGCTCTTACTAAAACTTTCCCCCACCAAATCCACTACTAGATGTGATATAGTCAAAGTACCAGTTTGCTAACTTGCTAAATAACATGGTGTCTCAGATTCCAGGTCCATTCACTATCAGACTGGATTGACACAGGTGACTCTTCAGGGTTGTCTCCTGACTGGTCTTGCATAGTGTAGTTATAGGTCTCTGTTATATGGAATTCTGTTTCTAGACTTCTTTCGATTCTTCTGACTTCAAAGAGATCACAAGATGATAACTGAGTTCATCCATTTTCAATAATCATTCACTGAAGATCAGGAAAGAACATACAAAACATAATCAGAACTATAGGCACCATGAGTTCATAACTACAGAAAGAGGAGATAAGGCAGCTGCTCACACCTCTTTCCAAGTGAGGTTTACAATATTTCTTTATCCTCACTGGAAACCCTTCAGGGAGTTTGAGTTGTTTTTATTAAGGGCTTTTGTATGTACTCTTAATTTTGTTTCAACAATTATTTAAAAGTTTTCTCAAAGGACCACCACCAGCACCACCACCACTACCAACAACAATTTCTGTCAAGTCTTAGCAAGACAATAGGAAACAGTGGAGATACCTTCTGCATACTCTGAATTAAGGGCAGGACACTTTAACCAATTCCAGACACCATTTCCAGAATATGCCTCACCAAGCTACTACTTAGATTCTAGCAGGCAAAGCAGTGTCTACAGTCTCTAAGAAATGGGTTTGCATGAGTCAGTCCCTCAACTTACTGGCATTTCTGTACATTCTAATTCATCTTATTTGTAGCACACCCTCTCCCATCCAAAAACAAAAGCAGATACTATAGATTCTTTTGCATATTAAATTCTCTGTTTTAATACATACATACATGTATACACACATACAAATGCATACAAGTGTATATATACACACACATGTAGTTTTAATTAAGTTTTGAATTGAATGTGAAAATAGATGAAAAGAGAACTATTCTGTGCTTTTGATGCTGCTTTGGATATTGATGTAGAAATTAGAATTTAAGTGGGCAAAATTTCCTGGGTTGACTAAAATGTAAATATCAAAGTTTTAGCAGCAATTTAATTCAACAACCCTTTATTGTCTATTATGCGTAAGATACTATACTATATACTAGAGGGTATAAATGCCAAAATTAAACATATGACTTTTATATATTCTATTGAAAGAATATAACATGTACCTTGATAAGCAAAAATAAGTTATTTCAAAGGAGGAGAGAGGTCCAAAATGGTCAGAGTTGGGAAGCCTGGGAGTAAGGAAAGACTTGTGGTAGAAAGTTTCATCTGAATTAAGTTTGAAGGAAGAAGATAAGAATTCTAAAAGGTGAAGATAAGAAAGAATTATATTTGTAAAAAAAATATTATTTGTTGAATTAAATTGAATTATATTCATTCCAGGAACAGGAAATAGCTTTTTGAACCTCTTAATGGCATTACTGGGCCCAAGTCTATGGAAAATTTGGTGACATTTACGCATGTCTTCAAATTGTTTTCCAGAATGTTCAGACCATTTCCCACCTCCATCAGTGTCTTCCCTTTCCTTTTAGCCCCTTTAACAACTGTCACTTTCTTTTTTTTTTTTATCTTTGTCAGTCTAACAGGTATGAGGTAGTTAAATTTCTCCTTTTCTAATTATTAATGATTTGGAACATTGTTATATGGTTGTTGATAACTTTTCCTCTGAGAACTGCCTATTCATTTCTGTTGACTATTTATTGGGGAAATTGTTCTAATTCTTATGCATTAGAATGAGTTTCTTATATATTTTAGAAATGAGAAATTCATCAGAGAATCTCACTGAGAAGATTTTGTTTTTGCCAATCAACAATTTTCCTTCTAATTTTAACTGCATTGATTTTGTTTCTGTAAAGCATTTTTATGTAATCAAAATTGTCTGTTTTATTGTCTATAAACTTCACTGTTCCTTGTCTGATCATAAAATCTTTGCCTATTTATAGTTTCAAGCACTTTTTTAGTTGTTGCTCCTCAAACTTGTTTATAATGTAAGCTTTTTATGCCTTGGTCATGTATCCACTTGAAATTTATCACAGTAATTATTCTTAGAACTTGGACTAAACCCAATTTTTGCCATATTGCTTTCCAGTTTTCCCAAAAGTAATTATCAACTAGCATGAAAGTAAAAATGACTGGAGTTGGCAGCTGATTTGGAATTGGGTGGTGAGAGATGGCAAAAAATTGAGGCTGACAATCATGTTGTGAGCCTTGGTGACTAGGAGGGTGGTGGTACCATCAAAAAGAATTTTTTTAAAAAGTTTAGAAAAGGGGAGTACTCAGAAGGGGAAGATAATGAATTCAGTGTTGAGCATATTGATATTCTAATTCTAGATGTCTGAAAGGGAGATAGAAGCTTAAAGGCCAATATGGAGAGGTTAGGGTTGGATAAGTAGATTTGTGAATCAACATCATAGAAAAGACAATTGAAATTGCTGAAATCATCAAGTGAAATAGCATAGGAGGAGGAGAAAATAGGGCCCAGGACAGAGCTCTGTGGGACACATATAAGTAGTGGGCATGACCTGTATTAAGATTCAGCAAAAGGGACTTAGAAGGAGTGATAAGACAGGGAGGAGGAGAACCAGGAGACTAGTTTCATGGAAACTTAGAGAGAAGAGAGTGATCAACACTGTCAAAAGCTTCAGTGACATTAAGAAGAATAAGGACTGAGAGAAGACCCTTAGATTTACCAACTAAGAAATCACTGGTAACTTTGGATACATCAATTTCATTTGAAGGTTGGAAATCAGACTGTAGAGAATTAAGAAAAGAGTAGGAAGAAAGTAAGTGGAGGAATGATTGTGGTGGATGGTCGTTTCAATGAGTTTAGTGACAAAAGAGAAGAAAGTTATGGGACCAATATCTAATAGGGATGGACGTATGAAGTAAGGAATTTTTGAGGTTATTGTAGACATGAACATTTTTATAGATAGGTAAAGGAGTCATTAAGCAGGGCAGGATTGAAGATAAGTGAGGGTAAAGATAATAGATGGTGCAATAGGCTACAGAAGAAAGGATTGAATGGGATCACTTGTATATATAGAGAGGTTTGCTTTGGCAAAGAGAAGAGCCACCTCTTTGTGTGAGATAGGCAGAAGAAGGAGATAGTGGCAAGACACACCTGGGTAATGTGAGATGAGCAGCAGGGAAGAAGATGGAGTTCTTGGTAAATGTCCTCCATTTTAAAAATTAAATATGAGGCAAATTTCTTGCCTGAGGGGTTGGGAGGAGAAGAAGCCATGGTAGATTTATGGAGGGATGGAAAGGTTTGGAAAAGGCATTGTGCTGAGTGGGAGAGTGAATATATTAGGGAGATGTAAATTGCTTTTGAAGTAGTGGAGGCCAGTTGAGGCTACGTAATATAAATTTGCAGCGGACTGAGCAGTTTCATTATTTTCTCCAACTTCTTTCAGCAGCATGAGAGTAAGAGTGAAAACAGATGGTGAAGTATAATGCAATGCTGAGACTTTACAGGTTAAAATGAATGATAGGGTAAGAGGGTAAAGTACTTGAGGGGCAATGTAGAATTGTATTGTCTCACCAACAAGTGAAGATGGGGAAGTCAAGAGAATGTAGCTAGTGCAGTGCTGATTACTTGAGAAAGACCTGAAAGGTTGAAGTTTTGGAGATCATGGTAAGGTTAAAGAATGTTGTGCAGATGGAGATGTGGAATGATAAGATAACATGAAAACTCCTATATCATCTTGTTTTTTAATGCAGCAAGTAAAGTATAGTGAGCCATGGGATCAGAGGAGGAAACAATAATTTTGACAGAACAGAATTTTTTTCTCATAACAGGAAGAAAAAAAATTGCTAAAATTGTCCAAGACAGAATTTTCAAAATGAACACTAATTTTAGGCTCTAACTCTCCAGAGAAGTTCAGAAGCAAAACCAAACAAAATAAAACTTCACTAAGCAGTCTTTTTTTTAAAGTCTTTAGACACAGAAATCCACCTGTTCTTTGATATCAAATGACTGAATTCATTACTGGCATTACAATGGATTTTATCTTCAGAATTTTTAGTCTTGTATTTTTGAATTCATTATTGAAACATAAAAAATTGAATACTCTTTGAGGATTTTAAATGAGTAATGTGGTGACTACCAAGTAGGGGAAACATATTGATCTTATCCCTGTGGTTGTCACATATAGTTCCATCTCAGCAAGAATCCTGAATGGTGAGAGGAAGCCTATTGAATATGAATTACCATTATTACAAAATTATTTATGTGCATTTTATTTTTATGCTCCCCTCCCACCTTGTTTTATAGATTTTTTGTTGTTGTTGTTAGAAGCCAGAGTTATCAAAACAATGTATATAATTCATGCCCTAACAACAAATAATTATGATAATCTCTAAATTCTCTAATCCCCAAAATTATATTATTTTGCTTACATTCTATGCTTTGACATTCCATAATACTTGTAATATTATAAGATGATATTTGTATTTGGAGGGCTAAAACATGTTATTATTTTCTTATATGTACATGCATTTTTATGATATTATATTTATTAAGTGATATGATGGTAAGATTTTAGAGCTAGAAGGTTTCTTAGAATTCATCCAATATAGTCATTTTATGTTATATATGAGGAAACTGAGACTCTGAAATGTCATCTGACTCAGTTTTATGTTGCAGAATGAGAACTTAAGAGAAACAAGGTCTCTTCACTCCCAAAGACAATGTTCTTTCCACAATGAATTAGTATTATTTTGATATTCATTTTGGAAAGCTAAGTTCAGTATAAGAAGCTTGATTTTAATCTCTCCTCTGCCACTTATTTCTATGTGAATTTGATCAAGTCACTCAACCTCTGTGAGTTTCATTTTCCTCGTCTAAAACATATCTATTCAATTAAGAATCTTTTGGGGAAAAATAACAAAGCAATAAATGACTTTGCCTGCTTTTTACTTAACAGCTTTTGAAATTCAAGGTTATCTGCATAGTTATTAATAATCCATAAGTTTTGGAGTACCTAAGTATTTGTGAAGGTTGCTATATTATCATAAAAAAATACAGAGAGTTGGGAAATATCTCTCTCCAACTGACAAATAGTCAGCAGCAAGTTGCTAACACTAAAAAGCAGTTTATAAAATGAGATGATACCTATATTCTAATATCATGCATTCAGAGCAGACAGAAACAGTTTGTGGCCAGTTCTTTTCAGTTCTATTACAAGAGTGAAGAGAGCAGACAGATTGGTACAGCTCAGCTGCTCTTCCCATCTATTTAATGAGTTTCTTAATGCACCCCATTGTTCTTCAGTATTAGAAGAACATATGGCACATTTAACCCTTAATGGTGAATCTCATTTGAGTTGTTTTGATGTTTTATTTTTTTTTCTCTCTCATAACTTTGCAGCACCTCTCCATGGTCTTGACATGAGATGAGAAGTTAAATAGTTATAATTAAGCATCTGATTATCCATTTAAGGTACTATTACCCTCTTCTTCCATCCTAGCGATCACATTTAAAACCCCAGCAACTTCAAAACAAGTATTACTTTAAAATAACTGCAAACATCAATGCTTTCCTGGAAAATCATTAGCTAGAAATGATTGACTGTTATCACTATTACCATAATCTGTAAGGCTAAATTTTCATGGGATAATTGCACAAGTGGCCTCTGAAATTAGGCAAAATTGTTACTGTTTTACAACGAAGCTGCAGTGTCTTTAAAATTAACTTAACAAAATAATTGGAACTGATCTAAAATAGAGATCATAATTATCATGTAAGGTTATTTGATTTGGGTATGATTTTTAAAACTCCTTGGGTAATGAATCTAAACAGACAAATATTAATATTTATTTAAAGATTCAATATAAGTAGTGTACAGGATTATAATTGCTTAATTACAATAAGGCTAAATAAGAAAATTCAGTCTTCCCCAAGAGATTCCAGACAAGGCCTAATATTAACTCGTTTATGGCATTCAGTTTTGATGTATAGCTATTATTTTGCAAGCTTTGACTTTGAAGACATTGATCAAAAACTACCACCTTCTACGCACACAATAACCCTGGTAAAGGCCTGACAACACCTCATAAAAACAACCTTATGCTCACAAAAGAAATGTATTTCAAAGACAACACAAAACCAAAAGAAGTGAGTGGCAAATAGCCAAAGAGAAATTGACTTTGCCTCCTATTCAAAGCTCTGCTTGTGAATGTATACCATTTTCTTACAGCACATCTCTTTTAATTGGAACAATCCTAATGAAGGCTTCAGATGAGAGACTCTGGCAGAAGGAACTTAAGTCAATGGAAAAGACAGGGGTGGGGGGTGAAGGGGAAACCCGCTGATGCTTTACAAACTCATTTTCTCACAGTTTATACCACAAATAATTAGAGAACACTAATTTCCTAAACCCAAATAACAGGTGTATGGGAAGAGAGAGCTAAGGATTTGGGTACATTTGAGGAAAGAGTCCCTCACTGAAATGCATATTTAGCTTTCATTTATTTCTATGGGCATTGAGCTAAAGAAGAGATAGAATAAAGGAGAAATATATCTCCGGGGCTCTCCAATTTGGTTACACAGAGTACTTGTCAGGAACCAAGTTTTTGTTTTACAAAGTTCATTATCATAAGTTTTCCAACTTTCAATATCAAGGCTTAATGACGATAACCTTGGTGAAGGGAGAGCTTTTCAATGTCAAATTTTTGGAAAGTGAAAAATATGCATCCAAATGGTTAATTACTAGGAAAAACCTTGCCTCTTCCCCTGCTCACAGCCAATTTCTAGCACAACCAGTATATAAAGTTATAAACAAAGACTGCAATTGTGATGCAGTAGAGTTTAGCAGAACCATTTCAGCAGCCGTGATGAAGTCAGAATATTGGCAGGTTTTGTTGGATGAATTTGTGGAAGGGCATAAAGAGGAACAAATGACATGGCAGTTTAGGTTCAACAGTAGCTTAAAAATCAGATTGTTAATTTTTGTTAACCATGAACCTCAAATTACTGTTTTATCAAAGCCCAGGCTGCTTGTCTTTTTGCTTTGGTGCATGGCATCTCCTGTTCAGGAAAGTAGTCTTTGCTATTTCATAAGTTAGCTATACTTGTTGTCTTCTTACCTTTTCTCCTTTAAAGTAGTTTTGCATTTTGTATTTTGCACAAATCGGTATATTTGTCAACATCTTCATGGTCATTTTGTTTGAATTTTATATGTGCATATAAAAAACTCCATTTAAAGGTAATGTCTCTAAAATATATTGAAATATAATTTTGTGGCATTCTGGTTATCACCACACCTTATCCCCAAATGAATGTTATTTCAAATGGAGTGCTTCAGAAAATGAAACTAGCACAGTTTGAATATTGCTACCAAGAGCAACTATTTTCTAGTTTTTAACCATTGCAAAGAGGCACATTACTTTTTGCAGTGAGTAGAAGTCATGACTTCCTTTAGAGGTATATATACAAAATGTCATTTTAGTTTAGTTTTAGCCTTTAAAGTAATTTAAATTGTAATGAGTTGGCCATTTTATTTTAACATCATAGATAAACTCCACCTGTTGAAGAAAGCATTGCTTCTCTAAATATTAAAATAATAATAATTTGGATGTAAGTTCAAATAAAG
Source organism: Phascolarctos cinereus (assembly GCF_003287225.1). Classification (NCBI taxonomy): domain Eukaryota; kingdom Metazoa; phylum Chordata; class Mammalia; order Diprotodontia; family Phascolarctidae; genus Phascolarctos; species Phascolarctos cinereus. Next base: position 188,694,041 of record NW_027555847.1, read on the forward strand.
AAATAAAAAAGGAGCTTTGTTGGATTCATGATCTCATCAATGAGTATAATTTCTCACATGGTGCATATTACAATTTATCTACACCTTTTCATTCTTTGTGACTCTTGTATACATCCTCTGGGAAATTCTCCACAGAGAATCTGTGAAGAGGAGAGAATGAGTTATACCCAGGGTATGGAGAGATAAAGTTTTGGGATATGTTCAGAGTTTGAAGGAATGGGAAAATCAGAAGAGAAAGCATTGTTCCCATTGCTTCCTCCAACCCCTACCTTCATGACTTCTAGCTAAGGAGTAGTTTGGGAATGAAAGACTGCAGTTCCAATTCACATGAAGTAACTCACTACCATGGAAAAAAGCTAAGGAGGGGGGGAAATGTGGATAAAATGAAGCACCTGCCAATGACTTAGTTTGAACTTAATTCACATATCGATTAGCAATAAAAATCAATGAGGGTACAGTACCTTAAAAGCCAGTGAAGCAAAAATAGATAATCCAGAGAATTGTAATTCGTATTGTATCTTCACCATCATTCTTAGCTTCCATTTTTTTCCCCCTCAATTTGTTTCCCTCTCAGCTATGCTTCTGACTTTCTGGATTTTATTAATCTTATCTCAGCTACTGTCTCACATTGGAACTTCTCTCAGACCCTACAGTATCCTAACCCTGGAATATCCACTGGTGAATTCCTGTCAGGGTCTCCATTTTGGGGAGGAGTTTAGGCTGAACAGATTTCATTTTTCTCCTGGTTCTGCATTTTACTTTCTGGACCTCAGGACTTTGAAGCCATGCTTCTATTTACAGGTACCTTCCTCCTCCTCCTTTCAGTTCTCTTTTGTATGCTTTCTTTCACCATTAAAATATAAGCTACTTGTAGGCAGGGACTTGCTTTTTTGCTACTATTTGTATCTCCAGAGCTTACCACGGTGCCTAATACATAGTAGGGGCTTAATAAATGCTTTATGCTTTGCGTTTTCCTTCTCACTCAGTGCCTAACATGATGCATTGCATATACTAGACACATTAATAGTTGAATAAATAAATGAATAACTTTACACCTGTCTATCCCAATCTAAAGGATTATGTACAAATACCTAAAATGTATTTGTGCTGCCAAAAATACCCACTTGTATATGATGATTAAGCCCTTCTGATCATCATTCTTAACTTCTCATATCATTTTCCTGAAAGTCTCCCTGCTCTCTTAGGAGTCAGTATTATTCTCTGTGTATCACAACTATTCAAATATCTCTAGAATAACAGTTAATAATTTTATCCAGAGCATATTATACCATATTACTGCTTACTATTTTGAGTCTAGACTATGACTATCTTCTCAACCATATTTTCTTACTCTATGGTACACTTCTGTGCTATATACTTAGCCCTTCTTCACAAGCTACTAGGGAGTAGATAATAAAATCAAAGGTGTCTTAGAATCTGGGGACAATATTGAAGGTACTGGTTAGGACATGTACATGGACGTTCAAGGGAAACCAAGACATGTATGAACTCTGGACAAGGTATAAAAAGTTTTACTTCTATTACTGTTATGAGCTCCTTCCACTCACTTGCCACTGTCAATACCTCAGGTCCAGTTGGTATTATCTGGTTATGGTACTGTTAAGTAGAAGCTTTGAAATTTCATTAAAATGTAACACTGACTAGCCCAGCCTTCAATGTCTGCTGGCCAGGTATGTTTTATTTAACCGTTCTGCCAGGGTTCTCAAGTATTGTCAAAGGGGATTAGGGTTAATTAGGTTTTCTACCAATGGCTTCAGCCCCCAGTAATGATTCTCTCAATTATAGGGTATGGATCCCCTGTGCTCCAGTTTCCATACAGTCACTAAATCTGTCTAGCTTTCATAAAATATGCCTTTTACTTCAAAGGCATACTAGAATGGCTCTGTCTATATCTATCTCTCTATCTGTACAACACATGGGGGGACATAATTTATTCCTTGCTCTCATGCCACCTCAGACTTTGGGAAGGCAAAGGAGATCAGGTTCTCAGTTTAGCTCAGTTCCTATATGGTACAGTCCCAGTTCCAAATTCAAAAACTCCCTTGGTCACAAGTTCCAGTTACCCTAGGTTCTCAGGACTTTCTTGATGGGCTGACTACAACATCCTGAGTGGATTCCTTCTTCAGGGTTGTCATGGTTTGGGCTTGGTGGGGATTACTGTTGAGAAAGGCGAATGAAGTAGCACAGAAACAGAAATATCTCAAACTACAGCATCCAAAAGAAGGAGAGGAGGGAAGGAACCTCCCTTCCCAATTCAGCTTATGGTACCAGCTCCATATGTGAATGGTGTGCAATGTTTACCCTTTGTATTCAGGGGAGAAAAAAGATACTATCACAGGCTGACAGTTTTATAAGGCCAGTCTATTCACTCTACATAGCCCAGTGAAGGAATCTGTTCCCACCTCAGCTTTAGGAGAACACAGAAAAGCAGAGTGCCTCCATGTAAGGCTATCTGGGAATGCTCCAAGGCCCCATTACAATAACATATGAGTTGACTGATCTCAAAATAACACTTTCACATAATGGTGTGAGGAATTTTCTGATATAAAAATTATGTTTTATAAAAACTAATATGCTATTATGTGTATATGTATGTGTATGTATATATGTATCTGTTTTTCTATCTATCTGAAAGAGGTGTTTTTTTGTGTGTGTGTGTGTTTTTATATTGAGAGGCTTCCTACTTTTCTACAAGCCAGTTCAGGCACAGGCATTTTAGGGCTTATATTTATGTAGTTGAAGGACCTTTGGGCATAGTGGTAAACAACATTACCTGTCTGTATTATATGCATATATCTGTGTTTCAGGACTTTAAAATTATATAATTTTTGATAAAATACATTTATTGGTTCTTACACTTAATTGCATTCCATTTATATTCACATTTAGATGAGTATAGTAGTTATGGACAAAATTAAATAGTAATAATTTAATTGTGTATCTTATAAAATGCTTTAAAGTTTGATTTATTTTGTTCAGTCTGAAACAATTTATCATACTAACTCTTGCTCACTCTGTATATGTTTCGTGTAGGCCTGCATTCCATTTTTTTTCCCAATATACTGCCCAATTATTTCAAGAGGAGAGTTCTCAGGATAACTACAACTCAAAAAGTTTATCTCAGTTCAACATATACATATACATGTAAATTTACCTTAAACATCCAACAAATTATACACAATAATACAAAATTTACATGTACTGAGTGCATATTGATATGGCAGATGCAACTCTACCATGATTCACTAAAGTAAGTGGAATCAAGGATATGCTTTTTGTAAATGTGTTAAATGCAGCCAGTGTATTTATGCAATTAAACATAATAGCAAAGTCTCCCCTTATTGTCATTTAAGTCAACTCTACTCCTTTCAAAAGAATTGTTTAAATTAACAGTTATACAATAGACTATATAATTTATTCAAGAAGTCATTATAGTCTATTACAGTGCCTAGAACATTTATGATGATTTGTTTCAACTCTCTCCAACTATACCCTATGAGGGCCTTTTTTTTTTTTTTAAAGATGGTGTGGGGGAATGTTATTTTATCAGTTTAAATCTAATCTGTAGAACCACTTGCCCAAATAGACCTGTTGTTATTATTAATTCAAATGGAAGGAGTCTCTGTTGCATACAAGAAAAAGTTATAACTGATTGCTATGTGAATCATTCCATCATTAAATATTCTAATGAGAATGACCCATATTGTGCCAATTTAAGAGATTAAGTCATCAGAAAAATAGTTAGAATAATCATGTTCCTGTTAGTTTTTTGAATGACATTGTAATGTGGAAAGAACACTGTACCATGAGTCCAACTATTTTTTTTGGGGGGGTGAAGGGTGTCCTAAATTTGATATCAGCTATCAATGTGATCCTGGGAAGGTAGTTTAATATTTAAAACAAAATGCAAACATTGTGATGTATAAAAAATAGTAGGCAAAGATAAAGATGTCATATAAAACTGAACTCTTACTATGTAGAGTGTTTTAAAAGTGTATATTGTTATAATTTTTTTTTTTAGTGAGGCAATTGGGAATAAGTGACTTGCCCACCTGTTGCACACCTAGTGAGTGTTATGTGTTTGAGGTCACATTTGAACTCAGGTTCTGCTGACTCCAAGGCCGGTGCTCGATCCACTGCGCCACCTAGCTGCCCCTATTAAATTTAACATAAAGGGAACAAAACTACTCTGTATTTGTATCTATATATTTATCTATCATCTATCTGTCATCTATCAATCTACCTATCTCTATACCCACAACTGCATTGTTACTAAACTTTTTTGTTTAGAGATAGGCATATGTTGGCAGGAGTTAAAGAGCGAAATGATCTTGCCTAGCAATTAAGGATAGCAACTCCAAGTGTTAAGGTTATAGAAGGTCCTGGGATGGGAAGAGAAACAAGGACTGCTTAGAAGAGACTTTAATTCTTTAAAGCAAAGCAGAGTTAATGGTATACGCTCACAGCAGTATTGTGCACAGGTTTTGCTTCAACTGGAGATAGTTTATGTTTCAAGGTTTTCTCCCACTAAAAAAAAGAAAAAACTGGTGCATTTGAACCAATTTGACAGCGGATACAGTCAAAGGGGGTGAATGAGGAAAGGAGCATTCTCAGGGAAGAAAAAGTAGGGAAGGTCCATGCTGAGGGGGTAGCAGGATTTTCCTCATCAATTAACTTCTATGAAATAACTTTTTTTTTTCTTTTAAGGAGATGGCGTGGGGGACAGCATTAACTGGGGAAGGCCAATATAAGATTCTGTGAGTATCCATGCATTAAAGGACTGAATCAAAAAACAAACAAACAACGAAAAAACAAAAAATCATGTGAATGTTTAACCTGAGCAAAGGAGATACTCAGATTTAAAGGAAATACAGTCATATCAAAGAAAGTGAAATCATGTAAACTTGCTCTGAGTACTCCTGAGATTGGAAAAGTTCTTACACAAGAGGAAGGCGCCTCTATCTGAATATGTGTATTAGGGTGGGTTGGGGGTGTGTATAGTCATGTTACAAAAGAATCTTTTAGAAATTCCCGAAGTGACAACAGAAAGAAAAGATACTGAGGTGGGGATTGGGCTTTTGCGCTCCATTCATTATTCACCACCTCCAATTCCCTTTCCAGCACCGCCCCCAAACCCACATTGGTCTTCGCTTTCAGCCCCAAGCCCTCTCTAAGTCTCACAGCCTTTCAAGGTGATTGGGGGTGGGCGTGGTGCGCCCTTCAACGGAGGCTACCGTTTCCTCTTGAGACCTTTAGTGGCACCAGGAGACGAAAGAGAGCACAAGGCAAAAGGAGACAGTCCTGGTAGCTGCAGTTGTTCCACTTTCCTGCTTCTGAAGCTGCTGTCCCAGACTTAATTACGGAAAGGACCGACAACTTTGTTTCTGGCTGGATCAGGGGTAACCCTGCTTAAGTGCCTGACTGTACTTCCCTTCTTCAACTTTAGGAGGGGCTGGTTGTGGGCAGCACCAAGAAAGTTGACCTTCCTGACTTCTTGTATTCTGTCCCACCGTAACGTCCCTGGGATGGAGGCTGCCAACGGGAGCAGCAATGACTCTAGCAGACAGACCTTGTCCTCAGGGCTGGCGGCCCCATCTCCAGCGGCCTCTTCCTCTTCGCTGTCCATGGCCTCTGGGGTAGCCATCCCTCCAGCTTTCCTCCGGCCCCCCAGCCTGTTCTTGCGGGCGGCAGCAGTGGCGGCCGCCGGGAGTGGAGCTTGTCCCTCTGCTGCGGGGCTGCAGAGGGGGGTTGGGGCCTTGGGCTGCGGGGTCTACCCGCGGACACCCAAGTGCGCCCGCTGCCGCAACCACGGGGTGGTGTCTGCGCTCAAGGGCCACAAGCGTTTCTGTCGTTGGAGGGACTGTGCCTGCGCCAAGTGCACTCTGATCGCTGAGCGCCAGCGAGTGATGGCCGCGCAAGTTGCGCTCCGCAGGCAACAGGCTCAGGAGGAGAGTGAAGCCCGTGGGCTGCAGAGGCTGCTCTATCCTGGGCAGGCCACTGGCAGTCGCGGAGCTGGAGGCTGCGTGGACTCGGAGGTTTCCTCGGCAGCAGGGGTTGGAGTAGGGACTGCCGAAGGGCTAAAACTCAGTGCTGGGGGTCTAGGAAGCCGGAGGGCTGCTCCCTTCGATATTTTCCACTCAGATTACCAGGAAGATAAAAGAGGTGAGTTGGTTTCTTCCCTGTTCGTGACTAGATGCAACATTATAAATGGCATACCAAAAGCTAAAGATGTACTTAAGTATCTCCTCTTTGGGAGGTTTATAATGCTGATTTGGGGGCACATTAAAACTTATTCACTTTGAAAAAAAATTATCAGAAATTTTCAAAAAATTGTTAAAAATCACTTAGCAAGCACTAGGTAACCCAACAGTGTATATAGCTTTGTTTTGTGGATTGTTTTTATTGTGTCTACAAGAGACTGAAAAGAAGAAAAAATGGCTTAAAGACTGAGGGTTCAAAGTTACCCCTAGGATTTATTCCTCTCCTACAGTTAATTGTTTTTCATCTTTCCTGGGAATGGTTAATTAGCTTGGCACACTGACTGAGGTAGCAAAACCTGCAAATCAAGGGTGTAATGGGGTTGGGGGCAGGGGTTAATTTAGGGAAAAGGTAGGTTTTGAATCACATATCAAATCCTGCAAGTTTTTCTGTTCACTTTCTGATACTGGTGAGTTGGAAAGTTCTAGCATTGCTCTTTTGATTCTACTGTAATCCTATGTCAGGACCAACTCATGAACAGAAACTTTATTCGTATTTCTACAGATATATTAAAAGATCTTGAGAGATTACTTTGCTTAATCCCTTTATTTTATAGTTGAATTAACTCAATCCCACAGAATGGAAGTAACTGCGCCAAATTTGCTCATAGTAATGGAGAGAGTCAGAATACAAAGTCATTTCTTCAAAATTTAAATACTCTTGCAACTAAACCAGATTTTAGCTTGGGGATTTAGCAAGCACACGGAAAAGCTATCAAATACATCAAGCTGATTTCTTTGAAAACTCTTTTGGTCATTCTTTTGATTATTATCTCCATATTTGTTGTTTTCCCTGCAAGAGTAAAAATTCCCACTCCTCCCTAAGAATACAATTAAGCCTTTAGGACACACTGAACTCTGGAAAACATTTAAAAGACCATATTAGTTCTTATCTAGTTGTTGTTTTAATAGCATAGTAGTAAAGTACTTTGCAGTTGATAATCTATATCGTTTAACATGTAGGTAGAAAATAATTTCTTTTTGGGGAAAAAGTCTACAATTACCTCTTAAAGCAAATGAGAAGGCTATTAACATTCAAATTCTTTTGGGTGGAATTTTCTGTAACTATATAGGGCTTAGTAGTGGTGAAAACATACATTCTTGTATTTTAAGGCAACAGAAAGACAAATAATAGCAAGCTAAAAAGCAATGATTTAGTCTTATTCATTATAAAAAATTACAGTTCTAATAAAATAATTGTTCATGGGCAATTCTCAGACTTTGCTACCATTATTGGCAAAGCATAACTATATATGAAAAGGGAATTAAATGACATATATCTATGTATATGTGTGTATATATGTGTATATATATATATATATATATGCATGCATATGTATGTTATCCATTACAAACTTCCTACTTCATTTGATTAAAACATAGAATCAAGACTTTACTATCTTTCTGTTAGAAGGTCAAAGAACATTGAAAATCAAGAAACAAAAAGACAATGAAGTTATTGGAAAAAAGATTACAATGTTAGGCATATGAATTGAACTTCATTAACCTATTGTGTTACCTAAAACTTGTTAAACAATTCTCCAGTGCAGTGACTTCCAAACTTTTATAACTGCATAATCCATGAGAAAAAAAAATTCTGCAGGTATCCCAACATATGTTTATTTATTTATAAATTATATAATGTACTACTGTGCTGGTATATTATATGTTATTAAACAGGAAATTTGAAATTTTAAAGATCAAAGCTGAAATAAGTGTATTTTAAAATTTATTTATTAATGGTTCAAAATTCTTTTTGCTCTCACTAAAATATTATCAAGCCATTATTGAACATGCTTCATTTTTATATATATTGACATACCATTGAGATACAAGAATACATCACAATATGTGGTAAGTCAATAACTGATTGAGAACATTCCTGTTAACTCTTTAGTGTTAAAATCTCCCACTCTTCCTTCAAGCTACTCTGTGCATTGTAGATTAGAGATAACTAACCATATGGCATATGGCTCAAGTAGGGACATTAAAGTCAATTCATATACTATATATTAGTAAACTTTAATTTCTTTTTTCTTTTTAATTTAATTTAATTTAATTTTTGCCAGCATTTATAATCCCCTTCCCAAGGCATACATCAATAATCATGCCTTATTCTTGGCACCTCCTGTTTTGTAGCACCTGATTTCCTATAAACCAACACTAAAGACTGGATGGAACCTGGATCTTGCTATTTACAGTTGTGGAATACAAAGTGTATGGGGGGGCAACATTCTTAAGAAAGTCATATTATTAGAATTCTAGGCTAAAAAGAATTATTGATTAGAATAAGCTTCTTGATTTTTATTATATCCATTGTTATCTATAATTAAGCAAACTGAAGTAACCATGCTGGAACACCGATGTGGGGTATGCTTATAGATAGCTCTTCCTGGACAGTCATCTTGTACTGTATTTCACTTTTTTAATGGACCCATAAGTACCAAGTCAGTTGTGATAACTCAGGCATTTCTTCCCCTTTAGGAAAGCAGACTGTTTATCCAGTCTTCAAGCTCTTCCTCTGTCCTTGATGATGGTTCAGATTTTAAATCTTTGCTTCAGTCATACATACTTTTCCAGAAACAGTTTTCTGTTGGACCACCTTCCTCACTTTCTTGGTTTTGGGGTCCTGAGATATCAGAGTTTTCAGAGTGCTATAATCTTCCTTTTTTTATGGAAGTATCTCATTTTAGCAGCAATTCTTCATTCCAGTGGTCCCCAGTTTGCTGCAGAGGAGGGAGCCATTTCTTTTTGAGAGGCAATGGGGTGAAGTCACTTGCCCAGGATCTCACAGCTAGTAAGTGTCAAATGTCTGAAGTCAAATTTGAACTCAGGTCTTCCTGAATCCAAGGCTGGTGCTTTATCCACTGCACCATCTAGTTGCCCCAAGGAGCCATTTTCTGACAAGCCTACAAAGAACATGGCCCACGTCTATCTTTACTCGGGGCACTATATAACTATATTATATCAGTGATGAGGCAGCTAGTTTGATAGTAGATAGAGTTCTGGGCCTGGAGTTAAGAAGATCTGAGTTCAAATTTGACTTCAAACAGTTAACTAGTTGTGTGACCTTAGGCAAGTTACTTGATCTCTGTCTGCCTCAGTTTCCTCAACTGTAAAATAGGGATAATAATAGCACCTACCTCCCAGAGTGGTTGTGGAGAAATGAGATAATATTTGTGAAGTGCTTAGCACAGTGACTGTAATATAGTAGTCAGTATATGTTTTTCTCCCCTCCTTTCCTGTAAAGGCCAGATCATTTGTGTTGTTTGTCCTTTGTTTTCAAAGAGGACCAATAGCAGCATGGGGTGATGTCTTGACTTGTGCATGAATTAGATTTAAGTGAGTAGAGTTACATAAATTTGTCAGTCACACTCTTTCATAATCATCGAAGTACAGTGACAAGACAAAAGTCAAGATGACTGGCCATGGCTCAGGATACATTGGATGACCTTGGCATCTTTGATGTCTGACCAAGCTCTCAGTACTTCACAGCACCAGTTTTTGCTTCCTTCATGGCCAAGGCCATTGGAACAACTTGTTCTCATTTGCCCATTCTGCCAGGGGGAGTGGGGTGGAGAAGTTTTCATGTGCTTAGGATTGTCATCCCTTCAATTTACCAGTGGGTTTAAGATCTCTCAGTTATCTTCAACCTAATTTGGCCCATTTGCTGAGATGATTTTACCAGCTTGTGGTAGCTGTACATGCTACTGAAGCCACTGGTGAGATAGATGGGCACCAAAGAGCAGCCCTGAAAAAGGTTCAGCCAGCCATCAGAGGTACTAGTTCTTCCTCAACATCTCATATACTCCAGTCATTTGTGCATCCAGTCCCTTGATACTTTTTAATTTTTATTTGTTTGTTTTGTTTGCTTGCTGCAGTGGAGTTATGCTCAGCCCAATGACTCACAGACCAGGGGGCTGAGATTGGTATTGGAGGTGAAACTGTAGTATTCCATTAATTTTCTCCACAAAATGAAACTGTGAAAAGCCACTGACGTCTGTCCTGTCTGTCTTTTTTTTTTTTGCCATCATCTTCTGCCTCTTTCTCAAGATCTTGATATCCGTCATAATTAGAAAAAAAGAACTGATCTAGTTTTCTCCTACTTCATTATCAGGTGTCATGATATAAATTCCATATGTAAAAGGGAAGACCTATGTTTAAGTATCATCTCTATTTGACTATTGACATATCACTGGGTTTAGTGTACAAGGAGAATTGTTTGATTATTTTTTTAAATCTTAATGAATTTCAATAATCTTTCTTTTGCAGTTTATTTCATTATTCTCTTCTTTATAAAGTTCTGTCTACATCATTGCCCTCTGTTTGGTATTTAAAGCCTTTCTCAACTTGGTCAAAACCAACTATCTTTCCAGCCTTATTGTTCCCCTTCACACACTTTTCTCACCAGTCATACTAGCTTTCTAATTGTTTCCTCAACAGGATACTCCATCTTACATCTCAGCCTCTTCATTGGCTGTCCTCCAGGCCTAGAATTCCTCTTTGAGTTCCTTCAAGGCTTAGATCAAGTGCCACTTCTATATGAGGCCCTTCCTGATCAACTCAGATGCTAGTGTCTCTTCCCCAAATTATTGTATCTTTTTTATCGATGCCTATATTTTTACTCATTATCTCTTTTGCTGAAAGGTTGGATCCTTGAGGGCATGGCTTTTTTCAGTTTTGTCTTTGTATCCTCAATACCTAGCACAGTGCCCAAGACATGGTAGATAATTTGTAAATGCTTGCTAATTGTTGCCTTTCACCAGGCCTATGAGCCCACTACTGCCTTTGTCTCCGTCAACATTCCCTACACAGCACCTTTTCTCAGCTTCAATTTTTCCTAGCCACAATAAATGCCTAGAAGTTGGAGGAACATGGGTGACATGAAAGGAAATGTCCAGTGGCCCCAAGGTCACTTGCCAACTCATGGGCCTGTAAAACCACTCTGGCCCTTGTCTTCTGAGGGGTGTTGCTTATGACTCTGTCATATCTTCTTCTTTTGGCTGCTGCCAATACTGGTTCAGGCTCCATGGCTAGGCCTAACAAATTCTCTCCAGATGGGGTGCTGCAATCCCCAGCTGCCCAACCTGGCCCCCACTTGCTTTTTAGCATGCATCTATCCCCACCACCACCACTTCCTAGCCCTTAGAGGGAGGTAAGGAGAGAGGAACAACAGATGGACTATCCTTTTCCTACAATTGATGGCCAGAGAGAGCTCCCGCCTGTAAACTAGACCTGTTAGGATGAATGAGGCCCTAGGATTATATTCTATACTTCTTTATTGGTGATTATTTTACCCATTACTGTGATCAGGGTTGCAGGGTTTCTTTCTCTCTCTCTCTCTCTCTCTCTCTCTCTCTCTCTCTCTCTCTCTCTCTCTCCCTCTCTCTCTCTCTCTCCCTTCCTTCCTTCCTTCTTTTCTTTCTTTCTTTCTTTTTCTTTCTTTCTTTCTTTCTTTCTTTCTTTCTTTCTTTCTTTCTTTCTTTCTTTCTCTCTCTCTTTCTTCCTTCCTTCTTTTCTTCCTTCCTTCCTTCTTTCCTTCCTTCCTTCCTTCCTTCCTTCCTTCCTTCCTTCCTTCCTTCCTTCCTTCCTTCCTTCCTTCCTCTCTCTCTCCCCCCCCCTTTCCTTCCTTCCATGGACTCCTTTGTCAGCCTGATGAGATCTATGGATTCCTTCTAAGAATAAAGTTTTTAAAATGTATAACAAAATCCATAGAATTGCAGAAAACCTACTGTGATGAGATCCAGTTATCAAAATAACAACAATAACAAAACACAAGGCCAGGGAACCAAGTAAAGGACCTCGGCCCCAAAGCTCCCAGATTGGGGTGTATGAGGGGTAGGGGGTGGGAGATAAGTGTGGAGTGGGAGGCTCTCACTTTGTAGACTACTGCTTTAATGAACCACAGTTTTGTTTGGTTGTTCTATGTAATTAGATATTTGGTGCAACCTCAATTTACTTTTAAAAGCCAACTTTTTTTTTTTAGAAAAAGAATAAGCTTTGAGGGTTTTTATATTAGTTAAATAATTTATCCAGGGACTATATTTAGATATCTATTATTGAGGACCTACAAAGTACTCAATACAAGGTACTAAGAGGTACTAAGTGCAAGGTACAAGGGACTGTGGGAGAGTAAAAAAAAAGATGCATAAGATATTACATTTGCCCTCAAAGATTTGTATAATCAAATAAGCAAGAAAACATGTATACAAGTAACAAAGACAAGGTAACATGGTAATTGTTATTAGTGGAATGAAAAAATTAAAAGGAATGAGGCCTACTAATTATAATTGCAAAAAAAAACCACATCCCACTTTTCACTTGTCATTTTAAAAGAAATATATTTCACAAGTGGCTAAAAAGAGTTCCTTTACAGTGTTTTTATACAAAATCAATTATTACAGGGATAAAGAAATTAAAAGTTTTAATTTTTACTGGGTGCAAATTTAATCTCACTATAAGAAAGTATGCAGCACAGAATAATGTTAATCTTAATATCACTTCATGAGTAATTTTTAAAGCTTATTATTAAACTAAAATTGTAGGCATTGTAGATAATACATTTCTGAGATTATTTTTGAAGTCAAAATGCCATTTAGTCTTTCTTTTTCACAGTTCTTTGTTCAACTTCTTGACCCATGTCCAGACATTTTTAAAAATTACAACTGAGTTTATTTTGTTTTATTTTTTAGTTAGGAATACCCCTTTGAGAAAACTGGAATCACTTGGACTGTGGCAAAACTAAGAGTGGGAACCATTGCTTTAGACAATGACAGAATTTCAGTGCATAGTATTCACAAGCCAGGCAAGATTAAATCATACAATTTTCAGGACAACAAACCAAATATGCGTCCAGAATATTTCTATTATTTTGCCGTTTTGCATGGAAATATGATTGAAACATTTTTGTAGATTAATTAGAAATTAAAATAAAAATAATTTAACATAGCTAAATAATATGTTTTGTTGTTACAGGTTCTCAATTATTTCCCTCTAAATGAAATTATTTTGGTACTATTGATTTCTAAGTATTTATGATATTAACTTTCAACTTGTGACAGAAAAACTTTTCTGATTTTGCTATTAACCAAATGAAGTTTTGTTTTGTTTTGAAAATAAACATCTCAGTAATGATTTTAGATCTAAAAAGAAGGTTTATAGACTCAGAGTACTGCCATTTTATTATAATTTTCTTGGATAATATTTGTAAACAATTTATTTCAAAAGAATATTAGAGGAAATTAGCTCTTAGAAAAGCAGATTTGCATATATTCATCAATAATGAGGAAATATCACATACTTCCAGTACAAATCCATTACATCTTTGATTAATGATGTCTTAAAAGCCCATCGTTGAATTGTAGTTATATTTCCTCATTTTCCTACATACTTTTTCACTGTACATTCCCATATATACATTGCTGGAGAGGTAGCATGGCATAGTGGATAGAGAACTGGACTCCTTTGGGTGTAGGTTTTGTCTCTGCCACATACTAGGTGACCCTGGGCAGTTCATTTAAACTCTTTGTGTTAAAATGAACTTTCCAAGATTATAAATTGAAGAGAAGGTACAGAGCTGTATTAGTATAGGAATTCCTTTGCCAAGAGTTTCCCACACCTATGAAATTACAAGTCCTGGAAAAAATATACAAAATAAAATTTGAGAGTATGCAATAAATATTCAATGTTGAAGTTTTAATCTTAGTGGGCAGATTTTCTCAAGCCAAAAAAAATGTAGCTTCTTCTAGCTTGTGACTTAATTTTAATAATTTCATTTTGTTTTATTTTTATTATGTGATAATAAAGGATCTTTCTGTGACAACTTCAATGGCTTTTATTGCTATTCAAAACCATAGATAAAAGAAAAAAATATTTCAGGTGGTAGCAGACTTTATATATTTTGAACATTTATTTTGTTAATATGAATTGTGAAACTTTTGGTCTTATGAACCAAAAAAAAACTTTGTGAAGTTTTTAAAAATAGTTTTCTTTTCCTTTTTTCCCCTTCAAAAAGGATATTACAGTGAGATAGAAATGAAACTGCTTATTGTAAAGAGATACTGTAAATATACAATGTATGGACTGGTTTTAAGCATAATTACTAGCTGGTTTGAATACATACTAGAAAAATTTATACTTAATTGATTTTTTCTTCCTTTCAGATTCAAAGGTTCAGAAAGTTGGCTCATACTACGGTAGTCTAGATAGTTCAATAATCACCTCACATCAGCTTTCCTTGCGATCTCCTGAGTCTATTGGTGCTAATGGAGATGATGAAGAGAAGCCATCTGGGTCAGAAAACTCAGACAAGGAGGAAAACATTCAGTCCCCTCACCCTGAGGAGCAGTCAGAAGGTACAGAGAGTCCTAGATCTTTGTCATCCTCTGATATGGAATCAGGAAATGAAAGTGAATGGGCCAAAGACTTTGCTGCTGCTAGGTCCAGTCTTCCCACAATTTCTTCCAGACCAAGAGACCCACTTGATATTCTTACTAAGGTGTTCCCAAATTACAAACCCAGTCGACTAGAAAGTATTCTGAAGTATTGCAAAGGAGATGTAGTCCAAGCGATAGAACAAGTCCTGAATGGAAAAGAACATAAACAAGATACTGTTGACCTTGCAAACTCAGTGGGAGCTGAATTGACAGCTTTGCAAAGAACTAATTTTAGCCTAGCTGGGCTAGGTATAGGAACACTAGGGAATAAATCAGCCTTTTCTCCTTTGCACACTAATTCCACTTCATTTGGTGGTGATCCAAATCTCTATAGCATAAATCCTAGGCTAGGTATCAGTCCATTATGCCTATCATATTCCTCTCCAGGAAGAGCATTGTCTGGCTTTATGTCCCCCTACTTAACATCTGGTCTGGTTCCAGCTTTGCCTTTCCGGCCAGCTATAGACTATTCATTTTCAGGAATGATCAGGGATGCCTCTTACTTTACCAGCAAAGGCTCAGTGACCAGTAGTGGACTCTATTCCAGATTAAATCAGGAAAATCAATAATTTTTCCCTTTTTTATGGAACATTTTGGGAATCATGCAAGTGTTGCAAATGCTGTGACATATCTGTCCTCCTAAATATTTTTTTCCTCAAGCAGTATAATAGTGTTCTCGATTTGACCAGACTTCCCCAAATTACTTTTAAAGAAAGAAGCATTTGACAATGATGTGTGCCTTGTATGACCCTGTATTAAGAAATGTTGTGTTTCTAAAGTGAAATATTGAAAACCACTTATTAGCAATAATTAGGAAAAGCTGTTTTTTTTTCTAAATGATTTTCTGTGACAAAGTTGCTTTGTAAAAAACAGAACTGTAAAATTGAAATTTATTTTGGTGAAAGGTAGTTTTGTCTTTACAATACTTTTGTAGTTGAGAAGCTATCCAGTGTATTGTAAATGGTTGCAAGTTAAATGTTTACTATGAGTTGGATAATTGTTAAAGTCATTCTGAAGAATTATAATAATTTTTTACTTCTTCATCTCTCTTTCATTTTTTTTCCACTAAGTAATAGTGTTTCAAAAGTTTTATTTCTATGCCAAAGAGAGTAATTCTCAGTGACGTGAGAAAAATCAAGACATTTCATTTTCTCAGCACCAACATTTTATAATTTAATTATTTTCCATTCATACTAACAATTTTTGGGGGATATTAGGGACATGTTTTTCAATATGCTTTTTTATATCTTTCTTTTTAAACTTAAGCTTTCAAGGTTTCAAGACCCAAGGTTAATCATGACAGGGTAAGAGTGCACCATCTCCTGGACACTATCCCTTATTACAACTCAGGTATTAGACAAAAATTGCTTTATAAAATAAGAGTTTTAAAATTAATTAATTTTACAAGAGCACTATTTTATAGCAAGCTACTTAGAATTTTAATTTGTATTTTTTTTTGTAACTAAAATCTGTGTTAAGGCTGACAAAATCACTTCTGACAGAAATGATTCCATAGAAAGAAAAAGTAGAACTGGTTATTGAAAACATTAAAAAAATGATATTTCAGGGCTCCTTTTGCTTAACAATGTACATAACAATTGAGAATAAGAAGAAAAGAACATCTGAAGCATGGGTTCTTAACCTTCTTTTGGTGTTTGTTTCATGAACATCTTTGGCAGTCTGATAAAGCCTATGGATCTCTTCTCAGAATTATGTTTTCTTTCCTACATTCCTAATTGAAGGAACCATTAAATTTCAATTAAATGTCAGTCAAAATAAAGACAATTTTTCCCCATCAACATTCATGGATTTTCTGAAATCTATTCACAAATTGCAAGTTAAGAAGCTCTCCTTTGAAGAAATTATAGATGTATATATATGTGTATGTATACACTCACACAGAGCTTTTTAGCATAACTTTCTCTAATTTGTGCAGGAATTGTCCTCTACCCCAACAGCTTTTTGAAATATTATATGTTTTCTCTACTGTTAATTTATTTTTAAAAAGGAGTTTATTTCAGAGCCAGTGGTATCAACTTCAGTGGTAATATTCATACAAAACAAATTTTAGGCTTCTTCATATCTTGTTAATTGGTTAAAGAAGATAACTTTGTTTCCCTCCTCTGACCTTCATTTGCTGAATGAGAGCTGAGCCAAAAGACTCAATGAGGATTCACCAAGGATGTTATTAGCCCAGTTACTTTTAGCAGCATTGAGGATTTATTTGTTATGTTTATTCATTAGTGCAAAAAAAAATACTAAGCATTTACAGTTTACAAGACATTGTGCCAGGCACTGAGGATAGAAAGTTTAAAAAAAAAAAGGCACATACCCTGCTATCAAGGAGCTGATGTTCTACTGAATTCAGTAAGATGTGTATTTCTGATTCATTTTATTGACAAGGAGCATATTGAATGACTATTCTTTATATTGCAACTTTTATATATGACTATGTGCAATAATTGCCCTGATTGGCAGTGTTAACAATCTTAGGCAAAAGGAATTCAAATCATTTAATATTAAATTTATTACAAGTGATTTAGAAGCTTTCATCCTTATTGAATCTTTGAGTTGGAGTTAATGAATGCCTTCCTTATAATTATGGCCATATATCCAATATAGATATTAATAATAATGGCTAACATTTATATAGTCCTTACTTTGTTTCAGGAACTATGTTAAGAACTTTTCAAATTTTATCTCATTTCATTCTTACAACTCTGGGAGGTAGGTGCTATTCTTATCCCTATTTTACAGATGAGAAAACTAAGGCTTAAAGCTTAAGTAATGTGCCCAAAGGTCAAATAGCTAGTAAATGTTTGGGGTCAATTTTTAACTGGGGTCAGTCTTCCTAACTTGAAAAGACTGATCATATGACCAGTGATATTAAAACTTTGAAGACTGATTTTTATAACTTCAATATTTTGACCTCTTATAGGTAGAATAATGTTAATATTTAATATTAAGCTAGCACTGAAAGGGACTTAGAGATCATCTAATCCAATATACATATATTTTAGATGAGGAAACAAAGGACCCATAAAAATTAAATAGCTTGCCCAAAGTGACACTGCTGTCTGTTGGCTGAGCTAAGCCAATTGTTTTCTGACTTCTGATTCATTCTGAAAAAAATTAAAAAAATAATTTTGTAAAAATTATCTGGCCACATAAGAATGCCAATATAATATTTTAGTTTCAAGATATGGCCTAGTAATAACATTACATACAGTTAGTGATTTTGAGGAGAGTAAGTATCTCTTTGAAGTCTTTTCAGATAGCTAGAGAGCCTGGATAGATGGCAGCATTCAATATGAGGTATCATCTGCCAGGCTGGAACTGAATAGATATAGTGACTTAGGTGAGTTTACACTCACTCAGACCTCATTCAAAATGCTGAGCCTTAGGGAGTTACAAAACTGAGTGGGTTATCTTCTTCACAGACTGGGAGCATATGGATTTTGGAGGTCCAGTGTTGTGGGTGCTGGTTTGGATGAGGAGAAGCAAAGCAGGTCTCAAATGGCTGGAGTGGACAACTGGATGATAGATGAAACATGGAATAGAGAGTAGTGAGTGATACTCAGAGAAGGAGGAAATGGAGACCCCGAGCAATCAAATACTTAGACCAAAGTTTACATGTCCAAGTAGTGAGAGAGCTGAGAATGGAACCCAAACCTCCTTATTCTCAATCAAATTTTCTCAGCCATGTACTTCCAGCTGAGTGTGAATCCTTAGGGTGTAGTCAACAGGAAAACTTCTAGCAGAGAACTATAGTATCTTAGAATTGGAAGAGAATTTTAGAGGACTTCTGAGGTCTCTTGTACAGCTCCAGCTTCTTCCAAATTACAAATATTAATTTTTCATTATAGTTCTAGATATATAAGAAATGCTACTTTGCACATGGAACAGGGATGATTTTGAGAATTCTGCAACATAAAATCACACCTGAAGCCCACGTATATAATCAATTACTGTATGAATATATGCATTTTCCCCTTGAGAAATACTATTTATTGCTTTATAGTAGCTAGTTAATGCAACATTTCCTTACATTCATGTTCAGGATCTTAACAGACATTAGAGATAGATCAGTTGGGTACAGTAAAAGTCAAAATTAAGTTATTTTAATTACTGCCACCTGCATATTGGCTCCACTTTTCTTTGGCAAAGAAATAAGTTGGCTAAGAGCAAGGCAAAGGCTGATTGACCTCCCCTTAATTTGTCAAACTAGGCAAGGTGAACCTGGACAATTATATACATTTTGTTTCTAATTTTTGCTTTAAAAATTCCCAAATAAAAGTAGATATTACCATGCATCTCAGTAGTTTTAGTAGTTTATGAATTACTCCCCCCCCTTTTAAAGAAATAACACTTTGTTTTATGCTAATGAAACAGTGAAAACATTGAAATACAATGTAACCTTTTGCTTTACACTTATGTAGAAAAGGAAGGACTCAAGCATTTATTAAGCACCCGTTATGTAATGGGTACTGTGCTAAGTGCTTTACAAATATTATATCATTTCATCCTCACAACAACTGTGGAAGAGAGTTGCTACTATTATCTCTTTTTTTATGGTTGAGGAAACTGAAGTAAACAGAGGTGACTTGCTCAGGCTCTCACAGCAAGTAAATATATGAGTTCAGATTTGAGCTCAGGTCTATCCTGACTGCTGGACCCGTGGTCTATCCACTGTATCACCTAGCTTCCTTCCTAACCAACTCTACAAATCCATAACTATTTATTTTGGGGCTATTACTTAAAAAAAACCCTTGTAAAGTTTCTTTATAATTTTGCATATTACAATTATTTTAACCCTTTAAAAAGTAGTGACTTAGAAATTTAAACAAATTAATGAATTAAACTAATCTATATAATCAAGCAAGTAGCATTTATTAAATACCTTCTCTGTGCCAAGAACTGTGCTAAGCACTGGGGATACAAAGGCAGATTTAAAAAAAAAAAGGCCCTGTTGTCAAAGAGTTCATATGATAATCAAGAAAATAGTTTATCTTTGGTGTAAGGGACTAGAATAGGCTGATAGATACTTTTCACCTAATATATCTGTAATTTTATGGAGAGTGAGGGTGAAAAGAGGATATAAGACCAGAGGGAAATATTAACATTTAAAAAACACATAATGAGCCAATCTGACTTGCAATGATCCCCTATTCTGTAACACCCTCAACATATCTTTCCCATGATGTTTGTCCCGTGACTGCTTTCATGTCACAGTTCTTTTTAAAATAATCTGAGAATAGAAGAATATGAAAGAAAAGGAAAATGTAGAAGAAGAGGAGTGAAAAGTATTTTCCTCAGTTGTGGGTATTGCTCATCTCCATCCTGCCAGTAGAAAATGGTGCCTCTGAAATTTAAGTTGCCCAGAATCTACAGGGTCAGAATGGGTTAGCTAGATCATACAGCACTATCTTAATATACACCCAAGTCTTTACTTCATATCTTCATGAAAAGTTTGAACCATAGGTAGGAATAAAGGCCCTGTGTCTATCCTTGTCCTTTACTTGAGATCTAGGCTTATCCAGATTCAGCTTGGAGAAACTAAGCTCTCATTAGGGGAAGTAGACTTCCCCTCTCACATTCATTGGCTCATATATTCATTTTGACTACTCCAAGGACAGTTGCCTTTTGGCTTCTAGTATAAGATTGCTTCTCAGCAAGGGTTGGGGAGGGGGAAGCAAAAATGGAACCATAATAAAATGTAAGTCATATATGAAACAAGATGTTTTATTCCCACACAGAAAACAGAATGCTAAATAATAATCAGAACAGTTAAAATAGAATTCGGTAACAGATTGCTACTAATAAAATCAGTTGTGATACATTCTTCAAGTCTAATAGGAATATATGTCATATGTTTCTTTCCAAGGGTTCAAATCTCTTCCCTACAAATTTAGTCTCATCTTCAAAAGCCACCCAAATGATTCTAAGCCCCCAAATCATCTAGAAATAATTTCCTTCTTCTTATTGAGTTCCAAGTCTTTTTCCCTATTCTATTTTGTGTTTTATAATCATCCCTCTGAATGAATTAATGAAAAATTGAAAAAAAAAGGTTCAGGTACTTACTCTATGCAAAACAAAACAAAACAAAACAAAACTATACCGAGCACTGGGAATACAAAAGGAAAAGAAAGATAGTCTCTACTCTTATGGAGCTCACATTCTAAAAGGGGGATATAACACATATATGAGATTTTGGCTCTAAGCCATATGGCAAGGTCCTGTGATCCTTAGGGTATAACAGCAGAACAGATGGTAACAGTTTTCTTTAATATCACCCTATTAATAATGCCATATTCTTTTTCTTTTGTTCTGCTGAATCATTTGACAATACCAAGGACTTTGGTAGGAGAATTATTTTTCCCTCATCTTCAGTGACTGCTGAGGAGGTAGGAGCTAAAGCACCTGCAAAGGAAGTTTCCAGGTTCTATCTCCTCAAAAGTTTTCCCTAGATTATGGTTGCAAGATGCAGGCTGGAAGCACAGCTGGTGTATGAGAAACAGTGAGGCTCTTGGGCTCTTGGGCCAGAAGCCAGAAATGGTTGAAATAAATAAAAAAAAGAACATTTTGACTACTTAAAAAAAAATTTTGCATAAATGTTTACCACTATTCAAAAACCATTTGTAAATCATGAAATTCACTACCTGCAGTTAAAAATTCCATTCATAACATTAAAGATGTAAAAATACAAAACTTATCCCATTGTCTTGTTCAATAAGAAGACAAGGTTTAATGTTCAACTGACCCACAGGAACATTGTGTATCTAGGAAGTATTGAGAGAACATTTCTAGAGAAGGCAAACAAGGGTTTATCACAGTAGTATGTGTACTGTCAAGCTATATAAAGTAATGCCTGTCAAAGTCTAGTCACTTCACAAGCTGAATGAACAAAAGATGATGGAGTCCCTAGAGAATATGTACTAAACTTTCCCGTTTGGGTGTAACTATATTTGAATGACCACATTTTGTGCATCATTTCTCACCTTTTCTTTTTTCCATGTTCATCTTGTTTTATTTCTCTTCATAGCTTCAAGAGTGATCAATCCTGCTTTGCATAATTCATCATCTAAATAGAAGTAACTAGTGAGAGTCCAGAGCTTAATAGATTCTATTCCAGGCTATGCTTAGATGGCTTTATCTTAAGGAAGATTGGGGAATGAGTCATCCTGGCTAAGTGCCTCCGGGTTCTCATTTGTTTAATGCTCAAGTCACTTTCCCAGAGCCCTTCTCTCCTTTGCTTTTGTTTCTGTGCTTAGTGGGCTAAACAATGTCTTTCTGTTTCTGCTTCTGTTGCATCCTGTGGCTGTCTTGGCACCTAATATATGTAAAACAAATAAGTACCACAAACACTTAACAAGCATAGCAATTAGACTGTAAACACTGCTTGCTCTCCTCTATAACATTTTGGGGGAGGGTGGAGAAGTGCTGTTATTGTGGAAGAACCACTTCTAAGTTGGGTATAATTACATTTGTTTGATGTTTCTGTTTTTACCCTCCTCCCTCTTCAGGCCCAGAAGCTTCCCAGCATCACTTTCACATCACAAGTCCTGTTGTCTGTATGAAATTTTGTTCTTATATAGCACACTGTGCTTGACTCCCGTGTTTCACCTTGTAACAGTTGTAAAGCCTTCCACAGTAGGTAATCTTCACACCATATGTGCTGCAACCACTATTTGCCAGTGTGTGAATTACAGGACATTTCAGCTTTGTATGTTTTTCCTTTCTTTGTTGGAGAATCATAAAGTCTTAAGAACTATAGCAATAATCTTTGGTCCTTGTTTATATAACACCTCAGACACCAGGACACAAAGTGTTTCATAAATATGAACGTAAAACTCTTCACTTGGCTTTGCAGGTAAGTGCTAAGGATTTTTGTTCCATTTTATAAAGGAGGAATTGTCAATCAGCCAACAAGGATTTATTAAGTACCTACTATTTTTCAGGTGCTGTGGTAAGCCCTGGGGACACAAAGAAAGGACTCCCCCCCAAATGAAATGACAGTTCCTGCTCTCAAGGAGCTCATAGTGTAATGCAGGAGGCAACATGCAAACAGCTAAGTATAAACAGGATATATATGGGCTAAGTTGGAGATTATATTAGAGGAAAGGCACTAGGGAAGGCATTAAGGAGGACCAGCAAAGTCTTCTTAGAAAAGGTTGCCCTTTAGCTGAGAGAAGCCTGGTAAGCCAGGAATTGGAAATGAGGCATGAAAGAATTCCTGGCAAGGTATATAGTCAGTGAAAATGCTTTGAAATGGGAGAAGCAATGTCTTGTGTGAGGAACAGTAAGGACATTAGTGTCAATGAATCAGAGTAAGGAGATGCGACTGGAAAAGTAGGAGGGGCTTTGGATGCCAAACAGCGTATTACATTGCATTCTACAGGTGATAGGGAGCCACTGGAGTTGATTTCTTCATTTTCCATCTGGCTGTACTCTTTGGAACTTTAGATTTCTCCATGCCATCTCCATCATGCCCCAGGAACCACATTGGGAAATCCCATTATCCCAAATGATCCAGTTAGCCTCTGTATTCACAGAGTGCCTTCTGCTGTCTTATTTGGAGGACAGAGCCATGAACTCTAAAACCTCCATTTAAGAAGAGGGCACAGACCAGTTATCACATTATTTACCAGCTTTCTCATTCTTTTGGATTTCCTTGAGCTGCTCTATCATAACATTGTGCCTCATGAATTTCATCAATGAAAAATCTCATCATCCTCAAAAATCCAAACTGTCTTGGTTCTCATATCTCATCAGTCCCCTTTGACCATAGGATTTAGAGGGAAGATCCATGAACTCCAAAACTTCCATTTAAGGAGCAAGCCTCAGCCAGGCCAGTCTCTTCATTTCTTACCTCATCGCACTTTTTTGGACCTCTTTGAATTTCTCCATCATGCTATCTTCTTCCACCTGTCATCTTTCTCCTCATCCTCTCTTTTCAGCTTCCTTTTGTGTGTTATCTTACTCAATTAAATTGTAAGCTCCTTAAATGTAGGAACAGTCTTTCTTTTTTGTATTTGTATTTATATGTCCTGCGCTTAGCACAATGCCTAATACATAGCAAGAAATTATAAATGTTTATTGACTAACTGACTGATTCAATAGAAGAGGTGATATGATAAGATTTATACTTTAGGGAGATCAGTTTGGCAGTTGACTTGAGGATGGATTGGAGAGGGAAGAGATTTCAGTCACAGAGGCTAACAAAAAAGTCTAGGATGAGGAAGGAGAGAGTTCTAGGTGCTAGTGAATGTGTTCAGTGTAGGGATATGAAGTCTTATTTAGAAGAAATACAAGGAGATCATGTCACTGGTTTGAAGAACAAATGGGGGGAGATTTTAAGGTGTAAGAAGATTGGAAATGTAGGCACTGAGAAGTTAAATGACTTCTCTAAGGTCAAACAGCAACTCAGCAGCTGATTTGGGGTTATACTCTTCTTTGGTGTTTATTTAATACGTTTTCATTACAAATAAATTTATTTTTACAAGCACTGATGTGTTTCATTGTGTGTGGGGGAGGAGGTATCTTAAAATGTGTGTACTGGCTATTTTATGTCAAAATGAAATTAAGTTCCTTGTTGCGAAGAGTTGCTCTAGTGATTATAATCATTATAATCAGATATTTACTAAGCAATTACAATGTGCCAGGCACTGTGCTCAGTACTATAGATAAAAAGGCAAAAAACATATTAAAAAAAAACCTTTGAGGACTTTGTACATATATGCATAAGTACATTTATATATATGTAGTATATACAACTGGCTATAATGGATATAAAACCTGACTTGGACTAGGGAAGGCCTGAGCAATTCAGTTTGACATTTCTCACATTTATTGTTTGTGTGACCCTGGATAAGTCAACCTTCAGTGCCCCATGCAACTTTCTAATACAATAAACTTTAAAGGAGGTAATAACCTATATCAATAGAGTGAATTTTCTTTTGCTAACATGAGCTGGAGAAGAAGACACTCTAGCATTTTTACCAAGAAAGCCCCATTGGGGTAACAAAGAGTCAGACATGACTAATTAACACACACACTTGAACAAAAACAAAAAACAAACAAAACTCTTGAAATCACGGGTGCAACCCCTTTCAAAAATGGTACTAAGTGTATTTAGCACTCTCCTAGACATTATTGATATAGAAAGAGTGGCAAAAACTGAATTTCCAGGCTCCAAAGAAAAACTTTCCTAGTCTTCTCATATCTCTTATTCTTATTTCCAGAAGCTGCTCCCAGTAAAATAATAACTATATTCCAAATTACTGCAAATGCTTATGTACTTGAAAAATTTCATTCATTAATCCTAAATGATGTTAATGGATTAAATGTTTACCCTACTTCTTATGGACCTTATACGATGCCCAGGCTGTCTCCCCATGCTTGCAACTCTCTCCCTCCTCTTCTCTATTTCTTGGAACCTGTCCCACAGTTCAAGTACCATCTCCTTCAAAAGGCCTTTTGTGATTATTTCAGTTGTTAGTCTCCCTCCCCTGCAAAAAGTACAGCATTATTTTTACATATATTTATTTATCTTTTTATGTGGTATATTATTCCAACCTAATCTCACTCCTCCCCACACACCAATACAAACTTCCCTTGCACACCCCTAACCCTTCATGTGATCCCATTTTGGGCAAAGACTATTTTGCTTTTGCTTTTGCACCCTCAGCACCTAACTCAGTGCTTGTTATGTAGTTAAGTGTTTTATAAATGCTCTTTGATTGATAAATGTTTGGAAAGAAGCATGTCAACTCTGTTAAAGAATTCAGAATATGCAGATATACATGAAATACAGAAGGTCAGAGTTCTAATTACTGCTCTGAAAGCTACTTAACACCTGTGCCACCCTAAAGCAATGACTTAACTTTTCTGCACCTCAGTTTTTTTTTCATGTATAAGATGAGAGAATTAGACTAGATGATCTCTATCAAGTTCTTCATCTGTAGAATGAAGGGAATGGATTAGATGATCTCTGATATCTCTGAGCTCTCCATGTGGGATATGATTATTTTGAAGTGACTTTAGAGGGTGTCTTAAGTCTCTTAGGACACTAGAGCCAAGTGTCATTAGGCACCTCCAAATATATACTATATTTTTAGAGTGCCATTTATAGGGTTTAGAGCTGGAAAGAAACAGAGATAATTTAGTGCAACTTCTTTGTTGTAAAAAGGGAGAAACTAAGATCTAGACTTCCTAAATATTAGCCATAAGAGCCAGAATCAGGGTTAGGAGCATTGCTATCAGAAGTTAGGGAAGGATTATCCTTAAGAACCTAGACTAGTGTTCCATGAATGTTACTTAGGTCGAAATGGCGTGCCCTCTCATAGACATCTCCAAAAATTTAGCTTCTACCAAATACTTAGTGGTGAGAATTACCAATAAGAAGAAAGTTGCTATCTTTAATGGACAGACCCCCCCCATAACACTTTAGATGTGAAAATCTTATATCATCTTGGAGAATGGAGTGAATAAACTATTAAAATATAAGCATAATCATAAGCCAAATCTTTGTTCTTGATTAGTTGGATATAATGTTCATCCATAAAAAAAAAACTTATAAACAATTTTTTTAATTGGCTTTTGCCATACCCAATATTCCAAATCTTTAAACTACTTGCAACTGGAAAGATTTCAAGTCAATATCATGGAGGGACAGACTGAGGTATGTGTATGTCATCCTTGCCATCCTATCTACCGAAGGTGAACCAATGATGTTTTGAATAAGCATGTAGAAAAGAAGTTTATTTTTTGTTGTTGTTCAGTCATGTATGACTCTTCCTGACCCAATGTGGTATTTTCTTGGAAGAGATACTGGAATGGTTTGCCATTTCCTTCTCTAGTTCCTTTTGTAGATGAAGAAACTGAGGCAAAGAGGGTTAAGTGACTTGCTTAGGGACACACAGCTATTAAATATTAGAGGCGAGTTTGATCTCCGGTCTTCCTGACTCCAGGACAACAGCTCTATCCACTGCACTACCTTATACCCTGGTAATATTATTCAGTTATAAAAATAAGGTTTTTTTTTCTACCTGCATAATAATCTCTTGAAAATTAAATATGGAAGAATAGCAATTGGATAATGACTTATTCTGTTTCTAATTTGAAAACTATTGAAAAGGTGTGAGAAGAATGAGATAATACTGGTATTTATAATCATATATGCCCCTCAAAGACATTGCTTATGTCACACAATAGTTGAGTAGGGAGGGTAGAATTGGCCATGCCTAAATAAAAGAATATTTTAAAAAATAATATAGTGACCATGATTTAGGTTGTTTACATGCCCTGAGACCATGAGATGGTTTGGCAGAAGCCCTGAAATGTCAAACTGTTTCTACCAGAATGAAACATTCTGGTAGACCTATTATTGTACTGATAGTAAAAGGGCTAATCCTACTAGTCCAAATCCCATTGCTGTATCCACCGATTTGGGTTAGTACCCTAGCCAATGTGGTGTAACTGTTCCTTTGGATCTAAGAAATGGATGGGATAAGATTACAAGCTACCCTTTCTGGAAACTGTTATGATGACCAGCTTGTCTTAGAGGATGGTAAGAGCAAGTGTGGCTACTATGAATCAGATAAAACAAACCCCACCTGATAGAAATGTCTCAGCATAAACACACAATGATGCAGAATTTGTTTTCAAAGCACTTGGCCAATTTCCTGTCTGATGCTAGCCTGATCCCATATTTCTTAATATGTAGGGTTCATATATTTATCATGAAAATATGGGAGCACCAGTGACCCTTCCAAATACAAAACAGTGATGTGTTTATACTTCTTCAGGGTCTTTGTCTGATGCCTTGTCATGACATAAGGCTGACCCTGAGTTCATATGCAATTCATAAATAAGCTCTGGCTTCTACTATTATGGAAAGGCTTTCTATATATAACTGGCAAGAATACAAATCTGTTTTCTGAGGACCCTAGCTAATTATACAAATGCACATCACCATAAGGCCGTCCACCTGATGACAATTTTTTTTAGTCGTAGCAACACTTGAAAATGAAAAGAAAAATAGGCCTTAGTCCTGTCTGCTGTCTCCCTTCTTTAACTTCTGTGTTAATTGTGGGAGAGTGGCAGATGAGAGACAGAGTGTTCTAAGAATGATACAGTTTTTAGATCATTTGAAATTTAAGATTGTAGAGAAGTTCTATGAAGAACATGATCAAATCTTCTAAAACAAATAGACATATACTTTGATATTTCACTGCAGTGAGAAAGCATCCAGAAGTTTAAACAATGTAAATTAACTTACACAACAAGTAGTACAAAATAGCCCAGAAAGCAGCTTAGTCAGCAAATGTCTGACTTACTTGCCAAATGGAGATGACTGCCAAAGGCAACACTGGGTTAGACTATAAACTAATCTGTAAAATTTTATGAAGAAGGATGATGGATGATTATGAGCATTATTGTCTCATAAAACAGAGAGAAGCACTGAACTACAAAAACAGTTTAAAATTTGGCAAGATATCCAACTAAGCAACGTAATCCCTAGGGCATTTAAGGATGAAAATGGAAACAGGACATGAACAAAGGAAAAATGGAAAATATTTTTGAAAATAATTTTAATGAGTTATTTGCTCCATCAAGAATAGTGGAACTGCCACATTTACACCCAACATCACAATCCTTGAGGTGCTTATAAATTAAACCAGGTATGTACAGAGGAGGTCCATGGTGGATGAGGGGAATACAGTTGTGAAGAGTCCCAAAGGACAAGGTTTTTGAAGAAGAGAAAGATCAAAAAATATATGAGGAAAAGAGGTGTGAGGAAAAAAAATCTTGGATTTATCAATACAGAAAATAGTGACATCAATAACTACTGATGATGATAAACAAATAAACAAATCATTCAAATATCTTTGAGAATTATTTGTACATGAATGGATGGCATCCTGGAACAGGGCATTAGCAGGGAACAAGAAGACATTCACAATGGATCATATCTTTACCATCTAAAAATTAACTGAATTGTGTAGAGACTATAAGATCATATTGTGCTTATTGCTTGTTGATTATCAAAAGCATTTTTTCCAGTAGCTAATAACTTGATCAGTAAGCATTTATTAGAAATTTATCATGTGCCAGGCACTGTAATAAGCTTTGGGGACCCAAAGAAAGGCAAAGTAATAACATCATCAACAACAATAAAAGAAAAAACAAAATAGCCCCTACTCTGAAGGCATTCATGGTCTAATCGGAGTGGCAAAACACAAAGACTTGGAACAAATAACATGTACGGGATAAATTGGAGACAATTTAACTGGGAAAGACTTCTTGCAGGATGGGAGACTTTTAATGAGATCTGAAGGAAGCAAGGAAAGTGAGGAGGTAGAGATGAAGAGTGACAGAGTTCCAGGAATTGGAGTAGCCAGTGAAAATGCACAAGTCAAGACATCACCTATGTTGTTATTGGTCACCTGTGATGTCATTGGTCCTTTTGAAAACAAAGGACTAATAGCAACAGAACTGGAGTAATGTGATAGAGTGTCTTGTATGAGGAAAGGCAAGGAGGCTCTTGCCATTAGATTTTAGAATATGTAAAGACTAGAAAGTTAAGTAGGGGCCAGGTTATGAAGGGCTTTAAAAACCTAACAGATTTTTTTGATTCTAGAGGTAATTGGGAACCACTGTAGTTTATTGAATAGGAGAATGACATTGTCAGACCTGTGCTTAAGGAAGATTAATTTGACAGCTTGGTGGTGGTTGATAGACTGCAGTGGAGAGAGACTTGAGGTAGGAAGACCATCCAGCAGGCTTGCAGTAGTCCAGGCATGAGGTGATGAGGACCTACACCAGGGCTGTGGCAAAGAAGGTGGAGATTTGCCAACCAGTTTACATGTAAACTCACAACAAATCTGTGAGGCAGGCACTGCAGTTACTATTTCCACTTTTTAGATAGAGAAGAATATAAGAATTCAGTAACTTTTCTAGGATCATACAACTATGTCAGAGGTTGAGTTTGAACTTTTATCACTGACTTCAAGTCCAGGACTTATACAGTATGTAAGACTGCCTCAAATAGGAGTTCATGAACAGATGTTTTTTCCTCAATACTAGAAGGAATTAAAAATAGCCACCTCCTCCTCTTTCTCATCCTCCTCCTCTTCCTAATCTTCCCCTCTCACTCACTATTCATTCAGAATAGTTTTCAAGTCTTGTTCTTTCAGAGCAAATTTCTAACAGAAATTTAATTCCCACCCTGTACCAAAAATGAATTTTCTTTTTTGAAATAAATAAAATGGTAGTAGAAGTTCAGTATGGGAGTGGAAGAGTGATTCTAAAATTGACAGAAACCATCTTTTCTATACTATTGATTCTTCAACTATGAACAAAAATTCTCATGACACAGTAAGCCACAGTGAAAGCAGTGACTCAGAAAAGCAGGCCAGTGAATGAAGAAAGGACTGCTATGGTCAAGAGATACCCGCCTTATTCTTCTCATATAAGCCTCAATATGTGGATAACTCCCTTCCTTTCCCAGCCTATGATACTTTACCACTTCACTCCAGTAATTATGAATAAGGCTTTCCTTGCTTTTCAAAGTGTTTGTCTCTATCAGAATAAACTGGCGTGCCTTAAGTAGAATGCATGGCTGGCAGCCATTAGATATTAACATTTTTGGGCCAGGGAGTGCCCCTCTGGCCAAACTAGAAGAAATGTATTTCCCTACCAATTGATATTATAGTGGAAAGTCAGAAAAAGATGTTTCAAGCGTTTGCTTCTTCTATGTACTCCTTCATTGCAGAAACTATTCCTTATTCTGTAAACTCCATTGAAGATTTTTTGTGGAGGGTGGGGGTGGGAGTGGCAGTGGGAGACACTTCCAGAATAATAAAAAAACCAAATTATTTAAATATATTATATATATATATACATATATATATACATACACATATATATATATACATACATATATATATATATCTGTATTTTATAGAGAAATATATAACCTATAATGTAATATGTATATTATGAGGAATAACATATTATAAATGTGTATATATATACATATGTGCATGAAAACATAGATATACTTTACTATATAAAGGGAAATCTCATCCACCTCCTTCCAATTTTAAACAACAGAATTTTGTAAAAGGTTTTGTTTTCCTAGGACAAGTCTGATAGATTCAGCAGAAACCTCTTGTCAGTTCTGTGTATGGTGCAAGCTAAATGTTCTTGTGATGACTTTAATAATTTGTGAATAGAAAAGAGAAAAACCCTGAAAGGACTAGAAGAGTTTTCAAATATGGTAATGATAACAACAAAAAAGTAACATTTATATAGTCCAGTATTTTTTTTTTAACTTTTTTAGTGTCATAGTACTTTTTAACATTTGGTGAAGCTTAGGCCTCCCTTCTCAGAATAGCATTTTTAAATACATACAACACCTAGAATTACCAAGGTAAAATATTATGGCAAAATCCAATTAATGTTTTTTTAAAGTTTGAAGACTTTAAGAACTTTTGGCATAGTGCATCAAAGTTTTCAGAGCACTTTACATAGTGAATATATTTGAGCCTCACAACTACCTTATGAAGTAGGTGTTAACAGATATTTTTATCTCTAGCTTAAACTGTCTCAAAAAGGTTAGGTGATGCCCTTGTAAAGGTTAGTCAAAATTTGGATCCAGTACTTGAAAGCCACAACAATGTCACTCTAACCTTAAATAATAGGAGTGAAAATAATTTAGGAAAAGATATTATTGTTGTTCAGTCACATCCAACTCTTCATGATACCATTTGGGGTTTCCTTGGCAAGATGCTGAAATGGTTTGCCATTTCCTCCTCTAGATTATTTTACATATGAGGAAACTGAGGTACACAGGGTTAAATGACTTGCCCAGTTCATTT
Organism: Phascolarctos cinereus; assembly: GCF_003287225.1. NCBI lineage: Eukaryota > Metazoa > Chordata > Mammalia > Diprotodontia > Phascolarctidae > Phascolarctos > Phascolarctos cinereus. Next base: position 188,725,637 of record NW_027555847.1, read on the forward strand.
AGCTGGTAAGTGTCTGAGGCCAGATTTGAGCTCAAGTCTTCCTAACTCCAGGCTTCCTGACTTAACTCTATACACTGCACCACCTAGCTGCCCTATATCCTTCATTAGAAGAAGAACAGGCAGATTCCTAAGAGCATGTGAAGGGGACCCATGTGGATGTCTAGTGAACCTACTTCTAGATATTTGGATGATATGGAACTGAGAGACCTGGCTCTCCATTTAAGAGCACGTGTAGTTATTATACAAGTATTTCCTGTCTACTTATGAAAAGACCTTTTGGTTGTCATCTGGCACTGCCTATGAAAGTCTTGAAGAGAGGTTTGCTTTTTTTCTTCCTTTAGCCACACACTGTCAAGATGACACTAACTTTCAGAGTCCGATAAGGGTGCCTTTGCCCCCATCAGTCCATGAATATACAGACTCTTAGGCAAGCATTTATGGAAAGAACTTTTTTCACAGTTTTTCCTAGTAGAGAAGGGTTCCTTGCGGATGTAACCAGCAATTGAATTTTTACATTAACCAGTCAAAAATAATTTATTAATCTCAACTCTGGGCCAGGCACTATATCAGACTCTAAGGATACAACTGTAATAGTTCTTAGCTTCATGGATCTTACATAATTTCAGGGGAGGCAACATGTATATAAAATAAGTGAGGTGAAGGGAAGTGGAGCTTGAAGGTTTTGTTAGATTGATAGAACTTCCATACTATTATTTCATCTTATTTTTGATTTATGGATTAAAACAACCATTTCTATAACATGTTACAATAAAAAGATGATTGCATATGAAACTGTAAATCTACCATGTACAATTTGCTATTCTTTTCAAATCTACAACAAAATTATCCTGTAACTTACTTTTTTTCTTCCCCTCTCCCTTAGGGATGGCTACCATTAGACACGAATAGGCATACACACATATGCATGTATGTATGCATATCTACATATACATATATATGTAACTTTATTCTATACATACTTCTGTTTATCATTTCTTTCTCTGGATGCAGATAGCATCTTTCTTGATATGCTATTTAGTTCCATGCCATTCTAAGAATTTAAACAGAGAAGTGTTAGCCTCCAGAGGAGATGGAAAACTGGAGCTCTGGATCCAGGAGACAACTACCATTAAATTGGTTCATTTTATAGGTTGTATGATCATAAGACCATAGTTCTATAGTTGAAAGGGCCCATAGAGGTCATTGGTCCATAAGCCCTAATTTTATAGATGAGGGAACTGAGGAGGTTAAGGGACAATCACTCACATAGGTAGTTAGTGTCAGAGAAGGAAGATAACCTCTAGCTCAATTGTCTTAGACAAATCCTAACTAGGCCAATGCTATTCCAGACCACAAAATTTATACCCTCTTGTGGATTTTGTGGAATATCTTGCATTCTTGTCCTCAGTTCTTTGTACAATACTTCTATGTCAATGTTGACCTTTTAGTGTAGACTTAGATATTATAGTATATAGAGAGAATGATTCTACAGAATGCTCTGAAACTTTCAAATACTGCTATAGACTTTGGTTTTATATCACAAGCTTGAGTATTTTAAACAGTGTATATTGATTTCTTTAAAAGCTCCTGGGGAAATAGCATACCAAAAACATATCTCATGTTATCAAATAGTGAAATCAAACAAACAAAACCCCCAACAACCTAAAAAGCGTTATTCTTTTTTTCATTCTTTACAGGTCTGAAAGTACTATTTTTGCATTCTTTTTCTTCCTAAGTAAACTCAGGATTTTTCTTCCATCTTTACAGGATGTAAATCATCTGAGATAACACAAGAATCACACTTTTTTTTTTTTAGGTCTCAAGACATTGAGATTGTCTCACACATAGTGTCACTTTGCTCTACACTATTTTTTTATGTAAATTAAGATTAGAATGAGAGAAGTATAAGAAAAACTTATCATGAGATTTTTCTTCCTGAGAGGTTTGGATAATGCAGGTCTACCTTGGTACAAAACTCATCAGTGAATCAGACTTAACCTTAAAACCTTTGGGATTCACCCTCACTGATGATCAGAACTTGAAATAGCTTCCCCCTTAACCATTTAAAAAATGAAACACTTTCTGAAGTCAAAATACTGCTGTTCTATCTTTCCTCTCTGGAAAAAGGGAACATTAACAAGTGAGTTAAAGGAAAAATGAAAAGGACTCAGTCCCTTAATGTCTACTCTATTGATGAACCATGGCACAATCAAATTTCATGAGAAAAAGTGATTGAACTTCTCACAGAAAAATGCCATAAGTCTTTATGATGAAAAGCATAAATTTTTTTTTCTAAAAAAGGCATTTTAATTTAATCAAAATATTTGTTAAACACTTTGAAGTGCAAAGAATTATAACAGGTAACAAAACACTGCTAAGAAGGGTTACTATGAACACAGTGATATTTATAAAACATCTATATTATTAGAATTATATATTTAATATTATCCTGTTTTTCCTGTATTTTACAGCCAAAGGTAATATGTACAAGTTCTTTTAAAATATTTATATTTATTTTATTCTGAACTTAAGAAATAAAACAAGCATTTCCATAACATAGAATAGAAAAAAAGATGATTGTACATGAAATTGGAAATCTATTATATATAACTTGCTATCCCTTTTAAATACTAGTAAAGTTATGTAACTTTCTTTTTCCCTCTTTTTTCTTCCCTGCCCCACCCTGAGATGGCTACCATTAGACATGTATATGTGTAAGTTGTATGTATCTATATATCTATATATAAAATATAATTATATATAATATAAAGATGCATAAAGATATCTATATACAAAGATAACATGCATATATAAAACTATTCTATACACACTTCTATTTATCATTTCTTTCACTGGATGCAGATAGCATCTTCCTTCATATGTCCTTTGTAGTTATTTTGGGTATTAACAATACTCAAAATGACTTAGTCACTCAAGACTGTTCTTAAAACAATATTGTTGTTACTATATACAATGTTCTTGGTTCTGGTCATTTCATTCTTCATTATTTCATACACATTTGTCCATGTTTTTTCTAAGATCATAGAGCTCATTATTTCTTATTGCACAGAAGAATTCCATCACAATCATGTACCATAATTTATTCAGCCATCCCCCAAGTGACAGGCATCCTCTCTATTTCCAGTTCTTTGCCACCACAAGGAAAGCTGCTAAATAATTTAAAACATATAAGTTCTTTCCTTTTTTGCCTACTTGCCTTTGGAAATAGACCTAGTAGTGTTATTGCTGAGTCAAAGGGTATAGGCAATTTCATAATTCTTTGGGCACAATTTCAGATTGCTTTCCAAAGCGGGCAGATCAGTTCACAGTTCCACCAACAATGAATGTATCCCGATTTATCCACATCTACTCCAACATTTGTAGCTTTCTTCTTCAGTCATTTTAGGCAATCTGATAGGTGTAAAATGATATTTCAAAGTTGTTTTAATTTACATTACTCTAATCAATAATGATTTAGAGCATTTTTCAAGATTCTCAGATAAAGGTCTCATATTTCAAATATATAAAGAACTTTGTCAAATCTAATATATTATGAGTCATTCCTCAATTGATAAATGGCCCAAGGATATGAACAAGCAGTTTTCTGATGAAGAAAACAAAACAACATATATGATTTCTTACAGCATCCAGCCTGCCATATGATGAATGGTTGAAGTAGCTGGGAATATTAATCCTAGAGAGGAAAAAAGAACTTAGGAGGGACATAATACTGTATTCAATTATTTTAATTGCTATTATTATCCTTGTTCTGCTTGGCTCCAGAGGGCAGATCGAGGGACAATCCATAAACCAAGTCATTTATTAAGTACATCAGATATTGTGCTAAGTACTGAGAATACAAAGAAAAAGAACAAAAGAGCATTCTTTTTCTCAAGAAGCTTAAATTTTAATGAGAACAATGTATGTAAATCAGCACATATGACATAAATAAAGAAGCCAGATGGCCTTACACAGAATGGAATTGTCTGTGGTGAGGACTGGGAAAAGCATCCTAGAAGAGGTCAAACTTGAGTTGAATCCAAAAGGGAAGCTGAGTCAGAGGTTGATAGGGAGATGGGTCTAGCCAATAGGTTTAGCCAGTGCAAAGGCAGTCTTTGGACAATTGTGTGGGAGGAAAAGCAAGTTGGCAAGTAAGGCTAGATGATAGGGAAAAATATGTTAAAAGAATGGAAAGACAGAAAGCCATATTTTTAAATAGCTTTTAAGTGCCCAAAGAACAAAGTTAGTATTTGATCCTAGGGGTACTAAGGAGCCAATGGAGTTTATTGAATAGGTGAGTGACATGGTAAGATATAGACTTTAGGAAAATCATTTGGCAGGAATGTGGAAGATGACTGAAATAGGAAGAAACTTGAAATAGTGGGTACAAATTTCAAAGAAGCAAATTTAGGCTTCATGTAAAAAAAATCTAACAACTAGAGGTATTAGGGGCAGCTAGATAGTGCAATGGAAAGAGTACTGGCCCTGGAATCAGGACATGACTTCAAATCTGACTTCTGTATGACCCTGGGCAAGTCACTTAACCTTGATTGCCTCCCAATAAAGAAAGATACAACAACAACAAGAAGTAAAGTTATCTAAAAATGTAATGGGCTCTCTCAGAATTTTCTGTGTTTCCCCCTCATTGGAAATCTTTATGTAAAAGCTGTAATACTACTTGCCAGGTATTTGGTATGGGACACTCCTCAGATTTGAGAAACTAGATATTCTAGAAAAGGAGTTTTTAACCTTAGTTCACCTAAGGGGTTACATTGTTGGGGTCTGAGTGCCACTGCTTGTGATTGCTTTGGAACCTGCTTCTCTCTAATTAGACAGCCCAGGACCTGAACTGGAGAGAAGTGGCTGCAGGTCCCCTCCTCAGTCTATTCTGAATCTCTGACATAACTATGTGACAAAGCTGATGGTTGACACTTACACCTGTTGAGCTATCCTAGGAAGGGTTAAGGGTGAGGAGTGTCTTATATGGGTCTAGGATCTTTATTTGCTCTAGTATACAGCCTCTTCCTGGGTGCTGGAGTGCTTCCTGAGTGTTCCTTGCTGGACCTTGTCCCCATTGTTTACAGACTTCCATCTCCTTATGTGAAGACTTGGTGAAATGGGAGGATGAGAATAATTTGTTCCAAAGGCCATGGAAGTGGTTGAAACAGGTGCTGTGGAACACTTAGAGTTTGGTCAAGTATCAAAGACACCAAGGTCATTCAATGCATTCCAGGCCATCATCAATCATATTAACTTTTGTCCTGCCACTGGACTTTCAGGACTCCAGAAGAGAGAGGAAAACTACTTTTTGCAACTCTGCCTTACTTAAATTCAATTCAATCGTAAGTCAAGACATCAATCCCCCAGTGATTTCATTGTTCCTCTTCATAAACAAAGGACAGCAACATCTCCATATGGACACTTGGGCTGAGTTTGGTTTGTTGCATTTCCTAGATTTGTTTGGAGGATCTTTTGGGTAGAGCTTGCTGGACTGTTTTCTCATACTCCACCATTTTGCTTTTGGTAAACAAATACACACACACACACACACACACACACACACACACACACTTTAATGAGTTCCCTGTGAATCCACATACATTTCTTTACAACACTCCACTATTCTTTCTTATGTAAACCACTAAGAAATCAACTCATGCTGATTTTTTTTTTGAGCCATTAAATTTTATTACTTAAAATATATCTGTGATAGGGATTGCTTCGGGTCTATCTGTACATACAGTATTTCTCTCCCTTGCCCCCTGGGTCCACATATACATGAAATTACAGTGAAAAGTTGGAAATATGATGAAAACCTCATGGAGGCAGAGGTGTTGAGGAGGGGAAAGAATAGCACTAAACCTCAGAACTAGATTGCTGCAATGTCATATCTTAGATTTTGCCTGGTAAATGACCAGGAAGTAAATATCTTCCATGTAGGAGTCAGGGTGGATTATCATGGATTATCATTACCCACTCACAACAAGCCATTACTGTGGAGATTCCTTTCCATTCACACTTTGTGAGCAAGAAACCAAGTACTTGGTACAATAGATTTTGTTGGTAGGGGACTAATGAGGTTAAAATTAGAAGAGAGTGGGAGGAATTGAGAATACAGATTTCTCTATACATACACACACACACACACACACACACACATACACACACATACCAGAAGCAATTCCTAACAAATTTCTGGGTTAATAAGAGCAGCTCAATTGAGAATTGATATTTCAGACCTCACTATTCTACCATGTAAATGATTTATCATTTTGGGTCACATGAAGTTAGGAAGGAGGTGAGCCTAACCAAATAGGTTGTGTGCAAGTAAAAGCCAAGTATGTTAGGAATTTTTGTCCAGAAAATACTGATTCTTTTAGAACCTCTACTAAAGTGAACCTTGGGTATCAGCAGTGAAAGGAATGCTGGGAGCCTCAATACCCAGTGTTTTTAACATAAATGCAAATGGAGGGAACTGGAACAGTTTGATATTGGAGCACCATTTATAAGCTTACATGGAGAGTGCATGCATAACCATTTCCAATCTAATTGTTACCCCAGGAACCACATGAAGCACAGTTAGTACCTATGTGTGAATGTATGTGCTGTGTCTGCTTTTTATATACTTGCCTGTCTTCCTCTTCATTCCAATGTAAGTCATTTGCTCATGTGGAAAGAAACATTCCCACTTTACATAGAATTAGAACTCGGATTCAGCAAAATGGTGGTAGACCAGTCTCTTAGTGAAGGGGATAGCAGTTATCACACAAAGTCTACTTTATAAACTAATTGGATCACAGAACACTTAAGAACATTGAAGTTGGAATCTAGAAGACCTGGATTCAATGTTTTCTTCAGTACCTGTAAAACACTGTGTAAGTAATGTAACAAATCCCCTGAGAACTCTATCTTAGTTTCGTCATCTGTAAAAAGAGAAGGATCAATGTGATGGCCTCTAAGGCCCTTTCTAGCACTAAATCTATGAATCTTAGTATAAGGGTATTTGGTTGCATTCCACCTGAGGAGTCATTAACTCCACCATCATTAATTGAGATCATTAAGCAAAGCTAGATGATCCCCTTATGAGAGATTTTATGGAGGGGATTGGGTTTAAATCATTAAAATTTGAGGTCCTATTCAACTTTAAATTGCATGATTTTATTCTGGAACAGTATCATTGTGGAGGGGGAAAAAGAAAGGAAAGCTTCCCTCTTTTTTTGGAATTGTAATTAAGTTTAAATATTTGAGTTCATCAATTCTGTATTCATGTAATTAGTGTCTTTGGAAGAAGTTTGTTTTCTTCTAGAAGATAGAATAGTGTAAAGGGTAGCAACATTCATACTTCAACTATATTTTCTCCAGCCCCTTTCCACTTTCACCTTTGATTTCCCAGAGAAAGATTTCTTTATTTTTAAAAATGGCTTTGTCCCTCTTTTCCAGGTTACTATAAGAGCAGATTGAGAACCAAAAATAAGCTGAAGACAAGTATTTTGTAGAATTGCCATATTTACACAGTAGCAATGCAAAATACTATAGCATCCAATCTATTTCAACAGAAATATCTATTAATAATTCACCAGAACCATTTTTATCATGCATAATTAAGTGAGCACTATTGAAGAGAGTTCCAAGGGGAAGACATTTACAAGCCAAGGAATAAAGGACAGAAATTATGATTATAATCATTTCATGTTAGAAATTGATACTGGGTGTTACTAATTTCTACTCTAGGACAATGATGGCTGGGGCAGTAATGACTTATCTGAGTTTCTCTCATCTGTTTATAATTACATTCAATATAACTTTGCAGTTACTATGGAAACTAGAAGCCTATAAGGTCTGTTTCTGTCTCACTGCATAGAAGTTTATGTGCATAAATCCTCTCCATTCTAAGATGAAGACAGATTCTGTGTTTTATTAATTTGCATTTTCACTGCATCTTGAATTTTTTTAAAGAAACTTTATAAAGACGGGGAAAATTAGAATTTCTCTGAAGAAACAATTTCCCTTGGGAGTCCAACCTAATAGACCCCAGAGAAGTCTGATTTATTAGTGTGAAAACCAAACAGAATACTTGGCATACCCCAGATTTTACATGAGTTCTTACACTAATTTCTAATTTGAACTGGGGCAAAGCATTGACCATTTACAGCTCAGCCTCCTCAGCAGTACATTAATTGCTTCTCTCACATGGAGGTTAGAAGATTGAACACATTTTAAAACGAGGCAAAACAATGAAATGTTTTCCACTTTTGAAGAGCCTTCAGTTCATGCTCATTTTTCATTCCACATCAGAACATCAACTCAGGGGAGAAATTATTTTAGTTGTTTCTATCAGTTCATTCACACATAGTCAAAACTCCTTTATGGATTTTAAATGGTTGAATGGGTGAAATTGTGGATTGTTTATCTTTGCTATCACTCCCCAAATACTTTGCACAGAGTATTTCACAATCTAGCTCCTTCCTACCTTTTCAGTCTTCTTACACTTTACTTCCCTCTACATATGCTAAGATCCATCTACACTTGCCTTCTTGCTTTCCCTCACACTCAACTCATTTCCCAACTTCACTCACAAGAGAACAGTTTTCCTCTTCACCACTGCCACAAGTCTTCTCTGGCTTCCCTCAAGATTCAGCTTGAATTCCATCTTCTACAGTATGCCTTTTCCAAATTGTGATTTTCCTATTAGATTAGTCCATCTAATATGTATATATAATTTTATGTATATAGTTATTTGTAAGATGTCTCCTTTATTAGAATATGAGATCTTTTAGGTCAGTAACCATGCTTCTGCCTTTCATTTTATCCTAGCACTTGGCATAATGCATGATCTAAAGTTAGTGCTAAATGAATACTTATTGACTCACTACACATAGTAGAAGATTAGTAATGTATTCAATTGAATTAGGTCAATCAAATGATATCAATGTATTTAAAATATCCTCAATGAGTCAATAAAATCGGGAAATTAGAAAGGCATCATGTAGATGGTGTTTGAGTCTTTTCTAATAGGCCATAAAGGGTAAATGTGAAGGGAGTGGTATTCATTCTAGGTAAAGGGGATAGCTAATGAAAAGGAATATATATTGTAGATGGAATTCCATGATTGAGTGATAGACAGCAGTCCAATTTGCCTGATTGTTAAATGGATAATGGGAATAATGAATAATGAACCTGGAAAGACAGGTTGGTGCAGGTTATGAGACTCTAAAAAGCCAAATAGAGGAATTTATATTTTATCTTCAGGGAATTTGAGTCACTAGAGTTTATCATATGAGGGCATGGCATAGCTCTATACTAAAGGATAATGATTTTAGTAACTATATGGAAAATGGCTTCAAGGGAGAAGCATGAGGGAAGGAAGAGCTCATTGTAATTGTTCAGATGATAGATAGTAGGAGCCTGAGCTAAGATGGTGGCTACATAAGTAGAGAGAATGGGTCAAATGTGAGATGTGTTGTACAAGGAGAAATGCCAAAAACTTGGCAACTGATTAGGTATTTGCAGTGAGAGAGACTGAGGAGTTGTGGATAATGCCAAGAATGTGAAGCTGGGAAACTGGAAAAATAGTGGAATTTTTGACAAAATTAGGGACATCAGTAGAGAGAAAGGTTTTTTTGGGAATAATGATTCTGTTTGGAACTCAATATCTCAAGGACATCCATTTTGAAATTTCTAATAGGCAGTTGATGCAGGACTGGAAAGAACTCAGGAAAGATACTGAGGGTAGATAAATAGAACTCTAGGTATTCTGCTAATGAAGCCACCAAATGAGAGAGTATAGAGAGAGAAGGGAAGAAGGCTAAGGACAGAGCTTCAGGTTATACCCACAGGGAGGTGGCATGATATGGGTGATCAACTACCAAAGGAGACAGATAAGGACTTGTCCAATAGTTATAAGGAAAATCAAGAAAGAACAGTACCATTAAAACTCAATGAGAGAGTATTTAGGAGAGAGTCATCAACAATTTCCAATGTAAAAAAAAAGATGAGGAATGAAGAAAGGGAAAAGACGGCTACATATGGCAATTAAGAAATGATTAGTAACTTTGCAGAGAATAGTTTCAGGTGAGTAGTAAATTTAAAAGCTAGTTTACAAAGAGATGAAAAGGGAGAAGTGGAGTTGAGGCAGTAAGCCTTTTTATGTGTTTGGCTATAAAAGGAGGGGAAGATATATCAAATGATACTTTGAAGAGATTATAGAGTCTAGTAAATGTTTTTTTTAGAATATATGAGATAAGCATGTTTGTTTGTTTATTTGTTTATTTATTTTAGGATAGGCAGTGGGGTTAAGTGACTTGCCCAAGGTCATACAGCTAGTGTTATGCGTCTGAGGCCAGATTTGAACTCATGTTCTCCTGCATTCAGAGTCAATAGTTCTTTCTCTGGAGGTGGATAGCATTTCCCGTCATGAGTCTTTTTGAATTGTCTTAGATCATTGCATTGCTGAGAAGAGTTAAGTCTATCAAAGTTGGTCATCACACAATGTTGCATTACTGTGTAAAATGTTCTCCTGGTTCTGCTCACTTCACTCAGTATCAATTGATGTAACTCTTCCCATGGTTTTTTTTTCTGAAATCTGCCTGCTCGTGATTTCTTATAGCACATTAATATTCCACTACATTCATATATCACAACTTGTTTAGTCATTGCCCAATTGATGTGCATCCTCTTAATTTCCAATTCTTGGCCACCACAAAAAAGAGCTGCCACAAATGCTTTTTACATGTGGGTCCTTTCCCCTTTCTTAATCATCTCTTTGGAATACAAATCCAAAATGTAGTGTTATTGCTGGATCAAATGGTACACATAATTTTGTCGATCAGTTCTCAACTCCAACAACAATGCATTAGTGTTCCAATTTTCCCACATTTTCCCCAACATTTATCATCATCTTATTTTGTCATGTTCACCTATCTGCTATGTGTGATGTGGTACCTCAGAGTTGTTTAAATTTGTATTTATTTGATAAATAGTGACTTAGAGCATTTTTTCATATGACTATAGGTAGATTTGATGTCTTTGACTGAAAACTGCCTGTCCTTTGACCATTTATCAACTGGGGAATGATTTGTATTTTTATAAATTTGCCTGAGTTTTCTATATATTTTAGAAATGAGGCCTTTATCAGAGACACTGGCTGTAATAATTTTCTCAGCTTTCTGCTTCCATTCTCATATTGGTTTCATTGTCTTTGTGTATGGAAAAACTTTAATTTAATCAAAATTATCCATTTTGCATTTTACTATGTTCTCTATCTCTTGTTTGGTCATAAATTCTTCCATTTCCCATAGATCTGACAGGTAAATTATTCCTTGCTCTCCTAATTTGCTTATAGTATCACCCTTTATGTCTAAATTGTGTACCTATTTTGACCCTATATTAGTATACAGTGTAAGATGTTGGTTGATGCTTAGTTTCTGCCATGTTGTTTTCCAGTTTTCCCAGTAGTTTTTATCAAATAGTGAGTTCTTATCCCAGAAGCTGGAATCTTTGGGTTTATAAAATAGTAGATCACTATAGTCATTGACTTTGTGTACTTACAGTATTGTTTTGTGTGCTTATCCTATTCCACTGATCCACCACTCTATTTCTTAGCCGGTAACAAGTGGTTTTATAATTGCTGCTTTATGATACAGTCTCAGATCTGGTATGGCTAGGCTATCTTCTCTTGCATTTCTGTTCATTAATTCACTTGATATTCTGGACATTTTGTTCTTCCAGATGAATTTTGTTATTTTTTCTAGCACAATAAATTATTTTTGGTAGATTAATTGGGTATGGCACTGAACAAGGAAATTAATTTAGGTAGAATTATCATTTTTATTATATTAGCTTGCACCCATGAGCAACTGATATTTTTCCAATTATTTAGATCTGACTTTCTCTGTGTGAAAAGTGTTTTGCAATTGTATTCATATAGTTCTTTGATTTGTCTTGGCAGATAGATTCCTAAATATTTTATATTATGTAGAGATACTTTAAATGGAATTTCTCTTACTATCTCTTGCTGCTGGACTTTGTTAGTAATATATAGAAATGTTAATTATTTATGTGGGTTTATTTTACATCCTGCAACTTTGCTGAAGTTATTAATTATTTCAAGTAGTTTTTTAGTTGATTCTCTAGAATTCTCTAAGTATACCACCATATCATTTGCAAAGAGTGATAGCTTTTTTCTTCATTGCCTATTCTAACTCCTGTAATTTCTTTAATGTTTGTAGTACAAGATTAAATAATAGTGGTGATAATGGACATCTTTGTTTCACCCTTGATCTTATTGGAAATGCTTATAACTTAATGCCATTACAAACAATGCTTGCTAGTGGTTTTGGATAGATGCTACTTATCAAGGAAAACTACATTTGTTTTTAATAGTATGTTGTATTTTGCCAAAAGCTTTTTCTGCATATATTGAGATAATCATATGGTTTCTGTTAGTTTTGTTTTTGATATGATCAATTATGTTGATAGTTTTCCTAATATTGAACCAGCCCTACATTCCTGGTATAAATCTCACCTGGTCATAGTGTATTACCCTCAAAGTAAGTTTTTCTTATCTCTTTGCTAGTACTTTATTTAAAATTTTTGCATTAATATTCATTAGTAAAATTGGTTCATAATTTTCTCTGTCTGTTGATTTTTCCAAGTTTATGTATCAGCACCATCTTTGTACCATAAAATAATACTCATTCTTTATGAACCTTTCCCAGATGTATGATAAACCTTGAAGAAATGAAGTCTTGCCAAACCATAAAATAAAGTAGCATGGGAGAGTGGTGGAATAATTAGCAGAATCTGAGGAGCCCTGATTATGTCCTAGTATGCTTCCAGAATGAATTACTCATGTCTGGCTTCACATTGCAATTCTGTGAAGCATCAATAAACTTAGTATCTATAAATTCATTATTAGTTAAAAAACTTGAACCTTTTCTGATTATACCACCTTAAATTCGGGCAAGGAGATGAAGAAGGAAGAAGCAGCTATTGTCTATGTTCTTGAGATAAGAGGGAAGAGTCAACTAGTCTGTCAACAAGTTCTTATGAAATACTTAAAAGAAGGGATAGAGCATAAACTTAGATAATATATTGAAAAATATGTATGCAAACAAATGTAAAAACACAGGAAGAATAAAAACTTCCTTTACTAACCAATAACATAATAGAAAATAATAATCAGCTTAAAAACCATAAACAAAAGTCAAATCCATTTGAGGACTAATCATGACATTCTTAATAATGAATTGGTCAAGGGCAGCTAGGTGGTGCAGTGGATAGAGCACCAGCCCTGGAGTCAGGAGGACCTGAGTTCAAATCTGGCCTCAGACACATAATACTTCTTAGCTGCATGACTGTAGGCAAGTCACTTAACCCCATTTGCCTCACTAAAAATAATAATAATAATAATAATAATAATAATGATGATGATGATGATGATGATGATGATGATGATGATGAATTGGTCAAACAACAAACCATAGAAACAATGAATAATTTTGTGAAAAACAATGATAATTGTGAAACAGCTTATAAAAATTTTTGGAAAGCAACTAAAACAGTCCTTTGTTGGACAAAACAGAAAAGGGGAAGACTAATGGACTAACTACACATAAAATATTTAGAAATTTTTAAAAAAGCAAACATAATAAGCACAGAAAAGAGATATATAAAATTAGAGAAAAATAGATACATTGGAAAAATCTGTAGAGATGATAGAAAAAAAGCCCCCAAAGTGTGCTATTTTAAAATATGTTAACAAAACTGATAAAACTTTACCATTAAAGAGAAGAGAGCAGACCATTAGATTAACCAAATATCAAATGAAGTAGATGAGACCGCAAGAAAACCAGAAGAAATTATTATCAGAACCTACTATGCAAACTTATATGCTAACTAAATTGATAATGGAAAAGAAAGTTACCTTAAATATGAAATATCCAAACTAACAGAAGATAAAATGGAGGTTTCAAATAATGCATTCTCTGCAAAGAAAATAGAACTAGTTGTAAAGAAACTTCCAGAGAATGGGGAAACTTCTTGGACCTGATGGACTGACAAGAGAATTCTATCAAAGCTTTAAAAAACAATTAATATGAAATACAGAAAGAAAAAAATTCATTTTATCAGATAATATAATCCTAATTCTCAGAGCAGGGAAGGATAAAGCAAATAGGAGAAATATGGACCAAAATCATTAATAGATATTGGTTCTAAAATTTTAAATGTAATACATCAGACTACAGAAATTTATAGAAGGAATCATTCATTATGACCAAGTTGGATGTATACAAAGGTTTAAAAATGATTTTACATAAGAACAAAAGAAAAATAATTGATCATTTAAAAAATAAGAACATCCCAGATTACATGATTATCTTAATAGGTTCAGTAAAAAGTCCTTGATAAAGCATAATTCTTATTCATGCTTTTAAAAAGTATAGGCATAGAAGAATACTCATTTTAATATCATAAAAAGTATCTAAAACAAAAGCAAACATGTCACGGACTGAGTAAACAATAAAATGTTTCCCAGTAAATACAGAAGTAAATAAAATAATACCTTTTTTCCTGTTTTAGTTCTAGAAATGTTAGAATAACAGAAAAAAGAGGGAAAAAAAATCAAAGGCACAAAGATAGGCCAATAGGAGACAAAACTATTCTTATTTGATGATGACATAATAATTTATTGAGACAGTGATTCAGCAAAGAAACTAATTGTGACAATTGATAGTTTTAGTGAAATTATGGGTTAAATATAAACATAAGAATCAACAGCATTCCTATATCAAAAGTACAAATTAATTATATGCTATGTGACAAATTATATAAAAATATAAATAAAAAACTATTTCAAATATAAAACAAAATCAAAGAAGGAGCAAAAGAAAGAGCATACCATTCAAAATGAATAAAAATGTTTTTTTAGGTCATAGATGTGCAATCATGTAAAACATTTCCATATCAGTCATTTTGTACGAGAAGACTCAATTGAAAGAAAAAGTATGAAAGTGAAAAATAGAATGCCTCAGTCTGTATTCAAACAATGTCAGTTCTTTCTCTAGAGGCAGATAGTATGCTTCATTATTATTTATCTGGGATTGTCTTGGATCATTGTATCACTGCAAGGAGCTAACTCATTCACAGTTCTTCATCAAACGATGTTGCTCTTACTGTGCACAATGTGCCCCTGGTTCTGTTCACTTCACTTTTCCTTAGTTCATATGAGTCTTTCCAGGTTGAATATATTATTTTTAATCAATCCACCAAAGCACATTCAATATTTCCATAGAAGACTGAAAGAGGAAATGTTATTTCCAGACCACACACTCTATTATAAATTAGCAGCACTTATCAAAACTTTTCACTAATACCATTAATAGGTCTATATCCCAAAAGAGATTAAAAAAAAATAAAAGTACCTATATGTACAAAAATATTTATATTAGCTCTCTTCTGGTGGCAAAGAATTGAAATTGAGGGGAGGCCCATCAGTTGTGGAATGGCTGAACAAATTGCGATATGTGATTATGATGGAATACAGTTGTATTTTAAGAAATGATGAGCAGGATGCTCTCAGAAAAACTTGGAAAGACTTACATGAGCTCATGCAAAGTGAAATGTATTGTGTACAAAGTAACAGCAATATGGTAAGATGTTAGATATTCTTAGCAATACAATGATCCAAGCCATCTCTGAAGGACTTAAGATGAAAAAATGCTGTCCATCCCCAGAGAAAGAAGTGTTGGCGTCTGAATACAGATTGAAGCATCCTTTTTTTTAACTTTTAAATTTTTTCTTGAGTTTTTTTTCTGGTTTATGTTTTCTTTCACAACATGACTAATATAGACATTTTTTGCATGACTGCATGTGTATAACCTATATAGAATTGCTTGCTTTCTCAATGGGGGGCGGGGGTAGGGAAGAAGTAAGAAAGAGAATTTGGAACTCAAAGTTTTGAAAATGAATGTTAAAAGTTGTTTTTACATGTAACTGGGAAAAATGAAACACTAAATAAAAATGAAAAAAAAAACACCTTCCACTATTGGAAAAATAAAGAGTGGTATGGACCACAATAGACAGAAAATAATGAGAAAAAATGGATCTCAATTGCCCAGCTTTACTGAAACTATAAAGTGTTGGGTGGGGGGATTAACAATTTTATAGGAAATGCTGGAAAAACTAAAAAGTAGTATGCAAGAAATTAGTCTTAAATGAATGCCTTTTGCCACGTTTCATAATAATTCAAAATGGATGTATGGCCTGAAGATTAAAGATCATGCAATTATAAAAAGAAAGGCATATTGTAAAGCTACCCATAGATATGGGTAGGAAATATTTTCCCAAATACACAAAAGGTACCAGAAATTACAAAAACAAAAATAGATAATTGTGTTCACATGAAATTGAAAAGCTTCTGTAAAAACAAAACAATGTGATTAGAATAAGCAGAGAAGCAATTCAAAGGGAAAGTATCTTTATGTTGAGTTTTTCAAATAATGGATTTGGTATTCAAGATGTAGAAATAATAAGAGCAAAAGCCATTCTTTAGCAGTTAAGTAGTTAAAGGATATTAACAAGTAGCTCTCAAAAGAACTGGAAACTATTAATAACTATATGAAAGTATGCTCTAAATCACTAACAATGAAAGAAATTAAAGTTAAATCATCTAAGGCTTCACCTGACAATCCTGGTGGGGTAGGGTTGTGGAAAGATTCATACCTTGAGGAATTGTTTTTAGAGTCAATAATTAGTACAACCATTTTGGAAAGCAATGAAAATTATGCAAATAAAGCTATCTATACCTTTTCATTCAGAGATTCCACTTATAAGAATGCAATCCAAGATGGACATTGATTAAAAGAAAGGCTCAATATGTATGAAAATATTGATAGAAAAACTTTTGGTGGTAGCAAAGTAGATGCCCACCAATTCTAGAATGATTAAACAAATTGTGATACATGAATATTAATGGATTATTAGTGTGATATAAAACAAGATAAATATAGAGAAGCAAGGAAAAGAACTTCCATGAATTAATGCAAAGTGAAGTAAGCAAAGAAAACAATATGTACAATAACTATAGCAATGGAAAGGGGACAAATAAAAACCACAGAAAATAGAAATAGAATGTTGCAAAATTAGAAGGAATAACTTGAATTCCAAAGAAAAAAAAACACAAGAAGATAATTTTCCCCATTTTTTGCAGAGGTAGGATATCCACCTCTGGGTGATGTGGGACGTTAAAATTATTTTGAGATGTTTTGCCAGTGTTTTGATTGGTTTTAATGACTGTCTCTTTTTTTTCCCTCTTATCTTAAAAAAAAAGACTTCATTATTTAGGATGGTCCTGTATATGGGTAAGATGCTGGGAAAAATAAAACATTATAAAATAATGTATTAATAACAACAATAATGAATCTTTCTAAGTTTAAAAATAAAATAATTTATTATATCTTTCTTTCAAGTGTTCCAATGTAAATGAGGATCCAAGACAGGCAGACACTTCTAGAAGTTACAAAAATGAACTGAGTAGGGGCAGAATGTTTTGCAACAGTAGACTTGATCAAAATCACATTAAGTTGGAGTATTTTAAGATTAATTTTCAAACATTTCCTTAACTATTACCAAGTGAATTAGCCTTTACTAAGTCCTTTGAGCTCCATATTATTTTTTCTATTATTTATTAATTTATTTTAATTTTCAACAATCATTTCCACAAGCTTTTGAGTTGTAAATTTTTTATCCATCCCCAAGACAGCATACAATCTGATATAAGTTCTACATATACATTCCTATTAAACATATTTTACATTAGTCATGTTGTGAGGAGGAATTAGAACTGATAGGAGGAACCAGAAGAAATGGGAAACAAAACAAAATAGAAGGGAAAAAAAGAGCAAATGGTATGCTTCAATCTGCATTCAAACTCCATATTTCTTTCTCTGGATTTGGATAACATTTTCCATCATGAGACTTTTGGAGATGTCTTAGATCCTTGCATTGCTGAGAAGAGCTAAGTCTATCAAAGTTAGTCATTGTACAACATGGTTGTTACTGTATACAATGTTCTCCTGCTTCTGCTGACTTCACTCAGCATCAGCCCATACAAGTCTTTCCAGCTTTTCTGAAGTTCACTTGTTCATCATTTCTTATAGCATAGTAGTATTCCATTCTATTCATACACCACAACTTGTTCAGCCATTCCCCAGTTGATGGGCATCTCCTCCATTTCTAATTCTTTGCCACCACAGAAAGAGCTGCTATAAATATTTTTGTACATGGAGATCCTTTTCTCATTTTTATGATCTCTTTGGGATACTGCCCTAGGAGTGCTATTGCTGGGTCAAAGGGTATGCACATTTTTATAGTCCTTTGGACATAGTTCCAAATTGCTCTCCAAAATAGTTGGATCATTTCACAACTCCACCAACAATGCATTAGTGTTCCAATTTTCCCACATCTTCTCCAACATTTATCATTTTCCTGTTTTGTCATGTTGGCCAATCTTTTAGGTGTGACGTGCTACCTCAGAATTGTTTTGATTTGCATTTCTCTAATCAATAGTGATTTATGACATTTTTTCATATAACTATAGGTAGCTTAAATTTCTTAATCTGAAAACTGCCTGTTCATATCCTTTGACCATTTATCAATTGGGGAATTGAGCTTCATATTCCAGTTTATGTTATTGTTATAGGTATCCACCTCTCTTTTTGCTCTCCTTTGCATCCATTAAATTTTAAGATCCTTGAGGACAAGTGCTATATTATTTTTCATCTTTGTGTCTTCTAGTTTTACACATAGCAGGAGCTTAATGAATGTACAATTGAACTACAGTGATGATTCTCCAGCAGCCTCCCCCTGTTCCTCATACTTTTAATTAATTCTTTTGTTTTTACCTGCCCAGTTGTACTGCCATCATCATATTGCTTTTTTTTTGATGCACAAAATGTTCCAACACAATTAAATTGTTTATAAAATATGTTTTATGTAGAGTATGTTTAGCCTCCTGGAGGAAAAGTAGCTGTATATGTTCACAGATAATTATTTTAGACCAGATGCATACTTTAGAAAACTGGTTTATTTTCACTGATACATCAAAAATTATATTAGCTATAAATTTACTGGTATAGATAAATTTATAGATCTAAGATTCCTTCTAGCTGTAGTATAAATTTACTGATATAAATAAATTTATAGAATACTTGAGCTGGAGGGGATCTTAAATATCACTTCTTTAGTTCAACCCTGTTCATTTTAATTGGGAAGAACCCAAGAACCAGAAAGGTATTTTGCCCAAAGTCATAAAGATAGCAGCAGAGCTAGATCCACAAAGCAGCTCCACTAATTCCCAAATCAATGTGCTTTGTAGGCTATTCAAAATCTTAAGAGGAATACAGATATAAAAAAGTATTAAAATATTAATTAAATGATAAGAAAAACGGTTTCAGAATGAATGCAATGTTGGCTGCAGAGTGTGCTGCTGATTAAACTCAAAATTAAATTTAGGACTAGTGAATTCCAGTCAGCTCCATAATCCCATGTCATCTGACTTCCAGGTGTAATAAAAATTACAAGATTGCATTGTTTAAATTTTTTGAACTTTTCAAAATTTCCTCTATAGAGAAGTTGGATAATCATAAAACACTTTCTCTAGTTTTGGGAAGAATAAAGAGATCATTAGATAGATAGCAATTCTTAAAAAGTCCTGTGCCCAAATGGACTAACATGAGTCCATATGAAGTGCTCAACTCCTTATGGATTTCTATCACAGTTTTCCATTTGGTTAATCAACAGCTGCTTCTGAGAGGGAGTGTTGTTAAGGCTGCTAGGCCTGAAATTAGCAACACTAGCTGTATTTGGGTTCATAGGCAAACTATGTAACACTATGAGAAATCATGGAGGCAAAGATAGTTGTCTTCCTTTTTCAGTGCTCAAAGTGCTAAAGTGGAAGAAAAAAAGACTTATGATCCTAGTATCTGGAATTTGTAAAAGTATTTTCCACCATCTTTTTGACTATGAATAAAGATAGAATATGGTACACCTTTATGCAAACAAATCTGAATTTTGAGCTTATAATTTTCTAATGGGGTAAAATAGTTTTGAATTTCAACAGCGATCCAGATTTTACTTTTATATATTTCTTAGAATGGAGAGAATAAGGTGTTTAAAAATAAATACACATGTGATAAATACATTCTGGTCCTGTTCATTTAACAATTTCTTTTTAAATTAGAGTCTTGTGAATTTGATTAAGCTACTGTTAAATGCTCTTGGAAATGAAAAGCTGGTGTTAATTCCCCAATATTTTGTTGTTGTTGACAGATTGTCATCTATTTCAGAGATGCTTTATAAATTCATAGACCTGATAAATGATAATCACTCAAACTATCACTATCATGCTTTGTTTGGCTCTCAGTGCCATATTTGGAAGTTCTAAACATTTTCTTTGAAATGTCATTAGTTGTTCTGGTTATAAATAGAAACAAGATGCAAACCATTATACTATTTTACCCTA
This sequence comes from Phascolarctos cinereus, assembly GCF_003287225.1. Taxonomy (NCBI): domain Eukaryota; kingdom Metazoa; phylum Chordata; class Mammalia; order Diprotodontia; family Phascolarctidae; genus Phascolarctos; species Phascolarctos cinereus. The sequence continues at coordinate 188,746,158 of NW_027555847.1, forward strand.
GCAGAAAATTGAATTTAGTATCTGGTGTTTGTTTCATTCTAACTCTTTTTGAGAAAGAATATTGGACTTGGCTTCTTATTCCATGAAGCTAATACCTTCTAATACATCCCACTTGATTTCATAGAAATAAAAAAAATTGATCTGGTTCTTTCACATGAGAATTTTCGAAACTGCTTTGGGGACTATTAGCAGGTGACTAGGATAGATTTCTAGCTCTTCCCATTCTTCCCTCTTCTAACTGGCTGCCCAGATTTGTGAGTTGGTTGACTCAAGTTAAAAGCACAGGATGTAGCTGAAGATCAATCTTTCTTCTGTGTGAGACTATTTGCTTTGTAAATGAATTGAAACTGTGACCTTGGCCTCATTAGCATCATGCTTCAATGAACCAAACTAACTATCACACTTCCAAGGGAGAATTTGGGTCACTGGATTGGGAATGAGTAAGAGGAAGTGAAGAAAAACCAATAAATAGAACCACAACCTTAAGGGAAATAATTACATAATATTTGAATTAGAAAATTTTTTGAGAATTAATTAAGGAGGAAAAATAAGTGAATATCAGCTCTGTCTTCTTCTTCCTGAAATTATTTCCTCCCTGGAACACCATATTAGAAACCATTTCCCCATATATTTATTATCCATTGTTCACATTACATGTTCCTTCCATATGGCACTCCTCTACTTGGATACTTTCATAGACCTGTGGTTTTGTCACTGTGTTTAATCCCTCTCTCCCTCTACCACCTCCTCCAAGGAAGATTACAGCAACTCCATGCCTTGTCACGCTGTGAGATTCTAACCCGTTTTTTCATAAATATCCTGTGGGGATATATGAGTATATATATATATATATATATGCACACACACACACACATATACACACATACATACGTATGTATAATATGTAGTGTGTGTATGTACATATACACATATGTATATACTTCTATTTACACACATATGTATGCATGTTTTTATTGTGCACGTGTGTGTGTATGATGTCATTTCAGGGAAGGTAAGGAGCTTACAATGACTTATTTTTCTATTGTAACTGATTCTCAAGTGATTTTCCAATTAAAATATTATGTAATTACATATATCTTCGTGTATATAAGACATATACATACATGTGTGCCTCTGTATGTTCTATATATATGCATACACACATATACAAATTGAAGCTGAGCCTGTCTATCTTACCCAGGCTAGAAGAACAGAAGTAAATCATGGACTCCATCCCACTCTGATTGGCAAGGGAGCTTTGATCTACTACTCTTTCTGACTTGTCATAGTTTGCTCCTCCTTAAGTAAATTTGTGTCCCACCCCCACTCCTAAGCTCCTATGGGACGCCACCCTATTTATGTCAAACTTAGAGTGTACATCCAATTGGTGTAGACTCCTACATCTCAAAAACCCCTAAGTTCAAGAGATCTGATAGTACTGATGGTTGAGAGAATGCAGCCACATGACAAAGGGCAATCTGATGGGCTGAGGAGGTGACTGAAGGAAAAATAAAAAAAAAAATTTGAGAATGAAATAGTTAACATACACCAGAGTAGACAACACATCAGAAATTAAACCAGATACACTGAAAAGTAAAGAAAAAAGTTTTTTTAAAGTAGCATTCATACAGTACTTTAGGTTTGCAAAACACTTTACTTGTTATCTCACTTGATCCTCATAAAATTCCTGTGAAATACATCCTACTATTTTCCTTGATATTATGTAGAAAAATGAGGAAATAGAGGTTGAAAGGAGTCAAATGATTTGTCCTGGGTTACACAGCTAGTAAATGTATGAGGTAGGATTTGAATTCAGGTGTTCCTGCCTCCAAGTACCATAATCTATCCATTTAACCACCTACCTGCCTCTAATTAACAGATGTGTGTATATATATATATATATATAGAGAGAGAGAGAGAGAGAGAGAGAGAAATACCTTCATATAATATACTTTACAACACATTATGTATAATTGTATTATAGATTGTATTACAATAATTATTATTTTTGTGGCTGATATTACAGAAGTTGAACGTGATGATGATAAACATTAGTGTTAGTTGTTGAAAGAGAATAATTATCACAGAGCCCTATCCAAAAAAAAAACTTTGCCCAAATTGCCTTTTAACAGCTCTGTAATCACTTTTTTACTCTAATTAAGAGATTTAATTAGGTTACAATATAACTTAATAAGATCTGTGTATTTTTAAAGTAAATAAATGTTTTCATCAATAAGTTTTTACACAGTCTTTACTTAACACATTTCATATTTTAATGATGATTTAACCTTGGAGCCTAATGGGTAGGTCTATTTTGCTTTCTTTTGGTGTGAAAATCCCAATAATTCAAGTTTGACATTTTAGTGTCAGGTACTGAAGACTAATACTAGAGAAATTCTACTAACAGATTCTGGTTTGACACATTTCAACAACTGAAAATTTCAAAACTAAAATCTTGAAAATAAATAGGTAATATGATTGAGTTATGGATAATAATAGTTAGGAACAGCTAACTATTTAAAGTGCTTTCCACTTATGGTTTTATTTGATCATCACAACAGCCCTGTGAGGTAGGTGCTGTTATTATCCCTCTTTTTCTTGGTGAGGAAACCAAGCTGAAAGATACTAAGTGATTTGTCCAGGGTCACATAATTTTTAAGTGTCTGAGGCAGAATCTTAATTCAGGTCTTTCTGATGCTGCCAGACACAGTCCACTATGCTTCCTTTAGCTATATTACCTTACAGATTATTTTTTACAGTATACAGTGACTGATTCTTGTACATGTGTGTGTGCATGTGCATGTGTGTGTGTGATGGAGTTTGAGCTGTATTCATTTTTAATAAAAATAATCATATTATTGCCCTTAATAGAACATAGCATTTTGATGATCATAGAATCAGAGATTAGAAAGGATTCCAGGCATAGATATTATTCTAACTTCTCTTTTATTTTTTTAGAAACAGTTTTATCAGTCAAGAATATTAAGATCTTATGATCTCCTTTTGATGATTAAAAACCCTTTTGTCCCTGAAAAAGAAACCATATGCAAAATCATCATAGAGAATGATATCATAAAGAACAACTATTTTGCATAGATATATCAAATAAACAGAATACATAATACATTTAAAAATAAACCATAAGCTAAATGAGGAAAGCAGGCATAACATGTTTTTTACAGGAGTTTGGGGTAAGTTGCTAGGCAATATCAATGAGGAAAAAAAATACTCTACTAGTGTTTTGAAGACAGATATTTTTTCCCTTCCATTTTTATCGCTGTACCATATTGTTCCCCAAATCATAAAAAAAAATTGACTGAGAAAGAATGTTTTTGAGGAGCACACTAACAAAATAACAATTGCCAGAACTGACAACGTAACAAGCTTTCTTGAAAGACGTCTCAGTATCCTCAACGAATTTTATCAGCTACATTTTCAAAAGGAAATTCTTAACTTATGCAGTAGCAGATAACATGGATTTGTAGATGGACAGAGTTCATACACATGGGTATCAGCAGATACAAAAGAGAAAAACTAGAGGTTCTTCTTGCCTAGGAAATTATATTTAAAACTCTAAGTTACAGAAAAGTTGCCAATCTGCATGCGTGGAGTTAGTTTCCACTACAAGAATTGTTCACATGGGTGCATTACAGGTTCAGAACTGTCCCTTGCAAATAATCAAATAATGCTTATACTTTCTTTACTTTCTCCTTTATTATAGTCTTCCCAGTACCTTCTCTATTCACTGACTAAATTGCTATTACAGTCCAAATTTCTCATACATACAGCGCTTTCATTTGAATTCAGCTAGTAGTTAAGTATCTGCTAAGAACGAAGTACTGTTTTAGGCACTGGGGATCCAAAAAGAGAAAAAACAATGTCTTTGTCCTCAAGGTACTTATAATCTAGTAAGGAGCTGTGGCATGTGGCTTTGGCATATTCATTGATTTGCCCAAAGTAACATAACTAGTAAGTAATAGATGACGGACTAGAAGCCAATTATTTTTATTCTCAGTTAATTAAAAAGTAAACTAAACCAAACAAAACACCACTACCTCCAACATCACAATTCAAATATGTGTATATTATATATGCATGAATATATGTTGTCTATATGTGTATATGTATGTATTCTACCTATGTGGAGGTCACCATGTTAGAGACATTACATTTTTTTTCAAGACAAAATCTCTGCCCTCAAGAGACTTAAAATTTAGTACAGGTTTCAAACACGGTAATGAGAAAAGTGCATGAGATCAGAAGGAGAGATAAGAGAAATTGTGGAGGAAGCTGACTCCATTGCTACCCTATTCAATGTAAACTCTGGATTCCTATGTAGGTGTAATCTTTTCAGTCTACATTTATTTGTAAATACAAATGATTACATTCACCTAGCTTATAAAATTCAAGAAAGGAGGATTCATGTGTACTGCTTTGCTACCATAAGCAGCATACTGCATGACAGACATAACAAAATTCCATTTATTTGTCATGTAATTGTTCTTTTTTTATAGTTTCAGTTCCCCAGTTCATTGAAATACTTTGCTGCTATGTTTTAGAGGAGAAAATAGTCTCAAGCAAAAGACAAAAGCAACTTATGAAAGGCAAAGTTGGGTATAATATTCCTTAGGAACTGTAGCACCTGCAACATTTCCTAAGGCTTAAAATGGTCCTTGTTACTTCTGCTACTACCTTAACCATCTGCTCAGCTGCAATGAGGTGTTCTGCAGCAATAAAATATCTCTAGAAATACATAATGTCAGTGTTGCTGGCACAGGAAGGAAACTGGTCCTATAATGAAGCCAAAAATCAGGTCTCCTTCCTTTCCCTTCACTGTCACTAAAAAAAAAAATATTAACAAAAGGTGAAAAGTTGCCATTGAGATAAACATGATTTAATGAATCTTTAGTGTTTTCATAGCTACAACATTGGCAGAAGCCTTGGAAATGCTTTAATTGTGAAATCACCAAAATAATTACCTGGCAGGTCATTTTAAAAGCAGATGCATTGAGCATTTTCCAGTGCATCTGCTTATTAGTTTATAATACTCCAACTATCTTTAAGGGAGATTTATCCCTCCTTACTCTAAGCTAAATGTCACGAGGCTTCAGTAGATTTAGTAATCTATCTATCTAATCTCCTTTCAGTCCTCTCTATTCCATTCTGTGATTGAAAATGGTCTGCCTTAAAAGAGAGTATTCAATCAGTAAACATTTAGTAAGTGTCTGTTGTATGCCCGACATTATGCTAAGTTCTGGGTTCCTGTTCTTAAGGACCTTACAATCTAACAATGGAGACTGAAAAATAGTAGGAGTGAAGGAACGTACCCAAGGCCATGATGAAGAAGTTTAAAGGAGTACAGCCAGGTGAGAAATGAAGAAGTTGCTGGCCTGGGAGCCCTCCTTAAATGGAGGTTTGGGAGGAATTCTCCTCTCTGCCTTCTAATCACAGGGGACCCAGAACTACTCCAGTTGCAGATGGTGCTGATAAGGGGTGGGTTTCAGGGTTAATATAATCTTGCAAGATGAGATTATACAATGATGAGGTTCTTTGAGGATAATGGAGATGCCCAAAGAAATTCAAATGAGTGTGAGGTGACTAGGGATGAGGAACGAGGCCCTGAATGAATGAATGAAAAAAGCATTTATTAAGCATTTACTTTGTGCCAGGCACTGAACTGAGTTCTAGTGATACAAACACAAGCAAGAAAAATTGTCTGTGCATGCAAAGAGTTAACATTCTAATAAGAGACATAACATATAAAGGGGAGCTTGAGTTGGATCAGGATAGGAGAGTGCGGGGAGAAGAAGTAATGAGGACATGGGCCCATGGCAACATGGTTTGGAAACCACTGGGAAGTGGCATGGTGGGCTGGTTCCAAGTAACATAAGATGAAAGCTCTCCCATCAGAGCCCAAGTTCCCAGGGTCAGAGTTTAAGTTCTAATGGAAGGAAGATGAGGTACAGAGCGGGTTTAGAAATTGCCTTGCCCATTTAAATGTCTTCTTCACTGACTTATCCTATTGCCTTTCCCTTTTATTTGACTAGAACTTTCCACCATTTACTAATTATGATAATATGGTACAATAATAATTAGGAAAACCAAAGTATTTATAAATCTCCCTTTTTCCCAAAAGGGTGATTCTTCCCTAGCCACATCACTTTCTCCTAACTTACATCCCATTCATCTTCTGTTATTGAGTCAAACCGAGTCAAGAATCATGTATTAAGTGCCTACTATGTACCAGGTACTGTACTAACCACTGAAGATACAAAGAAAGGCAAAACAAGCATTACTGTACTCCTCCCAAACAAAAGAAGGGCCCCTGATCTCAAGAAGCTCAGAGTCTAATGGAAAATTTATTTGTTAGCAGTTTCCATTTTTTGTGCTAACTTCCTGTTTGGTGTTTTTATGCTTATCATTGGTGAGAAACTGATCAGGAATATTTGATACTTGTTCCCTCCATTAAAATAGTTATTATTATAACAAAAATAATTAATCCTTGGCCTTCTTTTTTGGAAGGGGAAAGGCAGTTGGGGTTAAATGACTTTTCCAGGCTCAAACAGGTAGCGGGTATCATGTGTCTGAGGACAGATTTGAACTCAGGTCTTCCTGACTCCAAGGCCAGTGCTCTATCCACCATGCCACCTACTGCCCCATGGCCTTCTTTTTAAATGCAAGTGTGTCATACTGAAGAATTACAGGGGTGATTGAGAAATTGGCATAATCTGGAACACAGGGCAGACTTTTTGCCTAGGTCATTCCCTTTTCTCCTCCTGTTGAACCTGAAAATAATCATACATAATGCCTTGAAACTGTATTTTCCCACCAAAATTGGGTTTCTGTATCTTTCTGAGTGCTTAATCCCAGATTTATCCTTGTACCCTCTTCCTCTCTCTTGTCCTCATCAAGCTAATCCCTTTCTTTCATTGTTTAGAATAAAGTGAACAGAAGTCAGAGACAGGGTGTTGGAAAGCTTATTGTTTTTAGTGTTATTCATTGTGTTTTTTTTTTTAAAGTGGAAATATCTAAGTCTCCCACAAGTAGTTGCAAACAACCAAAGCAGGTGGTAATCAGTCAGAGCAAATATCAGGCCCTTGGAATGGGTCTTGTGCAGAGCTTGCAAGAAAGAGAAAAATAAATCTTTGTTGAATTGAAATTTCATTACTTATAATCCTACTCAATTAAAAACTATTTAACAAATAAATACTTCTCCCAAACCTACATCTTCTCCTATATTTGAAATAGAAGATTTAATTAAACACAGTCTTAAATTGGGGTCCATGAAATTGTTTACATAAAATATTTTGATAAAGTATTAGACTATAAGAAAAGCTGAACACCTCAGAAATGATACTTTTGAATTGTGGTGCCAGAAAAAAAAACTTTTGAGAATCTCATGGATAATAAGGAAGTCAAATCAGTTAATATTTAAAGAAATTAATTCAGGCTATTTACTGGAAGTCCAAATAATGAAGCTGAAGTTTAAAAACTTTGACCACATAATGAGAAGATGGGACTCATTGGAGAAAACCTGAAAGATTGAAGGTGAAAAGAAAAGTGGATGGCAGAGGATGAAATGGATAGATAGTATTATGGAAAGAATGAACATGAACTTGGATAGACTTTGAGATATAGTGGAGGACACAAAAGCCTATTGTACTATGGTCCATAGGGGTCACAGAGAGTCAGACATGATTGAACAGCTGAATAACAAATTCAATATAATTGGCTTACTTTATGATTGTACATACTATATTTTGTGCATTTAAAACATTATTCTGAGTACATAGGTTTCATTATACTTCCAAAAGGGTCCATCACACACATACATAACATTAAGAAACCCTGCTTTAGTATCTTCTTTCTCCGACTGAGTTAAACTCTCTTCTGTTGTACTTTGAATATGTAACATATGCTCTCCATGAAATCTTTCCCAGTTAACTTGAAGTGAATTTCTGATTCTGAGGCAGCTAGCTGTCACAGGGCCTGGAGTTAAAAAGACGGTTTAAATCTAGACTCTGACTTTTACTAGCAGGGAAAGTCACTTTGATATAGATTATACATGTACAGTCATGAAAACATTTAGATATTACATATGTTGCAAAAGAAAATGCAGGCAAAGCCCCTCCCCCAATAATAAAGTAAAGAAAAAAAGTATGTTTCAATCTGCATTCAGACTGCATCGGTTCTTTTTCTGGAGGTGGACAGCACATTTTCATTATAAGTCCTTTGGAATTGCCTTGAATGATCATATTGTTGAGAATAGTAAAGCCAATCACAGTTAATAATTGAAAAATATTGTTGTTGCTGTGTACAATCTTTTTCTGGTTCTGCTCATTTTACTTTACATCATTTCTTGTAAGTCCTGTATTTTTTCTGAGAGAATCTTGCTTGTTATTTCTTATAGCATAATAATATTCCATCACAATCATACCACAACTCATTCAGCCCATCCCCAATTGATTGGCATCCTCTCAATTTCCAATATTTTGCCATCAGAAAAAGAGCTCATATAAATATTTTTGTACATATAAGTTCTTTTCCTTTTCCTTTTTTAAAATATAGTTCCAAATTGCTCTCCAGAATGTTTGGATTAGTTCACAAATCCACCAACACTTCATTGGTGTCCCAATTTTCCCATATCCCCTCTAATATTTCTCATTTTTCTTTTTTTTTTGTCATACTAGTCAATCTGATAGGTGTGAGGTGTTACCTCAGAGTTGTTTTAATGTGCATTTCTCTAATCAAAAGTGATTCAGAGCATTTTCTTATACGGCTATAGATAATTTTGAATTCTTCTTCTGAAAGCTGCCTGTTCATACCATTTGACCATTTATCAATTGGGGAATGATTCATTTTTTTATAAATTTGTCCAGTTCTCTATATATTTGAGAAATGAGGTTTTTATTAAAGAAACAGTAGTTTTTCCCCCCTCAGTTTGCTGCTTATTTTCTAATTTTGATTGTATTGCTTTTGTTTGTGCAAAAACTTTTGAATTAATGTGATTAATATTTATCCATTTTACATCCTGTAATACTCTCTATCTCTTATTATGTCATAAATTCTTCCCTTATACATAAATATAACAGGTAAAATATTCCATGATCCTCTAATTTGCTTTTGATATCAGTGTTTGTGTCTAAATCATGTACTCATTTTAACTTTGTCAAAATGTCAATTTTGTCATTCAGTGTGAGATGTTGATCTATACCTAGTTTCTGTGAAACTGCTTTCCAGTTTTCTCAGCAATTTTTGTCAAATAATGATTTACTATCCCCAAATCTTGGATTTTTTGGATTTTTCAAGCACTATATTACTGTGGTCATTTACTACAGGGTACATTATGTACCTAATCTATTCCACTGATCTTCCACTCCATTTCTTAGCTAGTAACAGATTTTTTTATGATTACCCCTTTGTAATACAGTTTGAAATCTGATGCTCCTAATCCATCTACTTTCATATTTTTTCATTGATTCCCTTGTTATTCTTGATATGTTGTTCTTCCAGATGAATTTTGTTATTATTTTTTCTAGCTGCATTATTCTCCATGGTAATTTTATTGATATGGCACTGAATAACTAAATTACTTTAGGTAGGATTGTCATTTTTATCATATTGGTTTGGCCTACCCATGAGCAATTAACATTCTTCCATTTGTTTAGATCTGACATTATTTGTGTGAAAAAAAAGTTTTGTAATTGTGTTCATGTAGTTCCTGGGTTTGTCTTGGCAGAGAAATGCCCAATAATTTTATACTGTCTACAGTTACTTTAAATGGAATTTATCTATCTCTTCCTATCAGACTTTGTTGGTAATATATAGAAACAGTGATGATTTATGTGGATCTATTTTATGTCCTGTAATTTTTCTGAAGTCATCAATTATTTCCATTAGCTTTTTAGCTGATTCTGTAGGACTTCCTAAGTACATCATATTATCTCCAAATTTCCTATTTCTAATTCCTTCCATTTTTTCTCATATTGCAATAACTAATATTTCTAATACAATGTTATTAATACTGGCGGTAATGGACATCTTTGCTTTGCCCTTGATTTTATTGCTAAAGTGTGTAGCTTATCACCATCACAGATAATGCCTGATGATGGTTTTACATACATACTACTTATCATTTTAAGGAAAGCTCAATTTATTTCTATGTTTTCTACTCTTTTTAGTAGGAATGAGTATTGTATTTTGTCAATAGGCTTTCCAGTATCTATTGAAATAATTATGTGGTTTTTGTTGCTTTTATTATTGAGATAGTCAATTGCACTTCTAGTTTTCCAAATATTAAACCAGCCTTGCATTCCTGGTATAAATCCCACCTGATCATAGTGTATGATTTCTGTGATATATTGCTGTAATTTCCTTGATAGTATTTCATTTAAAATTTTGCATCAACCATTCATTAGTGAAATTGTAAAGATTAATTCCTTGTAACAGATTTGTATAGCCAGGCAAAACGAAGTGCTTCATTATATATATTTACACATACACACACACACACACACGTATATGTGCAAATATGTATACACACACATATATGCATACACATACACTGTATGTATGTATGCATGCATGCATGTATATATGCACGTATGTATGTATCTGTCCCCCAAATCTATCATCCCTTTGCTAGGAGATATATTTCCTCACTGATCTTTTGGAATCATGGATGATCATTGTATTGGTTATATTGGTTATAGTTCTTCTAGCTTTCATATTTGCTTGTCTTTACAGTATGGTTGTGATTGTATAAATTGTTTTCCTGATTCTGCTCATTTTATTCTTCATCAGTATATAAAATATTTGAAATTGTTTATTTCTATAATATTGATGTTATAATATAAGTTGTTTTTCTGGTTCTGCTGACTTCTCTCTGAAACACTGTGTGTATCTTTTTGTATATATCTTAAAATAAACTTTCTTCATTTCTTATAGCACAATTGTATTCTATCACATTCATATGCAATTTATTCAGCCATTCTTCAACTGATGAATATTCCTATAATTTCCAGTTATTGCTGTTGTTGTTGTTTTTTGCCAACCCTAAAAGAGCTGCTATAAAATTTTTTTTGTATATAAAAGAACTATTTTTTTTTATCATTTTGAGTACAGTATTAACAGTGCTATAACTGGGTCAAAGAGAATGTATTGTTTAGTAGCATTTTATCTAAAATTCAAAATTATCCTCTGGAATCATTGTACCTATTTCACGGGTTCACTAACTACTAGTCCATGAGTATGCCTGTTTTCTCACATTCCCTCCAACAATTATCATTTCCCCTTTTTGATATATTTACCATTCTAATGGGTGTCAGGTAGAATCTCAGAGTTTTTTTTTTTTATATGGATTTCTCAAATTATTGGTTGTTTGGAGCATTTTTCTATATGGCTCATAGATAGCTTTGGTTTCTTCATTTGAGAACTTGTTAATATTCTTTGATGATTTATCAAATGGGAAATTGCTCTTCCTCTTATAAATCAGCTCTTTATATATCTTGAAGATGACACCTTAATCAGAAAAAACTTGCTGTAAAGATAGTTTCTCACTTAATTGTTTTTCTTTTAACCTTAGCTCTTGGATTTTATTGTTCAAAACCTTTTTTTATTGTATGTCATCAAATTGTTTTTCTTTTAACCTTAGCTCTTGGATTTTATTGTTCAAAACCTTTTTTTATTGTATGTCATCATAATTATCCATTTTGTCTTTGTGATTTCTCTATTTTTTTTTTTGGTATGGTCAGGTGCTTTTCCTCTATTTATACATACAATGGGTATCTTTTTCATATTTCTCTAAATTCTTTGTGATGTAACTTCTTACATGTAGGTGAAGCACATAGTTGAAGCTTATTGTGTTATAAGGTTTGAAGTGATAGTCTAAATCTAATTTCTACCTTACTGCTATCCAGTTTCTCAGCAATTTTTGTCAAATACCAAATCCTCACCTAAGTAATAGGGAGCCTTTGTATTTATCAGATACTTGGGAACTAGATACATTTGTTTCAGTATATTGCATAGCTATTCTGTCCTACTATTAAGTCTTTGTATTTATATAAATATAATACCTGTAGAAAATTGTTCAGAGAATTATTTCCCTATGGTATAGTTCCAGATCTGGCACTTTTAGCCCCCATTTTGTTCCCACTTTTTGTTTTTCTCCCTGTGATTCTTAACCTTTTTTTTGTTTCCACAAGAATCTTATTACTTTTCTTCCCAAATCTATAAAGCAATCCTTTGTTACTTTGGTTGGTATGGCAAGTAAATTAATTTAGGTAGAATTATCATTTTTATTCTATTGACAGGTTCTATCCAGGAACAGAGGATATTCTTTCAAATGCTTAGGTCTTTATTTCTGTAAACAGTGGTTTGTAGTCGTACATACATACATACATACATACATACATACATACATATACATACACATACATATACATACACACATATATACATATGTGTATATATATAAATATATACATATTTATATGTGTATATACATACATACATACATACATATATATATTTCTTGTGTCTATATTGGTAAAGTCCTATTTTTTTCTAACATTTTGTAATAATTTTAAATGAAATTTCTCTTTCTGTATCTTCCTGCTGGGTTCTGCTGCTATTGTACAGAAATGTTAATGATAGGTTGATTTATTTTATATCTTGAAAATTTACTTATTTTGTTAATTCTTTTATTTAGTTTTTGTTGACTCTTAAGAGCTAAGTACATCATTACACCATCTACAAAAGGTGATAATTTTGTTTTATCCATTTGGTTATTCCCTAAATTTATTTTTCTTGTTTTATTGCTATGATCACTGTTTTTTAGTACACTGTCAAATGGAAATGGTGAAAATGATAATACTTGTTTTACCCTTTATTTTATTGGAAAGTATTCTATTTTCTATTACATATAATAGTAGCCTTTAGTGATATGTATATGTATATATGTGTATGTGTGTGTATATACATACATACATACACATATATACATATATATACATATATATACATATATATACATATATATACATATATATACATATATATACACACACATATATATATGTATATATACATATATATGTATATATACATATATATATATGTATATATATATATAAAATCATCTTAAGGAAAAGCCATTCATGCCTATGTTTTTTGTAACTTTTTAAACCAGTCATTGGCAGTCAGTAAATTTTTAAAAATATTTTCTTAACCTATTGATCTATTCATGACTTTGTTGATTTTTTATTTATATGATTACAAAACTCCTAATATTAAACAAATCTTGTACTCCTGGTATTAATTTACTTTTGTCATAGTGACCAAGTTTTGTGAAAAAAATTGTTTAGCATCTCTACTAAAATTTTATTTACAATTTTTGCACTTCATTGGGGATATTGGTCTATAGATTTTTTTTTCTGTTTTGACTCTCCCTGGTTTGTTTCAAGATTATGTCTCTGTCACAGAAGGAATTTTGTAGGATCTCTTATTTTGCTGTTTTTATAAACAGATTATCTTGTATTGGGATTTCTTGTTCTTTTATTTTTTGATAAAATTCACTTGTGAAACAATCTGGTTTTAGAGGGTTTTTTTTTAGAATTCATTTTTAGCTTCCTCAGTTTCTTTCTCTGAAATTGGATTGTTAAAAATCTCTATTTTTGTTGATTTGCACAACAAATATATGTATATCTATTCATATGTATGTGTTAATATTAATTTACTCCACTAAAGTTGTCAATTTTATTAATATATAATTAGCTAAACTATTTTATTAGAATATAAGTTTTATTTGTTGTGAATTTTTTTTTCCCCTGAAAGTGGTCGATCAAAGAGCTTAATAATAACTTGGCCCAAGATTTCAGGAGATCCAAGTTCAACTATGTCTAGTGGCAGTATCTAGCAGTTTCTGATAATGCACAGTGGACCAGTGTCTGATAGTTACTAGTAGAATAGTTTTCAGCATTAACCAGAAAAACAGAATCCAGAAGGGCAATGTCCTCAGGTTCTCAGCAGATTAGTCTCCAATGAAAAGATCAAATCCAGATAAGACCAAATCACCACTATCAATTGAAGAAGTACAACACACACACACACACACACACACACACACACACACACACACACACACACACACATGTATTTATATGTATATGTGTATGTATATATGTGTGTATATATGTGTATGTATATATATACACATACACATGTATTTATATGTATATGTGTATGTATATATGTGTGTATATATGTGCATGTATATATATACACATATACACACATATGTATATATACATATATATATACATGTGTGTATATATATATATGTATGTATATATATACACATACACATGTATTTATATGTATATGTGTATGTATATATGTGTATGTATATATATACACATATACACACATATGTATATATACATATATATACATATATACATGTGTATATATATATATACATATATATATATATATATATATATACATATACATACACACACACACACACACACACACACACACACCATCAGCAGTATGACATTCCCCTCCTGTTGTCCTAAAAATCCCTGTTTATTCATTGTGTACTTTTCTAAGCTAGATACTATACTATTTGAAACGTTTATATATATATATCCATTCTTCCTATTTGTATTTTGTGGTTGTGTGGGGCAGTGTGCCTTAGATGTAAAAGGGAGAGGTTGTATTTCTTACTATGCCATTTTAGTAAATGCTTTGAACAAATTGCATTCTCTGAGTATTGAAAAGAAAATCACTAATGGGGGCTTGTGAGCTATCAATTTTTGGAATGTCAATATACTGCATAACTTGAACATGATAAAATTGTTTTCTGGGGAGACAAACTTGTGAATTAGTGCATGTTACAGGTTAGCCTAGATGGAGTACTATAAATGTAATTACAAAATATATACCAAGTGAATACAATGCAATATTTCTTTTCTTTTAAGAGATGGTGGTAGAGGGATGACAGGCACTAGCAGTTGGGAAATTAGGAAGTTCTCATGTAGGAGTTGAAACTTGAGCTGAGCCTCAAAGAACAATAGGGATCTGAAGAGGTGGAAGTAATGAGGGAATGCATCATGACTGTATGGATTAGCCTATGAAAAGGTATGGAGATGTGAATCAGAATCTTATATATGGAGAAGGCAAAGTAGGATCTGTTTGACTGCACTTTAGGTATAATAATCCTGGAAGGTAGTTTGGGGCCAGTTTGGGAAGAGATTTAAATGACAGAGGAATTTGTGTTTTATCTTAGAACAATGGGGAGGCCCTTCAGCTTCCATAGCACACAAGTGACATAGTTAACTGATTTGTAGTTTGTAACATCATTTCAACACTATGGAGGATGAATTGGAAAGGGGAAATTTTTGAGGCTGAGAATGCAGTTAAAAGGTTTTTGCTGCTCAAGGCAAGAGATGATCAGGGCTTCTTGCAATGGGATTTTTTAGAGAAATATGAAAGATACTGTGCAGAGAGGATCGACCAGACTTGCTGATTGGCCAAAGAAGTTGACAGAGATTAAATAGGCAAGGATTACTCTGAGATTGTAAGTGCTTTAAATAGAAATAAGATAGGAAGAAGGTATTTTTTGGGGGGAGGGGGATATAAATTTCTGTTTTGTATTTATTGAGTTCAATATGCACTGATTTCCATTGAAAATGTCTAATAGGCATCAGGTGATTCAGAACTGAAGGGGAGGATATCTAGATTTAGCAGGGTGTAAATTGCTAGTAACTTATCTAACTCTGTTTTAATATCTTTCCAAGGCATTTGTTATGCAATGTTTCCATTATGGTTACCTTCTTTGTGTCTTAGCCTACTACTAAACTGTTAGGTCTGTAAGGACAGGTCCATACTGCTACCTAAAATTTGTGTATCCCTTAGCAGACTTCTGTGCTAACAGTAGATACTTAATAAATGTTTGTTGAATGGATAATGAATAAACAAACATGAGACTCCTGGAGACACAGTGTAAAAATTTAACTGAATTATCCCATGTGTCAAGGCCTGGGTTCTAGGCTGTCACTAATGATTTCTGTTACCTTGGACAAATCATTTATCTCTCTGGGCTTCACTGTCTTTATTATTAATATATATTTGTAGTATAGGATCTTTAAAGTGCCTTTCAGGTTTTCAAAAAATATTTTATTGATCCAAGACAATCCCAAAGGGATAATGATGAAATATACTATCCACCTCCAGAGAAAGAACTGATATTGATTGAATACAGAGAAGTATGTTATTTTTCATTTTCTTTCATTTTTCCCTTTTATTCAAGTCTTCTTGTACAAAATGACTAACATGGAAATGTTTTACCTAATTGCACATGAATAATCTATATCTGACTGCTCAGGGAGGAGGGAGGTTCGGGAGGGAAGGATAGAATTTAGAACTCAAACCTTCAAGTAAAAATGTTAAAAAATTTAAAAAATGAAGTATTGAGAATTACATATTATTAGTTAGTAGGAGTTTCAAAAAATTATTTTATTCAGAACTTAAGAAATAAAACAAACATTTCCATAACATAGTAGAATAGGAAAAAAATGATAATTGTACATGAAACTGCTTTTTTGTGAATCAGTTTTCAACTTACCCTCATGGTATCCTTGGAAAATGTCAGATGGCTCTATGTGAACATACTGATGGAGTTTTTTCAAAGGCACAAGGTTATTTGTCTTCTTGTGCTTCTTAGCTCCTTAACAACTTTGTGTAATTGCTGCTGCCTGTTCTGACAATCAAGTTTTTTATTTTCAAAATGTTTAGTACAAGCTTGGATCTGTTGTTCCAATAAAGCCACTCCTGTGTGTTCTTCCTTTTGCTTTAACATAGATGTGTAGAAAAACTGGACCTGAGATAAATGATCTTCAGACCTTTTCTTCTTCTTCTTCTCCAAGTTTCTCTCTGGAAATTTTACTCTCTTCTTTAGCTTCTTTATTTTCTCCATTTTGTGTTTTTTATCTTATATATGTTGTACATCATCCTGTCTTAGAAAAGACAAGTTATTTAAATCTATTTCTTTCTTGGTTTCCTCATATTTTCTTTGGAATTCAATCAATATATTATAATTATAATTACTAAGGTTGGAGAGGTATTTTAAAGCATTGTAACACATTGGACATAAGGATGGCCCTATTTGTATAAATATTTTCCTCATATCTAAAATAAGGGGTATTAGACTGGATAGCCTTTGAGGTCCCTTCCATTTCAGTATCTTTGAGTTTATAATTTATAACTACCCTAGTCTGGGATTTTTATGCAGGGCACAAGGGTGAGGGAGTGAGTAGGTGGATGCATTGCATGCAGCATCAGGCAATTAGTTCTAACACAACTTCAATAATTAAAGATCCATTCTCAACAGTGCATGGACTTTAGAACTTCACACCTTAGTAGACAGTATTTATGAATTGCTGTGAGAAAAAGGAGAAGGAGGAGGAAGAGAAGGAGGCACAGCAACAGGAGAAGAGGAAGAAGGAGAAAAAGGAAAAGGAAGAGAAGTAGAAGACAAAGAAAATGAAGAAGAAGAAGAAGAGGAAGAAGAAGAAGAGGAAGAAGATAAGGAAGAGGAGGAGGAAAAGAAGGAGAAACAGAAAGAAGAATAATTGGGAAACTTCTGGTAATAAGTCTCTCAACGTAGTGAAGTTGGAACTCAATATAAAGATAGAAAAGTTTTTGTTAATGAGATTTCCTTGCCTTATGTTGCATCACTGCTCCTCATACTTCAAGATCCAGCAAAACTGTTCCTCTTGTATTGCTAAGTTTCTTTCCTTTCTTCTTCCTTCCCTCCTTCTCTCCCTCCATCTGTTCCTTCCTTCCTTCCTTCCTTCCTTCCTTCCTTCCTTCCTTCCTTCCTTCCTTCCTTCCTTCCTTCCTTCCTTCTGTCCTTCCTTCCTTCTTTCCTCCTTCCCTCCCTCTCTCTCTCCCTCCCTTTCTCTCTTTTTTCTTTTTTGTTTCAAACTTTTATTGATGTTTTTTCCTTCTTACACCACATTTCCCCCTGTTACCTTCCTTTCACAGTTTTAAATAACACAATTGAATTCTTCCTTGGAACAAAGAAATACCTTTAAATAAAATCAATACAACAATACAGAGACCATTTTGCAACATTCTACAGTCACAGTCCTCTGCCTCTTTACTGAGGGGAAAGGGGTATGTTTATTTCATTATTCGTTTTCAGAGATGAAAATTGGTAATTAAAATTAATTGGAATTTGGACACCTTTTAGTGTTGTTTTTGCATAACTATAGTCTAATATTTTTCTGCATACTTCATCATGTAACAGATCATTCAAATATTACTGCAATTCTCTGAATTCCCCAGATCAATAATTTCTTAGGGCACAATAATATTTTATTATATTCATGTAGAATAATTTATTCATTCATTCCTCAATTTACATTTCATACATAATTTTTCTATAACTGAAAGCTCTGTGATGAATATTTTGATTTATATGAGTCTTATATTTCTATCTTTGACCTTCTTATGGCAGATGACTGGTAATGGAATCACTGGACCAGACTATACGAACACTTTGCTGGTTTTCTTACATATCAAATTGGTTTCCAGGATGATTGGATCAATGCACAGCTTCAACATTTGTGTATTTATGTTGCTGCTCCCTTCAACATTGACTATTCTCAGCTCTTATTGAATCTGCCAGTTTTATAGGGGTTTAATGAAACTATAGAATTGTATTCATTTGCATTGTTCACTATTATTACTGCATCAGATAATTTTGAATGTATGATTGCTGATAGTTTCCCATTCTTATTTTGAATACTATCCTTATTCTTTGATGAATTATCTATTTAAGAGGTGTTATTGGTCTCATATATTTCAGTTTCTTCCATAGTTATCTTGGATATCAGACATTTCATATGATCATAGGATCATAGACAGAGCTAGATGGGGCCTTTAATGGCCTTAAGCCATGAAGTCCAGCCCAATCATTTTACAGATGAGAAAACTGATGGACAGAGAAGTTAAGCTACTTGCCTAAGGTCTTATAGGTACTTAATGTCTGAGGCAAGATATGAATGTAGGTCCTAGTGTTTTTTTTTTTTTGGCAATTGGGGTTAAGTGACTTGCCCAGGATCACACAGCTAGTAAGTGTCAAGTATTTGGTCTGAAGCTGGATTTGAAATCAGGTCCTCCTGACTTCAGGGCCGGTACTCTATCCACTGCACCACCTAGCTGCCCCCATAGTGCTTCTTAAACTGTGGGCTATGACCCCATATCAGGTCACAAAAAAATTTGAGCATCCTAAAAGTTTTCTGAATGTGCAACAACCAAAAATTAATTAAAAATCAAATGCAAAATGCATCAGAGGTGTTTCTGGCAGTGCTTTCCATTGTTGCATCATGCAACTTTACTGTGGCTTTGGTTCTGAACACACAGCATGCACACTTTGCACTGTGGATGCCATTGCACCATGCAATGCCAATGGAGGCTGACAAAACATGAAAAGGGGTTGTGAGTGTAAAAAAGTTTAAGAAGCATTGCTCTAGACTCCAAGCCCAGTGCTCTGTGTATTACTCTGCCTTACTTGATGCAAAGAACTCAACTATGCTTTAAAATTCAACTCAATTGTCACCTCCTCCAGGAAAAATTTTCTGATATCCCTGCAGCAGTGACCTTTGCCTTATGACTTCATATGCAATTTTATCTTGTGAACATCTAATATACATTTAGAGCAAACAATTGAGTTCATATATGTTCTATTCTCTATTCTACATATATGTTTTATTTTGTCACTAAGTTGTAAGATCAATAAAGGAAGGGACTATGTCTTATCTTTTCCTTCTCCTCTTCCTAAAACAGTAGGCAATTTGATACAAGTTGTACATGTGCTCTCATGCAAAACATATTTCTATATTAGTCACCATTGTGAAAGAAGAAACAGATCAAAAGAGGAAAAATGAAAAAGAATAAAGTAAGTGAAAAAAGGATGCTTTGATTTGAAGTCAGAGGCCATCAGTTCTTTTTTCTGGACATGGATAGCATGGCCCTTTGTGAGTCTTTTGTCCTTGTCTTGTATCATTGTGTTCCTGAGAAGAGCTGAGTCATTCATAGTTCATCACATGATGTTGCTGATACTATGCACAATGTTTTTCTGTACCTGCTCATTTCACTTTGCATCACTTCACACAAGTATTTCCAGGTTTTTCTGAAACCTGCTTGTTCATCATTTCTTATTGCACAGTAGTATTTCATCACATTCATACACCACAGTTTGTTCAGCCATTCCCTAATGATTGGCCTTCCTATCAATTTCAATATTTTGTCACCATGAAAAGGGCTGCTGTAAATATTCTTGCCCGTGTAGTTCCTTTTCTTTTCTTTTCTTTTTTATGATCTCTTTGCAATATAGACCTAGTAGTGAATTTGCTGGATCAAAGGGTATGCACAGTTTGGTTGTCCTTCGGGTGTGGTTCCAAATTGCTTTCCAGAATGGTTGGATCAGTTCCCAGCTCCACCAACAGTGCATTAGTTTCTGTTTTCCCACATCTTCTCCAATATTTATCATTTTCTTTTTTTGTCATATCAACCAATCTTATAGGTATGAGGTGGTACCTCAGAGTTGTTTTAATTTGCATTCTCTAGTCAAAGGTAATTTAGAATGTTTTTCACATGGCTATAGATAGCTTTGATTTCTTTTTCAGAAAACTGCCCATTCATATCCTTTGACCATCTATCAATTGGGGAATCATTTGTATTTTTATAAATGTGACTCAGAGGGAACAATATATATGTATCTAGAAGAGTATAAAAGTGTTCTAATTTCATAAGAAATAAAATGGGTAGAGGATAGGGAAAGAGAGAGGATAAGGGAAGGATCTCTAGAGGGGAGAGTGAGGGAATAAGTTATAGAAGAGTTTTTAGATTTATGGGAATGGGAGGATAGGAGAGGGATCTTTGGAAGAAGGGTAGTCTCCATAATAGGAGGACAAGGTAGTGGGTAGAAGTAAAGTAGAGGAGTCAGGAGGGATAGGAAATAAGAGATAAGCATAAACATAAAAACAAATATAAGGAATAGAATTTGATAGGGAAAGTATATGTCTATATATGTACATATGAACGCATGTATGTATGTGTAAATTTATCGCTACATATTTTGAATTCTCTTCTTATGTTCTGCTATGCACATGACATGCTTTTTTTTTCTTTTCTTGCTTGGTATTTGAGTTTCAATATTTAAATTTATGATATGTTTTTTTCCCTTTATTTTGTATTAGAGTTCTGGTGTTTGACTCTAAAATAAAACAAAAAAATTAAAATGGAATTGATAAAAAAATGTGACACAGTTCTGTATATATTTGAGAAATGAAGTCCTTATGAGACACTTGCTGTAAAGATTGTTCCCAATTTTCTGCTTTCCTTTTAATCTTGGTTGCATTGGTATTGTTTGTGCAAAATCTTTTTAATTTAATAGAACCAAAAATTATCTGTTTTGCATTTTAGAATGCTCTCTGTCTTTTCTTTGGTTGTGAACCTGTACCTAACTTAACTTCTTAAAGAATTTGGATGCTACAACACTTGGTGCATATATCTTAAGTATTGATATTACTTTTTTGTCCATAACTTTTAGCAAGATTTAATTTCTTTATCTCTTTTTATTAGATCTATTTTTGCTTTTGCTTTGCCTGAGATCAGAGTTGCTACCCCAGCCTTTTTTTTTTTTTTACTTCAGCTGAAGCATAATAGAGTCTGCTCTAGCCCTTAACCTTTACTGTGTTTGTCTCTCTGCTTTGAGTGTGTTTCTTATAGGCAATGTATTATAGGATTCTGGTTTTTGATCCATTTTGCTATCCACTTCCATTTTATGGGAGAGTCAACACCATTCCCACTCCCAGTTATGATTACTGTGTATTTCTTTCCATCTTATTTTTCTTCATGTTTGTCCTCTCTTTCCTTTCACCTTTTCCCTCCTCAACAGTGTTTTGCTTCTGTCTACCATTTTCCCATGTCTGCCCTCTCTTCTGTCAGTTCTCCCCTCTAATGTAATATTCTCCCCTCCTACTTTCCTGTCTGATGAGATATATTTCTGTGTTCAACTGATTGTGTATATTATTCCGTCTTTGAGCCAATACCAATGAGAATAAGGTTCAAGCAATGCCCATTGCCCACCCTCCAATCTTTCCCTGCACTGTAATAGGTTTTTTGCCCCTCTTCATGTGAAATAATTTACCCCATTTTATATCTCCCTTCCTTCTGCACCTAGTGTACTCCTTTCTTTTCCCTTAATCATTTCTTATGTTATTCTCTCAAATTAACCTTACATATGTATCCTTTGTCTATGTATATTCCTTCTAGCCATAGTATTAGTGCTAAAATTTTTAAGAATTACAAGTATCATAAATAGTTCAGCTCCATTGAATCCCTTATGTATTCTTTTCCCTTTTTCCATTTTTAGGCTTCTCTTCAATCTTGATATTGGAGATCAAATTTTGGTTTAATTCTGGTCTTATTATGAAAGCTTGAAATCCTTCTATTTCATTGAATGACAATTTTTTTTCATTTAAAGAATTATGCTTAATTTCATTGGGTAGGTGATTCTTGGTTGTAGTCCTAGCTCCTTGGCCTTCAGGAATATCATGTTCCATGACCTTTGATCCTTTAATGTTTCAGCTGCTAAGTCCTGTTTAATCCTAATTGTGGCTTCCTGATATTTGAATTGTTTCTTCTGGTTACTTACAGTATTTTTTACCTGACCTGATAGTTCTGCAATTTGGCTATAATATTCCTCAAGTTTTTATTTTGGGATCTCTTTCCTGAGGAGACTGGTGGATTCTTTCAATGCCTATTTTGCTTTGTGCTTCTAGGTTATCAGGGTAGTTTTCCTTGATAATTTCTTGAAAGATGATGCCCAGGTCCCCCTTTTGATTATGGCTTTCATAATCCTGTGATTCTGACATTGTCTTGCCTGGACCTATTTTCCAGGCCAGTTGTTTTTTCCAATGAAGTATTTTACATTTTCTTCTATTTTTTTCATGCTTTTGAATTTGTTTGATTGATACTCAATATCTTGTAGAGTCATCAACTTTCACTTGCTCAGTTCTAACTTTTAAGAAGTTGTTTTCCTCAGTTAGCTTCTGTGCTTCCTTTTCCATTTGGCTAATTATACTTTTTCAGCAGTTGTTTTATTTTTTTCTGAGCCGTTGACTCTTTCTTCATAATTCTCTTGTATCATCCTTATTTCTTTTTCCAATTTTTTTTCTACCTCTTTTTTTTTTACCTCTTTACCTATCTTTTTGAGCTCTTCCATGAGTTCTTTCTAGGCTTGAGATTAATTCCCATTTTTCTTTGAGGTTTCTCCTACAGATGTCTTGATATTGTTTTCCTCTTCTGAGTCTTGATCTTCCCTTTCACCTCAATAACTTTCTGTGGTCAGTTTCTTTTTGGTTGTTTTTTTGCTCATCTCTTTTTTGGGCCTTTTTCTTTTCTCCTAATTTCAGTTCTGCTCTTGCGGCAGAAAAGGCACTGTCTCAGGCTTCTTGTGCCAGCAGCTGTAGGCCCTGGCTGTTTACCTGGTGCTGCCCTGAGGTCCCTCATGTCCCCTACTGTGCTGAGGGATGGGTTAGGGAGCACTGGATAGGCTGGTGCTGCTTGAGGCCTCAGATGTCTGGCAACTTACCTGATGCTGAACTATGGCCCTAGTGCTGATTTCTGGCATGTGCTGAGCCCCATGGGGTATTTCTTGATTTCCCCAGGATTACACTGAAGCATGTGAAAGTCTGGCTGCTAGAAGTTCCCTATTTGCCCTAGGCTATACAGAAGCAAGCTGAAGCATGTGTAGATTCATGGAACTGTAGTCTGCCAGTTTTACTGGCTATGCTGAGGCATGTGGGAGTGACCTAGTGTTGGTGTTTGCCTGCTCCACCTCACTGTGGATCAGGATATCTCAGTGGTTTGCTGAGGTGAGGATTGCTGCTGGCCTGCTGGGATGTTTCCTGTGTTGGACTAAATTCCCTTTTTACTCAAATGAGATAGAGCTTTCTTGACAATCTTCCAAGTCTTTGGTCTAAAATATTGTTTCACTCTGCCTTTTTGCTGGTTCTGCTATTCAAGGATTTGTTTTGGGGTGCTATTTTATGGTTGTTTGGAGGTGAATGTGGGCAAGTCATGGTGATTTTCTGCTTACTCCACCATCTTGGCTCCTGGAAGTCCATAGATATGTTTTTTAAGAGGAATCTTAGTAGAGTTTCACTTATTTATTTGCCAAAGTCAGAATGCAGGTGCAAGGAAGGAGTCCAAAGATGCCTGGAAACAGTCATCATCAGAGACTTATCAGTGTATACTATTATGTGCAGAGTTTTATGCTAGATGGCACAGTAGAACTAGAAAAGATTAAGTAGCTATTGTGTCCTTCAGTTGTTTTCTGGAATCAGAAACATGCAAGTTTATGATAACACAGTAAGATACAGTTGCTAACATCCTCACCATAAATAAATAGGAGATTTCATGTGTTCTCTTATGACCACTTATTCCCATAAAACCTAATTAGAATGTCTATTGAATATCTAGGACTATTTCCAAGGTAGTATAGAATACTGAACAGAGGAGTCAGCCTTAGAGTCAGGAAGAGCTGGGAACAAGCCCATCCTAACATATACTAGCTATGTGACCGTGGGAGCAATACCTATATCTGTGCAGGAATTTTCCATACTGAGAGTTCCCTCATTAATGAAATTAAACAAAAACCTGTATTCCTTTAATTCTCCCTGT
Source organism: Phascolarctos cinereus (assembly GCF_003287225.1). NCBI lineage: Eukaryota > Metazoa > Chordata > Mammalia > Diprotodontia > Phascolarctidae > Phascolarctos > Phascolarctos cinereus. The sequence continues at coordinate 188,770,920 of NW_027555847.1, forward strand.
TATTTATTCTCTCAAAAATGCCCAAGTATCTAAGAATTACATGCAGAAAAAGTTGAATTTAATTATTTCTTACTGTATGTGTTTATAAAATATTCTTTAGTATTTTTGTCTTATCATCAAGAGGATGGATTTTTTTTTTAACTTTCAAGATTGGGTCAATTTTCATTTTTATTAGATGTTTATGCTGGTGAACTGCTGCCCTCAGCATCTAATGTATTTTCTTCTGAGCAGGTTTTGCAATAAATGCTATAAACATATAATGCATGCTTAATCATTTCTGCCACTTGCTTAGCTTAAGGTTTTGGTGGATTTCCTTTTTCTTTTTTTGAGCTGTTTTTTGAACAGAATTAACTGAATAGAGAAACAGAGTAGATTTAAGTCCAATTTTCTTATTCAAACTGTCAAACAAAATTCTGCTATGACATGTTTTTACCACAGAGAGGCATTCTTGTACTTTTCTTTTACTCTATAAGCCATCCTTGCAGGGGGAAAATAAAACAAAAATTTAGAAATTCATCTCTCAACCCCCTTAAAAAGGAGAGAAACACACACAGAGAGAGGGAGAGAGAGACACAAGAGAGAGATAGAGAGAGAGAAATCACTTATTAGTTACATTTGAATCACATCTCCTAATAGAAGCAATTATTTTTTTTCTAGCTACATCAGATTTCTATATGTAGACTACTTAAATATTTTAAGAAAAGATATATTAAGATAATTTAAACATAATTCTGGGACACTCTCTGATGTCAGATACAAAGCTACTCATCAGAAGAAAGTACCTTCAGGAAAATTATTGCATATCTATATATCTTAGAGTAGAACTTGGCTTAAAAAAATATAGCAAAGCAACACTATTTTCTCTGTCTCTTTTTCCTCCAGTCTAAACTCTAAGTGCATTTTCAAGATGAACCTGCTGCTTACTGAACAAAGATAATTTTAGGACCCAGAAAAAGCAAAAGAAAATAAATATCAGGCAAAGTAGAAAACAGAATGCTAATAATCCTATGTTTGTGCAGTTCTCCCAATGAAATTAGTGCAAACTTGACTCTTCCTAACAAATAGATGGCAATGGAAATTATTATCAAGTCCAATTTTAGTCTGAGTATAAATATGATCCTAATTAAGAGTGTGAGCACATGACTAACATCCATACAGTACTTCTGAACCAAACACAATTAAAATAATGCTAAAGAGACAATCCTCAGATATTTCCCTTTAGAAAACAGAGCCAACACAGATATTTAGCGATGTTCCCTAGAACTTTCTGAAAAAGAAAAAGCAGTTGAAAGGACATCTTTGAACAGTAAAGCCATAAGTTAATAATTAAAATAATAAATGGCTTTTATTTCTTTTCTTTTAAGTTTAATAATACTTAGCCTTTTTATTTCCATTCCTTGAGATACAAGGTTAGCAAGCAGTTGATAATTTGTGGACTTTTAGTTTTAGTACTTGGCTAGTTTTAGTTCATAACTCAAAATTTACTACTATACTTCAAGCACATTAAATAATTTTCATACAATCATGCATTCAAAATTCCTAAAACATCATTTTTACTTTCCTGGTTTTTCCTTTCATTTTTTCTCCCTGTAGCATTTTTATCAATATTTCCCCATTTCATTTACATCTTCCCTTCCATACTACTTCATCCTAATCCCAATATTCTTTTACTATGATTGACTTCCAAAGTCAATGGCAAAAAACATGTGCATATACATGGACAATAAAGAGATCCTAATGTCTCCTCTAGGATTCTGCATTGATTTTGCATTGGCACCCAAAGAGTTCCAGAAGGGTCAATTCTATATTTCAATGGTGTTTCAAAACTAATATAAGATTGTGCCAAAGCATGATTGAACCTCTTTCATTCAACTGTTTCTTTTCCTTTGTAAAAGAAAGGTGATAGAAAACAAAGTTTAAAAAAATGCAACATAGGATGTTATGAAGGAAAAAAAGATATACAACTAATAATCATAACTGTGGATATGAATGGAATAAACACAAAACAAAGGAGAGTGGCAGAATGAATTAGGAAAAACAATCTAAAAATGCAATATTTACAAGAAAAAATTCAAGCATAAAAATTCATCTATATTTAAAACAAGGAACTGGAGTAGAATCTACTTCAGGAAAAGTGAGAGTAATAAAGTACAGAAATCATGACAACTGGCAAGGCAAAAGTAAAATAGGTGTTAAAATTGATAAACACAGAGACTGTATTGTTCTTAGAGGCACTATGTAGATAATGAAATAATGTTATATTAAATATACAAAATGTCCTAAAAGTCTTAATGCAGTTTTAATAGCTTTAATACTGCACTAATTTTTTTGGTACACTCTATTCATGCACTGAATGGAGTAATATCTCAATATGTAAAGGCAAAGCAAATTGACCCACATGGAGACAAATGAACCATGATTGTTGAGGACCTTAATAAGATTTCCTTTTCAGATTTAGATGAAACTGGCTGAAACATAAGCAAGAAAGAATTTAAATAACTGAATAGAATTTTGGAAAAATTTAATGCAGTTGAACTCTGGTGATGAATGAAAGTAGTAAACAATAAAGATATTATAAGTTTTGAACATGACCTTTACAGAAACTGACCATTTACTAAACCATAAAACCCATAAAAATGAAGAACTGAGATATTAACTACATATTTTCTTGAATGCAATGTAATAAAATTATAATAAATGAGGAAAATTTGAAGGAAAGAATCAGAATAAAATGGAGACTGATATAATACTAACGTATGCATGTTAAAGAAAATATTAGAAAAATAATTGATAATTTTATTTAAGAAAATGTTCACATCAAGAAAACACCTCATAGCTTCTAGGATTTAGCTTAGTTAGGTGTTGGGGGGAAAGTTAACTTTCTAAACACATTCATCAACAAAATATAGATCAGTAAATTGGGCACGCAACTAATAAAAACAAATAGAAAATAAAGAAAGATTAAAAATAGGTAGAAATAAGAAATTATAAAAATCCAAAAAAGAGACAAAATGTCCCCACAGCAATGAATTAATAAATAAAAGCAGTTTTTAAAAAAATCAATAAAACAGATAATGACCTCTTTGACCAAAAATAAAACAGAAGAAATAAAGAAATTACCATTATCAAGAATGAAAATAGAGAAGTTAAAAATGAAAAGGAAAAAGTAAAGGAAATTGTTAGAAACTATTTTGCCAAATGATGTGACAACAAAAAGGATAACTTATAAGAAACACATAAGTGCTTAAAATAAAATATATACCTTAATATGCACTCCCAAACTGAGTGGAGGGGAGAATTTCAGATGTATTAACAAGGCCATTCTGCCAGTCAAAGCTAAATTAACTGAATTGGCACATAAAATGTTTACAAAAATAGAAAAAAGATAGTATACTACCAAATTACTTTAAAATAACAAATACAATCTTGTACCTAATTAAGAAAAAATAATATCTTTCCAATTAATATTGTTTCAAAAATATTGAATAAAATATTAGCTAAGAGAGGTCAGCAACATAGAGCAGCTAGGTAGTGCAGTGGATAGATCATTGATCTTGGAGTCAGGAAGAAGTGTTCAAATCCAAACTTCAGACACTCTAGCTGTGTGACCCTGGGCAAGTCACTTGACTTCATCTATAAAATGATTGGAAATAGAAATAGTAAATTCCTCCAGTATCCTTGCTAAGAAAATATCAAATGGGATCATGCAAAATCTAACACAACTGAAACAACTGAATAAAACAGTCAACAACATATTCAACATTTTTTTTAAACTGTGATCAGGTTGGATTTGTATCAGGAATACAGGGATGATTCAATTTTAGGAAAAAGATAAACATAATATATCATATCAATAACAAAATCAATAAAAATATTATTTTCTTAGGTATTGAAAAGGTTTTTAAACAAATACAACATTCATTTATGGGGAAAAAAAAACTGAAAAGTATAAGATTAGATTTTTTTGTGGTTCGATAAATAGCAGCAAAACTAAGAGCCAATATTTTCATGATGGAGAAACACTAAATTAAAGCAAGAGTTCTAATGCTACCAATAATATTTAATGTAGCTCTAGTAATGTTAAAGATAGCAAAGATAAGAAAAAAATAAATTGAGGAGGTAAACAGTGGCAAATAGGATTATAACCTTTGGGTTTACCAACATAGTGGGATAATCTATCTGGCTGCTTTCAGATATTACTTACCTCATCTCTACCATCAATCACTTTCAATTTTTTTAACCTGTAATATACTGCAAACTAAACTCATCATTATTGCTTAGTACTACAATTTTAGATCTGGTGTTGCTAATGTCTTTTATTACTAGTGTTTTAAAATTATTATTTTTCTTGGGATACTTGGTCTTTGTTATTCCAGATGATTTTGTTTAGATCTAAAAAATGACCCTTGGGAAGTTTGATTAATATGGTACATAATCTGCAAATTAATTTAGATAGAATCACCATTTTTATCATATTGACATAAGCAAACCTATCAGTAATTATTGTTCCCAATCATTTAAGTCCTACTTTATTTCTGATGAAAGTGTTTTGTAGCTGCATTCACATATTCTGAGTTGCTTTTTTTGTTTGTTTGTTTGTTTGCTTTGGTAATGAAATCGAAGATATTTTAGATGTTATGTATTTATATTCAATCAGGTTTATATTTCTATTTCTTTATGCTTAGTTTTCTTATCAATATACATAAAGGCTAACATTGTTGTGGTTTGATTTTATATCATGTGACCTTCTTGAAACTTTACTTTCAATTTTTTTTTGCTGAATCTCTAGGATAAAGTAAGTAAATCTGAGTAAACTACTTTATCATGTGTATATCCCTTGTCTTCTATGAATATCGAGAAATTAATAAAATATTTTGGCCTAATTCCCTCTTTAATTTGGAAGCCATACTCATTTTATTTAGGAGGAATAAGCTAGTGGGTTTAAGATTATATAGAACTATAAGGAACTTTAATTGTCGTCCTGAAAGATGCCTTATTTTATATCAACAATTCTTTACATTTTTACATCAGTGATCTTTTAAATAGAGAAGAGTTTTTCATGTAGTTATCAAATGCTTTATTGTTCTTATCACATTTGGTTGTATTTTATATAGTTGCAATGCATGTTGTGTGTGTGGTGGTTTGTCCTTCATTCCCAAAGAGGACCATGACATGAAGGAAATGATGACATGACTTGTAACTGTCTTTGATTTGAGTGAGGGAGGGCTGAGCAAATTCACCATCCTCAGAGCCATCTGGATCCAGTGGATAGATATTGATCACTCGCATTGTATCTTAGGCTTTCTCTAGTCATCCTGACTGATACCTGGTCACTGGATCCATATGACTCTGAAGGAGAAAGTTAGGCTGGTGACTTTGCACAGCTCTCCCTCACTCAAATCAAAGTCAGTTGCCAGTCATGTCATCATCTCCCTGATGTTATGGTCCTCTTCCAGAATGAAAGACAAACTACAACCTATGAGTAACCCAAGCTCCTCCCCTTCCATTCCCTCTTCCCTTCTCCTCCCCTTCACCTTTACCCGAGAGTGTTTTGCCCAAATGATGGTAAATTTTGATGGCCAAAAGCTACCTAGTTAACTTGAGGTTTACTGGCCAGATTTGTTTCTGACTTTCTGAAAGACCAAGCCTTAAACCCAATTCACTCTGGATCTCATGGATTGGACAATAGGCCCCAGCCCAAGCACCTATGGTTATTTTTTGGGCCCTCTTGGCTCAGAGCGAATGTAAATAGTAACTTTTTCTCTTTTGCTCAACAACCCTAAGGGTCTTTCTGCCCCCCCCACCATTTGATATTATTATTACTATTGTTAAAGGGGCCATCCTTTGACTCACTTCTTAAAGAGGCCTCTTCAGTGAGTGAGTATTGCCTCCCTTAGAGTGAGAACCTGGTAAGACTGTTGCTTAAAAGGGCCATGGTCTCCCATTGCAATACAGATATGAACCATTAATGTAGAACAGAATGGAGGGCTTTGTGAAAATAAAGACTGCATAGATTCTATTAATCTTTTGGGTGACTTTTTTGGCTATCACCAAATCAATATATTCCTGGAACCATGAGAGCACATCCTTTTTGCTGTTTAAGAAATCTATAATTTTCTTTTTTTCTTTTTTTCCCTTTTTTAAAGGTAATTAATAAATATTTATCGACTGACTTTAAGAACAAGTCTAAATTAAAAAAATTGATAACCAGTAGTGAATTATTCTGACATAGCTATTAGTTTCCTTATATGAAAATTGTACATAAACAATTGGACAGTAGTTTTCAGCCTTTAGATATCTCTTCTCTGGCTGTTTCTTTTTTCATCTTTCTTACTTTCAGTCTCTGTCATCTGACTGTAATTTATTCTTTCATTTTTAAAGCAAAATAAGTATGCTTCAATCTGTACTCAGAGTTCATCAATTCTCTCTCTTAAGGAAGTTAAATTTTTCATCATAAGTCCTTTGCAATTGTCTTACATGATTATATTGATCAGAATAGCTGTCTTTCACAGTGAATCATTGTTACAATGTTGTTACTGTGTACATTGTTCTCCTGGTTCTGTTCTCTTCACTTTGCATTAGTTCATGTAAGTTTTCCCAGGTTTTTCTGAAATCATCCTGCTCGTCATTTCTTATGGCACACTAATATTCCATCACATTCATACACCACAACTTTTTCAGCCATTCCCCAATTGATGGGCATCCCATCAGCTTCCAGTTCTATGCAGGTGCAAAAGAATTGCTACAAACATTTTTACACACATACATCCTCTTCTTTTTCCTTTCAGCTCTTTGTGGTACAGACCTAGTAGTGTTGTTGCTAAATAAAAGGGTGTGTGCAGTTTTGTAGCCCTTTGGGCATAATTTCAAATTGCTCTCTAGAATGGTTGAATCAGTTAACAACTCCACAAAGAGGAAATTATTGTTTCAATTTTCCCATATCCCTTCCAATATTTGTAATTGTCATTTACTGCCATATTAACCAATCTGACATGTGTGAGGTGGTACTTCACAGTTGTTTCAATTTGCATTTCTCTCAGGAAGACCTGAGTCCAAATTTGACCTCAGACACTTAATAGCTGTGTAACCCTGAGCAAGTCATTTAAGATATTTATTGCAGTTTCTCAATTTGTAAAATGAGCTAGAAAAAGAAATAGCAAACCTCTCTAGGATCTTTGCCAAGAAAGCCCCACAGCATTAGACATGACTGAAAAATGACTTAACTACATCAACAATATGTCAAAAGTGATTTGAGCATTATTTTAATATGGCTATAGCTATATGAATTTTATAGCTTTGATTTCTTCTTCTGAAAACTGCATGTTCATATTCTTTGACCATGTAGAAATTAAATAATGGCTTTTATTGTTATAAATTTGGCTCAGTTACCTATATACTTGAAAAATAAGGCATTTTTTAGAGAAATTGTTTTAAATTGCTCCCTGCTCCTGGCCATTTCCTGCTTTTCTTCTAATTTTGACACTATTGTTTTGTTTGTGGAAAAACATTTTAAATAAATGTAACCAAATTATACATTTTACATCTCAAAGTGCTCTCTCCTTTTTGGTCATAAACTATTTTCTTATCTATAGATCTAACAGGTACTTTTTTTCATGATCTCCTAATTTATTTCTTCTTATTGATTAATTAATTTATTTTTAATTTTCAATATTCACTTCCATAAGATTTTGAACTCTGAATTTTTCTTCTCCTCCTTTCCTTTCCCCTTCCCCAAGAAAGCATGCAATATGATATAGGCTGCACATATATATTCACATTAAACATATTTTCACATTAGTCACATTGTAAAGAAGAATTAGAACCAATGGGAGAAACTATGAAAAAAAGAAAACAAACAAAAAGAAAGCAAATACTGTGCTTTGATCTACATTGAGATGCCATAGTTCTTTTTCTGGATGTGGATAGTATTTTCCTTCATGAGTGTTTTGGAGTTGTCTTAGATGCTTGCATTGCTGAGAAGAGCTAAGTCTATCAAAGTTAGTCATTGCACAATATTGGTGTTACTGTATACAATGTTCTCCTGGTTCTGCTCACTTCATTCAGCATAAGTTCATGTAAGTCTTTCTAGTCCCTTTTGCTGTCTGCTTGTTCATCGTTTCTTATGGAACAATAGTATCCCATTATATTAATATACCACAACTCCTTCAGCCCTTCCCCAATTGCTGGGCATCCTCTTAATTTCCAATTCTTGGACACCAACAAAAAAGCTGCTATAAATATTTTTGTACATGTAGGTCTTTTTCCTATTTTTATGATCTCTTTGGGATGTAGACCTACAATTACTATTGCTGGGTGAAAGGGTATGCACAGTTTTATAGCACTTTGGGCATTGTTTCGAATTGCCCTTCAGAATGGTTGGATCAATTCACAACTCCACCAACAATGCATTACTGTTCTAATTTTCTCATATCTTCTCTAGTATTTATCATTTTCCTGTTTTGTATTATTTTGGATATTTGTTCATTTTGTATTATTGTATATTTTGCTTTTTTTGGTATATTTTTGCATATTTTTTTTTACTTTTGTTTAGCCAATCTGATAGGTGTGATGTAGTACCTCAGAGTCATTTTGATTTGCATTTGTCTAATCAATAGTGATTTAGATCATTTTTTTTATATGACTATAGATAACTTTAATTTCTTTTTCTGAAAACTGCCTGTTCATATCCTTTGACCATTTACCAGTTGGGGAATGTTTTGTATTCTTATAAATTTGACTCAGTTCTATATATATTTCAGCAATGAGGCCTTTGTCAGAGATACAGACTAAAAAATATCTTCCAGCTTTCTGCTTCCTTTCTAATATTGATTGTATTGGCTTTGTTTGTGCAAAACCTTTTCAATTTAACATAATCAAAATAACAAATTTTGCATTGCGTAAAATTTTCTATCTCTTGTTTGGTCATAATCTGATTCTCCATACATCTCCATACATCTGCTCTCCTAATTTGCTTATAGTATCAGCCTTTAGTATCTAAATCATCTACCCATTTTGACTTTATCTTGGTGTAGAGTGTAAGATGTTGGTCTATGCCTAGTTTCTGTCGTATTATTTTCCAGTTATCCCAGTAGATTTTGTTAAATAGTGAATTCTTATCCCACAAGCTGGAGTCTTTGGGTTTAGCAAATGGTAGATTACTCCAGTCATTGATTACAATGTCTTGTGTAACTACCCCATTCCACTGATCTACCTACCAAGTACTTTTGATGATTACTGCTTTATAATATAATTTAAGATCTGGTATAGCTAGGCTACCTTCCCTTGCATTTCTTTTCATTAGTTCTTTTGATACTCTGGATCTTTTGTTCTTCCATATGAATTTATTCTTAGTTTTTCTAGCTCTATAAAATAATTTTTGGTAGTTTGGTATCACATTGAATAAATAAATTAATTTAGGTAGAATTGCCATTTTTTCATATTAGCTTGGGCTACCCATGAGCAACTCATATTTTTCAATTATTTAGATCTGATTTTGTTTGTGTCAAAAGTGTTTTGTAATTGTGTTCATATAGTTCCTGAGTTTGTCTAGGCAGGTAGACTATAATGTCTATAGCAACTTTAAATGGAATTTTCTTTCTATCTCTTTTGTTGGGATTTGTTAGTAATATATAGAAACACTGATGATTAATGTGAGTTTATTTTATATCCTGCAACTTTGCTATAGTTCTTTATTATTTTAAATAGTTTTTCACTTGATTCTCTAGGATTGTCGAATCACACCATCATATAATCTGCAAAGAGTGATAGCTTTGTTTCTTCTTTGCCTATTCTAATTCCTTCAATTTCTTTTTCTTCTCTTATTGCTAAAGCTAACATTTCTAGTACAATGTTGAATGACGGTTGTGATAATGGACATCCTTGTTTCATCCTCGATCTTCTTGCAAATGCTTCTAGCTTATTGCCATTACATATAATGATTGCTGATGGTTTTAGATAGATGATATTTATCCCTTTAAGGAAGACTCCATTTATTCCTATGCTCCCTAGTGTTTTTGATAGGACTTGGTGTTGTATTTTGCCAAAAGCTTTTTCTGCATCTATTGAGATAATCATATGACTTTTGTCAGTTTTGTTGTTGGTATGATCAATTATGCTGATAGTTTTCCTAATATTGAACCAGCCTTGCATTCTTTGTATAAATCCCACGTAGCCATAATGTATAATACTCATGATAAGGTGCTGTAATCTCTTTGCTAATATTTTATTTAAAATTTTTGCATCTACATTTATCAGGGAAATTCGTCCACAATTTTGATACTGGCAGTTCAATTTTCTTTCTTTTTTTAAAAATCAAATGACCAAAGTTTGTTTTCATGAAATCAGCTCTTAGTTTTATTCATTAGTTCAACTGTTTTCTTACTTTCAATTTTCTTGATCTCTTGTTTGATTTTCAGAATTTCTAATTTGGTATTTAATTGAGGATTTTTGATTTATTCTTTTTCTAGCTTTTTTTGTTGCATGACCAATTCATTGATCTCCTCTTTCTCTATTTTATTCATGTAAACATTAGAGATATAAAATTTCCCCTAAAAACTGTTTTGGTTGCATCCCATAAATTTTGGCATATTTTATCATTATGGTCTTTCACTTGGATGAAGTTATTGATTGTTTCTATGATTTGTTATTTGACTCACTCCTTCTTTAGGATTAGATTATTCAGTTTCCAACAAATCTTAGTCTATCTTTCCATGGCCCTACATTGCATGTGATTTTTATTGCATCGTGATCTGAAAGGGATGTGTTTAATATATCTGCCTTGTGAGGCCCTTATGCTTTAATACATGATCAATTTTTGTGTAGGTGTCACATAATGCTGACAAAAGAAGCATATTCCTTTCTACCCCCATTCAATTTTCTCCAGAGGTCTACCATTGTCACTTTTCCAATTGCTATTCACCTCCTTAACTTCTTTCTTGTTTATTTTGTGATTAGATTTATCTGTTTCTGAGAGGAAGAGGCTGAGGTCCCCCACTTGAATAGTTTTGTGCTGTCTATTTCTTTGTGTAACTTCCTTAACTTCTCCTCTAAGAATTTGGCTGCTATACCACTTGGTGCATATATGTTTAGTATTGGTATTACTTCATTGTCTATGGCACCTTTTTAAAAAAGATATTTCCTTCCTTATCTCTTTTAATTGGACCAATTTTTGCTTTTGCTTTGTCTATGATCAAGATTGTTATCCCTGCTTATTTTACATCAGTTGAAGCAAAATATATTCTGCTCCAGCCTTTTACCTTTACTCTCTGTATATACTTCTGCTTCAGATGTGTTTCTTGTAAACAACATGTTGCAGATTATGGTTTTTAATCCACTCTGTTATCTGCTTCCATTTTATGGAAGAGTTTATCCCATTCACATTCACAGTTATGATTACTATCTGTGTCATTCTCTCCTTTCCCTTATCACTAGAGTTTTGCTTTTGACCACCATTTCCCTTAATCTGCCCTCCCTTCTTGCAGCCCCCTCCCTTTTCTTCCCCTTTACTCTTACTACTTCTTCCCTTTCTTCTATCTGCCCTCTCTTTTCTTTCCCCTTTCCTCTCCTACTTCCTATAGGGTAAGTTAGATTTCTATACCTAACTGATTATGTTATTTCCTCTTTGAGCCAAATAAGATAAGAGTAAGGTTCAAACAATGCTCATCTCCCTTCCTTTATTCCCTCTACTTTAATGCATCTTTGTGCCTCTTCTTTTGATGTTATTCACCCTTTTCTGCCTTCTCCTTTCCTCTTCTCCCAGTACAATCCCTTTTCACCACTTAAATTTTTTTCATCATAACATCAAAGTCAATTTATAGTCATGCACTCTTTCCATGTATAACCCTTCAAATGTTGTAGTAAAGATACAGTTCTCAAGAGTTACAAGTATCATAAGAAATGATGAACAGGCTGACTTCAGAAAAACCTGGAAAGACTTATATGGTCTGATGCTGAGTGAAGTGAGCAAAACCAAGAAGACTTTGTACACAACAGTCATGTTATGCAATGACTAAGATTGTTAAACTGAAGCCTTCTCAGCATTACAAGGATCTAAGACATCTCCAGAGGCCTTGGGATGGAAAATGCTGTCCACATCTAAAGAAAGAAATATGGAAGTCAAATTGCTATCACTTATTTTTACCTTCTGTTGAGTTTTTTTTTTCATCTTTCTGATGGTTCCTCCTATTGGTTTTAATTTTTACTTACAACTTCACTAATGTGGAAATATGTTTAATGGGTATGTAAATGGAAAGCCTATATCAGATTGTGAGCTGTCTTGGAGAGGGTAGGGGGGAGGAAGGGGTAGAAAAATTTTCAACTCAAAAGCATATGTAAGTGATTGTTGATAAATCAAAATAAATTAATAAAAAAAGTTACAAGTATCATTTTTCCTTGTAGGGATGCAAACAGTTTGCCCTTATTAATAACCTTTTTTTTTTCTTTTCTATTTACTTTTTTCTGCCTCTCTTGATTTTGGTCTTTTCTTTTGGAAGGTTTGGAAGTCTCCTATTTTACTGAATATCCATCTTCTCCCCTGAAGGATTATGCCCAATTTCAATGGGTGAAATTGGTTACAATCCTTTGTTGTAATCTGAGCTCCTTTGTTTTACAGAATATCATATTATGAGCCCTCTGATCTTTTAATGTAAAAACTGCAAGGCCATGTGTAATCTTGACTGTGGTTCCATGATACTTAAGTTGTTTCTTTCTGCAGTTTTCAGTATTTTCTCCTTGACCTGGCAATTTTGGAATTTGACTGCAATATTCCTTGGCCTTTTCAACTTGAGATCTCTTTTGGAGGGTGATTGGTGGATTCTTTCAATGATTATTTTACCCTCTGGTTCTAGGATATCAGGGCAATTTTCATTGATGATTTCTTGAAAGATGCTGCCCAGGCTCTTTTTTTGATCATGATTTTCAGTTAGACCAATACTTCTTAAGTTATCTCTCCTCAATCTATTTACCAGGTCAGTTGTTTTTCCAATGAGTTATTTTACATTTTCTTCTAATTTTTTTTCATTCTTTTGATTTTGTTTGTCTGATTTTTGATTTCTCATAGAGTCATTAGCTTCCAATTGGCTAATCCTAATTGTTAATGAATTGTTTTCTTCAATTAATTTTTTTTACCTCCTTTTCCATTTAGCCAGTTCTACTATTTGAGGAATTGTTTTCTACAGTCAATTTTTGTTCTTCTTTTTCCAAGCTATTGACTCTGTTGTTTACCTCTCATTTCTTTTCCTATTTTTTTCTTCTGCCTATCTTATTTGACTTTTAAAATTCTTCTTGAGCTCTTCTAAGAAGGCTTTTTGATCTTTAGACCAGTTCATATTCTCATTTGAGGTTTCAGATGTGTGCATATTGACAATGTTGTCCTCTTCTGAATCTGTGCCTTGATCTTCCCTGTCCCCATAGTAAGAATCTATGGTCATTGTCCATTTCTGCTTTTTGTCCATGGTGTTTGCCTATTTCCTGGCTTTTAAAATAGAGCTCTCCTGCTGGAGCACAGGTGTAATTGACCCAAGCTTCTTGTGCTAGGGGCCTGGGACCTGGCACTGGCTTTCTGTGCTAGGGCCTCAGATACTGGTAGCTGGAGGCTGTAGGGACCTGGTGTTAAGCTGAGGTAAGCAACACTGAAGCTCTCAGGGTTCAGGTAGGGGGGTCTGGCCCCTGGAGGATGCCTGATCACTTGGGCTGCTTTGAAGCACAGGAAGGCTTGGCTGCCAGAGGATAACTGACTGCCTGGAACTGTGCCTCCTGGAGTTGTGCTGAAGTAAGAAGAGATTTGGCTGCTGGAGGATGCCTGCCCACCAGTGCACATGGTGGTTTTCTGAGCTGGAGTCTACTGGTTCCTCTGCCTTTACAAAGATACTCAGAGGTGCTATAATTGGTGCTTGTTGGTTCCACCACCCTGGGGCTCAGGATCTGCCCCTGGTTTGCTGAGGTTTGGCTTGCTGCCAGCATACTGGGATACCTCCCATTGTGTATTGCTCCCCCTCCACCAGAGAGAAAGGGACCTTTCGCCTTTAATCTCTCAAGCTTCCTGGGCCACAAAACTGCTGTACCCCATCATTCCACTGGCTCAACTGCTCCAGGGTTTTTCCTGGGGCGATATTTTCTGGGCTTTCACAGGTCAATAAGGGAGAGCATGAGCAACTTACTTCTTACTCTGCTGTCTTGGGTCCTGGAAACCTCAAGGTTTTTTTTTTCTTCTGGAATATCATATTCCAAGCCCTTTGGTCCATTAATGTAGAAACTACTAATCCTTCCTGTGGTTCCACAATATTTAAATTGTTTCTTCTTGGCTGCTTGATGTTTTTCTCCTTCATCTAATAATTCTGAAATTTGGCCAAAATATTTATTGGTGTTTTCATTTTGGGATCTCTTTCAGGAGATGTTTGATGGATTCTTTCAATGACTATTTTACCCTCTGGTTCTAGGATATGAGGGCAGTTTTCCTTGGTAATTTCTTGAAAGATGTCATCCTAGCTCTTTTTAAATGTCTTTTTTTTTTGACATGGCTTTCAGGTATTTTCCAGGTCAGTTTTTTTTTCCAATGAGGTATTTTACATTTCCTTCTATTTTCTCATTCTTTTGATTTTGTTTGACTGATTCTTGGTTTTTCATTAAGTCATTAGCTTCAACTTGCCAGATTTTAATTTTGAGGGAATTATTTTCTTCAGTTAGCTTTTGTCCATTCTTTTCCATTTAGCCAATCTTACTTTTTAAGGAGTTGTTTTCTTCAGTGAATTTTTTTTCTCATTTGGTCAATGGCATTTTTTAAGGAATTGTTTTCTTCAGTCAATTTTTGTCATTCCTTTTCCAAGCTATTGACTCTCTCTTGCATACCTTTCATTTCATTTCCCAACTTTTCTTCTACCTCTCTTATGTGACTTTAAAAATCCTTTTTGAGCTCTTCCAGCAAGGCTTTTTGGGCTTTAAAGTTGAACTCTTTTCCTCGGGCATATGGGGCACTGTCCCAAAATTCTTGTGCTGGGGCCCAGGGTCCTGGTGATAGGTTTTAAGTACTGGGGCTTCAGGCACTGGTGGCTTGCTCACTCTGCTGGAGTGGCCCATCCTAGTTGTGCCTGTTGTTGCTTGGTTTCTGGGGCTGGCAACTTGCCTTCTGCACTGTGGCTGGAGGTCTTACAGTTGACCTGCTTTGCCATCCTGCTGAGCCAGGGCGAGGGGATCTCAGTTGCTTGTTTGTGCTGTGGCTAAGAGGCTCCCTCTCACTTGCTCAGACACCATCTATGCTGGTCTGTGCTCCCCTTCCACCTAAGTGAGACAGGCTTTTCATGAAGTCCTTCTAAGTTATCTTAAACTAGAAAATTGTTTCACTCTGTCTTTTTAGAGGTTCTGTTGCTTCAGAACCTGTTAAGAGGCTTGATTTAACATTGTTGCTGAGGGTAGCTGGGGGAGCTCAGGCAACTTCCTGACTTCTCTCCACCATCTTGGCTCCCACTAGTTTTAATTCTTAGTTAAATAGATTTTTTTTCTTTCAATTTTATTAATCCATTTGATTTCCAGGATACCCATTTTTTTAACCTGGGAATTTTTAATTTATAATTTAAGTTTAATATATACTTTGTCTAGATTTTAAAGTACATGTCAAATTCAGTTTTGTTCTATCTTTGGTGTATATGTTTAGTGATATAGATCTTCCCCCAAACAATTTTTGTCTGTGTCCCACAAATTATATGTTGTCTTGTTGTCATTATGTTTATTGAAATAATTGATTGTTTCTATAATTTGTTCTTTGAGCCACTTATTCTTTAGGATTAGATAATTAGGTTCTAATTATTTTTTAACTATATTTCCACAGCCCTCTATTGAATGTAATTTTATTTCCTTATGGTCTGAAGAGGGTAAATTTAATATTTTTTCTTTTCTCCATTTCATTATGAGGTTTTTATGCCCTAAAAATCAATTTTTGTGGAGTTGTCATGTACAGTTGAGAAAATATTCTCCAGGGATTTATCATATTTACTTTTTCAAAAAAAATTCTTTTGAATTCTATTGAATCTAAAATTCTGCTCTTGTTTATTTTATGGTGAGATTTACAGAGCCCTCATAGAGAAAAGCTGGGGTCCCCTATTAGTATGGTTTTATTATCTATTTCCTCCTGTTATTCATTTCAACTTTCCCTTAAGAAATTTGATGCTGTGCCATTTGGTGCATATGTTTAGTACTGAGGCTGCTTCATCATATATGGTGACTTTTAGCAAGATTCAGTTTCCTGCCTATCTCTTTTAATAGTTCTATTTTTGCTTTTGCTTTGTCTGAGATCATGATTGCCTTTTTTACTTCAACTGAAGTACAATAGATTCTGTTCTAGCCTCTTATTTTAAACTCTCTGTGTTTCTCTTTGTTTCAAGTATGTTTCTTGTAAACAGCGTATTGTTGGAATCTAGTTTCTAATGTATTCTTTTATCTGCTTCCTTTTTATCAGTCAATTCATCACATTCATATCCACAGTTATGATTACTAACTGAGCATTTCCCTTCATCCTATTTTCTTCATTTTTTATTCAATATTTTACTTTCCCCCAGTTATATGCAAAAATAATCATTTCCTCCCTCTCCACGCGCCATCTTGAGAAGGCGAACAATTCACTATAGGTTATAAATGTGTAGTTATGCAAAACGTGTGTATAAGTCATGTTGTGAAAGAAAACATAGAAAAAACAAAAACTCAAGAAAAATAAAGTTTAAAAAAGTATGCTTCAATTTGTATTCAGATACCATCAGTTCATTCTCTGGGGTGGGATAGCATTTTTTTCATTGTGATTTTCAGGTAGACCAATAATTTTTAAATTGTCTCTCCTAGATTGATTTTCCAGGTCAGTTGTTTTACCAATGAGGTATTTTACATTTTCATCTATTTTTTCATTCTTTTGTTTTAAGTTTGACTGATTCTTGCTCTCTCATAGAGTCATTAACTCCCATTTGCTCAATTCTAATTTTTAACAAATTATTTTCTTCTATTAGATTTTGTACATCCTCCCTCATTTGGCCAATTGTATTTTTAGGGACTTGTTTTCTTCAGTGCACTTTTTTCCCCAGTTGGTCAATTGTATATTTTAAGGACTTGTTCTCTACATTTAAATTTTGTCCTTCCTTTTCCAAGCTGTTAGCTCTCTCTTGCATACCTCTCATTTCTTTTCCCATTTTTTTCTTCTACCTCTCTCATTTGACTTTTAAAATCCTTCTCAAGCTCTACTAAGAAGGATTTTTGGGCTTCAGACAAGTTCATATTCCCTTTTGAGGTTCCAGATGTACGTTTGTTGACAATGTTGCCTCTTCAGAATTTTCGCCTTGATCTTCACTCTTCCCATAATAAGAATCTATCCTATGTTTCTTTTTGCTCATGGTGTTTGCTTATTTCCTGACCTTTAAAGAGATTGAGCTCTCCTGCTGGGGAGCAGAGGGCACTGACCCAAGCTTCTTGTGTTGGGAGCCTAGGGCCTGGACACTGGCTTTATGTGCTGGGGCCTCCAATTTTGGCAGTTAGAGGTTGTGAGGTTCTGGCAGCTTATGTGGTGTTGGGCTGGAATTAGCAACACTGGAACTCTAGGGGTGTGGGTCCTAGAGATTTCCTGCTCACCCAGGCCTTTCCTTCCTTTTGCTTTCTTCAGCTCCTTTCAAATGGGGCCCTTTGGAGTGCTGCTTCCCTTAGTTTTGAGGCACTGGGGGAGTCAGTTGCTGTAGAAGGCATAGACACCTGGTGGTTTTCTGAGCTGGTTTCCACCAGTTCCCCCACCCTCAATGAGGCACTAGGGGGTCCAGGTGTTGGTGTTTGCCTGCTCCACCACCTGGGCTTCAGGATCTCCTCCTGGTATGCTAAGATGGGGCTTTCTGCTAGCTTGCTGGGACACCTCCCTTTCTGTACAGCTCCCCTTCCCCCACAATAACAGGGGCCTTTCAAGTTAATCCCTTAAGCTACTTGGGCTACTGGACTGCTGCACCCTATCTTTCTTCTGGTTCAGCTGTTCCAGGGTTTTTCCTGGGGTGACATTTGCTGGGCTTTCTCAATTGTATTTTTTAAGAAATTGTTTTCTAAGAGAGCGAGGGAATGACAGAGAGGAGAGCACATTGGGAAAGGGGGTAATTAGAAGCAAACACGGGAGGGACAGGGTCAAAAGAAAGAATAGAATAAATGAGGGGGCAGGATAGGATTAAGGGAAATAGAGTTAGTTTTTCACAACATGACTACTGTGGAAGTGTTTTGCACAACTGCACATGTATAACCTATATTGAATTGCTTGCCTTTTCAATCAGGGTTGGTGGGGAGGGGGGAAGGCAGAAAATTTGGAACCCAAAGTTTTAAAAACATATGTTTAAAAAATGTTTTCACATGTAACTGGGAAATAAGAAATACAGGAAATGGGGTACAGAAATCTATCCTGCCCTACAGGAAAGTAGAAGGGGAAGGGGATAAGAGAAGGGGGAAGAGAGAGAAGGGAGGGCAGACTAGGGGAAGGGATATTCAGAATGCATGCCGTCTTGGGGTGGGGGAGGGGTGAGATGGGGTGAAAATTTGAACTCAAAATCTTGTGGAAATAAATGTTGAAAACATCAAATAAATACATTTTAAAAATTTTTTTAAAATTGTTTTCTACTTTTAATTTTTTCCCTTCCTTTTCCAAACTGCTGCCTAGCTCTTGCATCTCTTATTTCTTTCCCCAATTTTTGTTCTGTCTCTTTTATTTGACTTTTAAAGTCTTTCTTGAGGTTTTCCAAGAAGCTTTTGGGGCTTGAAACCACTTCATATCCCCCTTTGAGGTTATGTATTTGGATATATTGGCAATGTTGCCTCTTCTGAGTTTGTGTTTTGATCTTCCCTGTCCCCATAGACATTTTCTATGGCCAGTGTTCACTTTTACTTTTTGCTCATTTTGTTTACCTATTACATAGCTTTTAAAATTGAGTTCTCCTGATGGGCAGAGGGGGCACTGTTCCAAGCTTCTTTTGCTGGGGTTTAAGGGGCCTGGTCACTAGCTTTGTGCCCTGGGGCCTTAGGTGGTGGCTGCTGGAGGGTGTAAGTATCTGAAAACTTACCTGGTGTTGATCTGGGGTCCTAGTCGTGATGTCTGGCATATGCTAAAGCCAGGTGGTATTTTTCTGCATTTCCCCAGGGTTGCACTGAATCATGTAGAGGTCTGGCTGCTGGAAGATGCTTACCTATCTTGGGCTGCGCTGAAGCACGTGGAGATCTGCTACTTGAGGATTCCTGTCCCCTTGGAACTGTGCTGAAACATGAAGTTTGCTTCTGGAGGATGCCTGTCTGCCCTGGGCTTTGCTGTGCATGTGGTGGTTCTCTGAGCTGGAGTCTGATGGTTTCCCTGGCTGTGCTAAAGAGTCCTGGTGTTGGTGTTTGCTTGCTGCACCAATCTGGGGCTCAGGATCTCCCACTGGTTTGTTGAGGTGGAGCTGCCCATGGTTTGCTAGGATACTTCCTGTCCTGGACTGTGCTGATACAGACCTTATTTGCCAATCCTCTATGTCTGTTGGATAAAAAGACTACTCCACTCCATCTTTCCACTGGCTCTGTTATTCCAGGGATCTGGTTTGGGAACCAGTTTTATGGGTATTCGGGATGAGAATGGGAGAGGGACAGCTATCTACTGTTTACTCTGCCATCTTGGCTCCTGGGTGTCCCCAGATAGTGAGTTCTTATCCCAAAGGCCTGGGTTTGGAGATTTTTCAAACACTAGGTTATTATAGTCATTTACTACTGTGTCTTGTATACCTTATCTATTCCACTGATCCAACACCCTATTTCTAAGCCAATACCAGACAGTTTTTATGATTACAGTTTTATAACATGCTTGGAGATCTGGTATGGCTAAGCCACCTTTCCTTGAATTTTTTTTTCATTAATTCCCTTGATATTTTTGATTTTTTGTTCTTCTAGATGAATTTTCATGTTATTTCTCTAGCTCTATAAAATAATTTTTGGTAGTTTAATTTGCATGACACTGAATAAGTAAATTAGGTTAAGCAGAATTGTCACTTTTATGAACAATTGATTTTTTTCCATTTGTTTAGATCTCACTTTATCTGTGTGGAAAGTGTTTTGTAATTTTTTCATATAGTTGCTGGGTTTGTCTTGGCAAGTAAACTCTCAAGTATGTTATATTGCTTGTAGTTATTTTAAATGGAATCTCTCTATTTCTTACTGCTGGGCTTTGCTGGTCATATAAAGAAATGCTGATGATTTATGTGGTTTTTCCTTATATTTTGCAACTTTGCTGGAGTTGTTGATTATTTCAAGTAGTATTTTTAGTTGGTTTTCCAGGATACTCTGAATATACCATCATATCATGTCCAAAGCATGATAGTTTTGTTTGCTAATTGCTTATTCTAATTCCTTCAATTTCTTTTTTTTTCTCTTCTTGCTATATACAGCTAACAGTGCTAGTACAATATTGAGTAATAGTGGTAATAACGGACATCCTTGCTTCATCCCTGATATTATTGGAAGGTTTCTAGCTTATCATCATTACAGATAATGCTTGCTGATGGTATTTGATAGATGCTGCTTATCATTTTAAGGAATGCTTCCTTTATTCCTATGCTGTCTATTGTTTTTAATAGGAATGGGAGGATTATTTTGTCAAAAAAATTTTCTGAATCTTTCTAGATAATCATGTGATTTCTTCCAATTTTGTCATTAATGTAGTCAATTATGTTGTTGGCTTTCCTAATAGTGAACAAACCCTGCATTCCTGGTATAAATCCCATATGTCCATATTGTGTAATCTTTGTGACGTATTGCTGTAATCACCTGGCTAGTATTTTGTTCAAATTTTTTGCATCAATATTCATTATGGAAACTGATTTATAATTTTCTTTCTCTGTTTTAGCTCTTCCTGGTTTAGGTGTCATTACCAGATTTGTGTCCTAAAAGCAGTTTGGTAGCACTCACTCTCCTATTTTTCAAACAGTTTCCATATATATACATACACGCGCGTACACACACACACACACACACACACACACACACACACACACACACACATAATTCAATTGTGAACCTGTCTAGCCCTGGGGATTTTTTCTTAAGGAGTTCATTAATGGACTCTTCAATTTCCTTTCATAAAATGGGATTATTTAGTCATTCTGTTTTCTGATATGTTAATCTGGGTTATTTATGTTTTTCTAAATATTTATCCATTTCACTCAGATTGTCAGGTTTATTGGTGTACAATTGGGCAAAATATTTCTGAATGATTGCTTTAATTTCTTCTTCATTAGTGCCGATTTCACCCTTTTCATTTTTGATACTGGATATTTGATTTTTCTCTCTTTTTTAAAAATCTTATTAATTAGTGGCTTATCTATCTTTCTTGTTTCTTCATAAACCCAGCTCCTAGATTTATTTATTAGATCAATAGTTTATTTTTAAAATTTCAATATTATTAATCTAACTTTTGATTTTCAGGATTTCCAATTTCGTACTCAATTGGGATTTTTAATTTGTTCTTTTTCTAGTTTTTTTTTTTAGTTCCATGCCCAATTCATATTTTATTGATGTAAGAATTTAGAGAGATAAATTTTCCCCTAAGTACTGCTTTGGGTGTTTCCCATAAATTTTATTATGTTGTCTCATTATTCTCATTGTCTTTGATGAAATTATTGGTTGTTTCTATGATTTGTTCTTTGAACCTCTTATTCTTTAGGATTAGATTAGTTTAGAAAATTTAAATGTATCTTTCCATTGCTTTTTTGTTGAATATAATTTTATTGTTCTGTGACCCAAGAAGAATACATATAACATTTCTGCTTTTCTATATCTGATTTTGAGGGTTTATGCCGTCAAATGGCCAATTTTTTGTGTAAGTGCCAAGTTCTGCTGAGGAAAGGTATATACCTTTCTGTTCCCATTCCGTTTTCTCAAAAAAGTCTGTTGTATCTAACTTTTATGATATTGTATTTACCTCCTTGCTTTCTTTCTTGTTTAGTTTTTGTTTGTATCTATTGAGTTCTGAGAGGGGACAGTTAAAGTCACATAGTAGTATAGTTTTGCTATCTAGTTCTTCCTGGAACATACTTAACATCTCCTTTAAGAATTTGGATTCTATACTACTTGGTGCATATATATTTAGTGTTGATATTGCTTCATTATCTATGGTATCTTTTAGCAAAATGTAGTTTCCTTCCTTATCTCTTTTATTTAGATCTATTTTTGCTTTTACTCTGATATCAGCATTGCTACCCCTGTTTAATTTTTATATTTCAGCTGAAGCATAATAGATTCTGCTCCAGCCCATACCTTTACTCTGTGTCTCTCTGCTTCAAGTGTATTTCTTGTAGACAGCATATTGTAGGCTTCCGGTTTTTGATTCACTCTGCTATCCACTCCCTTTTTTTGAGAGGGATAGTTGATCCAGTTCATATTAACAAATATGCTTATTAACTGTGTATTTCCTCCCATCCTATTTTTCTTTCTGTTTGTCCTCTCTCTCCTTTCACCTTTTTCCTCCTCAACAATGTTTTGCTTCTGTCTACCACCTCCTCATATCTGGCCTGTCTTCTGTCAGTCCCCCTGCCCCTTGCTTAATTCTTTGTATGTGTGTATATATATAGTGTATATATATATATAGTGTGTGTGATATATATATATATATTATATATATATATATATATATATATATATATATATATATACACACACACACACACTATATATATATATACACTATATATACATACATACATATATACATATATACACTATATATATACACTATATATATACATACATACATGTATACATACATACATATTATACTTTACAGGAGAATAATTATGTTCTTTTGATTTAAGGCACAATTCTAAAAGAGATAAATCCATTTATGAAATAATATTAAGCTTTTTTGTTGAGAGAAAGAGAAAGACATAAAGAGAGAGAAAGAAAGAGAGAGGAGAGAGAGAGAAGCTGTATCCTGCTTTTGAAAATTTCTATATTCAAGACATGCTTTATTACATAATTTGTAGGGTTCAAGAACAAAGGTAAAATTTCATAATAGAAGTTACACAGGAGAACAAAGTCTAGGTTCAATAATCACTTAGCTAACCCAGAGTATCACTTTCATAAAACCATTCAGTCCCTCTTTAAGCACTCCTTACAAGGAAACTGCTTATTTATGGGTCAAATTCAAATAATGCTTTTCTTAATTTTATTAATCAGGCTTCTTTCTCCTCTTAATTTGATCATTATCTTAATCACTTTACCAAGCAGTCCTTACTGGGCTGAGAAGTCCTCTCTTTTTAGAAATTACTTTTGTCCTCTATTGCAAAAATGTATAAAAATATATAAAAAAGGACTCCAGTATAGGACATTGTTTCATATTTGATACTTAAGGAAGAGATGACAAAGATTTCTAGTTCCTATTAGACTAAGAACTTTAGATTAAACTATTTTTCAATTTTTTGGTAAAATGTAACCTAAATAGGCAAAGGTAGTGTCTTAATATGTTTCTGATTCGTGTACACATGTGTGCATGTATATGTATATTACATGTATATATGTACATTACATATGCACACACATAATATATGTCATGTATGCCATATAAAATAAATTATCTACTAGGGAAAAATTAATCTTAATAAAACGACATTTCTCAGATAATTTTAACCAATTCAAACAGAAGCCACAACAATGGAGCAAAAAGATTACACAAACAAAATTTATCAATAAGTCATTAGCTATTACCAACTCATGTGCTTGCTTGCTTTTCTCTGTAACATATTTATGTGAAAATTTTATGTATATATATTTTTTCTATGAAAATATAAGAAGAAAACAGCCCTTCAAAAGCAATTTTTAGGAGGTGGAGATAAAATGGTGCAGGAGAGGCAGCAACCCAGCTGAGCTCTCCCAACCTCCAACTTTAAAATAACATCTGAAATCAAATTTTGGACTGGTAGAGCCAACAAAAGATCAGGATGAGATATTTCTGTAGCCCTAGACAACTTAGAAGACAGACAAGAGTGGTGTATGAAACCAGGGTGTGGGCTAGCCAGAAGCTAGCTGCACTAGCAGTGGGCCTTGAAAACAGCTGTGACAATGGCAGCAGCACCGATACTTTCAGGAACTCTCATCCCAGAAAGATTAAGGAGGTCAGATAACTAATCAAAAAATGATGGCATGGGACCCTTTCCTGGCACTTGGTACACAGAGTGATAATTGGCAATTCTATTGTCCATATGCTGTTCTGGGTCATAGTTCCAGGGCAGAGAGTGATGCTTGTGTTCAATCACAAGAGATCTGAGGCTCTGGTCCCAGTTCTACGGCAGAATGTAATGCTAGCACTTGAGGTCAACAGAAAACACAGTTTCAACCTAGGTCTTTCTTACTCCAAGCCCTGCACTCTTTTTACTGTCGTCACCTAGTTGCCTCAATAGTGTGAGAAATAAGTAATATAAAACAAAGTACTGTATGAGCTCAAGAACGGAAGAGGAAAGTTAAGGATGGGCAGTGGAGATGAGGGAGATGAAGGAGAAGTGGCTCCCTAGATGAACTTTGAATGATGGCGGAGTGTATTCCAGATGTAGAGAAAGATTACGGAGGCAGGAAAATTGGGTACGTATGGAGTGGGCACTGAGATAATGTGTTATTTAAAAAGGAATATTCTGGAATTCTGAATTGAAAAAGACTAACAAGACTAAAAAAGTAGGTTGAAAGCAGATTGTGGATGGTGAGATTTGGTAGAAAGAACACTGGGCTTGCATTTGGGACACCTGATTGAATCCTGGTTACACTTGTTAGTCATGTAATCATCGGCAAGTCACTTCCCCGCCCTAAGCCTCACTTTCCTCATCTATAAAATGGAGTTAAAAGTACTCTGTGGATTTCAGAAACCTGTGAGGGAAGTGCTTTGGAAACTATTAAAGTGAAGTGTTATGTTGTGACTCCTAAACTCTGGTGAGAAAGAAACAAAACAAAATGGACTTGCGTTTTCACATGAAGAATTACCACCTAAAACTGATAATTCTAAAGGCTATAAATATCAAGATGAACCATGGAGCCAGTTATTGGTTTTAGGTCCTTTTCCTGGATAGTTATATCAGTAGATTGTATCTTCACATGCTCAAGTTAAGTGCATTACTTCCCACTGACAAAGATACAATGGACAAACTTTTAAAAATCTTTTACACATATAATTCTGTGATAAATACATAAGACACTCTTACCATGAGGATATTGCTACTAACACATAATTTCATGCATTATAATCGCAGGTATTTGGGTTGTGATTTACTATTAACTTTGAAAAAATGTGACCACTACATTTTAATGGCACCTTAATATAGAATTATAGCTAGGATTGGGTAACCATGACACTTGCCCCTGAGCACCAAAATTTAAAGGGTGATCACAGCACTGATGGTTTTTCAGCAGCATAGAAACAAAAGAGCTTAGTACATTGTAATAGGAATAAAAAAGAAGCTACCAGATGATAAATTTGTTGTACTCCTACTCCATGGAACACTTCACAGCAAAGGCCTCATGATGTTCTGGACCCTGATTTTTAATCTTGCCCAACTGAATTTGTCTTGAAAGTTTGATTTGAGGAAGGTTTCATGACCCTTGCACCAGGTTGGGGAAATTTTGAGTTAGAACTCTGACTACATGCCGTTTAATACATGTCCATAGAATCTTATTAATAAGTTTGCACACATTTTCAGTAAAGTCCAATTTTTGGAGGAGCTAGGCAGTGGGGTTAACTGACTTGCCAGGGTCACACAGCTAGTAAGTATTATGTGTCTGAGGCTGAATTTGAACTCAGGTCTTTCTGAATCCAGGGCCAGTGCTCTATCCACTGCGCCACCTACCTGCCTCGGTAAAGCCCAATTTAACAGTGGAAAGTTGTAAGTATAGTGTCTATTTATTAGAGACTATGGGACATTTTGAGGGATTTAGAAAAAAAATATTTGCTTTGCTATGCATGAGCAGAAGATTAAACTAAATGTTGCTGTAACTTTGATCTTTATGCTATTTCTCAGTTGTTAATTATATTTGAAAGGCTTAGAGGTATATCTAATAATATGTTTAATTTATATGCTGTAGTGCCTTTTTTCCCTGAGGAGCTCAAAGCACTTCACATATTTGCCTCAATTATCTGTTTCTATACTTGCACTTTTGGTTAATTCCTGCATTCTATTCTCTGACTTTCAGATGTTTATTATTCTCTTCCCAACTGCAATTTCCTCATGATTCCTTTTGCCCTGCAAATTTCCAAGACTACTTAACAGGAGTGCCATATTTAGCTCCTAAATGTGTCTAATTCTCCTAGACAAGACTGCTGTCTTTTCATTTGGCGTCAAGGGATTGACTCAAAATAACTATCCTTTTGTTACAAAGAAAGAGCAGCAGAACCAAAGAAATTCACTAAAATGGAGACTTTACAATCAGCTGAAAGAAAAGACGTAAAATATCTGAATTTCAACAGCTTCTATAGATGGCAACTTTAAGGCCCTTTTTTAGTTGTTCGGAAATTCCAATTCTAGAAGCTATTTGATTTTTTTCTTTCACATTTTATGAGAGAACAGAGATTTTTAATACCGGTCTTTAAATTTTGGCTAAAGTGACATTTACTTGGTACACCATGATGTTTTGAATAGACGATATTATTGCATATCACTGTCATAAAGCACTTTCTACTACTCAATAGTGCACTTACTGCATACTGCCTGTAGTTATTTTGTAAATGTTTTACATACTCAACTAGACTGTAAGCTCTTTGAGGGCAGAACACATATGTATTATATATCTTCATTATATCTGACGTCTTGGTCACATTACCTTGTTTATGATAAGTGCTCAATTTATGTTTGATACAATAATGAATTTTGTTCTTAGAGTAATGAATACTCTCCTTGACATCCAGCAGTCCATAGTATTCAATAAATTAGGAAATACATCAAGTAGTGCTTATCATGAGGAGAATCAAAAGGGAAATATTAATACTCCAGTGGATCCACGTGATCATTGCTGTAAGTACTCCTTTAAGTAGTGAAGATACCACTCATCCATTGCTTCATAACCCGTGCAACTCTTCTACATTATGTCTTCTTTTCGGTGCTTAGATACCAGAGATACCCAAATAAACTAGAGAGTTCCCATTAGCTCTTTTAAATTTCACATGCAGAACACTAGAACTAACACTGTTTTAGGAAATACTCCCTGTATATACATATATACACCCCCCACACACACACACATGTACATATACATATAATTTTGATTCTTAGAGATCATAGTGTCCCATGATTTTCAACCTTATACCATAGCCAGGAGGAAACTGATATGAAAGATGGGTTTTTAAGTCACAGAGAAACTAATCATTAAAATCACTTCAAACTTTCCCAAATATGAATCAATCTGCTATCTACCTCTTCAATTCCGTACTCAAGTCACTGTTAATAGATATTGTTCACCTAAGACATGTATTCTGATTAACTAATTCAATAGGAAGACCGACCAGTTGTTTGTCATAGTTCAAACAATAGATAAAGTGATTTTTTTTCCCTGTTAGGTAATAGGTTAGTGAGATAATAGATTTTTACAACTTACCACTTTTTTACTCATACTTTCCACAAATGTTAAATGATAAACTAGAATTAGATACAAAGTTGAAACAAATTAAAATAGCAATGCATCCTATCAATTTGTTTGACCAAAATTATTAGCTGAATAATATAAATTTATGATTTCCTGACTAATATAATATAATATAACACAATATGATATCTTCATGGCTAGTTCAATACTTTAAGTTGTGAGAGAAGAAAGAAAGCCAATATGGTACATAGAAATAGGATCTCTTAGGTCAACCTCTTTATGTAATCATGGATCTCATTTAAAGAAGTCCTGCAGTATTTTAGGTCTTAGAAAATGTCATCTAAATATAGGAACATCAGGAGGAATTCACTCTTAACAGAGAATTTGGATTCTGTGTAGTCCATCCTCTGAAAAAATTAAGATTGATCCTGTATCATTTTCTTGTTCATCCTATTTATGATGAATTGATTTTGTCTGTTATGTTTTTGTCCTGTAACTGCTTGAGTCATGACCCTTTGTCACTGAACGTAGTTCAGGATTCAGCTGGCCTATAATGGGTTACTTTTAGAAATCCAGCATCCTTGCTAATCACTGATTATTCTTGCCTCAAGAAATTTTGTTAACCTTGGGGAATGTGCATGAAAGAAAGGGAATCAGGCCCGATACCTTTATTCTACAAAGCTATCCTTCAACGATGTCTGGTTTGCTGTATAAAAGTCTGGGCTGCTGTCTCACACCAAGACTTAAGCAATGAGCACTTCTTATTCTCAGTAAATAAGGGGGAATAATTACTAGCCCCCAATACCTAACTTCCAACTACTCATGTTTTACCCTGTGCCTCAACTTTGTAACAAATTGTTTTGCTCCAATTCCATGTCGTCATCTAGCTTGTTCTGTTCTTTGTTCTGTGCCATCTAAAACCTATAAAAGGGAAACTGACCTTTTGCCTGGGATCTTTGGCATTAATGGAGGCAAGCTATTGACCCATTTCTTGATAGATAGCATCCCCCTGCTAATAAATGTTACCTTGCTCAAAGATCTGACTCATTTTACCCTTTTGTTTAATCTCAAATGCAATCAGCTTTATAATACTTTTGGGGACCAAAGATTTCTGTTTTTTGCTTTGCTTGATATTGATCATGTAAAGGTCATTGAACAACTTTATGCATATAGTTGTGTCTGTATTTTATATCTTATGTATCCTTAACATAAAAATGGGTAACTCCATGTTGGAAAAAACATTCAATGCACTATTTTTTCAAGCTAGTATTCAAAAAAATAATCAACATGTTATAAATATGATGAGCTCTTACGTGTGATATACTTTCTAGCCAATTTTGTACTATGAAGATTTGGTCTTTTGTATAAATCTAGTGAAGATTAGTTCCCTTTTCATATAAAGGGTAACAGCAAATACATACTTGGATCATTTTTCATAAAGATTTTATAGATAGTTAATGTAGGCACATAGATTAGTAATTAATATTTCATCCAAATTAATTTTTTTGGTATTAATATAATTCATAATGTCTTTCTGATCATTTGACTTCTTCCATTCTTTTGGTTTTTTGAAAATTGATCCTTAAATCTTTTCAAAGTTGTGTTGCTCCAGTATGGATATTTTCATTGTATTTTTTACCTCAATTTTCTGTTCCATTGTATGTCACCTTGATTTTTATTTCCATCCTCTTATATATGTTATTAGCATCAAAATGTTGAGGTTCCACTGTCATAAATGGTGAAAATGCATTAGTATAGAAATATCGACAAACCTGTTCCTTTTGGGGAACAGTGAAAAGAATTCTGAACTTGGAGCCTAAGTTTAAAACATGCATATGAAAGAAGGAAAAAGGAAGGAAGGAACAAATCATTTAATGAGTTCTTACTAAGTGCAAAGCTTTGTGCTAAGTAATGGGGATACAAACAGAAATGTAAGGCATTCTCTGCTTTCTGAAAAGCATCCTTTGTAATGAGGGAACAAAAAGATATGGAAAGTTTAAGCTGCAAGTCAAATAGAAAAGTCTCTTAGTCCATTGACAGCAGCAGCAAAACAGATGTTATTGCCTCCTCTTTAATATTATTTCCACTGATAAAATGATTTTAGCTTTCGATGTTGAAACATTGGATAGTACCAAAGATATCTTAATTTCTCACACGTGCATTTCGATAAAGAGAGAAAAGGAAGCAGGAGCGAAGAAAAGATAGCAGATTGTCCTGCTTGGTGGAAAGTTGACTGGTTTTGATCTGAAGATGATGGTGTTCTTGGATTGAGGTGTCTCAGGTCTGTGATAGGAACTCGTAGAAGGATGGTCACTTGCACTGACAGGAAGTCATCTCACTCATGAGGCTACTTTGTCAAATGTGATGTGAATAACTTGGGTCCAGTCAAGAGTGATGCACAGTATACAATTTTTATTGTAACATAGGTTA
The DNA here is from genome assembly GCF_003287225.1 of Phascolarctos cinereus. Classification (NCBI taxonomy): domain Eukaryota; kingdom Metazoa; phylum Chordata; class Mammalia; order Diprotodontia; family Phascolarctidae; genus Phascolarctos; species Phascolarctos cinereus. The sequence goes on from NW_027555847.1 coordinate 188,800,920, forward strand.
AATGCCTAAAGCCAGATATGGTGTTAGGTAAGACCACTTAGAGCTGTCTGTACTTTCCCATTAAGGCTCCTGGCAATGCTAGATCATGGCTTGGTTTCGGCAGAGTCAGGTGGATTTCCCCATCCCACTACTGAATCAGCCTCAATGACCAAGCTGGCTAGTCTGCTCTGGCTAAGACTGGACAAAACCATGGATTTTTTAAATACAATTTTTAGAAGGGTGTATGTGTGTAAAAGGAAGATTGGAGGTTTATCTGGAGTGTGTGCACACCGGGTAAGCTCAAGCAGTGCCTTGGGACAACCTACATGAAACTTACATCTATGAAGGTGTAAGCTTAGCCAATGTCTTAGGGCCAGCTAAGCTTACCCATATAAATCTTATGCCTAGAGTGTGTGACCAGTGGCTTTGACTTTGATTATGCTAAACTTATATGCTTCTTTATGTTAATAAAGGATTTTTTTTAAAAGTATGGTGGGGAGAACATGCCTTGTGGTTACATTCATGCATAATATGGGGCCTTTAGGAATTTTAGTTGTGGAAATAGCTGACAGCAACGTGTTCTGCTGTACCCAGTACTCTGCTCTTTGTTTCCATAGTCCAAGCTTTATAGATTTTTTTCTCCCCACACTTAATTGACAACTCTTAGTGAGAGGGGGTCATATATTTTACACTTCAAAAGCTCTATACAAATGTTAGCTACTGCTACTGATTTGCATAAAACATTTCACATTGTTAATATTAAGTTAACATCACACTTGAAGTTTACATCAATAATCAAATGTATATTGCTCAGATTTCTACCCTTAAAGTAGGCATAAATTTTAATAGAGTGGACCTGTGTCAAACCTGGGTTTACTAGTACCATTACCAGCCATGAAAAAGTGACATCCCTCTGAGGGAGATTTCCTCATTGAGCCTCTTCACTGTATTAGCTCTGTCCAATTAGATATACCCATTGGCAGAATTTGGGCACTTTTGATCTCCCTAATGGCTACTTTATCAATGATAGGTACTTACTACTCATCCTCTGCAAAGCTCAATCATTTTCTATTGAGTCTTCAGGGATTGGAGATCTGAGTAGTCCTCTCAGTGCTCTATGCTTCAGGCTATTTGCATCACCTTTGAAGCATCTTTATTTAGGTAGATTGAGAAAATCATTATTTATACAGATTCATGAGTTGTTGCTATATACTTGACTGAGTGGTTGAGGGCCTGGAAATTCAATGGCTAGACTATCAAGGCAGTTCAATTATGGGAGCAGAATTAGTGGTAGAACTTTATTGATGGAGCCATACAGTTGTATATTCAGGTGGGCTATGTACTTACAAACATGAACGCTTTTGTTTTGTTTTATCTTTTTGACTGAATGGAGGGTAGAACTGTGGACAGCACTGGAACTAGATCCGAGAAGATCTGAGGTCAAAACTGGTCTCTGATAATTACTAGTTATGCAGCTCTGATCAAATTAGTTGACCATGCTTAGCCTGAGTTTCCTCATATGGAATTAAATAGAATTTTTTTTTTAAAAAAAGAACCTACCACAGATGGTTGTTCAATTAATCAATCAATAAACATTTATGAAATGCTTACTATGTGCCAGGCACTATAATAAGTGTTGAGGATACAAAAAGAGGCCAAATATAGTCTCTTCCCTCAAGGAGCTTACAATCTAATTAGGGAGACAACATGCCAACAAATATGTACAACCAAGCTATATACATAATAAATAGAGAATAATTTAAAGAGGGCTGTTGTAGTGAAAAAATAAGATAATATATCCAATTCAATTTATTCAATTAACATTTATTAAGTGCCAACTATGTTCCAGGTACTAAGCTAGGCTTTACATATGTAAAGTGTTGTGAAAACCTTAAAGCACTCTATACATGCTAGCTATGGCTATCCTAGCTTTGTTTTCCATGACTAAGGGACCAACTTTTCTTCCAAAACCATGTAGGACAGGGTTAAATCCCATAATATCACTTGGTATCTTCATTTAGCTTATTGCTCTTGGACTCATTTAGTGCTAGAGGGACTTATGAAAGAGCAGCTTCATTTGCTTGCTACCACCTTAGCAAAACAGCAAAACCAATTGCCTTGCAGAGATGGTAGGTTATACTTTTCACCAGCTTACTGAGGAGACTGACTTTCCAGTTCATTTCTCCCTTAATGCCATTTATAGGGGGAAAAGGGTAGTTGGATAAATTGCTGCTGACTACAACCCCAGTGCAAGCTCAGAAGGTCTTCTTTTGGTTTCCAACACAGCTTCGTGTGGAGCCGTTGGCCTAATATTTAAAGCACCATATGTAGAGGCTTTAACTTTGAGAAATTCAAGATGTTCCTCCTAAACTTATATGTGTCCTTCACTTCAGTGTTCTAGGAAAATCATCTTCCTGAAGGTCAAGAAAATATTAATACCAGGGATACTGTTTTTGACCCTGACCCTATGAAAGAAGCGCAGGTGATACTGTACAACCTGGTTGGGAGAAAGGTGTCATGGGAGATGGGGAAAAATGTCCAGTCCATGGATAAAGTTAGATTGTGAGCACTAGGACTAGCACTGTAATTTGGAGATCCTTACACTCTGAGCCACGGTATTTGATTTTACTAGATCTGTGATGGAAAGGTAGTAGCCAATTCATTAGGAAATAAGGAATTTATGGTAGAATGAAGTGAAGGAAGCTATCATCTCAAGTTATGGGAGATCTTGGAAACCAGAGAATTATAAGCCCTTTACTTCTGTTTCTAGGTATCATTTTGGAGTAAGTATATCCTTCAAATTCTGGTTTTCAGTGTCTGGCTTTCTGTTCTTGTGACTATTCTTCTGGCAGTATCTTCTATTGGCTTCTGGCTCCACTCTCACCTCAGATTAATTTTTGATCTTGGTGATATTGTGACTGCTATGGTTTGGGTGGGTGGTTTGGGCTGTTATTGTTTTTCCCATCCCCAGCCCCTTGCTTAGGATGTATATTATGTATAGTTTTCTTTGGGTGGTTTATTGTTATTAACTAGGGTGTGCTCCCTTAATTAAGGATCTGCCTGGGAAGCTGTACTTACCAATTTATAACTTTGCTATTTGTTTATATTTGCCAAAAGTTTTTTTTTTAATTTACTAATAAGTTTCTCATTGAATCAATTTCTCCAGATCCTGCATTTACATTTGGATAACTCTAGCAAAAAAATACCTTCTGAAATATAGCAAACTAGTTAACAGCTGCCCTAAGGTTTTGTTGTTCCTTAATGCATATGGAGCATTCCCATTTCTCTAGGACCTTCATAAGCAAAGTTCTTAGGTTGACTCTTCCTAAGGGGTTACAAAGTGTTAGACTGAAAATTGATCCTTTGATCATCATCAGCAATTTAAAAATACCTCATGCCAGAACTCCAAAAATGAAAAGTACATTTTTGAAGTGAATAGCCAGTTTTCAAGATGGTGCCTGAGAACATTTCTTATTTATTTATTTATTTATTCATTCATTCATTCATTCATTTATTTATTTATTTATTTATTTATTTATTTATTTATTTATTTATTTATTTATTTATTTATTTATTTTTGGAACATGGTTCAAAATGTAACCATGATGGACTCTTAGTAAGGCCAGGAATTCTTCTAATAAAGCTTGATAAAAATTTATGTAAGCTGACTCTCAATTAGATTCCAGTCCCTGATATGGCAGCCGTAATTACAATTTGGGGAGACTTTCCATGAAATCTCCTTGGGTAGTTTTTCCACTCATAAAACCCCTAAGAATATTGCTAATTACCTTGTATCTTTTATAAAATTTATGGTTTATGACCCAATACAGGTAGACCCATCATTGCCTGTTTATTTTGCTCTCCAAAAGAGAGCTCTAAGATTCTCCACAATCATTCATGTTATTAAGATATCAAATAAAGGAGACATTTTATTTAACCTGAGTAAATGTATAACAGAATTTGAAAATAAATGTATGACAGGATAAGAATCATCTGACCTCATGGCTTCCCCCTTGTGGAATTTATAGTACACATGCCTCAGTATCATAGAAGGCATAGGCTCAGATTACTCCTTATCTTCATGGTTTTTGGTTTTGTTGTTCCTTAATGCATATGGAGCATTCCCATTTCTCTAGGACCTTCATAAGCAAAGTTCTTAGGTTGACTCTTCCTATTATGTTTCAGTGGCTATTTTAAATCACATTGTGCTGATTCTTCTATGCTTTGCCTCTCTCTGCCTCATCAATTCAGCATCTCTATTTAACATATGGGCCAAATATATCCTCATATCCAGAAACATATCACTTACTAAACATGCTTTCTGTGAATGAGGGGTCAAGACGTATCTGAACAAATACTGAATCCCTACGCTTACTACATGTATGTGCTTAGAGTTTTGCTAATCTAAGAAAAATTATTAAAAAACAACAACAACAATGATACTACAGAAAGAAGTGACAAAGAAGAAGAAGAAATTCAGGAAAAAATGGCCAGATATTAATAGGCAACAATAGCCAAGAGAGATACCAGCATTAAAATCCATTGTTTCTTATATCTATGCAAAGCATGGATGAAAATCCAGGTAGCATATAAAATGCTGAAGAAATTTGGAGGGGGAGGACAATATTTCTTTGTTAATTAGGAAAATATGCTTATGTTAAGGGTGGGGAAATACAGTTGAGAGAATTTGGATTAAGATCAGTGAGGGAAGAAATAGAAATGATATTTTCATCACAGGCCACTTGTAGCCCTGTTACCTCTATAAGCAAAAAAATCAATAAAGGAAATACTGAATCTATATCTATATCTGTACAAGCATATCTGTATAGATTTATCTATACATGCATCTGTACACACATATCTATATGTGTGAGTATATATATATATATATGTATATATACATGTACATGTATCTGTATCTGTATATGTATATGTGTGTGTGTGTATGCTCTTTTGTGGCGGCAAAAAAAATTTCAAGTTGTAAATTAAAAAGATATCTAACAATTAAGTAAAGACTGAATAAATCATGGTATGTGAATGTAATGAAGTAATATTATGCTATAAGAAATGAGGAAAAATAACTTTGGGGATATATGGAAAGATTTATCTGAACAGATATAGAGTGAAGTAAGCAGAACCAGAAGAACATTTTTATTTAAACATCACTATTATACAAAGTTATGCAGATTTTTAAATAAACTAATGAGGAATAAAATGAGTAGCAACATCACAATTAACAGTTTTGCAAGCTGTAAGAACTATCATTGATAAAATGACCATTTGTGATTCAAAAGGATATTAACAATCTCTTGACCAAAAGGTGATAAATTTGGATTGGAGAAACACACATGTCATTATATATACAATTACATATAATTCAGAAATATGCATTTTTTCTTAATGTCTTGCTTTCCATCTAATCTTGATTATGTTGTTTTTATTTGTGTGAAACCTTTTTAATTTGATGTCATGAAAATTATCCATTTTACATCTCATAATGCTTTTTATCTCTTATCTCTATCTCTCATTTGATCATAAATTCTTCACTGATCCATAAATCTGACAGATAAAATATTTTACTTATGATATCACCCTTTGTGTCTATCAGGTGTGGAGAACCTGTAGCCTTGATGCCACATGTGGCCTTCTAGTCATTGGGTAAGGCCTTTTGACTTAGCCCAAGTTTTAAAAAAAGAATCCTTTTTTTAAGGTGATTTGTTCTGTGATGTTTGGATTCAGTCAAAGGATTGCACTTGAGGACCTAGAGGGCCACATCTGGCTTCAAGGCCACAGGTTCCCCATCCTTGAGCCATTTACATATTTTGACATTATCTCAGTATTCAGTATGATAATTTCTGCTAAGTTGCTTTCCAATTTTCCCAGGAATTTTTGTCAAACAGCAATTCCTTGTCCCACAATCTTGGATTTTGGGGTTTGTCAAATACTAGACTAGTATGGTAATATAGTAAATTACTAGAGTATATTGTGTACTTAATTGTTTGTTTTGATGATTTTGTGAGATCTAATACTGCTAAGTCTCCTTCCTTCATATTTTTAATTGATTCCCTTGATATTCTTGACCCTTTGTTCTTCCAGAAAAAAAATTTTTTTCTAGCTATATAATTTTTTTTTGTTAATTTGATTGGTATGGAACTGAATAAGTAAATTAATTTAAGAACTGGTGTTTTTATCATATTGGCTTGGTTTACACATGAGAAATTAATAATTCTCCAATTGTTTAGATCTGACTTTATTTGTATAAAAAGTGTTTTGTAATTGTGTTCTTGTTTTTTTTTTTTTTAATTTGTCTTGGCAGGTAGATTTCCAAGTATTTTTTAATGTCTTCAGTTATTTTAAATAAAAATTTCTCTTTCTATCTTTTGCTTCTGGACTTTGTTAGTGATTTATAGAAATGCTAATAATTCATGTGGGATAATTTTATATTCCGTAACTTTGCTGAAGTTGCTAATTACTTCAACTAATTTTTTGGTTGATATTCTAGGACACTCTAAGTGTACCATAATATCATCTGTAAAGAGTGATAGTTTTGTTTCCTCATTGCCCATTCTAATTCCTTCCATTTTTTCTTCTCATATTGTTATAGCTGACATTTCTAATGCAACATTAATAATAGTGGTGGAAATATACATCCTTCTTTCACAAAATTTATTAGGGAAATATTCATCTTATTGGAAAGTCTTCTAGCTTATCCCCATTACGGTGTTTTTATTAGGAATGAGGATTGTATTTTGCCAAAAGCTTTTTCTATATCTTTTGAGATAATAATATGATTTCTGTTAGTCATGGTATTGATATGGTCAATTATGCTGATAGTTTTCCTAATATTGAACCAGCCCTGCACTTTTAGTATAAATCCCACCTGGTCATAGTGTATGATCTTTGTGATGTATTGCTAGAGTTTCCTTGCTAGCATGCTATTTAAAATTTTTGCATCAACATTCATTAGGGAAATTAATCTATGTTTTCTTTCTCTGTTTTTGGTCTCCATGATTTACATACAAGCATCATATTTATGTAGTAAAAAGTTTTGGTAGGACTTGTTCTTTTCCTACTTTCCCAAACAGTTTATATAGTATTGGAATTAATTGTTCTTTAAATGTTTGGTAGAACTCCCTTGTGAATCTACCTGGTCCTGGGGATTTTTCTTAGAGAGCTCATTGATGGCTTGCTCAATTTCTTTTTCTAAGCTAGAGTTATTTAAGAATTTGGATGCTTTCACATTTGCTGAATATGTGCTTAGTATTGATATTAATTCATTTTCCATTGTGCCTTTTAGAAAACGTAGTTTTTCTGCTTTTCACTTTTAACTAAATCTATTTTTGCTTCTGCTTTGTCTAAGATCATGTTAGCTATCTCTCCTTTTATTATTCAGCTGAAGCATAATAGATTCTGCTTAAACCTCTTACTTTTACTCTGCTTGTGTCTTTCTACTTCAAGTATACTTTTTGTAAACAAAATAGTGAAAAGTTCTTGTTTTCAATCCACTCTGCTGCACATTTCTATTTATTGGGTGAGATTATCACATTCACATTCATAGTTATGATTTCTAACTAATTCCCTGTGTAAGACAGATTTCTATACCTACCTGAGTGTGGATATTATTCCCTTTTTGAGCCAATTCTGATGAAAGCATTGCCTGCCTCTCCCCTCAAATTCCTTTCCACCATTAAAGCTCTTTTATGTGAGATAATTTACCCCATTCTACCTCTCCCTTCCCTCTTCTCTCAGTGAATCCTACTTTCTCACACTTTAATTTTAACATTTTGGGATATCATCTCATCATAGCTAACTCATGCCTGTGCTCTATGTATACTCCTTCTAACTGTTCTAACAATAATAAACTTCTAAGAAATTAAAACTATCATCTTTTCATATTGAAGTGGAAACACTTTAATTATATCAAGTCTCTTGGGATTTCTTTTTTATATTTACCTTTTCATGCTTCTTGTGAGGCTTGTATTTAATGCTCAAATTTTCTAGTCATCTCTGGTCTTTTCATCAAGAATTCTTGAAAACCTTCAACTTCATTAAGTGTCCATTTTTCCCCTGAAAGATTATCCTCAGTTTTTCTGGGTTCTTTTTTGTTGTTTACAATCTTAGATCCTTTATCCTCTGCAATATCACATTTCAATCTCTCCAATTTTTTTTTTAATGTAGAAAACTCTAGACATTATGTAATTATGGTTCCACAATATCTGAATTGTTTCTTTTTGGCTGCTTCCAGTATTTTCTCCTTGACCTGGTAGATGAAATTTGGCTATAATATTACTAAGAATTTTGCTTTTTGGATTTCTTTCATTAGGTAATTATCGAATTCTTTCAATTTCTATTTTACCTTCGGATTCTGGGACATTGGGGAAATTTTTCTTCATAATTTCTTGAAATATGATGTCTAGGCTCTTTTTCGGTTATAGCTTTCAGGTAGTTCAATAATTCTTCTTTTTTTTTTTTTTTTTGGTTAGACAATGGGGTTAAGTGACTTGCCCAGGGTCGCACAGCTAGTAAGTGTTATGTGTCTGAGGTCGGATTTGAACCCAGGAATTCCTGAATCCAGGGCTGGTGCTCTATCCACTGCACCACTTAGCTGCCCCTTCAATAATTCTTAAATTATCTTTTCTTGATCTTTTTTTTTTCCATGTCAGTCATTTTCCCAATGAAATATTGCACGTTTTCTTCTATGTTTTTTATTCTTTTGATTTTGTTTCATTGTTTCTTAATGTCTCATGCATTCATTAGTTTCTATTTGCCCAATCTAATTTTTAAGGAATTATTTTCTTCATTGAGCTTTTGTACTTCCTTTTCCATTTGGCCAATCCTAATTTTAAGGAGTTTTTAACTTCAATGAATTTTTGTACCCTTCCCCCAAGCCAATTTGATGAATTCGGATTTTTAAGGAGTTCTTTTCTTCAGTGGATTTTTGTTCCTCTTTTGCCATTTGACTTATTCTGCTTTTTTTTTTTAAGTTGTCATTTTAGAATTTTTTGTGCCTCCTTTACCAAGCTGTTGGCTATTTTTTCCCTATGATTCTCATGCATCACTTACTTTTTTTTTTTTGTGAGGCAATCAGGGTTAAGTGACTTGCCCAGAATCACACAGCTAGCAAATGTCAAGTGTCTGAGGTCAGATTTGAACTCAGGTCCTCTTGACTCCAAGGCCAGAGCTCTATCCACTGTGCCACCTAGCTGCTCCCACTTTCATTTCTTTTCCAAATTTTCCTTTACTTTTGTTATTTGATTTTTTAAATCTTTTTTGAGCACTTTCTGGGGCTGAGACCTATTCACATTTTTCCTTGATACTTTGCATGTAGCTACTTTTATTTTGTTTTCTTCTGAATTTGTGTTTTGATCTTTTCTATCACCATAGTAACTTTTATGGTCAGGTAATTTTTGGTTTTTTGCTCAATTTCCCATCTTATTTCTTGACTTTTAACTTTTTGTAAAAGTTTGACTCTATTCTCAGGGTGGAGGGGTTACTGTTCCAAGCTCCATGTTTTTCATGCTGCTGTTTTCAGAGCTAGCTCAGGGTGGGGGGAGGGCTGCAAGCTTTCAGTTTTTCGAAGGTAGTATAACATAAGGAGAGGTGGTCACTGTTGTCCTGGTTGGTGCTCTGGTTTATGAGCGACCACAAACATTTTTTTCTAAGTGGAAGTGTGACCACAATCTCTTCTCCTGGTAATGCTCCACCTTGATATGGAACTGTGACCTACAACCGTGCAACAGAGTCATGCTCCAAGTAACAGCAAAGGGTCTCTTGAATTTCCTATTGGCCTGTTATTTGACCCCTTACCATCTTTGAGCTGAGAGATCTGGAAACCACCACCACTGATTCAGTCACCTTCAAGGCCTGCTGCTGATGTGCTAAGCACTGTCTGCACTGGTGTGGCCTGCATTAGACTGGGTTCCACTTTCACCACAATGAGATAGGTCTTTCCTCCTGACCTTCTGAGTTGTCTTGGGCTGGAAAAAAAAATATTTCACTCTGCCCATCTATTGGTTCTTCCATATCAGATTTCATTTTGAAATGTCATTTTAATGTTGTTTGAAGGTGAATCTGGGAGGGCTCAGGTTCCCTTTACTCCAACATGTTGACTCGACCCCAATTCTGTTTTTTAAGGTGTTATTTTCTTTTTTCTTTTTAAAAATTTTTAATTAATTTATTTTTAATTATCAACAATGGCTTTCATAAGCTTTTGAGTTTTAAATTTTTTTCCTCCCCCTCCTCAAGACAGTGTGAAATCTGATATAGGCTATACATATATATTCCTATTAAACATATTTTCACATTAGTGATGTTGTAGGTAAGAATTAGAACCAATAGGAGGAACCACCAGAAAGAGGAAACAAAACACAACAGAAGAAAAAAAATAGCAATTTGTATGCTTTGATCTGCATTCAAACTCCATACTTCTTTCTTTGGATGTGGATAGAATTTTCCATCGTGAGGCCTTTGGAGATGTCTTAGACCCTTGTATTGCTGAGAAGGGTTAAGCCTATCAATATTGGTCATCGCACAACATGGCTGTTACTGTGTACAACGTTCTCCTGGTTCCGCTCACTTCACTCAGCATCAGATCATACAAGTCTTTCAGGTTTTATTGAAGTCGGCCTGTTCATCATTTCTTATAGCACAATAGCATTCCATTACATTCATATACCACAACTTGTTTAGCCATTCCCCGATTGATGGGCATCCTCCCAATTTCCAATTCTTTGCCACCTCAAAAAGAGCTGCTATAAATATTTTTGTGCGTGTAGGTCCTTTTCCCATTTCTATGATATCTCTGGGACATAGCCCTAGAACTGCTGTTTCTGGGTCAAAGGGTATGCACATTTTTATAGCCCTTTGGGCGTAGTTCCAAATTGCTTTCCAAAATGGCTGGATTGTTTCACAACTTAAGGTGTAATCTTAAGTACTGAAGAAATTATTCAGTAATTTTTGTTTCTCTTTTACAAAACTGTTGTCTCTTTTCATAATTTTCTTTCACCACTCTTATGCCTTTTCCCATTTTTTTCCCCTCTATCTCTCTTATTTAGATAGAGGAGAGAGCACCGGCCCTGAAGTCAGGAGGACCTGAGTTCAAATCCAAACTCATACCAAACATTTGACACTTACTAGCTGTGTCACCCTGGCCAAGTCACTTAACCCCAATTGCCAAAAAAAAAGAAAAGAAAATTCTTTTTGAATTTTTATTTCCCCAGGAGCTCTTGTTAGGCTTGTATCTAATTCACATTTTTCCTTGAATCTTTGATTGTTGCTGCTTTGACATCATTGTCTTCTGCTGGGTTTCTGTCTTGCTTTTCTGTGTCACCATAGTAACTTGTTCTGGTCAGGTATGTTTTTTGTTTGATTCTCAAGATATCTTCCAAAAAAGAAGAATATCAGGTACTGGGGTGGTGGGGGCAGTGGAAGAGATCACAGATCTTATTACTACCCTCCAAAATATAATCAAGAAAATATATTAAAAAAAAAACCTACTCACCCATATTTCCTGTCTCTATAAAAATTCATGAGAATAATCTATATGTACTTCCAGGGTATCCTTGGTGAAAGTATTAGAAGTGAACAGGCAGGTATTCACAACTTATATTCTATATTGTAACACATCTTTATAATTACAAAACTGACTGAGAGGCTTAGAGAATATAAGATTTCTTTGTGCTTAATTAAAACAACTCTAAGGTACCACCTCATACCTATCAGACTGGCTAAATAACTGAAAAGGAAAATGATAAATGTTGAAGGATATATATGAGAAAGTTGAGACACTAATGTATTGTTGGTGGAGTTGTGAACTGATACAACCATTCTGGAGAGCAATTTGAGACTATGCCCAAAGGTCTACAAAACTGTGCATACCCTTTGATCCAGCAATTCCACCACTAAGTCTGTCTCCCAAAGAGACCATGAAAAAGGTAAAAGGATCCACATGTACAAAAATATTTATAGCAGCTCTTTTGTGGTAGCAAAGAATTGGAAACTGAGTGGAAGCCTAGAAATTGGGGAATGGCTGAATAAGTTGTGGTACATGAATGTAATGGAATACTATTGTGTTATAAGAAATGGTGAACAGGCTGACTTCAGTAAAACCAGGAAAGACTTGTATGATCTGATGCTGAGTGAAGTGAGCAGAACCAGGAGTAACAGCCATGTTGTGGGATGATCAACTCTTATACACTTAACTTTTCTCAGCTATACAATATTGGTTCTAAGACAATTCTAAAAAGGCTCATGATGTACAATAACAACCATATGCAGAGAAAGAATTATGGAATCTGAATGTAGATAGAAGCACACCATTTTCACTTCTTTTAATTTTTTTTTTGTTCTTTCTCACTATTTTTCCTTTTTTTCTGATTCTTCTTTCACAGCATGACTAACGTGGAAATATGTTTAAAATGATTATATATGTATAACCTAAAAAAAAGCTGGAGGGTGTAAAAAAGAAAGGAAACCAGGATGGTGAAAGGCATTATGCTTATGACATAGGAGAACAAGTTAAGGAAGTAAGCATACTTAACTTAGAGAAAACTTTGAGGATGATTGAGGCATAATAGCTATAATCAGATATGTAAAGGTATAACACTAGATGCACTAACTAAAGTGATTTGATGTTATATGTGATAATTAGTGTGGTGAAAGCACTAAATTAGACTTACACTCATCAATGTATACACTTGCTTTATTAATTAGCAATGTACAACTATGTATTCAAAAATATAAACATCAACTCCACCTAGGAACAAACTACAAATCTGATTCCTAAAGTACCCCAGAAATTATGTCTTATACCTCTTGATAACATTCCCTATATGTTCATCTGGAGGGCATGTGTCTCCCTCTGAACTGGCTTTCTTGCTAAGTATGTCAATTAGTGCTGTCCTTGAGCATACATTAAATTGGAAATTCCTACAGGGAAAGAACTGTCTTTTGCTTTCTTTGCACCTTCAGTGCTTAACATAGTGCCTGGCACATGATAGTTTCTTAATACTTTTATTGACTCACTATTGACTTATTGACAGGATATTTGGATATCTGTGTGCAAAGAATGCAGGAAGCATTTATAGTGGCCACTCAGGAGCAAATTGATGACTGGGGCCTTTAGTGAGCTTTTATGCTTCTCACTAAGGGCAGTTTTCCCAGTTACATCTAAGTTCTAACTGGTAGTCAATTATCTAATCTTATGATGAAAGGTAACTATCAAAGCATTAGTCTTCTGTCATTAACAAATATTTATTAGTTACTGTTTATTTTTTAATCAGATGTGCAGGACATGTACACATGCATCATCTCCCAGATTTGGGGGTTTCCTTCCCTGACTAACTAAGGGAGGTGGGGAAAAAGTTGAGAGGCAACGATGTTTGATTAATAAATAACAAACCAGCAAAAAGACCACTTGGATAAGGGATGGAGCACCTGGAAGTGATAGCTCTGGGAGTGGAAAGGCGTGAAACAGTCATGGAGAGATTAACTTTCCTTAGAATCCTCCTCACCCCCAAAGGACATGCAGTGCTGGCTGTTATATCATGGAGTGTTTCAGGAGGAATTGGGATCAGGACCAGTATTTTTGCAGAAATATAATGATGCAGGGGGTGAGGGTGTTGAGGCAATCCCTATACAGGGAAAACCTGAGAAAGGAGATTTAATTGAGTAGAGAGGAAAAATTTGTCAAAATGGAAGATCAGAATGAAAAAGACTTGGGGTAGGAGAGGCAAGTCAACCTTAGAATGCATTGCAGGGAAATCCTGGGAAGTTTGTAGGAAGAAGATGAAGAAGTGAAGAAGCTACCTTAGAGGGTTTGTACTCTGCTAGACTGAAACGTCTACCCCCACCACCCTATCCTGTTTGCCTTCCTCTGAGAAAGGGGTAGAAGACACATCCTAGATATCTGCACTCTATCCTAGCCCCTAGCCCTTCAAATTTGGCAGACAGAAATAAGGATGAGACATAGTCTCTAAACTAATTCCCAACTCCAGGGACTACATGCTACATTACTTGGCAGAGAATGCAATACATCTTTACTGAACCACCCCAATGATATCTTAATATCCCTGGAATTTGTCAGTAATGGGTGGGAAAGATAGTAGCCAAGATTTAACTTGCCTCTGACATAATCCTCCACCCTATTGATGATGACATTATTATAGTGGGAACAACTGAGGCAAAAATGGGCACTACTCTGCCTATGCTGAGTGGCTCAATTGGAGCAAGATGGGTGTATGATTAACACAGACAAGATAAGTTCATCTTCCATGACACCAGGGCATGTAGCATATCTTGACAATAGTAGAAACCTACCAAAGATTTTGGATGGCCACATTTGTCTCCCATTTTGATGCAAATACTATTATCTCAACCTTTGAAGAAGACATTTACCTTCACCTTATCTTTGCTGATCACATTTTTTTCCCCTGTGACAGTAGATTTTCATTTACCACAATCCAGACTCAACAACAATGGACTTAAAATCAGAGAATTAAAACACGTTTTCTATGTTTCATATGACTGTCAAGCATCAGACATTGTGGAATGATGGAATGGACACTTGAAATAAGCCTTACTCTCCAAATAGAAACAGGCAATCCTTGTATGGATAGACAGAGAACTTGGTGTAGGCAGTATAGTCTTTGAACACCTTGATTCTCAACAAGGGTAGCTACTATTTTTGATGTTAACTGACCCATTATCAGAGGGCTGAGGAAACAGAGTCATTAGGTTAAAACTAGTGGTCCCCAACCCAGAACCTATATATACTTGGATTCACTCTTCTGTTTTTGTTTAAGGCATAACAGCAGGAAGATAGATGATCTATTTCACAGGTCCTACCTGTCAAAGTGGTGCTGATATCAACCAATTTGGATGCATTGATCCCTTCCAGCCATATTCTGATAGTCCAGGTAATATATCAACCATCTTTTACATTCATCCTGCTCAAGGCCCTATTTCCATTCCCTACGACAACCAATTTACAGCCCAAGGAATCTATTGGAATCACATTGCTAGCCTGAACAGCGGCCACAGAATTAGTAGAGCTCACAGGTAAAGTGGACAGAACAATCAGGTAGAAACCAGTTGGTGGTGTTAGACAGATCCTGGTCAAGATAGAAGGCCAAGGGACTGAGAAGATATTGTGGATCCGGTCCACAAGACAGTCCATCTAGAGAGCATTGGCAAAGAAAGTGTCTAGTCCTACAATGGATGATGTAGGCTGATGGGGAGGAATACCTTGCATTCCAAGCTGCACTTCTTGTTTTATTTCCACAGATAAAATTATCAATGAAAATCATTTGTTGAAGAGAGACATTGAAATAAGCTTTGCATCTGCCTGAAGAAGAAGAATACATGTGTGGTACCATTGATACCATATCAATTTTATTGGTGGTTTTCTAAAAAAGAGTTACTGCTTTTAAAAAGAGGGAATGAGCACCAATCAGAGAGTACCTTTGAGGGCACAGTGAGGGCAAAAGAGAACTTCAGTTCTTGGAATAGTACTGACGTCTGAAAGGAAAGGAATTCTGTTTTAAAGCTGTTATCTAGACAAAATCTCCAACTCTGCTTTATCAGAAAAGTCATATTTTTACAAATCACAAGCTGAATTCTAAAATATCAGGCACTGCAATCAAGTTACAATAACATAAGATTCATTATAGTTTTGTAACGTTCACTGAAACTGAACATTAGTTTCCTGTACCATGCAGTTTTAACAAATTTATTTTTTAGAGCAATGGTGGAAGAAAATGTCATTTTACATTTGACTTGAAGCATGATTCTTATATATTCATAAATGACTCATATATTACATCCTATATAAAGAAAGATAGGCTTATTGCTTCTTCACAAAGTTTCCCCAACAAATGAATGAAAGCATTTGTAAAAGTCTATGACAGATTCAATGACAGAGATAACTTTATTCAACGTTTCCCTCTTAGTGTCAACATATGAGGCAAAAATGGAGACATATAGAATAAAAATTGAGCTACCCCAAGTGTTTGCTAGAGTCACAAAAGATGTCCTAAAAAGGCCTAAAGAATTTCCTCTCGATTTCAAAGAATTGCAAAGTTTCTATCAAAGATGACATTATGTTAATTACTTTCAGTAAGTCAATGGGTACCTACAATGCACCAGGAACTGTGCTAAGTACTGAAGATACAGATTAAGAAAAAAGAAAAGTAAAGAAACAATCCTCACACTTATATGCTGTCTTGCATTCTATTCCAATGCCGCATTGAGTTTTGGAGTATATAAAATAATTTAAATTAAATTTTCACTAATGGGAAAGTGATGGGTTTATTCATGCACATTGACAAAAACAATGTGAATTTAAAAAAAAGTCATAGAACGCACACTATGGCATGATGTCATGTCGGTCAATCAACATGTATATTTTCAACACTTATTGCAGGTGCACAATAAGTTGATTCTAAAAATGAGAAGAAGCAATAGAAAATCAGTTTGGATCACATTTGAGAAATTTCATAGGATTTCAAGGCATGTAGAAGCACCTAGTTGGCAAACTGTATGGAGTGGAGGGTCTGGAGTCAGGAAGACCTGAATTCAAATCCATCCTCAGACTCTTACTACTTGTGGTAACCTGGTCATTTTACCTAACCTCAATCTGCCTCAGTTTCCTCAACTTTAAAGAGGGAATAATAACATCTACCCTCAAGTTTATTGTGAAGATCAAATGAGAAAATCTTCGTAAAGCTTTTAATTCAGTCCTTAGCACATAATAGGTGTTTAACAAGTTCTTATTTCCTTTCTTCACTGATTCCAAAATGTTTGATGATGAGAAGCCCATTCCTTTAATATTAATATCCTCCCACTCCTTCTATATGCCTATGAATTAAGAAGGGCTTCAATCTCACAAATCTCACAAAATGAAAATTACAAATAATTGAAAAGACAAAAGAACTCATATGGTGGATTTAATTAAGCCACACTATGTAGTCAACAAAGCTTTTAGTGTGACATATTATGGATAATTTTACTGATGACACATTTGACTGGAAAAGGAGATCCTTTTATTTTAATAAGCATAAGTGACAAGAGATGAAGAGCAAATGCATTATGTTGTGCTTCTGAGAAATCAAAAGAATGGAAAGAAGTCTTCCTACGTGTTGGATAGAATCTCTATGGAAGATTTGTGGAAAGATTTGTTCATACATCACATGGGATGAATGAAGGAAGTTGATTTGTATAGGCAGCAGAGATATCTATTCTGGTGAGTTATGGATTGCTTAAAGCATAAAGAAATGTATATCTATTTAATAATTTGCAAATGTTCAAAAATGTGTGGAAGTGTAGGTGCTATTGACTATGTCATGAATCACACATACACATAGAATCAATTATCCTCATAATTTCCTTAGTGCAACATCTCAAAGGTGTTTCCTAGTTTAGCTAAGAAATAGCACTCTTATCTGTTGTTTGCTATTTTTTTTTCTAAGAGAACCAATGACATTACAAGGTGATGAATTACTCATGAATTGGATTTAAGCAAGGTAAAGCTGCATAAAGTCATCAGCCTCACTCTCTCTTCCAGACTCATCGAAGTCTAGTAGCACAACAAAAGTCAAGAAGACTGGCAATTGCTTGGGATACATTGTATGACCTTAGCATTTTTAATGTCTGATCAAGATCTAAGCACTCCACAGAGACTACTTCAGCTGCTTTCATGGCCTTTGGAACAAATGGTTATTGTCTTCCCGTTCTGCTTTAGAGGCATCCATATGCTTGGAGTAGATATCCCCCTAACTCACTGACAGGTTTGAGGCCTGTCAGTTACTTTCAACTTAGTTTAGCCTGTCTGCTAAGACAACTTAATTAGATGTGGCTGCTATGCATGCTACAACTTCTTGGAGCCACAGGTGGATGATCAGCCCTGAAAAGGGGTCAGGAAACCTTCATCAGTTTTTCCTGAATATCCCATATACGTAGTTAATAAATTAAGATTCAGTGCCAGGCATTGAAAAAACACTGAACTTGGATTCAGAAAGCCTACATTCAAATCTTAACTCTATAATTCCTTCAAATTCCAAATCTGACATCCCCTAATTTACTTTTAGACCTGGATATTTTTTTAAAGTATTTTTTTCCACACTAGTGTTTGTTGTGGTCAGGAATAGTGACCTTGCAGCTGTTTGGTCTAAGCAGGTCAGACTGTGAGATAAAGTCACCACTGACAAGATCCAACTTAAGCTAATTTAGCTTTTGTATAGAAATGTAAGTTGCATACCCTCTTTGTTCATAAATCCTACCATCCTTATATATGGCATTTGAGGGGGAAAGTCAGAAATCCTTCTATCCAGAAAATTAGTATTAAGTGTGTATCATAAAATACTAGGGCATAAGATAGGTTTAAGCTAACAAGTAATTAACTCAGAAAAATGAAGTATAAACAGAGGGACAATTCATAAATTTTCTTACTGATCTTCCCTTTAATAGATGGCGTTCTGTATCCTTTTTGGCAACAATATACATGATACTATTCAATCATAATGAAGATGGGGCAGCTAGGTGGTGCAGTGGATAGAGCACTGTATTCAGGCCCTGGATTCAGGAAGACCTGAGTTTAAATCAGGCCTCTGACACATAACACTTACTGGCTGTGTGACCCTGGGCAAGTCACTTAACCTTATTGCCTGGTCAAAAAAAAAATCATACTGAAGCGTTAAAGGGCTAGATAGAACCTGTAAAAATATAATAAAAAGTGTTTTGTGTTCCTAAAAAACACAACTGTCTGAAGGAATATTACTACTCAGGGCATGACTGATTTCTATATTACATTAAGATTTTCTAAGTACTGTGTACATTTCATTTGAGCCTCACCAAAACTCTAGAATATAGATAATAGGTGTATAATTAATTCCAATTTACAGGTAAGGGAAAAAAAGGTTCATACCAGTTAATTGACATGTCCAGGGTGGCACAGAAAATATTAGAAAAAGGATTTGAATGCAGGTCTTTCCTGATTCCAGGATGATCACTTTTATTGCTATACTTTTGTACAAAGTACACCAATGGAAGTTGAGGGGAGAGCTATAGGCAAGAAGTACCAAGATTTGTGGTCTGGGGACAAAATATCTCCAATAATGAGAACTGGATTCTCTTGTTTATGCTAGAAACAGGATTATTACTATAGCTCTGAAGATTTTTTTAAGCCTGGCTTAATGATTTTTAAAAAAAAAAAGTCTTACAAAATTTGAAAAGTTCTGACCTACATTTGCTAATGCTATCTATTCTCTCTCTTTCCTACTTTCAACTGCTTCTTACTTTCGAAGATTAAAAGAATACAAGACATGGACTATAACAGATAGACTCTAATTCTTTAGTTACAAACCCAAGAAGGAAAGGGATAATGGAAGTACAATTCAGTTTCTTAGTTTAACCACTTGATATCTTCTACCTATATCTTGTCTTTTTTTTTGAAGTCATGCCTAAATAGCACGTGCTTATTTTCATTTGTAGAAATGTAGACAAATTTTCTTTTTAAAGGAAGGGATGAATTCAAAATCACTGGAAGTCTCTTAAGAATAGCCTTTTAAGGATGAAGGCAGAAATGTAAAAGTACCAAAACAAGAGACTTGTAAGACTAAGACTGTTCTCCCCAATGGTTGTACTGGGTGAAAATCTGCCCCCATGCTTTCTCTCTTTATTCATAAGCATATTAATTGCAACTTTTTTCTAAATTTATAAAAATGTAGATACCAGAGGAGGCATGTGGGCATCAAATAAACCTTTTAACTTGTTATGTATCCATGTTTATTAGACATTAAAATGTCTACATTTATAGGACATGACAGCTATTCTGTAACTAATGAAATATCTGTAGAGTACTTAGTCACTTTTCACATTTTCTACTACTGTCAGCAACTGTATTTATAAGGTTGAAGGAGGGAACTCAGTCAGTTTGAAGCTTTTGAAACAGATGTCAGTTTCAAGTTTTTGAAGACTTAGCATAAACAAAAGTTTAAAAAAAGAATTTTAAAAAAAGATCATTGACAATTTTGTTTGATGTATTTTGGCTTAATATATTAAAGCTCTGGTTCACATGAGATATAAGAGCTTCAGTTTCTACTGCTTTTACCATTCACTCTGTAGCTCATAAATTGGACAATAAAAGTTCCCTGCCTAAGCACCACTTGATGGTGATTTTTTTGGGCCCTCTTGGCTCAGAGTGAATGTAGATAGTAACTGTTTTTCTCTTTTGGCTAGCAACCCTAAAGGTCTTCCCCTCCCAGTTTAATTTTTTTTTTATTAAAGGGGAAATTCCTTGACTCCCTTTTTAAGGAGGCCTATTCACTGAATGGGCATTGCCTCACTCAAAGTGAGAACCTGAAGAGACCTTAGCTTAAAAGGGCCAGGGTCTCCCATTGCATCCTGAGCTATTTCCAGTTGCTCTGATGAATATCTAGCCAATGGACCCAGATGGCTCTGGAGGAGAAAGTGAGGCTGGTGACCTTGCACAGCCCTCCCTCACTCAATACAAAGTCAATTGCACATCATGTTATAAACACACACACACACATATGTGTATATGTATATATGTGTGTGTATGTATAAAATATGTATCCATGTATGCATGTATATCTATATCTGTATATGTATGTATGTGTGTATGAGAGAGAGACAGAATGCATAGAATGAATTTAGTCTGTATTAACCTCTGAAGTATAATTTTTCCACCTCTCTTTTCCAAATTGGAAGAATCTTATTACTGTGTTTCTTTTGCAATTTTAGTGCTCCCTCTGGCTTACTACCTCTCCCATCTATTATTTGCCTATTGGGTTCCCAGAAGAGCTTCTACTTCTAAGTTCAATGTATTCCTTGAGTTCACTCTTTTACAATGATAGTTTATAAGCCATTACCAGTGTATTTTTATAGTCAGTCAAAGGGCACAACTAGGTCAAAGAGCAAAGACTTTTAATGGAATGGTATCATAAGAACAGTAACTACAAAATATTCCCTTCACAAATCTGGTGTAGGATCTGCCACAGGGTCCTTATGCTGGCTTCTCTGGGTTCAGAATCTTTATAACGGTGGCCGTTCATCTGCAATTCCTGAATCTGCTCCACTCTACAAGTCATCTCCCAATGGTTAGAACTGACTCTCTTCTCAGCTTCAAAATTACAGCCTCCTTAGTGCACTCTCTTGACTTGACTGACTGGGCTTACTAGGTATTAGGTAAATTGTCCCCTACTAGATTAGTACCTGCCCAGTACTCCACTACGATTTACCCCCTCCCCTCTCCCCATAAAGTTCAGGAACAATTCCCTCGCAATAATCAGGTTGTTCTGCCATAGCTGACTCTTTCCCCTTTTACCAGAGGTCACAGTCTTCAGAGCTATTTTGTGCCCTCATTCACTCCCTGAACAGTGGATATTTCTTTTTAAAAGGTCATCAATGGAATCAATCAGTGACTAGCTGTCCTCTAATTTTAACAAATTTGTCTGGAGAATTTCAAATCTCAAAAAGAGATTATTATATGTATTATATAAACAAGCATATAATGATTAATAAATACATACAAATATACTAAAGTATTTTGCTTGTTATAGAAATAATAATAGTACTAATAACATTTATACAGATAGCATTATAATTGCATCAATACTAGTACTACTACCGCTACTACTACTACTGCTACTACTAGTAATAGTAACAACAAAACATTTACATAGATAGCATTTCCTATGTGCCAGGCACTGCATTAAGTGCTTTACAACTATTATATCATTTGATTCTCATAACAACCCTGGGAGGTAGGAGTTATTATTAGCATCTCATTCTATCATTACTTTCTGAGTACCTTTTAAAATTTCATTAACTGGACTAGAGCCAGGGAAATGAAAACAAATCAAAACAAAACAAAACAAAAACACAAAACAAAGCAGGTGTTGTAAGACAGACACTGGGGCAGTTTGGTGGCGCAGTGAATAGAGCACCGGCCCTGAAGTCGGGAGGACCTGAGTTCAAATGCAGTCTAGACCAAACACTTACTAGACGTGTGACTCTGGGCAAGTCACTTAAACCCAATTGCCAAAAAAAAAAAAAAGGACACTGACTGCAAAGATTAGCCCTTGCTGTTTGAAACATTCAAAGCAGAGAATTGAGATGAATGGCTACTTGGGACAGAGTCAGGGGAAAGAGATAACTGAAGCCCAACCAGCAGATTTCACTACTCATTAGAGTTCTTTGAAGGAAGCTGAACCATATTTTTTGTGAGAAGAGATGGATGAACTTGTAAATTTTTAGGTATGCCTAGAGCTTAAGAGCTGAAAGAAGAAAAAAAAATTGCAAATACTCTGGGAGTTGATTGGAGGAAACAAGATCCTGCTGCTGGGTGAAGAGCTGGCTCCAGCCTGAGAAAGTGAAAACTCCTAAACATCTTGACCACATTGCCTTCTACTGCCCACTCTAGGGAAAATTTCCTCAGAGCCACAAGAGCAAATGTAAATAACTCTGCAGTTCTCTGATTTAAAGGAATTGCTTACCACTGAAATAGGCTTAACGCGGCTGGTTTGGTGCCCAAACAAGGTAACAGCCCTGGAAAGTTGCAGACTTCATGGCTAAAGCTGCTGTGTTTCTGGAAGTATGCAATGCTGGTGCTTAAGTGAATGAGCTGAACACAGCTTCAGCCACCTGAGACCATTAGAAAAGGAGCTTGTCTCACAGTGAAGCACAAAAGAAGACCTAGTGATACGTAATATATATTCTTTCCAAAAGGAAACCACTAATATTTAGGCCTTCAGTCTAGGGAAGTGAGTTGTTCTGGGCACAAGGGCTCCTTCTTGAGAAATTTCTGTGAATACATACCCATTCTCCCATATGGTCACTGAGTACATTAGTTGGATAATGTAACACATTTGTGGGAGAATGTTATAATTTTGTCATTCCTGCTTTTGCTTTCTGTTGAGTAAATATTATGTTACCCTTTTTATTGCCTTTGTCTTGTTGTTAGTGAATGTTCCATGTTTAAAAATTAATGGGGTCTCTGTGACTGATTTTGTATAAATAGCACAGCTAAGGAGGCTCAAGATCTGCAGTGGTGAGAATAGAGGTGTATCCTCTCCCTATCATGAGGTTACCCCAATAATCCTTAGGAGTGGTAGCTATTTGGTCATACGCATTGCTAGAGTCCCATTCTAGGGAAACCTTCTAGACTTAACAGTAAGAGGGCAGTTTGGGGTAAGGGTGACACTCAGAAAGAGAGTAGGAGACTGCAGGTAGAACATCATAGGTTACAATGTTAACTTGAATGAGGCCTTTTCACACCAGGGCTACACTTTTAATTTGAACAATGGTTTGCATGTCTAGTTCAATATTTTAAGGAATATAGAATGTCCTATAATCCATTTGATCTATTGGGTATATTAATATTCATTAATTCATCCAAAAAGCATTTATCAAGTGCCTAATATGTGTCATTTATTATGGTAAATGCTGAGAATACAAAGCCCCCAAAAATAGAAAGAAAGAAATAGCTAACATTTTTACAATGCTTTAAGGTTTGCAAAGTGCTTAGCAAATAACATCTAACTTTATCTTCACAATAACCTTGGAAGTAAGGTGCTATTATTGTCTCCATTTTGCAGATGAGGAAAATGATACAGAGGTTACTTGTCCTAAAGGGACTTACTGCTACGCTTGCGCCGTGCACACATACACACAGTAGATATAAAATAATTTACCTCACAATTGTAGGGATTAGAACAGGCTTTCTAAAGGAGCTGTCACAAAGTATTTTTGAAGAATGCTACAGATTCCAAGAGGCAGAGGTGAGAAGTGTGTATTTCTCAAGGATCTGGGTTCAGCTCGTGAAGAGGTACTGAAGGAATATATTACGTACAAGGAATAGAAATAACTACATTCCAGTTTGACTGGAATGTAGAATTAGTGGAGAAATGCAGTGCTCAATAAGCTTTCAAAGGGAGAATGGAGCCAGATTGTGAAGAGCTTTAAAAGTCAGAAAGGAGAGATTTTAATTTGTCTTAAAGGCAAGGAGTCATGTTGCTTCTTATTCAGGGGAGTGATATTGCCATTATGGTTTGGAAATAGCAATTTGGCAAAATATCAATGCAGAAGGTGTATTGGACAAGTAAAGAAAGACTGGAGACATGGGAAGGAGATTATAGCAATAGCCTAGACAAGAATTGATGAACTAGGATAGTGCCCATGTGAGGAGGGAGAAAACAATAAGGGCTTTTGTGGAGAGAAAATAGATGAGACATAACAGCTGATATGGTAGTTGAGAAACTAAAAAGAATAGAAGCTGGCACTGTTTATGAACTTGGATAACTGGAAGGATGCATATACCCTCCAGAGAAATGGGGAAGAGGGGAGGATTTAGGAGGATATGTAATGAATTTTGTTTTGGACATGTTGAAATTGAGAAACCTATATGATGTTCAATGTTAAATGTTACACGAGGAGTTAATGATATATGACTAGAATCCACATCTACATAGATGTATCAGAGAAACATTTTAATCAATTAATAAACATTTATTAAATGTCTACTATGCCAAGGACTCTGATAAGCACTGGGAATACAAAAAAGAAGCAAAAGATAGTCCCTGACTTCTAAGAGCTTACAAAGGAGAAGAAAGTATGCAAAGAAATATATACAAAGCAAGCTACAAAGCTACAGAGATTGAAAGCAAACAATTAATAGAAAAGAAATAACTCAAATTAAGAGGCATTAGGGAAGGCTTTATGTAGAAGAAAGGGTTTTAGTTAGGACTTAAAGGAATCCAGGAATAAGTAGTCTAAGAGGGAAGGCATTTCAGGTATGATGGAAAGTAAAAAAAAAAATGCTAGGAGTTGAGAGATGGAGTGTCTTGTTCATGGGACAGCCAGGAGGCTAGTCTCAATAGATTGAAGACTATGTGTTGGGGATAAAGGTGTGAAAAATCTGGAAAGGTAGGAGGGGGTTAGAATTAATAATAGAATTCATGCCAATTGATGTGATCACTAAGATATTATAGAGAAAAGAGGACAAAAGACAGAGACCTGAAAGGATATGAACGAGGAACTGAACTGTGGTGATTCCTAAACAAAGACCAAACAAGGTCAACAAGACGGGTGAGAGGAAAATCACTAGAGAGCAATGTCATAAAAATACAGGGATAAGAAAGTAACTAGGAAGAAATTGTAGTGAATAGTATCAAATGTTGCAAAATGTTCAAGGATAAGAACTGAGGGGGGAAAAGCTTTTAGATTTGACCACAGAGTCCATTGGTAATTTTGTAATGAGTAGTTTCTGTTGAGTGACTAGGTTACAAGCCAGATTTGAAGGAAAAGATGTCAGTGGGAAGTGGGACAATGGATGCAACTGAATGAATACAAGAAAATATGCAATGCTATTAATGACCCACATATCTCCTTGAATCACAGGCCTATCTCGCCTTGAAATTTAATGGCTGTATCACCATTGGCAAGCCATTTAAACCTTCTGGCCTCAGTTTCCTCATCTCTAACACAGGGATAATAATGTCTGTAGTCTGTTCCTTTCAAGATTGTTAAGAGACTTAAATGGCATAATAAGACTCTACACTCCTTAAAATGTATATAAATGTCAAGTATCATCATCATCATCATCATCATCATCATATCATCATCATATGTCATTCTCATCTTATTTCACAGAGCTCAGATTAAAACAATCCTAGGATGTTTGGTCTTGTTTTTCTTTAATATTTAATGTGTTAATATTCAATAGGTATAAAAGGATTGCTTATTATAAGTGACTAAAACTGTTAGGATTTATGTTAATCGATATTATTATTAGTAATAGCAAATATAAACATTCGTTAAGTGATGCTATGTGGCTGTCAGACATGGAGTATTATAATCTCTATGTAATATTATAATCTCCATGTAATTTAAATGAGTCACCCAAATAGCAAGGGCCCAGAACACGTGGGACATGAGTTTATTCACATCCTCCCAAGGAGGAATTGTGCAATAGAGATAATATAAAAGGTGCCAATTTGAACTATATGATCAGAAAAATCAGGTCATATGGCAAGAGTGAGGAATAACCAGAATACTGCCTACCTATTCCACTGGTATCTGTGGAAATAGCAAGAGATTGAGGGGAAGGCCCTCAGCCTGTTTGGTAGACCTCTGTGCTGGACTGATGGAAGCACACAGGTGAAAGTCACAGAAAAGAGTCTAGCATTGATGAATTTTTGCAATTTATGTCAGAAGAAATAATACAAAAATGAGATTATAGACCTATAGGAATATTTGAATATGTGGGAGATGGCAATATATAGTGGATAGATAGCTAGCCTTGGAATTAAGAATCCCTGAGGGAAAGTTTTATATATGAAACATTAGTTGTGTAATCATGGGAAGTCGCTTAATCTTCCCATTCTCCAGCCATTTTCTCTAGGACTATAAATGATAGCTGAGTTGAGCGTCTAATCTGTTTTAGTGGAAGAGTTACTATACCAGGATTTCTACACTCTGATACCATCACATACCCTTTCTTCTGCCTTGAAAATTACATTTAATTTTTATATATGCAACAGAAACAAAAAAAATTGAGAAACTCAGTTATATTTCCTTTGTCATGGCATATTTTGAATAAGAAAGCATTTAAGAAGAAATTGTTACTCTACAAAAAGCACAGAGTATTCCAGATTCTCTTTCTTCATCATATATAGTGCCTGAAAATAAATCCCAGAAAAGCAATGAAATAGAAATTGTGTGTATGTAATGAAGGAATATGGAAAGATAGACTAAAAAATTAATTGGAAGCTAAATAATCTGATCCTAAAGAATTGGGGGGGGGAAGAGTAAATCACAGAAACAATCAATAAATTCATCAAAGAGAATGACAATAATGAGACAACATACCAAAACTTATGGGATGCAATAAAAGCAGTTCTTAGGGGAATTTTTATATCTCTAAATGCTTATGAGAATAAAAAAGCGAAAGAGGAGATCAATGAATTAGACATGTGACTTAAAAAGCTAGAAAAAGAATGAATTAAAAATCCCCAATTAAATAACAAATTAGGAATTCTGAAAATCAAAGGAGAGATTAATAAAATTAAAATTAAGAAAGCTATTGAACTAATAAATAAAAGTAAGAGCTGGTTTTATGAAAAAAATTAGATAAATCTCTCATTAATTTGATTATAAGAAAGAAAGAAGAAAAACAAATTACCAGTGTCAAAAATGAAAAGGGCAAATTTACCACCAGTGAAGAGCATATTAAAATAATAATTAGAAGCCATTTTGCCCAACTGTCTACCAATAATTCTGACAATTCAAGTGAAATGAATAAATATTTACAAAAATATAAATTGCCCAGATTAATAGAAGAGGAAGTAAAATACTTAACACCATTTAAGAAAAAGAAATACAACAAGCATCAATAAACTCCCTAAAGAAAGCTTCTGGCATAAGAACTCACTATTTAACAGCAAAAAAAAAGTTCTGGGAAAACTGAAAAGTAGTATGGTGGAAACTAGGCACAGACCAACATTTTACACTGTATACCAAGATGAGGTCAAAAGGAGTACATGGTTCAGACACAGAGTGTGATACCATAAGCAAATTAGGAGAGCAAGGAATAGTTTACCTGTCAGATCTATGGAGAAGGGAAGAATTTATGATCAAACAAGAGATAGAGAACATTATGAAATGTAAAAATGGATAATTTTGATTACAATAATTAAAAAAGTTTTTGTACAAAGAAAGCCAGTGAAATCAAGATTAAAAGGGAAGCATAAAACTAGGAAACAATTTTACAGTCAGTGCCTCTGATAAAGGCCTCATTTTAAATATATATCGACAACTGAGTCAAATTTATAAGTATACAAATCATTCCCAAATTGACAAATGGTCAAAGAAAATGAACAGTCAGTATTCAGATGAAGAAATTAAAGCTATCTGTAGTCATATGAAAAAAAAATGCTGTAAATCACTATTGATTTGAGAAATGAAAATTAAAACAATTCTGAGGTACAGCCTACCCCCATCAGATTAGCTAATATGACAAAAAAAGAAAATGATAAATGTTGAAGATGTGGGAAAATTGGAACACTAGCGCATTGTTGGTGTAGTTGTGAACTGATCCAACCATTCTGAAGAACAATCGGGAACTATACACAAAGGGCTATAAAACTGTGCATATCCTTTGATCCAGCAATAGCACTACTAGGTCTGTATCCCAAAGAGATCATCAATAGGGGGAAATGGTCCACATGTATAAAAATACTTATAGCAGCTCTTTTTGTGCTGGCAAAGAATTGGAAGTTGAGAGCATGCCCATTAATTGGGGAATGGTTGAGCAAGTTGTGGTATATGAATGCAATGGAATACTATTGTACTATAAGAAATGATGAGCAGATGAATTTCATTGGATTTTGAGGTTTTTATGCTCAAGTACATGGTAAATTTTTGTGTAGGTGCCATGTACCTCTGAGAAAAAAGTATATTCCTTTCTATCCCCATTCAGTTTTCTCCAGGGGTCTATCATATCTAACTTTTCTAAAATTCTATTTACCTCCTTAACTTCTTTCTTGTTTATTTTGTGGTTACATTTATGTAGTTCAGAAAGAGGGAGTTGGAGGACCCCTACTAGTATAGTTTTGCTGTCTATTTCTTCCTGTAAATCCCTAAACTTCTCCTCTAAGAATCTGGATGCTATACTACTTGGTGCATATGTTTAGTAATGATATCACTTCATTGTCTATAGTTCCTTTTAACAGGATGTAGTTTACTTATCTTACTTCTTTTAATAAGATCTATTTTTCCTTTTGCTTTGTCTGAGGTCAGGGTTGCTACCTCTGTTGTTTTTTTTTTACTTCAGCTGAAGCGCAATATATTCTACTCCAGCCTTTTACCTTTACCCTATGTGTATCCCTCTGATTCGTATGTGTTTCTTGTAAACAACATATTGTAGGATTATGATTTTTAATCCATTCTGCTATCTGCTTCCATTTTATGGAAGAGTTTGTGCATTCACATTTGCAGTTACGATTACTATCTGCGTCTTTCTCTCCTTACTCCTTCTGCTCCCCTCCCCCAAGTTTATGCTTTTATTTTTCCTTTTATCCATTTCCCTCCTCACTTGCTTTTGACAACTGCCTCCCCTCATTCTGTTCTCTCTTCTATGAGCCCCCTCACTTTTTTTTCCCCTTTCCCCTCCTATTGACTATATGGCAAGTTAGATTTCTATAGCTACCTGAGTATGCTATTCCCTCCTTTAGCCAAATCCAATGAGAATAAAGTTCAAACAATGCTCATATCTCCCTCCCTTATTTCCCTCTGCTATAATATGTGTTTGTGACTCTTCATGTGATGTGTTTTACCCTTTTCTGCTTCCTCTTTCTTCCCATTACAGTTCCTTTTCACCACTTCATTAGGCCTGTTATCATCGCATCAAAGCCCACTTAAACCACCCCCTCTGTCTATGTATATCCCTTCTAAATGTCATAGTGAAGATACAGTTCTCAACAGTTATAAGTATCATCTTCCCATGTAGGGAGGTAAAGAGTTTACCCATAACATGTTTGTTTTTTCCCCTTTCCTGTTTACTTTTTTATGCTTTTCTTGAGTCTTGTATCTGAAGACCAAATTTTCTGTTGAGCTCTGGTCTTTTCATCAGGAAAGTCTGGAAGTCCCCTATTGCATCTATCTCCTCCCCTGAAAGATTATGCTCAATTTTGCTGGGTAGTTGATCCTTGGTTGTAATCCAATCTCCTTTGCCTTACAGAATATCATATTCCAAGCTCTCTAATCTTTTAATATAGAAACTACAAGGTCCTGTGTAATCCTGACTGTAGTTACACAGTGTTTGAATTGTTTCTTTCTGGATGCTTGTGAGATTTTCTCCTTGCCCTAATAATTCTGGAATTTGGCTACAATATCCTTTGGAGTTTTCAATTTGGAATCTCTTTCTGGAGGTGATCGGTGGATTATTTTGATTAATATTTTACCCTCTGATTCTAGGGCCTCAGGTCAGTTTTCCTGGATGATCTCTTGAAAAATGCTGTCTAGGCTCTTGTTTTCATCGTGGCTTTCAGGTTGACCAATAATTCTTAAGTTATCTCTCCTAGATCTATTTCCCAGGTCAGGTGGCTGTCCAGTGAGGTATTTTACATTTTCTTCTATTTTTTCATTCTTTCAATTTTGACTGATTCTTGATGTTTGAGTCATTAGCTCCCAATTGCCCAATTCTATTTTCTTAATTCAATTGTTTTCTTCAGTTGGCTTTTGTACGTCTTTTTCCATTTGACCCATTTTACTTTTTAAGGAGTTGTTTTCTTCAGTGTAGTTTCTTTTTCTATTTTGTCATCTGTATTTTTAAAAGGAATTTTTTACAATTTTTCTTGTACTTCGCTTATTTCACTTTTAAAATCCTTCTTGAGCTCTTCCAAGAAGGCTCTTTGGGCTTAACAACAGGTCATATTCTCCTCTGAGGTTTTAGATATGGGTATATTGACAATGTTGTCCCCTCCTGAGTTTTTATTTTGATCTTACTCTGTCACTAAGATACTTCCCTATGGTCATTGTTTTTCTGTGTTTCTTTTTGCTTGTGTTTTTAGCCTTTCTTCTGGCTTTTAAAGTTGATCTCTGCTTCTGTGGCACAGGCAGCATTGTCCCAGGCTTCTTGTACTCAGGGCTAGGGGCCTGGTTATTGGTTTGCTGAGGTGGGGCTTTCCACTGCATTACTAGAACACCTGCCTTCCTTATACTGGTCCCCTTCAGCCACAGCAAGGGGGACCTTTCCTGTTAATCCCCCTACAGCTCATGAGCTAAAAAGACTGCTGTATCCCATCTTTCTGGTTACACCACTTTTTTTCAGGATTTTTCCTCAGGCAATATTATCTGGATTTTTCAAGGTCTGTAACGGAGGGTGAGAGCAACTTGCTGTTTGCCACCATCTTGGCTCCCAGAAGTCGAAATAGGTGACTTTCAAACATTCAGTTTGTGGGTTAATGTCTCCAGGAGCAGCCACTGCCACTGCTGTTGCTGCTGCTGCTACTGCTGATTCAGTCACTCCCAAGGCCTGCTCCTGGGGTTGTGTTGGTATACCTGGTAGCCCTGCAGCCTTGTGCTAGACTTCACTTCTCTCTTACCCATTCCAACAGACCCCTCCTGCTGACCTTCTAAGTCTTCTCTGGCATCTGTGCTCTGAGAAGATTGGAAAGCAACACTGCTGCTGGTGATTCAGTCCCCTGAGGTCTGCTCTGTGTCCTGTTTGCTGGATGCTTCTCTCTTAGCTAGTGCAACAGACCTTTCCTATTGACCTTCCAGGTTGTCTTGGGCTGGAAATCTAACTCACTCTGTTTTTTTTTTGTGGGTTCTGCCATTCTAGAATTTGTTCAGAGTTACTTTTTAGAGGTATTTGAAGGGATTTGGGGGAGAGCTCAGCTGTCACTCTGCCATCTTGTCTCAACCCACCTAAGCAGGCAGATTTCAGAAAAAAACCTGGAAGGATTTACATGAACTGATGCTAAGTAAAGCAAAGAGAGCTAGGAGAACATTGTAAACATTAGCAGCAACATTGTGTGATGACCAGCTTTGATAGACTTGGCTCTTTTCAGCAATACAGTGATCTAATACAATTCTAAAAGAATCATGATGGAAAATGCTGTCTACATCCAGAGAAAGAGCTATGGAATCTGAATGCATATTGAAGCATAATATTTTTTTCTTTTTTCTTTTCTATCATTTTTCCCTTTTATTCTGATTCTTCTTTAACAATACAACTAATGTGGAAATATGCTTAATATGATTGTACATGTGTAGACTATATCAGATTGCATGCCATCTTGGAGGGTAAGGGGACAGAGAGAGAAAATTTGGAACTTAAAATGTTATAAAAGTAAATGTTGAAAATAAAAAAAATGAATAATTAAAAAGAAAAGAAGAGGAAGGAACAAAGACAAGAAAGGAAGGAAGGAAAGGGGGAAGGAATGAAGAAAGAGAAAGGAAAGAAGAAATAAAGAAAGAATATAATACATACATGGCCTTAGATGTAAAGGAAAATATTGAAAAGCTCTAGTACCACCTGAGAATAATGTTTATTTATACTGGTGGCCTCAAAAGTAACAGTGAGAGTAATATACATGTTTAACTCAAATTAACAAAAAATTCTCCAGCTATTTGGTTCATTAAGTAGTAATATATTTGATCCATATTTTTAAAAAGAACTGAAATATAATAAGCAATATATAGCTTCATTAGTCTTAGCCATTATTTCTTAATCTTATACACAAGAGAATATTGAGCAGCAATATAGGACAACTGAGAAATGCTGTAATAAAGGAAAACATTTTGCTTTTTAATATTATCAAAATTATAGTGTACCATTTTATTGACTATTAATAGCAAATGAATATAATTAAACCTTGAATATTCATGGCACTGGTTGTTGGCATTTATTTATTTATTTCTTCTGGATATCTTTCCAATTCAAGACTCATTAGCTTGGACTTTCTTTTTCTTTTTAATTTCTTACTTTTTAAAAAACTTTCTGTCCCCTACATTTTTCTCCATTAAAAAATTTTTTTCCACATATTTTGATCATTGCTAATGCTTTCCCTCTGATATAATAGTCCATTTACACTGTATGTATTTGTTTCCTTTTCCCTCATGTTATCTACCTCCTGAGAATGTGGACACCTTGAAGGCAGAGACCATTGGTTTGTTGTTGTTTGGTTGGTTTTCTTTATTTGTGTACTATATTTCACTTGATAAAGTGCCTGTCACATATTATGTGTTTAAAAAATAAATGCTTATTGACTGTATGCCTAATGAGCAAGTTAACTCAGATATCCTTTTCTTTCTTCGACCTTCTCTGATCACAAAACAGATATTTTAAAATAGAGATCTGTTTTGTGAATGCATCTGCCTTCATTAAAGTTCTACTCTAATGTTTCATTGTGACATTGAAACAAACCTCGATTCTTAAAGGCTTTGCCAGTGGAACTCAAACTCTTGCAGGATCTACTGTGCTATAAAATCTTTGAGGATGAGATTGTTGACATTGTAAATATGTCATCCAAAGACAGGCCTAGCTTAGGCAAACATCATCACCAGTGTTGTTCTAAAGTAGTGCATTTTTTTTTTTTAGCTAGAGTAACTCATAAACATCTTCTACTAATGTATAGAGTGATAGAGATCCAAATTATTGAAGGGAGTACCTATACTGATGACAACACCAATCTCTAAAATATTGGTCAGGATCGTTAGGATAAAATGAATAATAGGTTACATTGTTCCTAGATATTCCTTTTAATTAGTTTCCCAATGTCATGGAGTAATGCAAAACAGGGCCATAACTTGAATTAGCTGACATTTGGCCCCTGTTAGTTAAATAGGAGGGGCATAGAACTTTCAGTTAAATAGGAGGGGCATAGAACTTTCTAGACTTCAACCTCAGATACTTACTAGCTGTATGATCCTATACAAGTCATTTAACCTCTGTTTGCTTCTGTTTTCTCAATTGTAAAATGGGGGTAATAATAGCATATACCTCCCAAGGTGGTTGTGAGGATTAAATGAAAATATTGATAAAATGCTTAGCATAGCATGAGGTACATAGGAGGCACTATAAGTCCTTCCTTCTTTCCTTCTTTCCTTTCTTCCTTCCTCCCCAAGAGGGTGGCTGAGTGAGCTTCCACCCTATCAGAGCTTTCTTTCCTCCAGGGGTGTGCAATGTATGCTACTATATGCTAATACCACAAATGTTCCATCATGATCATGCCTTTCTCATTGTACTCTGTGTCTACCCCCCCCATTGAAGGATAAGGGAAAGATTTCCTGAGAGATAGGCTTTCCACTCTCCTAGAGAGGATAGTATCTATGGTTTGACTTTTTTCTGCTTGGCTGTGTCTTTTCATAAGCCTTATCCCCCAACCTTTCCTGCAAATTTTTTTTGATATAACTACAACTAGTTGTTTGTTGTGAGTTAGAGGAAATCTGTTTTTGTTTAAATATTTCATTGAGCTCATATGGCTAAAGTGTATGCAGTACTAGCTTGTTGTACATCTATATTTCCTCATGTTGCCATTAAGGACATCACCCCTTCCTTGGTTCTCCATATATGTTACACAAAAATCAGGCTCAGATGTTGCTCTTTACTCAATTTATAATACAACTGACATGCTTTAGCAAAGCTATAGTCCTGAGCATGCTCAATACAACCTTTAGCTAGGGGTTAGGAGATTTCCTTTGTTGTCAAACGGTGGTTTAATATTAGTGTCTCAGTTCATCCTCTAGCTATTTCCTAATGTCTAGTTAATCTTTTCTTGTTCAGAACAAGGACACAGGACCTCCATTTTCTATTTTTATCCATCTCTATCAGTCAATAAACCTACCAATCAATAAATATTTCTTACATACCAATTTTGAGGATCATATGGACATAAGTGAAACCTTCAAGAGGAACCTAAAAAGTATTGAATTAGGAAGTCTTGGGCTAGAAATTAAAGAACATAGTGCCATGGGTTGTGTTTTACTGACTGCTTCCTACTGAAAAAGACAAACAACACAGAAGAGAAAAATTATTTAGGGAAGTTACCAGCTTATCAGAAAGTAGTATAAGAAAGTAGAATTTGGATTTCTGGACCATTGTCTAAAATACAGAGATGACAGATTCCTGACCAGAGATATAGTGCACTTATGAAAAACAAGGAACCATTATTTTTTTTCTGATGTCACACAAACCCAATCAAATATATTTAAACTAAAAAGGAAGGGGGAGGGAGAAAATCACATATGAATTTCATTCAAGTTAGACATCACAGAGTGTAGCTCCTATGAAGGAAAAATGAATAGAACTTGAAACACCTAGAGATGAAATCCAAGACATGTCAGTGGTAAAACCTAAATCTCATATTGTCAATATGCAAATGTCCAAAGTTTAGGCAACAAAAAAGAGGACCTAGAGGCCCTTTTACAAGGTGACAAATTAAACTTCAGAAATATCACTGAGACTTGGTGCAGTATAACCCATGACTTAACTCTGAAGGTGTATATCTGATTCTAAAGAAATAATACAAGTAAAAGGTGGAGTAGCATTGTATATTAATAAAGTCTATGGTGAAAAAATCCAGGAAACAGGCAAGGAGGTGGAGCATGACAGAGAGTATCTAAGTGAAGGTCAATAAAAGGGAGAATAAAAATAAAAGTTTGTTTTTTGGTCACTGTGGTATACTATAGGCCACTTGGACAGAAAGAAGACATTGATGGAAGACTATAATTATTCAAACATCTGGTAGAAATCTTTCTATGGAGGCTAATATCTAGGATTTTTTTTTTTGGTATAGCGTGAGAC
Source organism: Phascolarctos cinereus (assembly GCF_003287225.1). Taxonomy (NCBI): domain Eukaryota; kingdom Metazoa; phylum Chordata; class Mammalia; order Diprotodontia; family Phascolarctidae; genus Phascolarctos; species Phascolarctos cinereus. The sequence goes on from NW_027555847.1 coordinate 188,836,222, forward strand.
TAAGGAGGAGCAATTAAAGAAAAAGGAAATTTGGTGAAAATGGTTGGAACAACGGTAACTGACAGCAGAGAAGGCCTTGTTATATTGATTTTTTTCCTTCTAATGACTTTTGAACTGAAAATAACAGTAAAAAATATCAACTTTGTAAGTCCATTATGAGAAGCATGGTTAAGAGAACATTTGTTGTAAAACAGATTTGGAGAGGGAGTTGTTAGTGGAGTACAAAGTCTATGTGTCAGTATTTTAAAGTCATAAAAGCTAATGCAACCTTGGAGTACATTAAGATATACATGTATAAAGACACATGCATTCTGAGAATGAGATGGTGATAGTATCACTGAACTCTACAGTATTCAGACCTCATCCTGAATTCAATTCTGGGCATTAGAATTTAGTAATGATATCTTGTTAGACTTCCAGGAGCCAAGAATGTGGAATAAGCAGTAAGTTGCTTTCACTCTCCCTTATTGATCTCTAAAAACCCAGAAACTATCACACCAGGAAAAACCTGGTCTAGTGAAGCTAGCAGAAAAATGGGGAGGAATATTCTATTAGGATTGGATGCATCCCATCAAGCCAGCAGCAAGCCTCACCTCAGCAAACCAGTGGGAGAGTCCTTAAAAAGTAGAATTGGCCAAATGAAAAAAGGAGGCACAAAAACTCACTGATGATAACTCCTTAAAAAGTAGAATTGGCTAAATGAAAAAGGAAGTGCCAAAAGCTAACTGAAGAAAACAATTTGTTAAAAATTAGAATAGGGCAGTGGAAGCTAGTGCCTCTATGAGACATCAAGAATCAATCAAACAAAATCAAAAGAATTAAAAAAATATAGAAAAATGTAAAATACCTCACTGGAAAAACAACTGACCTGGAAAATAGGTCCAAGAGGTAAAATTTAAGAATTATTGGTCTACCTGAAAGGCATCATGAAAAAAGAGCCTGGAAAGTATCTTTCAAAAACTTATCAAGAAAAAATGCCCTGAAGTCCTAGAACTGGAGGGTAAAATTATCATTGAAAGAATGTTCCTGAAAGATCACTTCCTGAAAGAAATCCAAAAATAAAAATGCCAAGGAATATTGTAGCCAAATTCCAGAATTATCAGGTCAAGGAGAAAATACTGCAAGCAGCCAGAAGAAAAAAAAATTAAATATATTGGAACCACAGTCAGGATTATGCGGGGACCTTGCAGCTTCTATATTAACAGATTGGAGGGCTTGGAATATGATTTTCTGTAAACCAAAAGAGCTTGGGTTACAACCAAGGATCAAAAACCCAGCACAATTCAACATAAATTTCAGGGGAGGAGATGGACTTTCAATGAAACAGAGGACTTCCAAATTTTCTTGATGAAAAATGCAGAGCTCAACAGAAAATTTAATCTTCAAATACAAGAATCAAGAGAAGCATAAAAAGGTAAATAAGAAAAGAAAAAAAGTGTGTTATTTAATAAGGTTAAACTATTGACATCCCTGCATGGGATGATGATACTTGTAACTCTTGAGAACTACATCTTTATTATGACATTTAGAAGAGTTATTTACATAGACAGAGGGGGTGAATATAAGTTGCCTTTGATGGGATGATAAGAAAATTATTTAAGGGATGAAAAAAAGATTTTACTGGGACAAGAGGAAAGAAAGAGGCAGAAAAGGGTAAATAACATCACATGAAGAAGCAAAAAGAACTATTAAAATATATGGAAAGGAGAGATGGAGACAAGTATTATTTGAACCTTTCATTGCATTTGGTTGAAAGAGGGAATATCATACACACTTCATTGGGTATAGAAATCTATCTTACCATGTAGGAAGTTGGAGTGGAAAGGGGGAAGAAAAGGGAGGGGGTAGATAGAGGGGAGGGCAAAGTGAGGGAGGTAGTGGTCAAAAGCAAAACAAAGGTGAATAGGAAAATGGAGAAAGGCAAGAGAAAAACATAAAGCGAGGGGATAGAATAAAAAGAAATACAGTAATCAAAACTGTGAATGTGAATGAGACAAAGTCTCCCATAAAACAGAAGTGGATAGCAGAGTGGATTAAAAACCATAATCCCACAATATATTGATTACAATAAACAGTTTTGAAGCAGAAATATACACACAGATTAAAGGTAAAAGGCTGGAGCAGAACATATTATGCTTCAGCTGAAGTTAAAAAAAAAAGCATCCATAGTAATCTTGATCTCAGACAAAGCAAAGGCAAAATAGGTCTAAGTAAAAGATATAAAGAAGGAAACTAGCTGCTGCTAAAAGTTATCATAGACCATGAAGTAATACTAAACATATATGCACCAAGTGGTATAGCATCCAAATTCTTAGAGGAAAAAGTTAAGTGAGTTACAGGAAGAAATAGCAAAACCATACTAGTGGAGGACCTCAACCTCCCCCTCTCAGAACTAGATAAATCTAACCACAAAATAAATAAAAAAGAAATTAAGGAGGTGAATACAATCTTAGAAAAGTTATATGTGGTAGACCTCTGAAGAAAACTGAATGGGAATAGAAAGAAATATACCTTTTCTCAGTGGTAAATGGAACCTACACAAAAAATTGACCATGTACTAGGACATAAAAACCTCACAATCCAATACAGAAAAGTAAAGATAGTAAATCCATCCTTTCAGACCAAGATGCAATAAAGATTACGTGTAATAAAAAGCCATGAAACAATAGTGTAAAAACTAATTAGAAAGAAAAAATCTAATCCTAAAGAATGAGTGGGTCAAACAACAAACATCCAAGAGAGTGACAATAATGAGAAAACATGCCAAAACTTATGGTGCAGCCAAAGCAGTTCTTAGGGTAAATTTTATATCTTTCAATGCTTACATGAATAAAATAGAGAAAGAGGAGATCAATGAATTGGGCATGCAACTGAAAAAGCTAGAAAAAGAACAAATTAAAAATTCACTATTAATACCAAATTAGAAATTCTCAAAACCAAAGGAAAGATTAAAATGGAAATTAAGAAATCTATTGAATTAATAAATAAAACTAAGACATGATTTTATGAAAAAAACAATAAAATAGATAAAACTTTGGTTAATTTGATTAAAAAAGAATTAAGAAAAACATATTACCAGTATCAAAAATGAAAATGATGAAGTCACCACCACTGAAGAAGAAATTAAAGCAATAATTAGGAGCTATTTTGACCAACTCTATGCCAATAAATTTGACAATCTTAGTGAAATGGATGAATATTTACAAAAATACAAATTGCCCAGATTAACAGACGAAGAATACTTAAATAACATCATTTCAGAAAAAAAAATAGATCAAGTCATCAATAAACTCCCTAAGAAAAAATCTCCAGAGGCCGATGAATTTATAAGTGAATTCCACAGAATATTTAAAGAACCATTAATTTCAATACTATATAAACTGTATGGTAAACAATGAAGGAGTCCTACCAAATTCTTCATAATGATACAAATATGGTGCTGATACCTAAACCAGGAAGAGTCAAGACAGGGAAAGAAAATTATAGACCAATTTCCCTAATGAATATTGATGCAAAAATGTAAATAAAATAATAGCAAAGAGTATACAGCAACTTTTCATAAGGATAATACACTATGAGCAGGAAGGACTTATAGTTTTGTTCCATATTAGGAAAACAATATAATTGACCATATCAACAATAAAACTAACAAAAAACATATGATTATCTCAATAAATGCAGAAAAAAGCTTTTGACAAAATACAGGACCCATTCCTATCAAAATCACTAAAGAGCATAGGAATAAGTGAAATCTTCCTTAAAATGATAAATAGCACTTATCTAAAACCATCAGCAAACATACCTATTGAGGATAAGCTAGAAGCATTTCCAATAAGATTAGGGGTGAGACAGGGATGTCCTTTATCACCACCATGCTATTCAATATTGTACTAAAAATGTTAGCTTTAGCAATAAAGGAAGAAAAAGAAATCAAAGGAATTAGAATAGGCAAAGAAGAAACAAAGCTATTACTCTTTGCCCGTGATATGATGGTGTACTTAGAGAATCCTAGAGAATCAAGTAAAAACTACTCAAAAATGATGAACAAATTTAGCAAAGTTGTAAGATATAAAGTAAACCCACATAAATCATCAGCAATGTTATATATTACTAACAAAGCCCAACAGTGTTAGAAAGAGAAATTCAATTTAAAGTTACTGTAGACAATATAAAATATTTGGGACTCTACCTGTCAAGACAAACCCATGAACTATACGCACAATTATAAAACACTTTTTACACAAATAAAGTCAGATCTAAATGATTAGAAAATTATAATTCTAACTAAATTAATTTACTAATTCAGTGTCATATCAAACTACCAAAATATTTTACAATGCTAGAAAAAAAGTAATAACAAAATTCATCTGATGATGAATGAAAGATCCAGAATACCAAGGGAATCAATGAAAAGAAATTCAAGGGAAGATATCTTAGCTGTACCACATCTAAAACTTTACTGTAAATCAAGCAATCATAAAACCTACTTTATTCTGGCAAAGAAATAGGGTGGTGCAGGGGATAGAGCACTGGCCCTGAAGTCAGGAAGACCTGAATTCAAATCTGGCCTCAGACCAAACACTTGACACTAGCTGTGTGACCCTGGCAAGTCACTGAACCCCAACTGCCTAAAAACAAACAAACATAAAAGGAAATACAGTGGTGGATCAGCGTAATATATTAGGCACACAAGACACAGTAGTCAATGACTATAGTAATCTTCTGTTTGACAAACCCAAAGTCTCTAGCTTCTAGGATAAGAACTGACCATTTAACAAAAACTGCTAGGAAAACTGGAAAACAATATAATAGACACTAGGCATAGACCAACATCTTATACTGTATACCAAGATAAAGTCAAAATGCATATACAATTTAGATATAAAGGCTGATACCATAAGCAAATCAGGAAAGCATGAAATAGTTTACCTGCCAGATTTATGGAGAATGGATGAATTTATGACCAAACAAGAGATAGAGAACATAATGAAATATGAAATGAATAATTTTGATTATATTAAATTGAAAAGTTTTTGCACAAACAAAGCATTGCAACCAAGATTAGGAGAGAAGCAGAAAACTGGGGAATAATTTTTATACCCAGTGTCTCTGATAAAGGCCTCATTTCTAAACTATATAGTGAACTGAGTCAAATTTGTAAGAATACAGGTCATTGCCCAATTGATAAATTGTCAAAGGATTATGAACAGGCAGTTTTCAGAAGAAGAAATTAAAGTTATCTGTGGTCATATGAAAAAAAAAGTTCTGTACCACTATTAATTAGTGAAATGCAAATGAAAACTACTCTGTGGTACCATATCACATCTATTAGATTGGATAACATGACAAAAGAGGAAAATGATAAATTCTGGAGAAGAAGTGAGAAAATTGGAACGCTGATGCATTGTCGATGAAGTTGTGAACTGATCCAACCATTCTGGGGAGCAATTTGAATCTATGCCCAAAGGACTATAAAACTGTGCATACCCTTTAACCCAGCAATAGAAATTCTACTTCTGTATCCCAAAAATATCATTAAAATGAGAAAGGGCCCCCATGTACAAAAATATCAAAGGCAGCCCTTTTTATGGCAGCCAAGAATTGGAAATTGAGGGGCTGCCCATCAATCGGGGAACGGCTGAACAAATTATGGTATATGCATATATATGCATATATATGGTATATGCACATATACATATATGCAAATATATGGTATATTTTGCTATAAGAAATGATGAATAGACGGACTGCAGAAAAACCTGGAAATACTTACATGAACTGATGCTGAGTGGAGTGAGCAGAATCAAAGAATATTGTACACGGTAACAGCCACAATGTGTGATGGCTAACTGTGATAGACTTAGCTCTTCTTAGTAATGCAAGGATCTAAGACAAGTCCAAAAGACTTATGACAGAAAATTCTATCCACATCAAGAAAAAGAACTATGGAAATTGGATGCAGAGCGAAGCATATTATTTACTCTTTCTCTCTCTTTTTTCTTTTTTTGTTTATTTCTTCTTTCTTGTGGTTCCTCCCAGTGGTTCTAATTCTTCTTTACAACATGACTAATACAAAAATATCTTTAATATGAATGTATATGTATAGCCTATATCAGATTGCATGCCATCTTGGGTAGGGGGAGATGAGGAAGGGGAAGAAAATTTAGAATTTAAAAATTTATGGAAGTAGTGTTGAAAACTAAAAATGATTTTTTTTTAAAAAGAAAAAGTGATATCATGATACTGGACATTGTTTAGGGATTGCCATCCAGAATGGTGAAGAGCCTTGAGTACATGTCATAAGGACATAAACTCAGGGAACTGGTGCTGTTGCATCTGGAGAATAAAGGATTAAGGGCAGATATAAACACTCTCTTAAAGGAGAAAGGGACTCTCTTACAGATACATGGTAGAAACTCTCTTTTCGACATGTCCCTGGATTTCCAGCTTTCCTCCCTAAAGACTTTTAGTGAATTTCTTCTTGGGTAAGATCAGAGTCTGTCTTTTGGTTGAGTGGAGATATCCTGTATCCAATGGGAGACTTCATTCACTCTATCTATTCTCTTGCATATTCTAATTTATAGAGTTTGTCTAATTTGTTATTTATTTGGATAAAATGCTTTACTTGTGATATTACATTTTTCATGGGCATTTGTGTCAATTTTGTGGGAAGGAATTAAGCCTGTTTGTGTAAGGATGGGGTGCCTTCCCACCTTTAAGAAATAGTATCCAGGAAAGTAGATTCTGTTCTGAATGAATCATGCCCTTATACAGATTTCAGAGAAACCTGGAAAAACTTACATGAACTGAAGCTCAGTGAAGTGAATAGAACCAGGAGAATATTGTGCATAATAACAGCAAAACTGTATGAGGATCAACTTAATAGACTTAGCTCTTCTCAGCATACAATAATCTGAGACAATTCCAAAAGACTCATGATGGAAAATTCTATCCACATCCAGAGAAAGAACTAGGGAGTATGAATACAAATTGAAGCATAATATTTTCTCTTTTTTGTTTGTTTTATCTTTCTTGTAGTTTTCCCCTTTTGTTCTGATATTTCTCTCATAACATGACTAATGTGAAAATATTTTTAATATGATTGTGTGTGTGTGTGTGTGTGTGTATATATATATATATATATATATATATCCTATATCAGATTGTATGCCATTTTGGGAAGGGAAAAGTGGAGCAGGGAAATTTGGAACTCAAAATCTTATAAAAATGAATGTTGAAAACTAAAATTAAATAAACATTTTAAAGCATCATGCCCTTATGCCAATAATATTTAGGGGCAGATTGATTTCATTTTAGTCTAGAACTCCTCTTTCTCAGAGAATAATAAGGTGCTCAGACTTTTATTGCTATCCTCATGACTGGGATCATAGTATCTCTTAAAGTGGGTCTACACATTTAAATATTCCATGTGGACACACACACAACCTATATTGGCAGCACATAATTTACATTAATAAACTAAAAAAGAAATGAATTGATATGAAAAAACCAAATGGTTGGTTTTCATTGTTTCATCATCAATTATATAAATGTTCATCCTAATCATCTGTTGTATCATATTATTTAGAACCATGTCCTTGGTTATCAAACAGAATGGAAATGACCAGCCATCAGGATTTAAATAAACATTTATTTCATTGTCTTCTTCTGAAACCAACTAGAGAGAAATAACTTGTTAGTATAGTCTGGCAAAAGTCACCATCAGCAGATTGACAAATGTAAAATTCTTAGCCTGGTATATATAAAAAAATAAAGAACCATAAGGAATTGGAATGAAATTAGTGTCTGAGATATGATAAAATCTTCCTGGTTTTTCCTGATCAGAGCTCTCTAACATAAAAAAATACAGTTATCACAAAAATAGATCTTGCTAAAGCACAAATCCTTTCTCTTTCTGTTTTTTTTTAAATAAAGTAAGTCAAGCTAAATATGCTCAGGCTTAGACATTGTTTAAATCAAATAACTAGAATTGTACCAGTAGCCCAAAAAGTAATTTCCAAAGATGACCATGGCATAGGGAAGCAGGAAGTAAATTGGACAGGCTATACAATGTCAATGTTTCTCTTATTTTATGGCCATTGGGAGGAACTGAAAATAAATGTGGGTGTGATTATTTTAAGGATTACTATACTATATTGTCATAGAGCTGTCACTTTCTATTGTTTTTCCTCCTATTGCAAAATTTAAGCCCTTTAAGGTGTTAGGTAACTTGCCTTCCCTTCATAGTATTCTGAAAGCCTTATAAAGGCAAATTTTGCTCACCAACAAGCTCATTTTCCTCAAAATCTATAAAGTCTAAACTTGAAGAGAAAATTAAAAAAAATTCTATCACTATTCTAGTCATCAAACCATGAGATTCCCACCTTCTCTTTTGTGATATCTAAGGATTTATGATGGAAAAAAATGCCAATTTACCTCCAGAGAAAGAGCTGATGGATTCTGAGTGCACATTGAAGCAAATTTTTTTTCACTTGTTTAATTTTTTTCTTCTGCAATATGACCAACCTGGAAATGTTTTGAATTTCAGCAAGAAATTGGGGGGAAAAGATAATGTGCCCCAGGTCCAAAATGGTTTGGAATCAATGATTTAGAGTGATTTCCTTACCTGCAGTGCAACTAATAATGAAAGTGAAAAGATTTTTATGTGGTACACTATAATTTTGAAGCACTTTGATAATATATATTCTCATTTGACTCCTACAGGTCCCCTTTCACTTGGAGGTTGAAAATATCATTGCCATTTTACATATAAAGATATTTGCCCAAAGAAGTAAAATGAGTTGTGCAAGAGCATACAATTAGCAAGTGGCAGAGGTAATATTTAAATCCTGATATCCAAGTTGAAGACTCTTTTCCTTACATAGAAACTATGTCTCTAATAGCCAAGAAACCTTGTTTCTGCTAACTATTTGCTAACTATCAGTGTGACCTAGGTCAAATCAGTTGCTCTCTCTGATTATCAATTTCCTCATTTGTAAAATAAGACATTAGACTTAGATGATCCCAACAAATCTTCCAACTCCATTTAAAAATGTTTTCTTTATGAAATAATTCATATGCTGATGTGAAAGCAGAAGTCACTTGATTTTTTAAGAGCCAAAGATATATTACTGAAATATTGATTTTGTTGATATTCAATTTTATTGATATCTTTTGTTTTTACATCTCCTTTATTTCTGAATATGCTTTTCCCCTTCTCTCACTATATGAACCATCTTTACAACAAGAATTTAAAAAGAGATTTATAAAACCAGTTCAACAAAACCAACCAATATATAGAATGTGCCACACACTATATGTAATATTCCATACCTATAGTTTCCTGGTGCTAGCAAAGCCCTTAATTTCTTTAACAAAACTAACAAAGCATGTGTAGGTTTCCTTAGGTACCAACTGCTAAGATTTCCACTTACACTGACTGCATTGACACATCCTATTTCTGAGAAAGATAAGGGTTGTGGCCTGAGCTAGTTTTTATTCCAAATAGGGATTGTGTTTATTTAGTTGTATTTTACTTAGTTTTCATGTATTTCTTTCTTCTTGTTCTCACTCATGTAGTCATTACTGAGAAGCACGAGAGGTACTTGTATTAAGCACTTTATGCATAGAAACTTGATTGGTTGTGTTTCCAGTGGTTGGAATCTTTACTGGAAACTGCAGTTATGTCTTGGAAAATCACTCTAATAGAATTTGGAAATACTGATGTGCATTCTCAGGTAAGAACACGGTTCTTGGGCAATTCATCTAGAGAGGGTCATAGAAATTAAACAATATGTTTTCCCCCTCTTTTTCTTGAAGCCAGTGACTAAAATTCATCAGCAGCCTTATGTTGCCTTTAAATTCTTATGGCCCAACACATGTCTTCCTGCAGAACTTCTAGCCACTTTAAAACTAATGTTTTTGTGGTCTTTCATAACCTATTTATTGAAAGCAGATGATGGGAACACAGGGTGATTTGAGAACAATTTCTACAATCATTGAAAAACTTATAGAAAGATGAGCTTTAATGTTCAGCTCAGAAAGTGTTGCAAAATCAGCCTTACCACCTTAACAACCAGAATTCCTTGAATGCAGGAATTAAAGGTGCAAAGGTTTTTTTCAGTTCCACAGATCAAAGGGAGTGTGAAAACAACAAAATAAAGCCACTTTTCCTGGGCCACTAAAATCAGACTTTTTTTTTTCCTTTGAAAACTAGCAATTCTGACACCTGGGAGAAACACCACAAAACTTGCCTGGAGCAAGAAGTGGAAAAAGAGAGTATTTTAGGACAAATATGGTTAGGGAGCTGACTTATATTGATAAATGAGTTTTTTCATGTAGTAGCTCCCTATATCAATTAAATTACAGGTCCAGTCCCTTCCCAGTGCTTAATACCATGCATGGCATAAAGTTAGCACAAGAAATACTAATGATTGACTGATTATCCCATTTGAATGCATACCTCTTACAAAGAGATTGCTTCATTCTTTTCAGTGCCTAAGAAAGTGCCTGAAATATAACAAGTACCTACTAATGATTGATTGATCCTCATCTCTATTGTGCCATTGTAAAGGAAGTTGACATTGGACTTCAGTTGCTGAATCTGATGGTCTTCGTTCAGTTCTCATTTTTCTCTGACATTTTTTGTGACACGACATTTGTTGACCACCTCTTCCTGGATACTCTCTTCTCCTTGGGCTTTCATAACTCTACTCAGTCAATTAGTGATTCAACAAACATTTATTAGTTGCTTACTATGTTTCAGGCACTGTGCTAAGATTAAGGATAAAAAGAAATGTAAAAGAGTCTGCCCCTGCCCTCAATGAGCTCATATTCTAGTGGGAGATATGAAATACAAATGAGTATGAAGATTAAAAATATATAGAGAGTAGATAGAAGATAATCACTGAGGGAAGTGACTGGGAGTGAGGGGCATCAGGAAAAGTTTCTTTCAGAAGTTGATTTAAAGTTATTCTTGAAGGAAGTCAGAGAAACTAAGAGATGGCAAGAAGGAGCAAGAACATTCCAGGCACAGAGGACAACTAGGGGAAAGAAACTGAATTGGAAGATGTAGTGGTTAATGTAAGGAACAGCAAGAAAGTACTAGCTGTTGCAACATAAAGTACAGGGAAAAAGGACTTGGCAAAGTAAGGCTGTACATCAGCAAAATAGAGAAACTATGGCTATATGAAAGTAAAGGGATTCTTAGTAAATACACACACAAACACGAAAACTGCTTTATCATTATATCTAAATTTTATTGGAGGGAGCTAGATGGAAAATAGAGACCATGGCTATATGAAAGTAAAGGGATTCTTAGTAAATACACACACAAACATGAAAACTGCTTTATCATTATATCTAAATTTTGTTGGAGGGAGCTAGATGGCACAGTGAATATAACATCAGGCTTGGAATCAGGAATGTCTGATTTCAATCCTGCCTCAGACTTTGTCTCATTCTTTGGTCCTGTACAAGTCTTTTAACCTCCATTTTCTTCAATTTCCTCATCTGTAAAACGTGGATAATAATAGGATTACCTCTTGTGGCTTTTGGGGAATAAAATGAGATAGTATTTGTAAAGACCTTACCACATTAGCCAGCAATTAATTATTATTATTATTATTATTATTATTATTATTATTATTATTATGGCATAGATTCAAAACTAGAAGAAAACTAAGAGCAGGGGTTCTTAACATGATATATGCAAACTTATTTTTTATTTTAATATTTCAAATTATAAACAGTTAAAGTTTTGCTATCATTTCAGTATAATTGGTTACTTTTATAATTTTGTATATTTTATTTTATGCATTTAAGAACAATATTCTGAGAAGTCCATAGGCTTCACCAGAATGCCAAAGGGGTCCATGGTACAAAAAAAGTTAATTGATGTTATCCAGTTCGACAACCTTATTTTAGATTGAAAAACATAAACCTCAGAGATTTGTTCAAGATTATACAAGTAGCATGTAGCAGAATCAAAGCTAGCTTTCATTTCTTGAGTTCTAGTTCACTGCCTTGCCTTCTATGTCTGCATTGCCTCATACCAAGTGGATATCACTGGCTGGCCGAGTTCACTTCAGGTGCTCAAAAGAACATGTTTGACTAAAGCATGAAGACTTTCAATCTGATTATTTGACAAATGCCAATAAAGGAAGTCAAATAACTGAGGTGGCTTTGCTCTCTTCTTCTCTAACATCTCTTTTGTCCATCTTGGGGTGTGTTTTATGTGTATTTTATGAGCAGAGAAAATCAATCCTGATAAAAGATTTCTCTCTCTCTTCCTAGATGAAAGAGAAATTGAGTAAGAAGGCTAATTGTTTTCATACCATTGTTGGCTTTTGGATCAAGGATGATTTAGGTTTTAAAAGTTAGATCTCCAAACTCAGAATTTGAAAGAAGCCTTAGGGAAAGAGAAGAAGCTGTCACTTTCCACTAGCCTAAAAGAAATAGTGTTCTGAAACAATGTTCTTAAGGGACTCACATAATTCTATCTGCCCCAAAGGGTTTTATTCTCTGTATTTTATTCCTTTGCTCTCAGTAATGATGTTTATTGAAACAAATGTACAAGCCTAAGCCAAAGGAATACTTAGCGTATGTGGTTATGTTTATCCCTTTTTCATTTTACCATGGCTTTCTTTTATCTGAGCATGATGTTGTAAGTGAAATAGAAACATAAAGTCAGTCTAAGCCTCAGACCATATCAGAAAAAAAATATTCCAATGTTTAGTCTAGTCTTTTCAAAGTGAGTTTTTCTTTTCAAACACATATAGACTCTTAGATAGTAAGAGCTAGAAATACTCTTAGAGGATATATAATCCAACTCCTTTCATTTTATGAATGAGGAAACTGAGGCTGAGAGTGATTAGCTTACTCATAAAGGTTTCATAGATAGTAAATGTCAGAACTGGAACTAGAATGCTGTATTTTTGGTTTAAATCCAGTACTCTTTCCCATCAGGTCAGGACAATTGTGAAGAAAAGCACAACTGGAATTCAAGTAACAGATATCTAAGTTGGTACATTATTACTTTTTAAAATAGACATACATTTTCATTTCAGGTAGAAAGTAATGAAGGATGTCTAAATGTTAAAACAAATGAACATACATATTTTAATAATAGTAATTATATAGTAATTTAAGATTGTAAAACACTTTACAACTATTTCATCTTATCCTCCAACCCTGGGAGGTAAGTGCTATTATTATCCCCATTTTGCATATGAGGAAACTGAGGCAGACATAGGCTATGTCCTTCCCAAAGTCATACAGATAGTAAGAGATTGAAGTCATATTTGACCTCAGGTCTTTCTGACTCAGGCCTAGAACTCTATGCTCTGTGCTACCTGGCTGTCTATCCATAAATTATTTTCCCAATTTATGAGAAACTAAAGCAGTGGTTCTCAAACTTCAGCTTACTATTGCTTCACACTCTGAGAAACTATTGAGGATTCTTCTCTCCCTGCAAAAGCTCTTGTTTGTGTATTATATATAATGATATTTACCATATTTGAAACTAAAAATTTTTAGCATCATTATAAAAATACTTTTTACGATGTGACTCCTTGAAAAGGTCTTGCCACCACCTTCCCAGAAGTCCCTAGATCACACTTTGAGAATCACTGTTCTAAAGGATAATGACAAATTGTCAAATGAATGCCCTTAAGTCTCAGAAAGCTGGTAGCCATTGAGTCTAGACCATATAATGCAGTAGGTTTTAAAAGATTATTAGCTCTTTGAGGACAGAGACTTTCATTGTGTTTTTTTTATCACTGCAACACAATAGGTGCTTAGGTGATTGATTAACACTTTGATTAAGTGCAGATGTATTTATTAGGAGCAGCAGATCAAATCAGATTTGATGCTCTTGAATTGAAACAGTATCTTTTTGTTTATTTTAATGCATAATTTCCCACAAAAAAAAATTGAAAAATATGTGACCTCTCTTATTGCTGTCAAGAATGAATCCATTAACTAGTTATGAAAATAGAAAAAAATATGAAAATAGGAGTAGTCTGGGAAATGTTTTCAAAGATGGCCCTGTCTTATGAAATAAGCAGTTTGTTTTGTAATTACTACAGAGTGACACAGTAATCCCAGAAATGCAATGAAATGTACAGAGCAAGCTGAATGGAATGAATAAAGTATATATTAAATATTCACTTCATGTAAAACACTGTGCTGAGCACTGGTAACACAAATAGAAAAAATATTGTTTTTTTTAAGGGCTCGTATCCTAGTGGAGAATAAAACACATATAGAAAGTTTCAGCTGCAAGTCAGAAAAATCCCATGTACCTCAGGGTACAGTGGCAAAGGTTATGTTGATGCATTTTGCATCAACATAATTTTATTATTAAATGTCACTATTTTATTATTTAATTTTAGTATTTAATGTCAGTATTTCCAGGGCTTGGGTTCAAGGTCCTGGGATATCCCCATCAGGATCTGTGGGGAGTGGGGATGGTGATAGTTAAGGTGGTTGAGGTTGTTTGACTTGCCTGGCTCATACTGACTCAAGACTCTCCCTTAGAGCTCCCAGTTGCTTCATCTAGGTTGGCTTGCCTAACTGATTGTGGTCAATGGTTTGCAGTTAGAGATGACTGGCCCTTTATCTGCAGGAGTTGCTTTCAAGGATGATGGCTGTAACAGGTGAGGTAAAAGCAGGGATGATAGTCTGGTGGGTCTTGCTACTCTCAGGAATCTTGTTGATGGGGACAGTGTGGGACAGTGAAAAGAATGATAGATTTAGAGTCAGAAGGCCTTGGTTTGAATCCTAATGCTGCTTCTTGTTACCTGTGTCACCTTGTTACTGAAACATTATGAATCAGTTTCCTCATCTATAAAATAAGGATGTTAGGCTATATTCTTTTCAAGGTACCATCCAATTCTAAATCTATCACCATATAAATGGATATTTTGGCTTCCACTCTATTCATTAAGCATCACCACTGGCATACTTTGGAGGGCAAAAGTGAGTAGATAACTACAAGACAGAATGTGCTAATGAGTGAAGTAGGAGATAAATGCCAAAATAATGGAGGGCTTTGAATGCTAAGCATTTGGTAATTTCCAAAAGGATGAAAAGCTAAGCAGCATTGTAAATAGCATTTTTTTTACAAAATAGGTAAATAGCAGCTCTTTTGTGGTGGTAAGTAATTGGTAATTAAGGAGATGCCCATCAATTGGGGAATGGCTGAATAAGTTGTGGCATATGATTTTGATGGAATATTATTGTATTGTAAGAAAAGATGAAGGTGTGGGCTTCAGAAAAAAAACTGGGATTACTCATATGTAAAGATGCAAAGTGAAGTGAGCAGAATCAGGATGTTATACATAGTAACAGCAATATTGTGATGATGATAAACTGTGAAAGACTTAACTTACTTTGATAAAGATGACTATGTAAGATGGTTCCAAAGGACTTATGATGACAATTGCTCTCCATCTGCGGAGAGAAAACTAATGAACTAGGAGTGTGGATCAACTTATATTGTTATTCATTTTATTTTTCATGCTTTTTTTTCAACAAGGCTAATATAGAAATATGTTTTGCATGACTTCATGTGTATAACATATATAATATTGCTGTCCTTCCTGGTGGGTAGGGAGGGATTGGAGAGAGGGAGAGAATTTGGAACTCAAAATTTAAAAAAAGTTAAAGATAAGTAAATAAATATACAAAAAAGAAGGGTAAAAGGAAGTAGTGAGGTAGTCATATGAAAGTTATAAAGCAGAGGCATCATTGATGCCTACAATTATATTTTTTGCAACAATTTAAAAAGAGCATGCCACTTTATGAGTTACTAAACAGATTTATGAATATTACATAGTACAAATCCTAATAAGAAAGGGATAAATAGGAAGAAGAATGTAAAATTATGTTTGGTTGGTTGTTGTCCTTTGTTCTTAAAGAGAACATCTCAAAGACATCACTAAGTTGGGTCAAGGTATAGTGTATCCAACTGTGGCTAATCAGAACAATATGAGCTCAGAAGGTTCTACAGGTAAGGCAGAAATAATCCATGGGAACATTTGGCGTGGTGATGTCCCTAGTTAGTGCATCTCACATTTCTTTTGAGCTGCTACAATTCTCTTTTGCTTAAAAGTATCTTCTTTGATGTTGGCATGCCATGCTGGGTAGTCTTTTATATCTCATAATCAATTTCAACAGTATTTAGAGAGATTTTGAGAGTGTCCTTGTATCCCCTCTTCTGGCCTCCTGTAAGATCTTGCTTTATGTGAGTTCTCCATATAATAGTCTTTTAGGTAAATGTACTTTTGGCATTTGAACAATGTGGCCATCCCATCACAGTTGCATTCTCTGCAGCAGAATTGGAATGCTTAGCAGTTCAGCTCAAGAAAGGACCTCAGTTGTGGCAGCTAGGTGGTGCAGTGGATAGCACATCGGCCCTGAAGTCAGGAGGACCTGAGTTCAAATGTGGCCTCAGACCAAACACTTGACACTTACTAGCTGCGTGACCCTGGGCAAGTCACTTAACCCCAATTGCTTAAAAGTAAAAAAAAAAAAAAAGGAAGGACCTCAGTGTCTGGTCCCTTATCTTGCCAGGTGATCTTCAGACTTTTCTTAAGACAATTTAAATGGAAATGATGCTGGTATATTGTCCACATTTCACAGGCATACAACAATGAGGTCAGCACAATGGCTCTGCAGACCTTTAGTTTTGCTGGCCTTCAATATTGTGAATTGCAAGGACTTGTGGAAAATTATGGGAAAATTTGATGGTGCAGAGAAATTTGTCAGTTTTGTATGTCAGTTTCATGACAACATGCTTGCACAAGTTTTGGATAATGGAAAATGCTCTTGCACTTTCCCAATCATCAGTGGAGTTCAGCAGGGCTGTGAACTTGCTCCCATGTTTTCAACATTTTTTTTAGTGATGTCAGATGCCTTCAAAGAGAATGAAAATGGCCCCAAAGTCAGCTAACTTAAAAATGCTACAAACCAAAAGTAAAGTTGAGGGAGAGTTGGTCCATGACTTTTTGTTTGCAGATAATTGTGCACCTAATGCAGTCTATGAAGCTGTGATGCAACAAAGTATGCTTGTGCTCAATTTGGCCTCACTACACCAAAAAAATAGAGATTTTTCACCAGCCAGCACCACACCATACCAATGGTACACCAAACGGAGAAATTTTGAATGCTGTGGATAAGTTCACTTACCTTGGAAGTATACTTTTTAAGAAATGTACACATAAATGATGAAGTTGACACACACATTGCCAGAACTAGTGTTTGTAAGGCTATGAAGGAAAGTGTGGAAGAGAAAAGGTAAATTGTGATTTAATAACAGAGAGGAGGATGTATTGATTTGACATGGTCACATAAATTATTTGCATTAATTGAGCAGCATGTCAAAAATTTTTTTATACTAGCTCAAGGGGAATGAAAGATGAAAAGGAGAATATAGACATAGGTTGGTGGAAATTAATTCTGATTTGCAAATATTTTGGTGGGAAAGCACTTTAGTAATAGAAGGTAATGGCAGTATGGTGCAAAGAGAAACCATCAATCCAAGATTTTGATGACATTCTAATATGTAAAGTCATTTCCAACAATAAGAATAAAAATTATTTACTTGGTTAAACAGCTTCACTGTAAAAGGATGATTTTTCACTATTTAGTACAGTGATAATTCAATTACCCAGTCCTCTGGAAACAAGCTTTTTTAACATAGTTAGCCTGAGAAATGAGCTGGTTTCAGGAATTATTGGTGGCTAAAGGGATGATACTGTGGTACTGTCTCAGGAAGAAACCTGTAAGAGAAGGGATAGAGCATTGGAAGGAAAGTTTGCCTCACCCAAAGGAGAGGATGGAAGACAGTGTTCAAAATCTGGTTCAGTGGGAACAGAAAGGTTTCCTCTTCTTCTTTCATCCTGGTAATGAAGTACATGGACCTACTTTACTCTTTCTTTAAACCAAATCACCCTGATTCTCATTAATTGACCAATAATAAATTCCAGCCTAAGTTTTACTTGCTCATTGTTCAGGTTTTGGTGGCCCAGAATGAATGTAAATAGCAATTGTTTCTGTTCTGACCAGAAACTTTAAGAGTCTTCTCCTCCCAGACTGATTCCTTTGTGAAAGCAAACTAGATCATCTTTTGCCACATTTCTTACCTAGCCTTTAATTACTGAATGGATGTTGACTCAGAAAAACTGAGACCTAGGAAAGACCTTGGTTTAAAAAGGCCAAGGTCTCTCCCTGCATCAAAGACTATCATCAGTCATCCTGACCTATGCCTTTCCATTGTACTCTGATGCCTCTGGAGGACAGAGTGAAACTGGTGACTTTACACAGCTCTACCTCAATTCACTTGCAAGTCAAAACGTCACCCTCCTGATGTCATTGTTCCTCTTTGAAAACAGAAGACCGACAATAATCTGTGAAGTTTCTGGCAGTTAAGAGATACAGCATGCAAGTCACTTTCTGTGCCTCAGTTCCTCAATTGTAAAATTAAGAGGTTGGATTCAATGATCAGTATGACCTCTTCTAACTCAAAATTTGCCATCCTATAAATGGAAATGACTACTTTTCTTTAGATAGTATACCCAAATAGGCATGTCTTCACATGTGATTAGATTAATAATGGACATATGAAGAAAAACACTATCTACATCCAGAAAAAGAACTAATAAATGAGAACTAAAATAGAAGTATGTGTAGAATAATTTTTCATGTGTATATATCAATTTATCTTTATCTATATCTATGCATATTTGTGTCTCTAGGGTGGAAGAGGGGAGAAAAAAAGGGAAAAATTTTTTAAAGTATTAATTGAAAACTTCATGTCTGTTTAATAGTTAAAGCAAGTTATACATAGTAGATGTGCAGTTTCACATGTAATCCTCTTTTTTATAATGCTATGTTATGGAAAGTTTGTTTTATTACATAAATTAAAAATAAAATAAATTTTAAAAAATGAAAAAGAGAGACACAGCATGGTATAACAAGGAGGTAGCAAACATTCAGCCTGAAATGTGTTAAACTGTAATGTAGAAATATTTGACAAAATAAGTATATATAGGAACATAAATAATGCTAATATGTGTGTTTTCTAAGTCAATATGAAGCCCCTAGGCAACATTATGTAAGGTTTAGTGCCCCCCCCATTCTATTTGAATTTGACAATACTGATGCAGTGGATAGAAAGCCAGCTTCAGAGCCAAGAAGATTTAGATTCAAGTTCTATTTTTTATATACAATGGCTATATGATGACAGAGAAGTCAACTTCGTAGTGCTCAAGCAAATGTCTTGCTTTTTTCCACTGAATAACATTTTACTATTTTTCTTTTTTTGGATTTGTTTAGTATTTTTTCCTCAGTTATATATAAAACGATTTTTAACATTAGTTTTTAAAACTTTGAGTTCCAAATTCTCTCGCTTTCTCCCTCCCCACCATCCCTCATTGAGAAGGCAAGCAATTCAATACAGGTTATATAGGTGTAGTCATGCAAAATATATTCTTAATAGTCATATTGTGAAAGAAAAAAATAGACAAGAAAAAAATTCAAGAAAAATAAAGTAAAAAAAAAAGCATGCTTTAATATGTATCCAGATACCATCAGTTCTTTATCTGGACCTGGATAGCATTTTCACCATAAGTCGTTCAGAGATGTCTTGTATTGTTGTATTGCAAGAATAGCAAAGTTATTCACAGCTGATAATGTTATAATGTTATGGTTACTTTGAATACAGAAAGAACCTCTCTCTACCCCATTCCTTCCCTTTCTCTTTCTTTCTCCTTCTCCTTTTTTTCCATTTACCTTTTTTCTCTCCCTTCGCTTTCTATTTTCCTCTCCTTTTCTCCCTCTTTCTCTCTCAACTTCTTCTCTCTCCTTTCTCTCCTTTTTTTATCTCTCTTTCTCCCTTTTCCTATCTCCTAGATAATAGTCAATAGAATACAGACTTTCTAAAGCTTACAAATCACTTCCAAAATGAATGATCAATCATTGATTAAATGAAACAAAAGCAGGTAGGAGTGTGTATAGGCTCATTGTAAGGAGATAGAAATCTCTTTTTTAGTTCGGTACCTCTTATGCCTAAGGTCTGCAGATTCCTTCAAAACTTTCAGTCTGTCAGTAAATGAACCTTTTATTAAGCTTTAATTAATTATTGGCATATGCAAAGACAAAAACAAAAGAGTCTATTAAGGAATTTGCATTCTAATGGAGGAGATACATGAAATTAATATAGCTATACAAAAATATGGGTATATAAAAAAAACATACAAGAAAAACACAGAAGAAAAGGTAGTTGAAGTTGATAGTAGAAGTTGATAAAATTAGGAAAGACCTCAAAGGAAAGAAGGCATTTGGCTATCATGAAGGTAACCAAGAATTCTAAAAGCAAAGGTAGTAAGAAGCAAGATTGAAGAATTGTATAGAGAAATTGAGTACAAAGGTGCAGATAAGGGAAATAAAGTGTAATTTCTGACTAATAGCAATTAGGCCTATATGACTAGATTGTCAAGTGAATAGAGGAGCATAATGTGTAAGAAGTCTTAAAAGACAGAATATGGTCAGATTGTAAATATCCTTAAATATCAAACTGAGGAATTTACATCTCATCCTAGAGGTGGTAGAGAACCATTAGAATTTATGGAGTAAGGAAGTGATATGGACAGATCTGCCCTGTAGGACCATAATTTGGTTGACTATATGAAAGATAGGTTTGAGTGAGGAGACACTTGAGAGAAATCATAGTCTAAAAAAAAAAAACTGATGAGGTTCTGAATAAAGCTGTACAAATAGAGAGAATGGGGGACAGATATGAGAGATGCTGGTGAGAGGTAAATGACAAACTTTGGCAACCAATTGCATATGTGAGATGAATGTAAGTTGAGAATGTTACTAAGATTGTAAACCTTCATGATATTAAGGAAGCTTAGAATAAGTATAGGGAGAAATTGACCAATAAGCATTAATTAAATGCCTATTATATTCCAGGCATTGTACTAGATAACATGAATACCAACACAAAAATTGCTTACTTGACCCTGGGCAAGTCACTCCAACTCTCACTGTTCTTAGCAACTCTTTAATATTCTTAATATATAGAATGTCCAATCTGTATTAAAGAGGGAGTTTCCTTACAAAACAACAACAACAACAACAACAAATCAAAAGTCTAGACTAAAACACATCCCCATATCAAAAATATTGGGAGTATGATATTTATTTATTTGTTTATTTTTAGTTTCAATATTCACTTCCACAAGATTTAAAGTTTTACATTTTCTCCCCCTTCCTCCTCCCCAAGGTGACATGCAATCTGATATAGGCTATACATATACAATCACATCAAACATTTTCACATTAGTCATGTTGTAAAGAAAAAATAGAACCAATGAGAGGAACCATACAAAAGAAGAAACAAAACAAAACAAAATAACAGAAAGAGCAAATAGCATACTTTGATCTGTATTGAGACTTCATAGTTCTTTCTCTGGATGTGGATAGCTTTTTCCATCATGGGTCTTTTGGAGTTAGTTTAGATCCTTGCATTGCTCAGAAGAGCTAAGTGTATTAAAGTTAGTCATCACACAATGTTACTGTTACTGTGTACAATGTTCTTCTGGTTCTGCTCACTTCACTCACCATCAGTTCAAATAAGTCTTTCTAGGTTTTTCTGAAGTCTCTTATATATAAATATACATATGCACACAGTAATTCCATTAAATTCATATACCACAACTTATTTAACCATTCCGCAATTGATAGAGATAATGCAATATTTATTTAATAATATAGAATATTCTGAATATTTGACTAGTTTGGTAAAGCACTAGAATGTGAGTCACGGAAATGAGCAGTACAGACAGCAGCACAACAATCTATTATGCTGCTACTATGTATAAGTTATTCCATTCTGACTGAAATAAATTATCCCTTTGTCAACATGGTGTACTTACTGTTCAATGATTGAGTAAAGCATGTCTAAACCTACAAATTTTCTAGATGCCATTTAATGGGAAGAGACTATTCTTTTGTCATTTTGTCTGTGTAAGCTGGATGTTTTAGATGACATAGGGAATCCCTGTATACATGTGGGTAAATGCTGTCAAAATTTTCCTGGGATAAACACACACATCAACAAAATAGAAGGCAAACAGCAAACACTTTGCTCTTTTGAAATGGGCCATTCATTCATCAAAAAATTACAGTATTGGAGAGAGGCAGAGAGCTTGGGTTCAAATTGAACAATGCCTCATGCTAACTGGATGACCCTGAAAGAAATTGCTTCACCCCTTAAAACCTGTTTCCTCGAAAGAAAATGGGGTCCAACTAGATAATATCACAGCTCCTTTCCAACTCCAGATGTAAAAGATCCTATAGCCTCAAAATGTATTGACTCTGATTCTCTCAAGGAACATGAAGGCATTTGTATTTCCAGCAGATTGTAAGTTAGAATTCTCTTGAAATCTGCAGGTATTTAAGACCTCAGGAAATCCATGAAATATTTAGTTCCTTCCAGTTGTTATCAAATTCTTCCTTACTTTGAGCTCAGATTTGACCCATACTTTCAACAAATTGATTTCAATTTAGCCCTCTGGAAATACTCTGAACAAATCTGTTCCCTCATCCATGTGATAATTCTTCAAATATTTGGTCATTCTGTTTGTATCCATCCATTCATGTCATCTCTTCTCCAGGCCAAATAACTTTTCCCTTTTTCTTAGAAAAAAGACCCTCCATACATTATGAGGTGTCATGTTCCTCCCTCATTAGTGTATCAACTTAAAACGTATCAACTTAAAATCCCAGGATGGAATAAATTATTACAGAAATGGACTGACCAGCAGAGTACAAAGGAAACTAAAACAGCTTGGCCTGCATACCTAGAATTCCTTCTCTTCTCAACTCTGCCTTTTAGAATTTTTCAAGGTTTAACTTAAATATCACCTGCAGAGAAGTCTTACCCTGTCATCAAACTATTAGTGCCATTTTTTTCTTCTTACCAAATTGCAGTGTATAGTATTGACATATCTGTATAAATGCTTTATATAGCTATTTGAGGGCTAGGCCTATAATTTTGCTTTGTCGTTGTATCTAACACATAGTTCATAGACTTGCTCCTAGTAGGTGCTCAATAAATATTTTTGACTTGAACTGACAGGATATTGATGTAGGCTAAATGGCAGATGTTAGATGGATTTAGAACTGACTGAATAGTGGGCACAAAGACCATTTATTAATGAATTAAAATCAAGATAGAGAAACCCTCTATTACAAGACTTTATGACCTTGAATTTGGTCCTGGGCTATTTAATATATTAATAAGTGACTTTGTTAAACTTAAAGGTAGCATGCTTATCAATTTTTTCAGAGGATGTAGAGCCAGGAGCAACAATAAATCCTTTGGCTCAGAAAGTGAGAATTGAAACAGATTTTAACAGGCTAAAATGTTGGGCCAAATTAAATAACATAAAATTCAAGAGGGATAAATACAGTTATATTCCTAGCTTCTAAGAAGTCAAATTCATGATTGGAAAAGTATGATTAGATGGCAGTTTATCTGGGGGGAAAAAAGATGAGAGTTTTGGTGGACTATAGAAATCAACAGTGCAACATGGCAGTTAAAATAGATGAGAAGTTTGGTTTCATTAGGTGAGATAAGATGTCCATTATATAAGGCATGTTAGTTCTTCAGACCACATTTAGAATATGCTTTTTATTATTTATTTATTTTTGTTAAGTTCACCACATTTTAGGTAAGAAAATGGAAGAGACTTCTCTGGGGAGGGGCAATCAGTCTCAAAAAGCATGTAAGTGTCTGTTCTGTGCCAGACACTGGGCTAGCTGTTAGAATTTTTTTTCTGTGATTTATTGTTTGACCCATTCATTTTAGGATTAGAGTATTTAGTTTCCAAATAATTTTAGTCTATCTTTCCATGCCTTTATTACATATAATTTTTATTGCATCATGATCTGAAAAGGATGCACTTAATATTTCTGCTTTTCTGCATTGTATTGTGAGGTTTTTATGCAATTTTTGTGTATGTGACTACAGTAACCACCCTCTTGACAGAGGAAATAGAAATAGATATTTGAAGATTTGAGGTCAAGCATTTACCTTGCTTCTTCTACGTTATTATACTAGGAATCTGTGGTAGATAAGTTGTGGGGAATATGAGCTTTAGGCAGTGGACATCCTCAAATATTTCCCTGTGGCTGCACCCTCCTATATGTATAATACCCTCCTACTAGCCTATAAACATCTTAACAGACTATCTTGTTATTGTATTTGTATCCTCAGCATAATACTTGAACTATATTAAGTGCTTAATGAATTCAGTATATTCATTATCTTTTCTTTATGCAAGTACACATAGGATAAATGGAAAATAAATGAAAAGTAATTTAGCAATGAAGGGACTCACCTTTGGGGACATAAGAAAGGCTTTATGTAGAAGATAGTGCTTGAAATAAATCTTGAAAGAATCAAGACATTCCATGAAGTAGAAGTAAGAAAGTAATGTATTCTAGGCATGAGAAACATACAGTGCAAAGGCATGTGGAGGAGAGATGGAGTTCCATGAATGAGGAATAGGAAGAAAGCCAGTTTGACTGAACCATACAGTGCACAAATGAAAGTAACATATAACAAAATTAGAAATATAGGTTCAAGCCAGATTGTGAAAAGCTTTGAATAATAGATTTTTTTTTTCATTTTATCTTAGGAGTAATAATAAACCATTGAAGTTTACTGAGTAGGGAAGAACATGATCAGACTTGCTCTGAAAAAAAATTGTTTGGGAGCTACATGGATGGTAAATTAATTTTGGGAGAGACTTGAGGCAAGTAGACCAATTGCAATAGTCCAGGTGAGATTTAAGGAGGCCACAAACTAAGGTGGTAACTGTGAAATTACTGAGAAGGGAATTTGGGTGAGGAAATGGCAAGACTTGCCAATTGATTGAATACCTAAGGTAGAAAAAAGTGAGGAGTCACAATGTCAAGGTTCTAAGCCTGGGAGACTGAAAGATTTCTAAAATCTCATTTTACCTCTTGAAAAGAGAGTAATTCCTTTATACTTATTTTTAAGCAAAAGAAATGATTTTTACATACCTGCAAGTTGATTGAAAGATCCTAGCACAGGACCTAGAAATCTTGATTCTTATTTTCTTGTTATTTTGTAAGTTTTTTTGCTTGTTTCTTATCAACCTGGTATGCCTAAACATTCCTGTATCTTCTTATCTGATAAGTTCTGTATTACCTCCCTCCTTAACAATCATTTCTAGATTTATAAGTTGCTACTTATCCCACTTTCTCACACATTACTGATGTGAGTATGCAGAAAATATCATTGGTACCCTGATTTCCTCCATACTAAGTTGGAATAAATTAAAATAAATAGAATGACAACATAGGGGAGTTTTGATCAAATCAGAATTCTCTTTTTGGCTAAAGCCTGGCATATAAAGTTATCCCTTTATAAAATAATGGCTAAATTAAGAAACAGAATTTTATTAGTATTATTTTTTTAATCTTCGATCCCCAAAGAGTGATATTTCATCCTTCCTGTCTTTTAAGCTGACAGCAATGAATTGAATTAACTTCAACAGAAATACTCATTTTTGCACACAGCAGTTTCCTTCCACATAAACATCAGAAACTTTTATTTTCCTCTATTTAGAAAAAAAATGAACTTTTTTCTTTCCATAACTCACAAATAACATGTGAGCAGCAATTGGAAGACTTTCCTAATTATATCATACTTAGAGCATCTGCAGAGTTGGTCCTAGAGGCTCCGGCAAGAGAAGCCACAGCTGTGAATCTTTGGTTCTGCTCCTAGCACAGATGCCAAAGCAGATGGAGGGGTAGGGATCATCTGTAGAAATGCTCTGAATCTCAGACTTTAGTGGAGAACAAAAGGCATCTAGGACACTAGTGAAATGGTTAGATTGATAGGCTCAGCACTCTTAGAAGCAGTGAAGGTGACAAAGTCTCCCCATATTGAGATTTGGGCAGAAGCATGATGGATGATGTGCGCACTTTTCCCTTCAGCCCTTTTTATCACTCATGAACCCTCTTCTGATGGGCACTTGCTTGAACTGCTTGTAAATTGTTCTGAAAACTGTTTCAAAAGCTTAGCAAAATATGCATGCATGTACATATACACACATACATACACATATAATACACAAATACATATATGTGTTTATCTGTTATATATGTATGTATATATACGTCTCATTCCAAGAACAGGTTTTTCCAAATAGCAGAATGCAAAAGTAAAGTCAGAGCATGTAATTAATAAAGAAAAAATATTAAATAAATATTAAATGCATTCTAGCTTGAAAATAATCAGAATTTGCATGTTGTTATGCTAAATTTACCACAAAAATTTAAATGTAAAAGAAAAGTAGTGTAAATTTGTTGATTTTGTAAGTAGATGATAGGGTGATCATGGTTTGAAGGCCCTTATATAGATACAGACAGCTAGGTGGTGCAGTGGTTAGAATGCTAGGTCTTGAGTCAAGAACACCTGACGAGTTCAAATGTGATATCAGACACTTACTAGCTGTGTGACCCTGGACAAGTCACTTAACTCTGTTTTGATAATTGTCTCCTTCTTGCTTCCCCCACAGAAGGGGAGCTCGTAGTATGGTAATAGGCACTTTCCATTTTCTTGTTAAAAGTATACTTTTCTCTATATACCTATAACTTATCCTAGAAAAATTGGGTCAACATAACTCACCATTATCAGTGTTATCTAAGAGTTCAAATGTAGGATATAGGGAGCACCCAGAAGGAAATTAATCCTAAATTAAAGATAATAGGAAATAAAATAGGAAGATTCATCCATATTGTCTGAGGGACCAAAAAGGACAAGACACTGAGAATTGAGATTCTTAGGTTATACTGAGTATTCTTAAAAGCATGATATTTCCCTTATTCTTTTCTGAGCTTCTTGGTAGAACATATCAAATTGTCTTAAATGAGAACCCCAACTATCTCTGTGAGACATGAACTATTAAGCAATCACTTCTGGTGTTATGAATTTGTACCATTTTTCTATGTAATTTGGATGTCAGAATTTTATTAGAGATATTTTGTGCTAAGATATTCTCTCTAATTATCAGTTTCTCTTCTTATTGTAGCTGTACTGATTTTGTTCATTTGAATATTTTTGAATATTATGTAACTATGCTTGTTTAATTTGTCTTTTGATTACCTCTATTACTTGCTTTATTAAGAATTGTCACCAAAACAAACATTTTACAGATATTTCTTTATCATTGTCCTTTACTTTTAAAAATGATGTGACTTTTCTTTTTATATTTAGGTCATGTTACATAAAATTAATATCAATATTAACATATTATTTGTGATATATTTTGGCAAAATGTAGCTTCAATGTTTTTCTCTCCTAATCCTATCTTCCTTTAGTATTACCTTGTCTGGGAGCAATATTGCTTTTCTTGTTGTTGTTTTTTTCTTTAAAATTCTGCTAATGAATAATGAAATTTTTTTCAATTTCTACTTTTAATTCAGTTAGAATACCTATATTTTCACAATGGACAGAGCTCCAAGCCTGGAGTCAGGAGCACCTGAGTTCAAATCTAGTTTCAGACCAGATACTTGACCCTTACTAGCTGTGTGACCCTGGGTAAGTCACATAACCCCAATTGCCTCGAAAACAAAACAAAACAAAACAAAACAAAAATGGAATACCTATATTTTATCTGTTTTCTGCAAGCAAACATTTTGTTAAATTTTGACATTCTCCACTGTTTTATGGGTGAGTGAATTCATGGTTATTTTTCAGAGGATTACTTTTCCTCTTATCCAATCCTATTAAATTTTTATTCTCTTCCTTCTCCTTTATCAGGAGGTTCTCCTCTTCCTTGCAGATTCCTAGTTCACCTTTTTTCATTTTAGCCCAGTCCTCTCTTATTTCACTGTATTTCTAAAATTACATTATTTTATATAAGAATTTTAAATCTATTTGGCCAATCCAATTAACAGCAACCTTCAGAAGATTCTTCACTTCCTCAATGCAATTTCTAATTTTGATTTTTTTTTTTCTCTTTCTGCTTCCAATTACAAAAAATGATAAGTTTGCCCTTCTCTTTCACTCTCTTTCCTTAAGGAATTTTTTTGTTCCACTCTCTACCACTACTTTTCAATACCTAAGACCATGGTTTTTATCTTTGTCTTTCTTTCCCTTTCAATATGTATGTAATCAGTCACCACTTAGATCTCTTGAGTTGATTAAAACTCTTTGCCTTTCTGTAGTTAGGTTTGTCCATTGGATTTACTTTTCAAAGTATCTCACAAGTTTTAGATTTCTCAACTAGAATTCTTTTTTTTTTAAATATATTTTATTTATTTATTTATTTTGGCAAGGCAATTGGGGGTTAAGTGATTTGCCCAGCGTCACACAGCTAGCAAGAGTCAAGTATCTGGTTTGAAATTGTATTTGAATTAAGGTCCTCCTGACACCAAGGCCAGTGCTCTACCCACTGCGCCACCTAGCTGCCCCCTGAACTAGAATTCTTGATAGTCACTTATTATATTAAAGACCTTCTTCCCCCTCTAGGATCTTATTAACCTTCGAAGGATTGGTTGCCAAGAAAAAAAAATCCCTTAGCCTATTAAGATACCAAGCACCATTATTTCCATGGCTATGCAATAATTAATATGAAGTCTTACATGATTGATTGGGATTCACTAGCATGTGATTTAACTGCCTTTTTTTTTTTTAATTTGACCTAGGAGCTCAGAATCCTGGTAATCTTATATGGTGATGTGTTATATATAGTTTTTCTTTCTCTATTAGTGACTTATGGGTAGTATCAACCTTCACTTTTCTCCAGTGTTTATAATTCTCCTAGGAATTTGTCTTTTAAGATAACTTGGAACATTGTATTAAATATTTATGTTTGTTATTGTTGTTTTATAATATCTCTTCTGAGAGTGAGAGCAAGAAAGAGAGGATTTCATTCTTTCTGCCTTTGTATGTGTGTGTGTGTGTGTGTGTGTGCGTGTGTGTGCTGTTCTGCTATTTCTGGTTATACAATTAAATATTTGAATTTTACTTCTGCTATTTTCCCCTGGAAGTACATTGTTATGATGAGGTTGCATGGATTCTGTTCTAGGATGTATATTTCAATCTTTATCTTTTCTTAGTTCTGTAGCCATTCTATGTTATTTTCTGGGGGTAATGAGGAATTATTATGTTGTAGGGTTTATCCTTGGAATTTTTATCCCCATATTTTCTATATATTGTATTTTGTTTTCCTTCATTTAGTAACTTCTTTAGGCATTCCACTTCTTCTCAGTTCCCCTTTATGGAACATTAACTTCTTATTTCTTGTGAAGAGTATTCTTATTGTCTCAAAATTGAAAGGTTACTTTTTTAGAAGTGTCTAGTACAAATCTTTGTTAAACATCTTCAAAAGCAATTATTAGATTCTATTGTAAGTTCAAATGTAATTGTAACTAACTTTTTAGTCCAGGAACCAATGGTGAGAAGACGGCTCTGTGAGGGAGGTCCATGTTGAAGATGGCAAACAGAAAGACACTGATGGAAACAGTCTTTGAGCTGGTCAAAAAATGCCTTTTAAGATTTTCCTCCACAATTTTCCACTGAAGTTAGATTGAAACATCTCTTAACTCTGTTGCCAGTCAGTTAACTGTGGTCAATCAAACAACAATCATTTCTTAAGTCTTTACTATATACCAGACACTGTGCTCAGTACTGGCAATAAAAATACAAGTACAAAAAACCAAAACAAAACAGGGTAGATCCAAGATGGCAGAGGAAAAGCAGTGACTTGCTTCAGCTCTCCCCCAAAGCCCTCCAAATGCCTGTAAAAAATGGCTCTAAACAAATTCAAAAGCAGCAGAACCCATAAAAAGACAGAGTAAAAGAAACTTCCAGCACAAGACAACCTGGATGTTTGATTGGAAAGGTCTGTCACCCTGGTCAAAGAGAGGAACAGAGTTTGGCAGGGGTGCACAGGCAAAACAGGCCTCAGAGAACCTGAAGCAGCCCTCAGAGGACTGAATCTTGGGCAGCTATGGTGGTTTCCAGACTTCTCAAACCACAAATGCCAAAGAGAACTCAGGAGGTCAATAGGATAAGTCTGTGACTGTGGTGAGAAAGAAGCACAGTCCCAGCCCCAGACCTAGTGCACAGCCCTGGGGTGGTGGCTGCTTCCAGAGCTTCCTGCCCACAGGCTGAGGGGTATCAAGGAGCTAATCAGAGGGGGCTGCAGGGATCTCTTTGCTGGTGCAGGATTCTCTTGCTTTGCCCATGTTTGGATCTGGGTCACAGTTCTGGGTGGCAGTCCTGGGGCAAGGAGGAGTGCTGGTGTGGTGGAGCTTGTAGTGGCGGTAGAGAGGAAATTCTCCTCATAGTTCCAAGGCAAAAAAGAGTACTTGTGGTCACTCATAGACAACAGCACAAGCCAGGAAAGGAATAAACACCTCAGTCCTTATCATACAACCTTGGAAGAACTGAAAATTTACAGGTGCTTAGAAGTATCTCTGAAAACAGCTACACAAAACCCCTGAAGTTTGGGACAATACATTCTTCACACCAGAAGCAGACCCATACGTAACAAAGGTTTATAACTCAAGTAATTGGCTGGGATCATGAGCAAACCTCACAAAAAAAGTCAGACCATGGAATCCTTCTTTGGTGACAAAGAAGAATGAAACATACAGCCAGAAGAAGACAACAAATTCAAAGCTCCTACACCCAAAGCCTCCAAGAAAAATATGAATTGGTCCCAGGTCATGGAAGAGATCAAAAAGGATTTTGAGAAGCAAGTAAGAGAAGTAGAGGAAAAACTGAGAGTGATGAAAGAAACTCATGAAAAACAAGTCAACAGCTTGTTAAAGGAGACCCCCCCAAAAAAATACTGAAGAATATAACACCTTAAAACATAGACTAACCCAAATGACAAAAGAGGTCCAAAAAGCCAATGAGGAGATTAATGCCTTAAAAAACAAACTTTACCTAATGGAAAAGGAGTCCAAAAGCTCACTGAAGAAAATACTTCCTTAAAAATTAGAATGGAGCAATTGGAAGCTAGTGACTTTATGACAAATCAAGACACTGTAAATCAAAACCGAAAGAAAGAAAAAATAGAAAACAGTGTGAAATATCTCATTGGAAAAACAACTGACCTGGAAAACAGATCCAGGAGAGAGAATTTAAAAAAAAATTATTAGATTATCTGAAAGCCATGATCAAAAAAAGAGCCTAGACATCATCTTTCAAGAAATTATCAAGAAAAACTGCCCTAATATTTTAGAACCAGAGGGCAAAGTAGAAATTGAAAGACTCCACCTATCACCTCCTGAAAGTGATTCCTAAAGGAAAACTCCTAGGAATATTGTAGCCAAATTCCAGAGTTCCCAGGTTAAGTAGAAAATATTGCAAGCAGCTAGAAAGAAAGAATTCAAGTATCGTGGAAACACAATCAGGATAACACAAGATTTAGCAGCTTCTACATTAACAAACTGGAGGACTTGGAATATTATATTCTGTAGGGCAAAGGAGATAGGATTACAATCAAGAATCACCTACCCAGCAAAACTGAGTATAATCCTTCAGAGGAAAAGATGGACATGTAGTGAAATAGAGGCCTTTCAAGAATTCTTAATTAAAAGACCAGAGTTGAATAGAAAAATTTTCTTTCAAATACAAGACTCAAGTGATACATGAAGAGGTAAACAGGAAAGAGAAATCATAAGAAACTTATTAAGATTCAATTACTTACATTCTTGCATGGAAAGATATTTGTAACTCATGAGTCCTTTGTCAGTAATAGGATAGTTGGAGGGAAAAAAATTATTAATGGATAGATAGATAGATAGACAGACAGACAGACAGACAGACAGACAGACAGACAGATAGATAGATAGATAGATAGATAGATAGATAGATAGATAGATAGATAGATAGATAGATAGATTAATAGATAGAGGGCACAGGGTGAATTGAAGATGAAGGGGTGATAGCTGGAGAATAAAATTAAGGGGTGAGAGAGGATTATACTGGAAGAAGGAGAAAGGGAGAGTAGAATGGGGTAAATTATCTCACATAAATCAGGTAAGAAAAGGCTTTTACAGTGGAGGCAAACAGGGGAAGGTGAGAGGGAATAAATGAATCTTATTCTCACTGGATTTTGCTTAAGGAGGGAATAACACACACACTCAATTGGGTATGGAAATCTATCTTACCCTACAGGAAAATAGGGGGTGGGGAAGGGTATAAGAGAGCAGAGGGATGACAGAGGGGAGGGTAGGTTGGGGGAGGGGGTAATCAGAAGTAAACACTTCTAAGGAGGAACAGGGTCAAAAAAGAGAATAGAATAAATGGGAGGTGGGATAGGATGAAGGGAAATATACTTAGTTTTTCACAATATCGCTACTATCAAATTGTTTTGCATGACTACACATGTATAACCTGTATTGAGTTGCTTGTCTTTTCAATGAGGGTGGGTGGGGAGGGAGGAAGAGAGAAAATTGGAACCCAAAGTTTTCAAAACAAATGTTAAAAAAAATTATTTTCACATGCGACTAGGAAATAAGGTATGCAGGAAAAGGGGCATAGAAATATATCCTGCCCTACAGGAAAATTGAAGGGGAAGGGTATAAGAGAAGGTGGGGAGAGATAGAAGGGAGGGCAAGTTAGGGAATAGGTATTCACAATGCATGCCATATTGGGGAGGGGGGAGGGGCAAGATGGGGAGAAAATTTGGAACTCAAAATTTTGTGGAAGTGAATGTTGAAAACTAAAAATAAATAAATTAATAAAAAAGTGTAATTCCTGCCTTCAAGGAGTTTATATTCCAATAGAGGAAGACATAAAAAAGTTAAAGGGAAGGAGAGAGGTAGCCAGTGCAGAAAAAGTGTAGAGAAATCCAGATGGCAGCCTGATGAGAAATGAAGAGATGGGCAACCTAGAAGCTCCCTTAAATGGAGGTTCTAAAAGGAGCCATTCAATCAGAGGGAGAGGGTAGAAGGACTTAAAGTACTTCCAAACTGTGAATTCCATGATTGAAGTGATTTTCTAGGATGAAGTTTTTGGGACATTTTTCATGTGTCCGGATTGTTGCCATTGAGAAACCCTAACTATCTCTCTGAGACATGAATTTAAGAGGGAGGAATTTTTTGTCTGCATCTCAGAGTGGTGATGGTTACATGGATACTAATTGCAATGGATATATTTTTTTAAAAATTGTCATTTTTTATATGAATTTCGAAAAATTTCAGTAAACCTCTTACATTTGTTTCTACCTATTTTAATAAAATTATTACTATACCACATCTACCTCCCAAATACAGAAAAAGACAATCCTTATAGAAAAAAAAACAAATTCCCAAATTTTTCCTATCCAAAAATTTGTGTCTCATTCTACATCTATAGTACGTCAATTCTCTGGCATGAAGCATCCACCTTCTAGAACTGTTGTTGGTCATTGTATTGATCAAAGTTTTTAAGAGTTTTAATGTTATCACTGCACATATTATTTTTTTAGTCCTAGTCAATCCACTCTGCATCAGTTCATATAATATTTTGGGGTTTTGAGGAGGAAAGGGGAATAGTAAGTGGGAAAGAAAAATAGAAAGAAAAAAACCCAACAGAATAATGACCTAAAAGAGTCAACATACGAGCAAGAATAGAAGAACTAGCACTCAAGGATAAGAGACACACAAGGAGAAAAAGGAGAAGGATGAGAAGGAGGAGGTGAAGGAAAATGAAGAGACTCTTATTAATAAGGCCAGAGAAGAGCTGGAAAATGAATGTGGAGAATCCCACTCTATTCTGCACATTAACAGACAGAAGGATGCATTTATTTTTTAAAAATGAAAGGATCAAGGGGCCACTAGGTGGCATAGTGGAGAGAACACCAGTCCAGAATTATGAGGACCTGAGTTCAAATATGGTCTCAGACACTTACTAGCCATGTGACCCCGGGCAAGTAACTTAACCCCTGTTGCCGTAAAAAAAAATAAATAAATAAAAATGAAAGGATTCCAAAAATGTGCACTGAAAATGATACTGGCAGAAGTAATATAGAAAGAATTGCTGAAGATGACAAAATCTTGTAAGTGAAACTAAAGACTTTAAGAGGTACAGAATTACAACAAAAGCAAGGATATCAGAAGAAAAAGCATCACTTAGGGAGTGAGCAGCTGCTTTGGAATGGGAAGATGATTTAAATTTATGAACTGTGGTTTAAAATGCAGTAATTAGAGAAATGGAGTATTAAGTAACTAGGGCTGGTAAAGATGTATTTGCTCAAAATTATACAAATCTAATAAAATACATTTAAAAACTGAAAAGGAAGAAGGAGGGAGAAAGCTAACTATATCTAACAAACTATTCTAGACTAGAGAACATCTATAATACAAGATGAATAGCAATAAGAAGTGTCCAAAATGTGTATAATATCAAAAAAAATGTGCTTATAGTCAAACTCATACCTTAGATATCTATAAATAAATATGCAATGCATGGTTAACAAATAGGCTGAAGCTGATATTATAAGTCAAGAAGGCAAGTTCGGTTTCACAGTTACCACTGAAATTTTGTAGGACGAGAACCATGAACGGAATATGGCTCTAAAATATACGCTTTCCAGGTAAAGGAAGAATATGTGCAACAATGATCATGATATGCCCCTGGATTACATATTTAATTGTATATTCACATTTGAGGAAATTCAGGAAGGGAGGGAGAAGGCAGCATGTAGGATTGAAGAAATATGCTACTGAAATAACTGTATAAAATTGGGCCAAAAAAAGGAATCAGATAAAGATTTCAGGAAAGAGAATACAAGCCTGACTCAGAGGCACAATAGAGTAATGATAAACTATTGTCTAGACATCTGCTGGAGCTCTTTCTTCTCAAAACTGAACAGCTAATAATTGCTTGACTTGCCTGAATGATAAGTTCTAGCTTCAAAATGAGAAACCAGTAAGAAGAATATCTATTATGGATCTGAATCTCATCATAAAAGAAAACTGCTTTCTAAAAGGAAACACATAATAAAATCATAAAAGTGGCCCAATTTGTGATGAAAAAGAGAGCAAATCTTGACAATATTTTATTTTAGGTTTTGGGGAAGTCTATTTTGAAAGGCTCAGATAAAGGATAGCTAGACTGTATATAGACAAATAATTCTACAAAAGAAGTAAGCCTAGGAAGGATGGGAAGTAGTCAAGAATCAAATGTTTTTTTATTCATCCATCTATCTGTCTATCTATCTATCTATCTATCTATCTATCTATCTATCTATCTATTCACTTGTTTATTTATTTATTCATTCATTCATTTGTTTGTTTATTTTTAGTTTTCAGCAATCACTCCCATAAGCTTTTGAGTTTTAAATTTTCTCCCCCTCCCTCCCAACATCCATCCCCAGATGTGTGCAATCTGAGATAGGCTCTACATATACATTCCTGTTAAAAATATTTTCACATTAGTCATGTTGAAAAGAAGAATTAGAACCAATAGGAGGAACCACAAAAAAAGGAGAAACAAAACAAAACTGAAGCAAAAAAAGAGTAAATAGTGTGCTTCTATCTGCATTCAAATTCCATAGTTCTTTCTCTGGATGTGGATAGCATTTTCTATCATGAGACTTTTGGAGATGTCTTAGATCATTGCATTGCTGAGAAGAGCTAAGTCTAGCAAAGTTAGTCATCACACAATGTGACTGTTACTGTGTACAATGTTCTCCTGGTTCTGCTCACTTCACTCAGCATCAGTCCATACAAGTCTTTCCAGGTTTTTCTGAAGTTCGCTTGCTCATCATTTCTTATAGCACAATAGTACTCCATTACATTCATATATCAGAACTTGTTCACCCATTCCCCAATTGACAGGCATCTGCTCAATTTCTAATTCTTTGCCACCACAGAAAGAGCTGCTATAAAAAATCAAATTCTTAAGATAGAAAGAAAAAAAATTCTCTTAATTTACTTTGAGATACTTAAGGGAGTAGAAGGAGAACATCACACCTTTCTTCCAACTACTGTAACAAGGATCAAAAAATAACATCAGAAAGAAATTTTGTAGAAATTCAAGGAGAAACTACAGAAAATGCATTCTCAACAACACAGATATGCACTACAAGGCAGACAGAAATCTGCAAGTATGAGAAAACAAGTACAACCATAAACACTCAACAGCATGGTTCACTCCACAAGGCCAACTGCCCTATATGCTTAAGTTCTTAAAAATGGGCAGATATAATTTTTTGGTTTGTTACCACTTCTCTTTCATATGCTATGGAGCAGAAGAAAAATTGTGAAGAAAAGGAGAACTAAAAATGTCCACATTTTCCAAAAAAAAAAAAAGGCGGGAAAGAAGGCTGTTTGTAAACTATTGGCCACTAAGTTTTACTTTGGCTTATTGGAGAAAAATAGAATATACTGTTGAAAAGGATGTTTAGTAAAAATTTAGAAAAGAAAATGATGTTTCCAAGACAAATCAAGGCTTCAACAAAGTGTCATGTCAATCTTAACTTATTTCCTTTTTTGTTTTTTTGGACAAGATTATTACACTGAAAATACTTACCTTAAATACTGGCTTGATATTAGGAGGAAAAAAGAAGAAAACTTCCCAGTAATTCCAGTTATCCAAAAGTGGAATAGGCTATCTTGGAAGGCAGTCAATTTTATCTCATTGTAAATCATCAAGCCCAGGCTGGATGATTAGTTGTCAGGTATGTCATCAGTGTGATTGTTTTCTAGGTGCAGTTTGCATTACATAGCTTCTAGGGTCCTTCCCAACAATGAAATGCAGTGATTCTCAAAATGTGATGCTAAGAATTTAACATTGTCCTTTCAAATCTGCGTGTCAGTTGCAAAGAATTTTTCCCATTATGTGAATTCTATAATTTCGTAATGGCAGACTAAGACATAATTTGCATAATTTGTAAATAAGTGCTGGAATAATAGATCCCCTAGATATTATTCATCTGAATTAATGCAAAGTCATAATTTATATTAATAATTTTCAAACATAATCACCATCACCATTAACAATTAATTCTTATGTATTTAGAAAGTGTAGGTTGTTAAGAGCGAAGCAAAAAGGTACCATAAGTCATGGGACCTGACCTCAAATGTCTTACAGTCCAGTTGTCAGTAAGATGGTAAGACAGAATGCATGGATGGAGAAATGAATGCTATGAGAAATGATAAAGACATTCAGAAGAGGGAAAGAATAAAATTCACTAGAATTAAGACTTTATCTTGAAATCTCACTGATATGATTGTATAATGAGTGTAACAGAATCACATTCAGATCTAATTAGGTGGCATAGTGGATAGCGCACTATACTTGGACTCAGGAAAACTTGACTCAGATACTTACTAGCTGTGTAACTCTCAAGAAGTCATTTTATTTCTCTTAGCTTCAGTTTTCTTATCAGTAAAATGGGGATAATAGGAGCACCAACCTCACAAGATTGTTGTAAAGATCATAATGAGACAATATATAAAAACAGTTTGAAAACATTAAAATACTATATAAATGTAGTTATTGTTTTTATTATGTAGGCAATAATTATATGAAGTATGGTGAGTCAATGGGTTGTCAGTACAGCATGTTGTAAAACAGAGATATTTTAGATATGTCTCTTCTCATTATACTATTTAGTTAATAATAGCTGCCATTCAACAAATTAAGCTAAAATAATTTATGGAGGGCAACTAGGTGGCACAATGGATAGAGCACTAGGCTTAAAGTCTGGAGGAATTGATTTTAAATCCTCCTTCAGATATTTACTAGTTGTGTGACCCTAGGTAAGCCATTTAACCCTGTTTGTCTTAGTTTCATCATTTGTAAAATGAACTGGAGAAGGAAATGGAATACCATTCCAGTATCTTTGCCAAGAAAATCCCAAATGGGATCTGAAGAGACAAACTTAACTAAACAGCAACAACAATATAATTTGATGGGTGGTCTAAATGTCTGATACAACTCTTGCTCTTCATCTGTGCAAATTTTGACTAACCCCTTAATTATTTTGTAATTTGATTTCAACATCTGTAAAGTGGAGTCAGTACCACCTTTCTTTAATTGGGACTTAGAATAAAATGGAAAACACATTATTAAAGAGTTTAAGCTACTCTCAGAGATAACACTTCTGGAAAAGTGATGAACTCTTTAGACACCTAGAATGACATTTAGCAAACCAAAATAAATTTAGGGATTTATTAAATGAATTTCTTTTCTTTTTTAAAAATTTATCTTAAAGTGGTTTGATTTTTAAAGGTGTTTTATATTATTCCAAGATATCATGGAATATGGTTCCATCAATTGATGACTTGAAAATCCTGGCTGTTTAATTTATCCTTAACTAGATGTGAAATTATACATGTGCAATTGCACAAGCTCCTTGGTGGTTTGGGTTACTCCCAACTTTACAATCTCCAAATCCATTTTCAGGGATGGCAGCTAGAGGAAGATATACTCAGGTGAGTTTAATCTTATCCTATTAACCAAGGGCTTCATGATGAATATCTGTTTCTCACAGAATAGGTTTGTGGCTTCATCGTGAAAAAAAGAATGGATAGATTAGAATTAGATCTAAAAGTTTGTACATGTGCAAGGTGTGGCAAGGGCACCATGTACATTATCTATATATGGTGGACATCTTACATAAAGAAGTGTCCAGATATAGGAACAAGTGAATTTTTCTGAAAATGAACCTGTCAGATACATCTGTCATTGACTGCCAGAGTGTCATTGCCTCTGATACTTGAAAGAACAGGCAAAGATTCATAAGGTAGTGTCAAGGACATAGCTTTTGCTGACCTTGTGTTGCTCAGCCAAATGCTAGAGTCAGCTTCTAGTAGCTTGCGAGAACCAATTGTTAAACTTTCAACTTGAATATTTATATGTCGGACATCAGTAAACCCTACAAATCAGCTTTGATTTTTTCATTGTTCACATTTTATTCCAATACCAAAATTTAAGAAAGTAATGGAAAAATGTTAATACAGATTAAAATGAAAAGGGTATCATACATGCATTTTTTTCTTCAGAGTATGTTGCTAATCATGTTGCAGCACACCCCTCTATTACTTTCCATTCATTAAGTAAATTCTGTTCCTAGGATTTCAAGCAACCATCCAATACAAAGACACATTCAACAAAAGAAACAGGAACACACACACAAACATGTGGGAAACTCAGGTATCCCAAAGACATATTTCTTTGTCATGAGATCTCACACATGAATCCCTTCTTCCCATATTCAAAATGCTTAACTCTACATTCAAATTATAGGGCAATTTTGGGATGCAGAGGACTGCATTTGCTTTCTTTATAAGCTTCCTTAAAGGAAATCTTAAAATTAGAGGGAGACCAATGCCCTCATGAGGTCTGTTGGTGACAGCTTTTGCCTCTGTATTCTCATTGTTTTGCTAGCCTATTTCCCTGATGACTGTAACAAAATCTTGATTTTTGTGAACCAGGTAGGGTATTTACAGATACCTGAGTAGCAAGAGGGGAAGATGAAAACCAGCTCCTTTGAAGCGACCAACTCCTATAGACCTCTAATTATTGGTGCTCCAGAACAATATAATCACAAAATTAGAGCTGAAAGAGATTTTAAAAGGATCTAATCCAACCCACTCATTTTGCAAATACAGAAACTGAAAATGAAGCCCCTGCAGGTTAAATTGAGGTGCTCCAGGCCACGCAGGTAGCAACTGCAAGATCATGATTCAATATCAAGTCCTCTAAAGCCATCTCTTTCCATTGCATCAGGAAGCAGTCAATGAGCTTTACAGAGTATTGACTTCCACTGTGACAAAAAATAGAGCACTTCAAAGCCTATTAGGGGCACATGCCTTTTACTGGTTATCATCTCACTGATGTGAATTGATCTGTCCAACTCCTCCTTGAGAGCAAGTGACTCATCCCCCACATTCTCTGCTTTCTCTCTCACAAAATAGAGGCACAGGAAATGTCAGCTCACTGAGAAATGTCAACTTTGTGGCTGATCATGGCCTGGAGAGCTGAGTAGCTAGGATTACAGAATTTGTCCAGGGTAAAGCATGAACAAAATTGGTGTTGTTAGAAGAGGAAACTATACAGGACATAGTGACAGAAAGTTGTAAAACAATAGGCCAATGAACCTGATTTTAATTCCTGGTAAAATTCCTAAATGCATTATAAAAGTAGCGTTTTGTGAATATTTAAAATGCAAACAACATTGATACATCATGGCTTCCTGAAAAATAGGTGATGCCTGACTAACCTCATTCCCTCTTCTGTGGTTATAGTAGATTTAAATGTCAGCAAAGCATTTGATGAGGTCTTTTAGGCTAATTTTGTGGAGCAGATGGAAAAATAGAGCTGTCAATTTAGTATATGTACATATACAATATATATGTATATAAATAGATATATGCATTTATGTATATCTGTGTGTATCTTTGGGCAGCTAGGTGATGCAGTGGATAGAGTGCTGAGCCTGTAGTCAGGAAGACTCATTTTTCTGAATTCAAATATGGCCTCACACACTTAATAGCTGTATGACCCTAGGCAAGTTACTTAATCCTTTTTGCCTTAGTTTCCTAAACTGTAAAAGGAGTTGGACAAGGAAATAGCAAACTACTGCAGTATCTTTGCCAAGAAACCTCCAAATAAAGTCACAGAGTCAGACGTAACTGAAAATATTGAACAACTACTATACGCTCTAATGTATACATATATTTATATTTACATATATACAGCTATACAGACATGTATAAATATATACACATGTTGTATATTAATGTGTTCATACATAAACATATAACAAATATGTATGTGTATATGTCTGCATTTTAGACACACATATATATGCATGTATATCTGTGTGTACATAATTTTTTCTAGCAGAAGTCTGCTAGAAACCCCTGGAGGTAAATGTCCAAAATATCTGATTACACGCCTGGCCTTTGTAGTAAATGAAGAAGCATTCATAGGAATATTGAATAAGTAAAATGTCACAATATGATTTAAAACGGAGTTTGGCATTAATATTCTTCTCCATCTAATAGAAAAAATGTCATTTAATCTTTCTAGAATAAGCCAGGAGGATCATTCTTGGGAAACTACTAGCCTCTTTTTGACTAGTCCCATCAAGAGCTTTCACCTAGACCTTGGAATAATCAAAGAAACTTCCATCATCTGATCAATACTCTAAACCTTTCTGGAAATGGGGAAAGAGGATACTTCCCTTAGGTGAGTCATAATTCAAACCCTTTCAGGGGAAGTGGGGAGGCAATGATCTTAACCATAAATTTTTCCTTCTATGTTTGTTTACCATCCTTAATCCATTTTCTAGGATGAGGTTCGTCATTTTTTATGCAACTTCCTCAGACAAAGGAAATGGGTCTACAAGAAAAATAACAATGTAAAGCATTGTTTCCTGTGAAATTTATTTAAGAACTGATAAGTTTTCTTCTTTCTGGTAAGTCTGGAAAGAATTTTCAGCTATATAAGCATTCCTTAACATTTTCTGTTGAACTAAAAAGGAGGTTTTTAATGTGCTTCCACATAGGCTAGATGGCAGTATGAACATGGGATCATAGATTTGATCTGGAATATTATCTAGAACAAAATCTTCATTTTAAAAACAAGAAAATTAGAGATCCAAAGAGGCTGTAACTTCCCCAGGATCACATATGTAGAAAGCATCAAAGCATTAGATTCTAAGTCTCTAATTCTAAACATCCCATGTTTTTATCACTGCAAAATACTTCCTCCTGTGCAGTTACTTGAATTTGGAATTGGTTGAATGAGAAGAGTCAAAGAATCCTACTGGGTTAACCAATGGAGTGTTCTAGAGACCTCTCCTTGGCTACTGCACAATTCATTTTATTTTTTCATCAATGATTGGACAAAAAACATTGGTGGCATATTTATCAAATTTGGAAATGGTATAAAAATATAAAGGCATAGCTACCTAACAAATTGAGTGACAGAGCCAAGATTCAAAGAGACTTTAAAATATAATATGATGTACCTAAACAAAGATAAAATTTAATAGGGATAAATGTAAACAAATCTTACTCTGCTACACTGTTGTTATAAGGAGGCAATCCTGAATGCTTAAATATTCAACAAATTCTAGCAAGAAAGAAAAACTTCAAATATGGAACTAGCTATGGATTCCATTTTCAGAACTAGCTCCAATAAGTTTGGAAAGGCTCATACATAGGCTGTCCATAGGATTTTTTAATTACAGAAACTCTTGAGATTGTCTATCAAGTTCTAGATTGCTTGCAATTTGCATTAATAACAGGTTTACCCACAATGACTAAAATGATAAAGTAGTGTAATCATAAGAGAAAGAAACAAGGATTTATTAACCACCTAAGAAATGCCAGATATTGTGCTAAATGTCTTTCAAATGTTAACCCACTTGGTTCTATCTGCAATCCTGGGAGGTAGGTGCAATTGTTATCCTCATTTTTCAGTTGAGGAAACTAAGGTAGACAGGGTTATTGACTTGCCTACTGTCATTTTTGAGGCCAGATTCAAATTCAGTTCTTCATAACTCCAAGCCCAGTGCCATTTGTACTATGCAACCCATCTTCTGGTTACCACATTTTAAAACCAACACATATAAACTAGAGTATATTCTAAAATGACTAATCAGGTTGGTTAGCAAACAGGAGTTCAAATGTTCTCCAGGTCTGACTCAGACTCGTAGTGTGATTTAGCCTTAGAATTGGAATGCTACGAAGCACTTTTGGGCTATAAAATATTTAATAAAAATGAGTGCACTCACCATAAAAAAATAATTTAAAAGGATACAATTTACTTAAAAGAGATTCTGTTATCCTCTACTTCTGCATTCACAAGCACAGAGATGCTGGTTCACAAAGACATCCTGCAGGACAGTGGAATTTCTACTAAACTTTTGATATTCTGGATCCAACTCTTGCCTCAGATTACAAGGAATTTGGTTGACTTCTTGTAGCCAAGATGGTACAGTAAGCAGTAAAATGCTGCAACTTTCCCATACTAACCCCAAGCAACTGTAAGAATGAGCCCCAAAACAAATCCTGATACAGCAGAACCAGCAAAAAGATGGGATGAAGCAATCTTTTTGCCCAAGAAATTTGGAGAATACGCATGAAAGGTCCATGTCACTTGGGTGAAAGAGGAGCACAGCCCAGGATGGGAAGCATCCCAGCAAGTCAGCAGGAAACCCCACCTCAGCAAACCAGCAAGAGATCCTAAACCCCAGTGTGGTGGAGCAGGCAAACACCAATACCAGGACCCTCCATGCCTTAGCATAGCCAGGGGAACCAGCAGACTCAAGCTCCAAGAACCACCACATAGTTCAGTGTAGATACCTACCCTACAGGTGCCTAAACACTGGCCCACTATGCTTCATCATAGACCCTGGTAAACAGGCAGCCTCCAGAGGCCTAACCACCAAATGCTTCAGTGTAGCCATGGAGAAACACAGAAATACATCACTGGGCCTCAGCACATGCCAGACACCACCACTAGGAAACCAGCTCAGCACCAGGTAAGCTTCCAGACCCCTGCAGTCTGCAGAAGAGCCAGACACAATCCCCAGCCCCTACTGACAACCTCAGTGCAGCACCAGACATGAGGGTTCCCCATGGGCCTCTGGGCAACATCAATCAGTACAGCACCAGGTAAACACCCAGGACTTGCAGCCACTAGCAAAAGAAGCTTGATACAGTGCCACTGCCACCCTGGGAGCAGAGCTGAAATTTAAACGAAAGGAAAAATGGCCAAAGAAAGGGGGAAGGATGAGCAGAAAATAACAAAAAAAGAAGCCGAACATAGAAAGTTGTTATGGTAACAGGGAGGATCAAGTCACAAACTCAGAAGAGGACAACAATGTCAAAACACCAATAGGCAAATAATAAGAATAAGTGGAAGTGACCTCTAGCCCATGAAGATCTCATAGAGGAGTTCAAAAAAGAGCTTAAAATCATATAAGACAGATAGAAGAAAAAATAGGAAAAGAAATGAGAGTGATGCAAGAGAATTGTGGGAAAAA
Organism: Phascolarctos cinereus; assembly: GCF_003287225.1. Classification (NCBI taxonomy): domain Eukaryota; kingdom Metazoa; phylum Chordata; class Mammalia; order Diprotodontia; family Phascolarctidae; genus Phascolarctos; species Phascolarctos cinereus. The sequence continues at coordinate 188,880,276 of NW_027555847.1, forward strand.
AGAGTCAATAGTATGGAAAACTGCTTAAAAAATTGAATTGGCCAAATGGAAAAGGAGATTAAAAAATAAGTCAAAGAAAATAACTCCTAAAGGGTACAATTGGCCAAATGGAAAAGTAAGTACAAAAGCTAATTGAGGAAAACCATACCTTAAAATTTAGAATCAGACAAGTGAGAGCAAATGACTCTATGGGACATCAAGAATCAATCAAATAAAATCAAAATAATGAAAAAAGAGGGAGAAAATGTAAAATACCTCATGGGAAAAAGAACTGACCTTGGAAACAGATCCAAGAGAGACCGTATCTAAATCACTGGACTACCTGAAAGTCATAATTAAAAGGAGAACCAGGACAGCATATTTCAAGAAATTATCAAGGAAAACTGACTTGATGTCCTGGAACCAGAGGGCAAAATAGGCATTGAAAAAAGGCACTGATCACATTGGGAAAATCATCCCCAAATAAAAACCTCAAGGAACATTATAGCCAAAATTCAAAACTATCAGGTCAGGGAAAAATACTAAAGTGGCCAGAAAGAAACAATTTGAATATCTGGGAGTTATAATCAGGATCACATGGGACCTAGCAGCTGAAACATTAAAGGATCAGAGGTCATGGACCATGAGGGCAAAGGAGCTAGGATACAACTAAGAATCATTCACTTGGCAAAAATTAAGCATAATACATGAAGGGGGAAAATGTCATTCAATTAAATAGGGGGATTTTAAGCTTTCATGAGCAGAAGACCAGAACTAAACCAGATATTTGACCTCTAATATCAAGACCCAAGAGAAGAATAAACATTTAAAAAGGGAAAAGAAAACATAAGGGGTTCCATAGAGCTAAATCATTAACATCCCTTCAGGGAAAGATGATACTTGTAACTCTTACAAATTATACCACTAACAGTACAGGTAGAAGGAATTTATATATAGAGATGATATGATATAAAGTGAATTTGAGGGAATGACATAAAAAATTAAGGGATAAGAAAGAGAAGTACAAAGGGTGCAGAAGGGAGGGAGAGGTAGAATGGGGCAAATTATCTTACATGAAGAAGCTAGAAAGAACTCTTACAGTGGAGGGGAAGATGGGATACGGATGATGGACATCACTTGAACCTTACTCTCATCAGTAGTGGCTCAAAGAGGGAATAACATGCACAATAAGTTGAATATAGAAATCTATCTTACCCAACAGGGAAGTAAGAGGGGAGGAGATTAAGTAAAGAGGAAGGTTAGGACTGACATGAGGGAGGGCAGATCAGGAGAAGTGGTAGACAGAAGCAAATACTGATGAGGTGGGAAAGGGTGAAAGGAGAAAGAACACAACAGAAAGAAGAATAGGATGGTGGGAAATACACAAGTAGTAGCCATAACTGTGAATGTGAATGGGATGAACTCACCCATAAAACTGAAGTGGATACCAGATCAAAAACCATAATTCTACAATATGTTGCTTACAAGAAACACACTTGAACTTGAAAGAAACATAGAAGGCAAAGGTAAGGGGCTGGAGCAGAAACTATTATGCTTCAGTTGAAGTAAAAAAAAAAGAAAGAAACAAGGGTTAGAAATCCTGATCTTAAAAAAAGTAAAAGCAAAAATCAACCTAATTATAGAGATAAGGAAGGAAACCCCATCTTGCTATAAGGTACTATAGACAATGAAGAAGAGCAAAGAATAACCTACCTGTCAGATCTATGAGGAGGGAAAGAATTCATGACCAAACAAGAGATAGAGAACATTACAAAATGTAGAATAAATATTTTTTTATTATGTTAAATTGAAAAGATTTTGTACAAACAAAACCAATGAAACCAAGATTAGGAGGAAAGCAGAGAGCTGGGAAACAATCTATGGCAAGCATCTCTGATAAAGGCCTCTTTTCTCAAGTATATAGAGAATTGAACCAAATTTATGAGAATACAAGCTACTCCACAATTGCTAAATGATGAAAGGATATGAACAGGCAGTTTTAAGATGAAGAAATCAAAGCTATCTATAGGCATATGAAGAAGTGCCCAAAATCACTTTTGATTAGAGAAATGAAATTTAAAACAACTCAGAAGTGCCAGCTCACACCAAATCAGATTGGATAATATGACAAAAAAGGAAAATGATAAATCTTGGAGAGTATGTGGGAAAATTGGGACACTAATGCACTATAGGTGGAGGTGTGAGCTGATACAACAACTCTGGAGAGCAATTTGGAACTACGCTCAAAAGGCATAGTTACAAAAAACTGTGCATACCCTTTGATTCAACAATACTACTACTAGGTCTGTATCCCAAAGAGATAATGAAAAAGGGAAAAAGACCTACATGTACAAAGTATTAATAGCAGCCCTTTCCATGATGGAAAAATATTAGAAAGTGAGGGATGCCCATCAATTGAGGAATGGCTGAACGAGCTGTGGTATATGATTGTAATGGAATACTATTGTGCAATAAGAAATGATGAACAAGCTGATTTGAGAAAAAAACCTGGAAAGACTTGTACAAATTGATGCAAAGTGAAATGAGCAGAACCAGGAAAACATTGTACATGGTATCAACAATATCATGTGATGATCAACTATGAATGACTCAGCTCTTCTCAGCAACATAAAGATCCAAGACAAGTACAAAGGACTTACAAAGGAAAACTATATTGATAACCAGATGAAAAACCAATAGACTCAGAATGAAGATCAAAGTGTATTTTTTCACACACTTTATTCTTTCTTATGTTTTTATTTTCTTTTTATCTGCTTTTTTTCTTCCACAAATATGGAAATATGTTTTACAAGATAGCATGTGTATTAACTATACTAAACTGCCTACCATTTTCAGAAGAGGGGATGGGAAGGAGAAAAATTTGGAACTCAAAATTTTGTAAAAATGAATGCTAAAATTTTCTTGATATCTAATTGGGGAAAAATAAAATACTACTTAAATTAAAAAAAAAAACTCCAAAGAATTCACACCAGTGATTTAAGCTAGTCCTTCAAACTAACCAAATCCTTGTCCTCTGAAAGGGAAACTAGCCTAGTCTACATGAATCAAATGTAGCAGCTACTACACTATAACATGCGAAGATTATTTGAAGGACCTGGGTATATGTAAACACAAAATTAGGAGACATGTGACACCCAGTACTTGATTTCAAGCACATGAAGGGATGACATGGGAAACACTGAATAATTGTGGAGAAAATGAATTTTTAAAAACATTTGTAAAACCTTAGAGTTCTTTTCTAAGGTTCAAAAGACAATAGTAGTGAATCCATTTTTAGTCTATAATACACTGTATAGATTCAAATTTTTTGAAAAGGTCTTAATCTGGTACTCTACTAATAAATCTTAGCTCTCATATATTTCTTCAGAGCTTTGCAATTCCAATTCCCTCAATTTTATAGCTAACTTCCTTTTTGGTACCAAATAACAGAGACAACATTTTTCAAGGTATGGGGAATGGTGTGGTATTTGACATGTAATGTCAAATGTAATGCAGTGTAATATAATTACATGTATCCCATGTAATGGGATATTATTGCAATATAAGAAATAAAAATATGAAGAATTTGGAGGAGTATGGACAGACTTGTATGAACCAGTGATTAATAAATTAAATAGAAACAGGAAACAATGAATGATGTAAAAGCAAAATTAAATGCTCTATAATTATAATGACCTTACAGTGATTCCAGCAAAGACATGAGAAAATGAACCCCCTTTCTTTCATTACAAAGTTGGATGATGCTCAAAGTAGAATATTGCATATACTATCAGACATAGTTGATGTGTTGACTTTTTTCAGAACTGCTTTAGTTGTTCTATTTTAAAAAAATATTATCTGCAAAGTTGTGCTAAAACCAGCTCATTATGTCTCACAAGAGCTGACTTAAATTTTCAGTGAACATTTGTATTTCAGAAATTCTTAAAGCCTAAAAGTCAGGGCTTGATTTATTGTTTTGTTGATTGTTAGATTTGAGAAAGTTATGATGAAAATATTAAGAATTCAGATGAAATTTAACTGTATGTTGTGGGTGCAGTTTTAGTACTATTTGTTAAATATTTGCTAGCATCCTCCTGCTAATGAGGAATAGTTTATTGGATATGGGTGCATCCCAAAAGGAATGTGATATCAAAACAAAAGATTTCAATAAAAAATAGATCTTAAAATTAAAATACATCAAACCTGTTCCTTAGAGGGAAGTAGTGAGACACTCAGAATATTTTGAAAAGCATCCAGTTCAATGCATACAGTGTTACTTTAGAACTCTAGTTCCATTTTGATTAACCTGATAAGGATAATTACCTGATAAGAAGGTAAGCAACACTTCTTCCCACACCAACCTGAAAAATCTGCAGCAAATTCTTATTCCCTACACACACACACACACACACACACACACACACACACACACACACACACTAACACATTCACAATTTTAAAAATATGTCCTTTATGTTTGGTCAGCACACACAAATATAGACTCAAATATATACACATATAAGATTCAATGATCATTTTGAAACTTTTTTTTTTGTATCTCATAGAAGTCTCCTTTGGGAAAAGTTTTTACCTAGAATAACATATTGTACATGAAGAGAAAATTCAAAGCTTTGAAATTACATTTTTTTTCACAGCACAAGATTGAATAGCTAGAAATAAATCCACTAGACCGAAGAATGTAGAGGAATAAAAATAAGACTAAGGACTTCATTGTCAATCCCAATATCCTCCTCCCCCATCAGCCACTTGCATTTTAAAGTCCAACCCCAGAGGCCTGGCTGGAAGAGATTCTGTGATTAAACTTGATAAAAATATCAGTTTTATTTCCTAGTAGAAGACATTTTTCTTTGGGGAATTGGGCTGGGATCATTTTTCAAGTAGCAAGTAAGCCATATCAAAGTGACAAGCTAAAAATAGGGCATAAAATTTGAATATTTTGTCCCCTATAGTATTAGTTTCCCAACAGCCACTGTGTGTAAGAACTCTGATGATTAGAGAATAGCACTATAGCACTATCTTCACACATATCTATTCAGAAACATTAACATCAGCCACAGACAAATGACAATGCAGGAAAAGAGCAAATGGAATTCTAATTTTCCTATAAAAATTTCTTGGGGGAAATAGCAGTCAAGTAAAACCACATTTTGAAAATAAGATAGGAGATACTGACAAAAAGAAGAGTTTGATTTAATCCTTGGGTTTTTAGTTTATTTGAGGAGGCTACTCATTATTTTTATCTATTTTGCTTATTTTTTAAAGTTATCAATGTCATAATGATGGCTAAAACAAAGGATTATCTCTTGTAATTCCAATACTCTTCCAATTGTATGGTATATATGACTTATTGGATATCATTGCCTCCAATGTATTAAAGTCAAAAGATTCTCAAAGTACACTGAAAAGCTGCATGATGGGAAAAATAGATTGCCATGCATTAAAAATCAAGAATTTTTCAAAAGAAGTTATTGAGAAATGTATGATGGGAAATGCAGGGACTTAGAAGTGTGACAAGATTAAGGAATATCCTATAGACATCTTATATGGTCCAATGGTAAACATAAAATGTCAAAAGATGAAGGTACCCTGCTCCTTTCACTTTGGAATATTTCCTCTAGAAGATTTCTAGGAAAATGTGAGTCATACAGGTTATCTGCAAGCTCACAGATCCATGAATGTACCAGAGAAGTAAATTTATTGATTTTTTTTTTGACAAAACAGATGCTTGCCACATCTTCCAATACCTACAGGTCCCCCAGATTGAGTTATGAGAGAAAAAGCTCAGGACAGTCATTCCCTGCCAAAGGTGAGCAAAGTTTAACTCTAACATAAAGTCAAGAAGTAGGCTGGAAAAATATTCAAACAATAAAGAATCTGCCTGTAAAAAAAAGTTAGCATGGTGACAGAGAAGTTCAAGACATAAACTCAGAATATAATGGCTTCTAAATATCCATAAGCCAAGTCTCAAAAAAAAAATGCAGAATAGATACAGAAAGAGATAAAAATACAAAAAAAAATCAAATGAGAGTAGTAGAAGAAAAATGGGTAAAGAAATGAGAGATGTATAAAACCATAAAGAGAATTAACAGCTGGGTAAGAGACAGAAAAAATAGTGAAGGAAATAACTTCTTAATATCAAAATTGGCTAAAAGGTACAAAAAATATATCAAACCTTACTGAAGAAAATAACTCTAAAAATTAGAATTGGTAAAGTAGAAGCTAATTACTCCATGAGACATGAAGAAACAATAAAACAAAGTAAAAAGACTGAACAAATACTAGAATATGTGAAATATGTCATAGGGAAAACAAAAACAAAAAAGTGAGCTAGAAAATAGATTGAGTAGAGATAATTTATGAAGTGTTAGTCTGCCTGAAATCATGACTAGAAAAAGAACCTAGACATCATATTTCAAGAAATTACAAAGGCAAACTGCCCAAAATATTTTAGAACCAGAGGGCAAAGTAGAAATTGAAAGAATCCATTGACCACTTCCTGAATGAGATACCAAAATGAAAACTCCCAACAATATTATAGCTAGATTTCAGAGCTCTCAAGTCAAGAAGAAAATGTTGTAGTGACCCAAAAGAAATAATTCAAATACCATGGAGCCACAGCTAGACTCATATAACATTTAGAAGCTATCAGGTAAAGGTGTGGAGGGTTTAGAATGTGATATTTTGAAAGCAAAGTAGCTAGGATTACAACCAAGACATCATCTTTCAAGAAATTATCAAGGAAAACTGCCCAGATATTCTAGAACCAGAGAATAAAATAGAAATTAAAAGAATACACTGATCACCTGCTAAAAGAGATCCCAAAATGAAAACTCCCAGGAATATTGTAACCACATTCCGGAGTTTCCAGGTTGAGTAGAAAATGTTGCAAGCAGCCAGAAAGAAACAATTCAAGTATAGTGGAGCCACATAACATAATATTTAGCAGGTTCTACATTAAAGGATTGTGGGCTTGGAATATGGTATTCTGGAGGGCAAAGGAGCTAGGATTGAAACCAAGAATAACCTACTCAGCAAAACTGAGTGTAATCAATGAGGAGAGAAAATGGATATTCAGTGAAACACAGGATTTTCAAGCATTCTTGATGGAAAGACCGGAGCTGAAGAGAAAATTTGACATTCAAATTCAAGACTCAAGAGAAACATAAAAAGGTAAATAGTAAATGGAAATCATAAGGACTTAATAAGGTTAAACTGTTTACATTCCTACATGGGAAGATGATTATTGTTACTCATCAGACCTTTCTGATTGTTAGGGTATTTAGAAGGAGTATATATGTTAGTTTAATATGAAGGGATGATATCTAAAAAATAAAACTAAGGGCTGATAGCGGAATGTACTAGAAGAAAGAGAAATGGAGAGGGAGAATGATGTAACTTATTTCACATAAAAGAGGTAAAAATAACTTTTACAGCAATGAAGGAGAAGAAGGGTTATATGAGGGGGAGTGAGTGAGCCTTACTCTCATAAGAATTGGCTCAAAGGGAATACCCAATACATGCAATTGGATATAGAAATCTATCTTATTCTACAGGAAAGTAGGAGTGGAAGGGGATAAGAGAAAGGGAGGTGATAGAAGGGAGGGAAGATTTGGGGAGGTGCTTTTGAGGAGGGACAGGGTGAAAGGAGAGAGAATAGAATAAATAGGGGTGAGGGGAATAGGATGGAGGGAAATAGCAATAGTAACTGTGAAAAAATATTTGGAAGCAAGTTTCTCTGATAGAGGCCTCATTGCTCAAACATACAGAGAACTGAGTCAAATTTATAAAAATAAGAGCCATTCCCCAATTGATAAAGGACCAAAAGATATAGTCAGTTTTCATATGAAGTAAAAATATTCTAACTCACTATTAGAGAAATGCAAATTAAAACAATTCATACCCATTAAATTATTTTATTAGGATAGAAAAAGGTAAATGACAAATATTGGAGAGGATATGGGAAAAATGAGGTATTAATGCATTGTTGGTGGAGTTGTGAACTGACTCAACCACTCTGTAGAGCAATTTGCAACTATGCCCTAAGGGCTATAAAACCAGGTATACCTTTTAACTACTAGCTATATATCTCAGAAAAGATAAATTAAGAAAAAGGACCTATGTGTACGAAAATATTTATAGCAGCCCTTTTCTGGGGGTAAAGAATTAGAAACTGAGGGAATGCCCATCAGTTGGACCTTGTAGCATGTGTTTATGATGGAATACTATTGTAGTATGTGATTATGATAGAATACTATTGCAATGATGAGCAGGATGCTTTCAGAAAAACCTGTAAAGACATGCATGGACTGATGCAAAGTGAAATGTACTGTGTAGAAATTAATACCAACATTGTAAAATGATCAGCTCTGAATGACTTAGCTATTCTCAGTAATACAACTATCCAAGACAACTCTGAGGGATTTATGATGAAAAATACTTTCCATCCCCAGAGAAAGGACTGGTGGTGTCTGAATACAGAGGAAAGCAAACATTTAAAAAAAATTTACTTACTTTTCTTGAGTTTTTTTTTCTCTGTTTTCTTTTACAACATGGGCATTATGGATATGCTTTGCATGACTACACATGAATAACCTATATCAAAATGCTTGCCTTCTTAATGGGAGTGGGGTGGGGGGGAAGGGAAATAATTTGGAACTCAAAGTTTTAAAAATAAATGTTAAAAGTTTTTTTGTGTGTAACTGGGGAAAAAAATAAAACACTAAAAAAACCCTCTGAATTCCAAATTCTGTCCCTTCCTCCCTCACCACTCCTCCCCTCAATTGAGAAGGCAAGCAATTTGATAGAGGTTACCCATGTGTAGTCAGGCAAAACATTTCCATAACAGTCATATTGTGAAAGAAAACATAGACCAAAAAAAAAAACACCCTCAACAAAAATAAGTTAAAAAATAATATGTTTCAGTCCGTATTAAGACACTACCAGTTCTTTCTCTTGGGATACATAGTATTTTTCATCATAAGTCATTCAGAGTTGTCTTGGATCATTGTATTCCTGAGAATTGCTAAGTCATTCACAGATGATCATCTTTCGGTATGCCGTTATTTGTACACAGCACATTTCATTTTGCATCAACTTATGTAGTCTTTCCAGGTTTTTCTGAAAACACCTGGCTCATCATTTCTTATAGCACAATAGTATTTCATCATCATCACATATAACAATCTGTTTAGCCATTCCTCAATTGGTAGACATCCCTTCACTTTTTAGTTCTTTGCCACCAGAAAAAAGCTGTTGCTATAACTATTTTGTACATGTAGTTACTTTCCTTTTTCTTTTTTAACTCTTTTTTGGATATAGAGCTGGTTGTGGTACTGCTAGGTCAAAGGGTATACCCGGTTTTATAGCCCTTTGGGCATTTTTCCAAATGGCTGTACAGAATTATTGAATCAGCTCACAACTCCATTGACAATGCATTAATGTCTCATTTTCCCCACATCCCCTTCATCATTTGTTAATTTCCTTTTCTTTCTTATTTGCCAATCTTAAAGGTATGAAGTATTGCCTCAGAATTGTTTTAATTTGTCATTCTCTAATCAATAGTGATTTAGAGCATTTTTTAATATGGCTATAGATAGCTTTAGTTACTTCATCTGAAAACTGTTCATTGACTTTGATCATTTATCAATTGGAGAATAGCTCTTATTTTTATAAATTTGACTCAGTTCTCAGTTCTCTACATATTTGAGAAATTAGGCCTTTATAAGAAAAAAAAACTTCAAAATTTTTTTCAGTTATTAATGGTAATTTTATTTCCCTCCATCCTATTCCTCTATCCTATTTATTCTATTTTTTCTCACCTTTCACTGTGTCCCTCCTCCAAAGTATTTTTCTTCTGACTAGCCCCACCACCAATCTGCCCTCCTGACTATCACCCTCTTGCTTTTCTTATCCCCTTCCTCTCCTACTTTCCTGTAGGGTAAGATAGATTTCCATACTCAATTGAGTGTGTATGTTATTCCCTCTTTGAGACAGCTCTGATGTGAGAAAGTTTAACTCACTTCCCCTCTTCTTGACCCATTTCCCTCCTCTGCAAAGCTTTTTCTTACCTCTTTTCCTGAGATAATTTACCTCCTTCTACTTCTCCCTTTCCCTTTCTCCCAGTACACTACTCTCACTTCTTAATTTTATTTTTTAGATACCACCTCTTCATAGTCAACTCACATCTGTGCCCTCTATCCATATGTGAAAGTTTTTATGAGTTACAAGCATCATCTTCCCCTATAGGAATGTAAACAGTTTAACCTTATTAAGTCCTTTATGATTTCCCTTTCGCATTTCCCTTTTCATGTTTCTCTTGAGTCTTGTATTTGAAAGTCAAATTTTCTATTCAGCTCTGCTCTTTCCTTTAAGAATGCTTGAATATCCTCTATTGCGTTCAATGTCTACTTTTCCTCTGAAGGATTATACCCAGTTTTGCTGGGTAATTGATTCTTGTTTTTAATCTTGGCTCTTTTGCCCTTTGGAGTATCATATTCTATGACCCCAGTCCTTTAATGTAGAAGCTGCTAAATTTTGTGTTGTCTTGACTGTGGCTGCATGATACTTGGATTGTTTCTTTCTGGCTGCTTGCAATATTTTCTCCTGTACCTAGAAGCTCTGGAATTTGGCTATGATATTCCTGGGAGTTTTCTTTTTGGGATCTCTTTCAGGAGGTGATTGATGGATCCTTTCAATGTCTATTTTATCCTCTGGTTCTAGAATATCTGGGCAGTTTTCCTTGACGATTTCTTGAAAGATGATGTCTAGGCTCTTCTTTTGATTATGCCTTTTGAATTATCCAATAATTTTTAACTTATATCTCCTGGATCTTTTTTTAGGTCAATTGTGTTTCCAATGAGATATTTCACTTTTTTTCTATTTTTTCATTCTTTTAGCTGTGTTTTATTGTTTCTTGATTTCTCATAAAGTAAATAGCTTTCATTTTTCAATGCTAACTTTTTAAAAATTATTTTCTTCAGTACACTTTTGTACCTCCTTTTCAATTTGGCCAATTCTACTTTTTAAGGAGTTCTTTTCTTCAGTGATTTTTCTGTGCCTCTTTTTCCGTTTGACCAATTCTATTTTTCAAGGCAATCTTCTCCTCATTGGCTTTTTGTTCCACTTTTATCATTTGGCCTAGTCAGTTTTTTTTTAAGATGTTATTTTTCCTCAGAATTTTTGAATTTTCCTTCACCAGTCTTTTTGACATGTTTTTCATTATTTTCTTGCATCACTCTTATTTCTTTTCCCAATTTTTTCCAGGTTTCCTGGGACTGGGGTTGCACTGGAATGTGCATGGCACTGTACTGTACTATACTGTACCGGGCTACTCTCTCATCCTGGTGCAATAGACCTTTCCTGCAGACCTTCCAAGTTGTCTTAGACTTGAAAACTTTTTCACTCCATCTTTTTTGTGGCTTCTGCCACTCTAGAATTTGTTTAGAGTTATTGTTTAAAGATATTTGGATGGGTTTGGGGAAGAGCTCAGTTGAATTGCTGACTTTACTCCACCATCATGGCTCTACCTCCCTGAAGTGATGGCTTTAGAAAAACTTGGAAAGACTTATATGAATTGATGCAAAGTAAATAGAGCAGAACCAAGAGAAAAATGTACACAGTAACAGGAATACAGTAATTATAATCAACTGTGAAATACTTAGTGACTGAACAACACAATGAGGCAGACTATTTCCAAGGGTCTCGTGATCAACATATTATTCATTTCCAAATAGAGAAGTGGTTAATTTTGAGTTTTTGATTGAAGCATATTTTTTCTCTTTATTTCACTTGCTTCCTCCCCCTCCCCCAACATGAATAATTTGTGGGGCACAGTTTCTTTGTGACATGGTGATGCATATGTATAATCCCTACTACTAGGAGAAGACTACAGATAGTGGGTAGTTTGAGCTTGGGAGTTCTGAACTATAGTAGGTCTATTAAGCCTGTACACTAGTACTTACATTACTACCAGTATTACACTGGTATACTGGTACCTCGAGTAATCAAGTGTGGAGCTGGATTGAGGACCAGGCTGTATAAAGATGGCAAACCATCTCATCTATGAAATGGAGAAAGTAAAAGCTTTCCATCCAATCAGTGATGGATTATTGAGAGGAACATCAGGCCTAGGCAAGATAAGAAGACCCTGTTTCACAAATAAACAAATAAATGAATAAATAAATAAATGATTGGATAAATGAATTAATTAATAAAATTTAAAAAATTTTGTAACCCACTTTGGGGGAATTAAGAGTGAGATTCTACTGCTTAATAAAGAAAAGAGACTGGAGGGATAAACATTGAGAAAGGTAAAGGGGAATAGGGTGGAGAAAACAGAAAGATTCAAGAATTGTTCTTTCTAGGATAGGAATCAGAGCTCATTTTGCCTTTGTACCTCCTCCTGTCTTCAAGAGCCAGTAGGAATTCCTTTTTTTTTTTTTACTTTTTTACTTTTTTATTTTTATTTTTATTTATTAACAATCACTTCCATATGCTTTTGAGTTGAAAACTTTTCTCACCCTTCCTCCTCCACACCCTCACCAAGATGGTGCACAATCTGATATAGGCTTTACATTTCCATACCCATTAAACATATTTTCACATTAGCAAAGTTGTAAGAAATTAAAAGCAATAGGAGGAACCACCAGAAAGATGAAATAAAACTCAACAGAAGGTAAAAAGAAGTGATAGCGATTTGACTTCCATAGCTCTTTCTTTGGATGTGGACAGCATTTTCCATCCCCAGACCTCTGGAAGTGTCTTAGATCCTTGTAATGCTGAGAAGGGTTCAGTTTAACAACATCAGTCATTGTATAATGTGGTTGTTATTGTGTACAAAGTCCTCTTTGTTCTGCTCACTTCATTCAGCATCAGACCATATAAGACTTTCCAGGCTTTTCTGAATTCAGCCTGTTCATCATTTATTAAAGAACAATAGCATTCCATTACATTCATATGCCACAACTTGCTGAGCCATTCCACAATTAATGGGCATCCTCTCAATTTCCAATTCTTTGCTACCACAAAAAGAGCTGCTATGAATATTTTTGTACATGTGGGTCCTTTTCCCATTTGTTTGATCTCTTTGGGATATAGCCCTAGAAGTGCTATTGGTGGATCAAAGGGTATGCACATTTTTGTAGCCCTTTGGGCATAGTTCCAAATTGTTCTTCAAAATGGCTGGATCATTTCACAACTCCACCAACAATGTATTAGTGTTCCAATTTTCCTACATCTTCTCCAACATTTATCATTTTCCTGTTTTGTCATGTTGGCCAGTCTGATAGGTGTGATGTGGTACCTCAGATTTATTTTGTTTTGCATTTCTCTAATCAATAACGATTTAGAGCATTTTTTCATATGACTATAGATGGCTTTAATTTCTTCATCTGAGAACTGTCTGTTTATATCCTTTGACCATTTATCAATTGGGGAATGGCTTGTGTTCTTATAAATTTGTCTTAATTCTCTATATATTTTAGAAATTAGGCTTTTTCAGAGAGACTGGTTGTAAAAATTCTTTCCCAATTTTCTACCTTCCTTCTAATCTTAGTTGCATTGGCAACTGTCTCCTGTTTGGTCAGGAATTCTTCTATTCCCCATAGATCTGATAGGGAAACTATTTCTTGTTCTCCCAGTTTACTTATGGTATCAGCATTTTTGTGTAAGTCAAAAAGCATTTTGACTTTATTTTGGTATATGGTGTGAGATTTGGGTCTATGCTTAGTGTCTGCCATACTCTTTTCCAGTTTTCCCAGCAGTTTTTTTCAAAGAGTGGGTTGCTATCCCAGAAGCTGGGGTCTTTGGGTTTACCAAATAATACATTACTGTAGCCATTAACTACTGTGTCCTGCATATTTAACCTATTCCACTGATCCACCTCCCTATTTCTTAGCCAGTACCAAGATGTTTTAATGATTGCTGCTTTATAATACAATTTAAGATCTGGAATTGCTAGGCCACCTTCTCCTGCATTTCTTTTCATTAATTCCTTTGGTATTCTGAACATTTTGTTTCTCCAAATGTATCTTGTTATTATTTTTTCCAACTCTATAAAATAATTTCTTGGTAGTTTGATTGGCATGGCACTGAATAAGTAAATTAGCTTCAGTAAGATTGCCATTTTTATTATATTAGCTTGGCCTACCCATGAGCAACTGATGTTTTACCAATTATTTAGATCTGATTTTATTTGTGTAAAGTGTTTTGTAATTGTGTTCATAGAGTTCCTGGGTTTGTTTTGGGAGGTAGACTCCTAAATATTTTGTAATGTCTACAGTAAGTTTAAATGGGATTTCTCTTTCTATCTCTTGCTGTTGGGCTTTGTTGGTAATATATAGAAATGCCAATGATTTATGTGGGTTTATTTTATAGCCTGCAAATTTGCTAAAGTTGTTTATTATTTCAAGTAGTTTTTTACTTGATTCTCTAGGATTCTCTAAGTATATCATCATGTCATCTGCAAAGAGGGATGGCTTTGTTTCTTCTATACCTATCCTAATGTGTTCAATTTTTTTTCTTCTCTTATTGCTGAAGATAAGGTTTCCAGTACAATATTGAATAACAGTGGTGATGATGGACATCCTTGTTTCACCCCCGATCTTATTGGAAATGCTTCTAGCCTGTCCCCATTACATATAATGCTTGCAGAAGGTTTTAGATAGATGCTATTTATTATTTTAAGGAAGATTCCATTTATACCTATGCTTTCTAGTGTTTTTAATAGGAATGGGTGTTGTATGTTATCAAAAGCTTTTTCTGCATCCATTGAGATGATCATGTGGTTTCTGTTGGTTTTGTTGTTGATATGCTCAATGATGCTGACAGTTTTCCTAACATTGAACCAACCCTGCATTCCTGGTATAAATCCTACCTGGTCAAAAATTTTTGCACCTATATTCATTAGAGAAATTGGTCTGTAATTTTCTTTCTCTATTTTGACTCTTCCTGGTGTAGGTATCAACACCATATTTGTATCATAAAAAGAATTTGGTAAGACTCCTTCTTCACCTATTTTGCCAAATAGTCTATATAGTATTGGAATTAATTGTTCTTTAAATGGTTGATAGAATTGACATGTAAATCCATCTGGCCCTAGAGATTTTTTCCTAGGGAGTTCATCAATGGCTTGTTCAATTTCTTTTTCTGAGATGGGGTTATTTAAGTATTTTACTTCCTCTTTGTTAATCTGGGCAATTTATATTTTTTATGTATCCATTTCACTAAGATTGTCAAATTTGTTGGCATATAGTTGGGCAAAATAATTCCTAATTATTGTTTTAATTTCCTCTTCCTTGGTGGTAGCTTCCCCTTTTCATTCTTGATACTAGTAATTTTTTTCTTCTTTCTTTTTTTAATTAAATTAACCAAAGGTTTATCTATTTTATTGGTTTTTTCATAAAACCAGCTCTTAGTTTTATTTATTAGTTCAATAGTTTTCTTAATTTCAATTTTTAATTTTTCCTTTGGTTTTCAATATTTCTAATTTGGTGTTTAGTTGAGGATTTTTAATTTGTTCTTTTTCTAGTTTTTTTAGTTGTATGCCCAATTCATTAATCTCCTCTTTTTCTATTTTGTTTATGTAAGCATTTAGAGATATAAAAGTTCCCCTAAGAACTGCTTTTGTTGCATCCCATAAGTTTTGGTATGTTGTCTCATTATTGTCATTCTCTTGAATGAAATTATTGATTGTTTCTATGATTTGTTGTTTGACCCAATCATTTTTTAGGATTAGATTATTTAGTTTCCAATTATTTTTTAGTCTATCTTTCCATGGCCCTTTATTACATATAATTTTTATTGTGTCATGATCTGAAAAGGATGCATTTAATATTTCTGCCTTTCTGCATTGGATTGTGAGGTTTTTATGCCCTAGTACATGGTCAATTTTTGTGTATGTGCCATGTACTGCTGAGAAAAAAGTATATTCCTTTCTATCCCCATTCAGTTTTCTCCAGAGGTCTATCATACCTAACTTTTCTAATGTTCTATTCACCTCCTTAACTTCTTTCTTGTTTATTTTGTGGTTAGATTTATCTAGTGCAGAAGGGGAGGTTCAGGTCCCCCACTAGTATAGTTTTGCTGTCTATTTCTTCCTGTAACTCCCTGAACTTCTCCTGTAAGAATTTGGATGCTATACCATTTGGTGCATATATGTTTAGTAATGATATTACTTCATTGTCTATGGTGCCTTTTAGCAGGATGTAGTTTCCTTCCTTATCTCTTTTGATTAGATCTATTTTTGCTTTTGCTTTGTCTGAGATCAGGATTGCTACCCCTGCTTTTTTACTTCAGCTGAGCATAATATATTCTGCTCCAGCCTTTTACCTTTACCCTGTATGTGTCACTCTTTTTCAAATGTGTTTCCTGTAAACAACATATTGTAGGATTATGGTTTTTAATACATTCTGCAATCTGTTTCCATTTTATGGGAGAGTTCATCCCATTCACATTCACAGTTATGATTACTATCTGTGTCTTTTTCTCCATCCTTTCCCCCATTTATGCTTTTCTTTCTCCTTTTTCCTTTCCCCCTTCACTAGTGTTTTGCTTTTGACCACTGCCTCCTTCAGTCCCTTTCCCTTTTCTTCCCCTTTAGTCTTACTGCTTCTTCCCTCCCTTCTTTCCCCCCTCCCTTTTCTTTCCCCTTTTCCCTCCTACTGCCTATAGGGCAAGTTAGATTTCTATACCTAACTGATTATATTATGCCCTTCTTGAGCCAAATCTGATGAGAGTAAGGTTCAAACAATGCTCCCCCCCTTCTTTCCCTCTGCTGTAATAGGATTTTGTGTCTTTTCCTGTAATGTAATTTACCCTTGTCTGCCTCCTCCTTTCTCAGTACATTTTCTAAGATCAGATTGATCCACTTATTTGGATCCATTTAACCCACTTGATTAGATTTTTTTTTATCATTACATCAAAGTCAATTAATATCCACCCTCTTTATGTATAGTCCTTTAACAAGGTGTAATAACAACACAGTTTTCAAGGGTTTCAAGTCTCATATTCCCTTGTAGGGGTTTAAACAGCCCCCCCTTATTAACAACATATTGTATCTTCTGTCCCATTTACCTTTTTAAGTCCTTCTTGAGTCCTGTACTTGAAGATCAAATTTTTTGTTGAGCTCTGGTCTTTTTATCAGGAAAGTTTGGAAGTCTCCTATTTCATTGAATATCCACTCCTCCCTTGAAAAATGATGCTCATTTTTGCTGGGTAATTGATCCTTGGCTGCATTCCAAGCTCCTTTGCCTTGGAATATCATGTTCCATGCCCTGTGGTCTTTTAATGTAGAAGCTGCAAGGTCCTGTGTAATCCTGACTGTGGTTCCATGATATTTAAATTGTTTCTTTCTGGCTGCTTGCAGCACCTTCTCTTTCATCTGGTAATTTTTGAATTTTGCTATTATATTTCTTGGTGTTGTAAATTTGGGATCTCTTTCAGGTGGTGATCAGGATTCTTTCTATGGTTATTTTCCCTTCTGGTTCTAGGACTTCAGGCAGTTTTCCTTTATGATTTCCTGAAAGATACTGTCCAGGCTCTTTTTTCATCATGATTTTCAGGTAGTCCAATAATTTTTAAATTGTCTCTCCTGAGTCGATTTTCCAGGTCGGTTGTTTTACTGATGAGGTATTTTACATTTTCATCTATTTTTTTTCATTTTTTTGTTTCTGTTTGACTGATTCTTGCTCTCTCATAGAGACATTAGTTTCCATTTGTCCAATTCTAGTTTTTAACAGATTGTTTTCTTCTGTTAGTTTTTGTACTTCCTTCTTCAATTGGCCAACTTGTTTTCTTCAGTGTATTTTTTTTCCAATTGGCCAATTGTATTTTTGAAGGACTCTTCTACCTCTCTCATTTGACTATTAAAATCCTTCTTGAGCTCTTCTAAGAAGGCTTTTTGGGCTTCAGACCAGTTCATATTCCCTTTTGTTGTTGCAGATGTGGGTTTGTTGACAATGTTGTCCTCTTCAGAATTTCTGTCTTGATCTTCACTCTTCTCATAATATGAATCTATGGTACATTTCTTTTTACTCATGGTGTTTCTTTATTCCCTGGCCTTTAAAGAGATTGAGCTCTCCTGCTGGGGAACAGAGGGTACTGACCCAAGCTTCTTGTGTTGGGAGCCTAGGTCTTGGTCACTGGCTTTGTGTGCTGGGGCCTCTTATGCTGGCAATTGGAGGCTGTAGGTTTCTGGCAGCTTACCTCGTGTTGGGCTGGAATCAGCAAGGCTGGAACTTTCAGGCAATTCTAGGTTGCCTGCTTTTCCTTTCCTTTAGCTTTCTTCAGCTCCTTTTAGATGGGTGCTGCAGGGTGTTTATCTGCCTGGGGTCCCCTGCAGTGTTGTCTCCCTGTTTCTGCTAATGCAGTGGGAGATTCCTTTGGTAGAGTGAGGCACCTGGTGGTTTTCTGAGCTGGTTTCCACCAGTTCCCCCCCCCTCACTGAGGCACTCAGAGGTCCAGGTGTTGGTGTTTGCCTGTTCTACCACCTGGGCTTCAGGATTTCTTCACAATTGGAGGCTGCAGGGCACCAACAGCTCACCTGGTGTTGGGTTAGAATCAGCAAGGCTGGGGCTTTAGGAAGCCTTTAGCTTGTTTTCTTCACCTCCTTTTAGATAAATTCCATAGGGTATTTGTCTGCCTGGGGCCCCTTGTCATTCTGCCTCCCTTATTTTTGCTGAGGCACTGGGAAACCCATTTGCTGGGCTGCTGCACTGCTGCTCCTCATCTTTCTTCTAGTTCAGGTGTTCCAGGGTTTTTTCTGGGGTGATATTTTCTGGGTTCTCAGATGTTAATAGGGGAGAGTGAGAGCAACTACCTTTTCATTCCGCCATCTTTGCTCCTGGAAGCAGAAGTCAAAAAAAAAAAAGGCCAGTAAGTATTCCTACAAAAGTTCACCAACTATGCTCGATACAAGTTTATAGTCAGAGTAGACTAATAAAAAATTGTCATCTTTACTCTTTTGAGTCATGCAATATTCATCTGAATACAGTTGGTGATCCACTCTCTATACAGTGAAAGGAAGCAATGCCCTAGGTGTCATTGTGAATAGAGTGCCAGGCCTGTAGTCAGGAAGACTCATCTTACTGAGGTCAACTCTTGTCTCAGATACTTAGCTGTGTGACTCTGGACAAGTCACTTAATCTCACTTGCCTCAGTTTCCTCTTCTGTAAAATGAACTGGAGAAGGACATGGCAAAGCACTCTAGTATCTTTGCCAAGAAAACCCCAAATAAGGTCATGAAGGTTCAGGCAAATTGTAATGACTCAACAACAAGAACAATAACAACAACAACAACAACAACAACAACAACAAAAGCAAAAAAATAGAAAATACATGTCTATAGCTGAATTGGTAGCCATTCTTTTAAAGCATCCCTAATGTATGCTAAAAGACTCTATAAAAGAGCATTCTACTATTTTTGACTACAGAGGCTTTTCAATATTAATTTGTGCAGTACCAATAATCTAACTCACTATCAACAAACTTCATATGAACTTTACAGCTGTGCAGGGCACTCTGGGTGCCTGATTATGGGTAGGTATTATTTCCCTAGTAAGGTTATTTCACACTTTAATGAAGCAGTGAGCAGAGGTGTAGCACACAATTTCATACAATTTAAAATGATAAAAGGGAACATCCTTTTCTCATCATTGACTAGTGGTCAAGCAATTATTTACCTGTCTATCCCCATGTACTAGGTCATCTTCTACTCTAGACATTGTGTCACCCTAAGTGTTAAAATAAACATAATTCAGTGGGCATTGAACTTAAGTGGACAAACAATGTAATCATTGGTGCCTGAGGTGAGGTGCAACAAGGCAGAAGAAAAGTCCCTGTGCTCTTCCAGTAACTTGAGCATATACTTCTGAATGCGTAAAAATTCCTCTACAATACCATCATTATGGACACAGTTGGGGTATAGATAGGGAAAAAAATGAATGGGTAGGAATGGGAGTGGGGAGAAGGACACTTTTCATAAGAATTAGACTGTTGTCCTGGAGGCAAACAGCAGATAAAAGGAGACACAGGCAAATAGAGATGTCATAAAAAAGTTATTAGAGCTGAGTGAGATCTAAACATTTGAGTACTATGCTCACTTTCCCTTTTCTTTCTCCCCCCCATCATTTTATAGATGAGGAAACTAAAGCTGAAATAGGAAAATAAAAAGTTCATAATCATAGACTGAGAGCAGGTGGTTGTTGTTGTTTCTCCTTCATCTTGAAGAGGACCAATGACATCAAGAGGAGGATATCTTTACTTGCAAGCGAATTGGATTTAAGTGAGATAGGGCTGTGCAAAGTCATCAGCCTCACTCTCTCTTCTAGAGTCACCAGAGTCCAGTGGTCAGACATAGGTCAGGACAACTGGCATTGACCCCAGATACGGTGGGAGACCTTGGTCTTTATAAGATAAAGTTGTGTGGGACAACAGACACACTAGAATTAAAAGTTCAGAGGCTGAGTCAGAGATCAGAAAAGGTTTTATTCTTTCTCATGAGAAAGGGTAGAGTCCTCATCACTCAAGCAGCAACAGCCAAGGAATGCAAAGTCTGTTAGTGGGGATAGTTTTATAGTCCTAACGGGATAACCCTTCCGTATTCCTGAACCCTTCTTCCCATTGTCTGGGTTTCAGGATACACAGTCTAAATGCAGCTGTCTAAGATCCTTAGTACAATAATATCCTTATTTGGAAATATTTGCCTAAAGACAAAGGCTCAGGAAGACTTTTGATAATCCACTTAGAAGAGGGATTATCAGTCCCAGAGACAAAGGATCAGGAAGATTTTTGATAACAATTTAGAAGTTCCCCCTAGAGACAGATAAGCAGGAAGCCCCTGGCTGTTAAACTAGCAGTCTTTAGCAATTTTTACCTTGCTAGAGGAATTGGAGCACAGGTTAGTTCTTGCTTAATGCATAACAAATGTTTGCAGATTCATCAAGTTTTATTGCTTTGGTGGTACAAAGGGAATTTATGAGTTTTAGTACTGAGGAAACTTCATCTATCTCACTCAATCCCCCTTTTGTTTGATACTCATTAAAGTTTCCTCATTACATTGTTGAAATACTTCTTCAATAAGAGAGTCTCTATCCAATCCTCCTGGCTCAGCTTGTTCCAGATTCTCCACAGGGACCCATCCTTGAGACTTCAATACCATAATTTTCATTTCTCCTTTTCCTTGAGTTCTTACCATCTTGTGTAGAGAGTTGTGAACAATCCTGGTGACTGATTGCATTATGCATGGCAGGCATACAGGGAGCAAAATAATCCCACTGATAGAAATTAATAAGAACCAAAGAATTTGTTTCCACCAGGATCTTCCATTTAAACACTGTGATTATCTCACCCCCACTTGTCTTTATGGGCCTATATGGTTCATCTTCAACAAAGTTCTGCCCTGGCTGAAACTCTTCCAGATGGGACCCTCATTTTGTGATCTTGGGGTCCCAGCACCCCCAAACCTCCAGACCTCATCACAACCATTATGAGAAATTAAAGGATCCTGACTTATACAGGAATACCCAAATAACTCAACCTTATACTTGCATCTTACTATAATATCCTCAGATGCTCCCACATCAATCTATTTTGTTATTTATTCCTTTTAATAGGAATTTGCCATGAAAGAACTAAAGTAAGGGAAGAATTCTTCCCCAGCTTCACGTCAATTCCAGGCAGAAGTTATATAATGACCAACTACATTGAGCCAGGTTTAAAGTCTGCCAGGTATTATAGTGGGGAAATTGAGTCAGGAGAATCCTGCCTCAGCCATGCAGAAAAGTCGTTCTTCCCACCTTCCCATGAGAACACCTTCTTGCATCTTGTAGATGCAGCTTACAAACCTCTTTGCAGGTTGCTGACATCATGAGTCAGTAGCTCAATCAGTTCCTTGTTAACCATACCTGGAATTTAAACTCAGAATTAGTTCAGTAACAGTCCCCAAGGTCTTAGATAGCAAATTCCCCTTATCAGTGTTTCAGGTGTGACTGCAGTTTCACACTAATTAGGGAACATCTCCAATGTGAGCACTAAGTAGCTTGCGTAACTTCCTATGCATGTTCTGGTTCCTAATAGCATCCTAAGTAAAATAAAATTCCCATTAAGATCATAAGTTGCTACTCTAGATAGATTTGCCTTTTCATTTCTCAAGCTTATTTGTCCCTCTCTAGCCATCCTTAATCTGAAAGAATGTGACACTTTCAGGACTCAACTCTTATACAGTAATTTTAGCTCTTGCTAGGCCATGGAATGGATTCAAATCAAAGTAGTAAGATCTTTCCTACTTACAGCTTATTACAGAAATTTAGATGCTTTAGTATTAATCACTAGCCTTAGATCTCTGACACTGCTCCAATTGAGACTGTTTCTCTAAAAGCACCCAGTTAAGTCCAGTCCAAGGACACAACAACCCAGGAATGAAATTCTAAGTTCATAGTAGGTTTTGACATAATTTTCTTGCAAATAGAAATTTAGTAGGCCCTCTAAAAGAATATCAAAGATTTTATCAAAACTTTTTTTTAATAAAAGTATCTCCCTTTCTCAAAAAAAGCTTACAATTTCCTAATTACCGTAAGATTGCTAATTACCTAAATTCTCTAGTCAAAAGGTGTCTGTGTGAGAATTATGAGATTTCACAAAATCTCTCCCCTTTCTTTTTGCATAATTACCAAGTTTCTTTTCACACACACAAAAATACTTTTACCAGTACTTGACTTAAACAGTAATTCCAAATAGCTTAGTTAACAAATTTAAACTTCATAAGTGAAAGCCAGATAATCCAAGCTAAATCTTCCCTTTTAAACATAGACAAAACTTGGAAGTTCTCATTTCTTAAATTACAGTACTTAAAAGGAAATGTTACAAAACAGGACCACATAGAATGCCCCAACAGCCCCGATTCATTCCTTTTTCTCTTTTCTCTGAAGGCACAATTAACATTCTAGATTACAAAAGAAATTGCCCTTCCAGTAACATAGCTAATACAACTGCTTACCAGATTACATCATATAAGAAAATTCAGAAATATTTAAGCAGTATATTAAAAACTTAAAACAAACCCAATACAAATCTTTCTTTCAGTCTTTCTGAACCCTTTCACCAGGTCCAACAGTCTCCTGGGGCCACTCTCACCCCTACAGACTGGCTTTTTTTTTTGGTATTATCTATGCTATCCCATCATTGTCTTTTACTGGTCTGATAGCCTTGGACAACAAACAAGACCTTTGGCCGATTTCCTCATGCAAGCTAATCCTTTCCTTGAGAGCCTGGCCCATCCCCCAACCCAGCCTTTAGCCTAAAGAAGGCCTGGGTTAAAAAATATATTTTTTAAATTTTCTAATTGAGGCCCTGATATATGAAAGAATATTTCATTAATTCCAAATCAATACATATCAATGTTTTTTGCAATAAAATATGTTTGTACCACAGGGCATACATTATAAAATTATTTCCACAATTGTAATAAACTTTGAAACAACCCATTATTAATTTACAGGAATGCATTCCCAAATCATTTTACACAGAGAATCATTCATCTCATCATTAATATGTTGAAACTATAACTTTAAACCACCATACATTTTTATAATAGGTAAGATTGTAAATGAAAATCTGCTATCAATCTTATAACCAAATATACCTCACTAGGTATTTAACAGTCTCAAATTATCTCATCTTTATCACTAAAAGACCCATTGCAGGTCAAGAGTTAACTTAACACCATTTCTACCTCATAATGGTCCTTCAAATTTTACAATCTAAGAGTTTTAGAAATACAATACAATTTAGGAACATAGTAATTACTTAAACAATAAACTTTGGATAACATCAATTGCATTTCCAGATTATCACATATAGAAATTATGGATTTTATTACTCTTAATACTTCTCCACTTCTAAGATATACCATTGTATTAAGCATTTTACAATCATATCTTTGTGTGTGTGTGTGTGTGTGTGTGTGTGTGTGTTTGTGTGTGTGTGTGTCCCATAACCACCATTCAAGGATGGGGAACTTAAAAACACATGGTTAACTCAAAACACCCTACCACAACCCAAATTACACTCACCAAGGTTGGGCAGCTTTTCT
Source organism: Phascolarctos cinereus (assembly GCF_003287225.1). Lineage (NCBI taxonomy): Eukaryota > Metazoa > Chordata > Mammalia > Diprotodontia > Phascolarctidae > Phascolarctos > Phascolarctos cinereus. The sequence goes on from NW_027555847.1 coordinate 188,904,361, forward strand.
TGGTGATTCTGAAATCTGAAGGGAGGTAAGAATTGCAAATCCAGAGAACAGTACTCTCCTTTTCTCTCTCTCTTTTCCCAAATAGGTTTTACAACTTTACTGTGCATTTTAAACAAATCACTGAAATCTTATATACAAAGACAGCAATTAACAATTCTAGGTTTTTACACTAAAACAGTAACTTCAAATAATCTTAGTTAGCAATCTTATAACTTTCATTAGTGATAGTCAATTTTTTTCAGCTATAACCCCTTCTTTAATTACAGGTAAAGGTGAAAAATACCTGGTTCTCTAAATGGCAGTTATGAAACATTATAAGACAGGGTTAGCAAGGCTGACAAAGTAATATAATTTGGTTTTGCACAGGTTTTCCACTGTCCTTTAGGTTTTTTAACTTCATACTTGAATAACATCCAAATTATGAAAAGCTACTTGACATAATGAAACAAAAGTTTACTAATTTGAAGCAATACTAGATGTTTAAAACCTGAAACAAACACGTTATCAATCAGATAACTCCAATTCTGTTGAATGTTTTTCCTAATTTCCTTACATAGAAAATTGGGCATCTCTTCACCATTGGCATTGTATACTGGTCATATCTAATTAAGGAAATAAAAATAATACTTGTTGACATTTTTAGTGTCTGCCCTCTGCCAGGCATTGTTTTAGGCACCTTACAATCATATGAGATAAACTGAGGTAACAAATTTCAGATCCTTACATTTTCCCAATTTACCTTAGTGCCAAAGAGTATAATAAATTCCGACTTAAGCATTAAATTAAGAACATCACATTTCATTTAAAATATTACCAGAATGAATTAAATTACCTTTTGGTTGTATTCCAGTACACAAAAACTTTTCTCTTTTATGTGAGGCAGAAAAGATTAAGGGCTACCTCTTTTTGATCTGAGAGGAAAAGGTCCCCCCCCCATTTTCCCAACAATTCTCCAAGTTTCCAAACCTTTTACTATCAAACCCTCTATTCACACTGTTCATGCAAACAGTTTATGCTTTTCTTTCTACCCATACTTCTTTCGTTCCTACATGCTTAAACTTTCTTGCCTTCCAAGTATTGTCCCTCTGATGGATTTTAATCAAAGTCCCTTTAAAACTGCACATATCTTATTTCTTTCTAATTCTGACCTGACACTTTGAGGATCCTTCTCAACTTGCCTTTTATCAATCATATAACCTATAAAATAAAGTATTCTTCTCTTTTTCTCTCTCCTATCCACTCACTCCTCTGAGGCTAGAGTTAGGAAGGGGAAATGAAAAACTGTAGCCCTTGCCGACTGCATTTTAACCTTACAGGGTCACAACTTACACAAAGACAGACTCATTCCCCCCATAGCACACACCCAGAGACACAAAACAGACATACAACAGATCACTCCAATTACTTAGTCTATCCCCTAATGGGCTGCTTCTGGAACCTTTGGAAAGGGTTCTTTTCCACTCGGCCTAGACTGATATTTACTCTTGAATGGATACAGCCATTTCCATGGTGGGAGACTCCCTCATTACCCCCCTCAATCTGGCAAACTTAAACAAGCAAGCTCACAAGGAGCCCCCTGTGTCTTGCTCCAGATGCTCTTGGAGGGACTCAGTAATACTCTTGAATGGATGCAGCCATTCCTTCTGTCCCCTTTTCCTTCAGTAGGAAAAGTTACTCAACAGGGTTAGTCTTCCTACCCCACCATCCAGTCACCCAGGTTTCTTGAGATTAACTCTTACCTGGGTTCTGTGCACAGAACTTATGTGACTGATAATTCTTTACTTCTTCTTTGAGTGGCTTTTCTTGTCCCCTTAGGTTGTTTTCTGTTCTCAGCTTCAGTCTCCCTTTGGGCCTCACTGTCTGAGGGGAGGGGAGGGTCGTTCCCCTGTCTGCCTGAGGGCCGTTGAAAAGATTTTTCCTGCCAGTCAGTCAAGGCTAGAGAGTCCGGGAAAATTTCAGTGGGACCTCCAAATTGTGTGGGACAATAGCCACACTAGAATTAAAAGTTCAGAGGCTGAGTCAGAGACCAAAAAAGGTTTTATTCTTTCTCATGAGCATAGCCCTGGTCACTCAAGCAGCAACAGCCAGGGAGTGAAAAGTCTGTTAGTGGGAAACAAAGTTTTATAGTCCTAATGCAATACCCCCTCCCTACTCCTGAATCCTTCTTCCTATTGGCTGGGTTTCAGGGTGCACAATCTAAACTCAGCTGTCTAAGACCCTTAGTACAATAATATCTTTATTTGGAAATATTTGCATAAAGAGAAAGGCTCAGGAAGACCCACTTAGAAGTTCTGCCCAGAGACAAAGGATCAGGAAGACTTTTGATAACAGTTTAGAAGTTCCCCCTAGAGACAGATAAGCAGGAAGCCCCTGGGGGTTAAACTAGTACTTTAACTTTTACCTTGCTAGAGGAATTGGAGCACAGGTTAGTTCTTGCTTAATGCATAGCAAATGTTTGCAGATTCATCAAGTTTTACTGTTCTGGGGGTACAAAGGGAATTTATGAGTTTTAGTACTGAGAAAATTTCATCTATCTCACTCAAAGTCTTTCCAGGTCTCAGTTTGTCTAGGCAACACTCATTCAGTATTTAAAGGATAGGTAAGAATTAAGGCAAAAGATAACTAGTTTGCCTTCACAAAAGAATCCAGGGGAACAACACTATTAAATCAAGTTGTAAAGGTAGGTGGATACCAGGTTCTGGTGAAATTTAATGACAGGATAAGGGTTCTTCTGTATTTTATTTTTATACGTAATAGTGCATCAAGTAAGGTTTATGGGCAAGACATAGAATGGTTAGGGTTGTGCCTTAGGAAAAGTATTTTGGCAGTTATATAAAGATGGATCGGAGAGGAGAGATTTGAAAGCATAGAGATTAATTAGGAGACTTTTACATTAGACTAAATAAGAGGTGATAAGGGCCTGAACTAGATAGGCTTGAGAAAAGGCAGATGTGAGAAATAAATAGCATCTGATTGGATACTGAAAGAGGAGTTAAATATGATTATGATCCTGAATGGCTGAGAGGCTGATGGTACCCTCAACAGGAATGAGAAGTTAAAAGAAAGACAGATTCAAGGGACAAGATTGATTCACAAAATGCAAAGATTCCTAAATTATCAAAGCCTTCCACATGAAACACCTCGGGAATATATATGGTGTAATGAAATTATCCCCAAACTAGAAAATATTCCAAAACATAATTGCACTAGCCTATATAAACTATAAAATAGGTTTCACATGTCCCCTTTCCCTCCAAAAGTTTCTCTTATTCTGTATCAGATATAAAATTAAATATACGCACTATGGGGAAAAGTGGAAATGGATATGCAAGCTCATGAATCACTTGGTGAGCTTCCAGAAGGATCAAGAAATAGTGATCTCTAGGACTCTGTATTTTGCAGATGGATGAAGGACATTGTATTTGATCTCCAGTTCCTTTAACTTTTCATCTGGTACCTACAGCAGACTGTGTTTTGATTATAGCATATACTTAGTGCTTGCTGAATAGTTATTTATTATCTACATTGATTATAGGGCAGATATAACCTCTCTGGGCTTTCATTTCGTTATTTGTACAATCAAGAGGGCAGGATCATAGAGCAGGTGGTAGGAAATCATAGTATAGTTAGCCAGGCAGCACTGGGTACTTCTTATTGATGTTACATATGATTTTGTTTTAGGTTTTATTGAGTAACTCTAAGCACAGCTGAAGGCATAAGCAGTATTTAAGGAGTAGAGCTGCTAAGATTAGAAAATTATAGAGGCAGGAAACCAAACAGATTATGATATTACTCTTTCACTTGCTTCCATTTTACCAGTTGATATTACTTCAGGGAGGAATCAAGCAGGAGTATATCCCAAGCTGGATGGTGCTGGAAGCACCCAGATAGAAAGGACATAAAGTCATTCTAAGGAACCTTTTCCCTGGCTGAGGAAAGATTTGGGGGTCCAGGAGATTGTTGTATTTTATTCCTTATCTTCTCTACAAAAAGCCTGAAATGATAAGAATTCAGAATGACATAATGAGAATTCACTGCTTTGTGAGAAATTGTTCATATTCCTTTGTTTCTAATTCAAGCTTTATTTAACATCAAAAATCTCCCCTGGGCAAAGGAATATGGGAAATAAATTCATTCCATATTTGGCACTTCATATTTTAACTCCTTTACTTGAATAAATCTAATTCCACAATGTAGAAGAATGCTTTACCTCAAGCAAGAGCTCTTCCATAAGCAGAGAGAGTTAATCAGTCATCAACAAGTATTTAAAAATGTATTATATATCTGCTAGATGGCTTAGTGAATAGGGTGCTGGGTCTCAGGTCAGGAAGACCTGAGTTCAATCCAGCCTCAGTTACTTACTAGCTGTGTCATCTTTGACAAGTCACTTGCTAATTATCTCCACTTCAAATATATGCTATTTAATTTCATATTGGTCCTCACTGAAGCAAGGTAATCTGCTCACTCCTCCATAATTGTTTATCTTTTCTATTCTCCAAAACACTATTATAACTTTTCCCTCCATAAGTTTCTCATGGCCCCCTTTACCCTCACCCACTCAGCTGAAGACCTCCTTCATAAAGTACTGATAAAACAGAGACCATTTGCTGTGAACTCCTGCTTCTCTTCTCATGTGACAATCCCTATTTCATAACTCACAACACCCTGACAATATCTTCAACATATCTTTTACTTCATCCTCTGATGTAAAGACACCTTTTCTCCTTGCAAAGGTTAGTCTTTTTAAATTATTTTTTCCTCTCTCCTCCAGCAGATTGTCTCTACTGCCATCATTTCCTATTATTCAATCTTTGCTTGTCTACTAATGTCTAATCCAATGCCTAGTATTTCCCATTCTAAAAATAAAATCCTCACTAGATTACACAGTACTTGCAAAGTATTGTCCTCTACCTTTCTCCTCTTTTACAGCCAAAACTCTTTAAGAAAGCTATTTATACTCTCTCCCTGCAAGTGTTCTCCAGATAGAAGGAGTTTGGCTGTAAAAAAGAAAGAGTAAAAAAAAGAAAGGTAGAGGAGAATGCTTAGCAAGTGTTGTGTAATCTAGTGAGGATTTTATTTTTAGAATGAGAAAGATATGGGAAGGCTTGTCTACTAATGTCTAACCCTCATAGTGTCCAGATAGAAGGAAAGTCAGGAAAGAACAATGTTAGTAATATGCAATGAAGAAAGAATCCAAGAGGAAAGGGTGTCCAAAAATCTTCAAATACTACAAAAAGATCAAAGCAGATATGTATTAAGAAGAGTTCATTTGATAAGGCAATAGGATATCAATGGTAGCTCTGAAAAGAACAGATTCAAAAAGTAATGAAGTCAGAAGGTAGAGTACAGGGGGTATTTCACTTAAGAAATCATTGTAATAATTGAAGAAATGTAGTGTATAGTCCAGGATAGCATTCATATGGTTTTCTCTTGGAACAATGGCCAACTGAAAGAACATAATGTTTTCATACAAATGAAATATTTCTGGGTTATAAAATTTTTATATTTGTTGGCATATCTCTCATGAGTTTTTCTAATTATAATAAATCTGGCAATTTCTCTTCCTTTAAACAAATACATAGAGTATAAGCTTCTTGAGAATAGGGATTGTTTCATTCTTCACTCTGTCTAGGACATGGTAGGTTCTTTAATGCTTGTTGAGTGGTTGGTGTTGACTTGATTTTTCCCTTTCCCTTTTGAAAAATATTCTGTGCTTTTACTTCACCTTATCTGAACATATATAAAATCCAATACATTAGGTGCCTTTCTATATTTAAAAACAAAGAATAAATTGAATATGTTTTATTAACCCTGTACTAAAGTCTTAACCAAGTAGCCTAATAGTATCATGGAGAGTGGCACTGGGTTCTAGAAGGCTATACGATTTTATTCAGGTTTTGGTTCAATCTAACATATTGGAAGGGCTTCAAGTACTGTCTCATTTACCATTTAAACACCAACCTAATTAAGATTAGAGAGGCTTATTGACAGAGAGTGGTTCACGCAGTGACAAATTTCCTTAGTTATATAAAGCCATAAATAAACATATTCTCAAGTAAAAAGTTGTGACTGCATATTCATTCCCTATATTCATGTTAAAATATTTTCACAATATGAAATAGGACCTCCAAAAGTCTGCCCATGCTCAACCAATTGTCTTCAAAAAATCTATTCATAATTACAAAAATGTCTTTACTTCCCTCAAAGTTTTTTTTAAATCTTCTCATCAAACATGCATGCTCCTATTATGAAATATTGACTGTTTAATATGTCAACAAAAAAAATTGGAGTTAAATGAACTCAGAGACTATTTGGTCCAATTTATAGCTGACCAATTAATGGACAAACTTTTATTAGATACTTATTAAATGCTAAGAAGGAGCTAAGGAAATTGAGGTCAGGACAAAATAGGTCCTGATCACCTCACCCATAAATATGGTCAAGCTGTACTCTGAAACTATCCAGCAACTAAAGATGAAGGTATGAGTAAATAGAAGATAATGAAAAGAACAAAGAAATTCAGCAGAGAGATCCCCAAAATGCATTCATAAGATGTGAGAACATTCACAAGAACTATAATCAGAGTTTAAAAAAAGATCTTGCTACAAGAGCTATAAGCATATATAGATAGGCAGATGAGCCTTAGAATTAAAATTATGAGTTTATATGATATGTATATATATGTAAATATGTATACACATAAAATATCTGTATATATATGCATAATATATATTTATATACATATATTGCTTTTAAAGTAATATTAATTCATGGTATATTAATTCGGATCTTTGTATATGAAAAAAGTCATGTTTAATGATATTTGCCAATTTCAGACCAACCCAAAATTAAAATCCTGAACAAAATTGTGAAATTGACTTTCTGGGATGTATCATGGTGCAGTACTAAATGTGTTTGATTTGGAGTAAGAATACCTAAATTTAAATTTTGCCACTAGGCACTAAGGTGCAATTGGACCTACAATGCCCTGGCTCTAATTCCTGATCTCTGACTCTCCCGCATTCTATGATGCTTCTCTGTCATTACAAAATAAGGATTAAATATTCTATGAATCAGTTATGTTAGTGTGTTTGATAGTAGGTTATTATGCTAGATTTCAGGTGATATAGCTTTGAATTCTTTCTATTTAGTTTCTCTGGTGTTTCTAGCATGTCAATCTTGGGGAAAAAAACTGTTTTAGCCCCCAAAACTTGTATTAAGACCTTCAGTTGTTAATACCCAGAAGCCATTTTTAATCATAATCATATAAAAATACAAAGAATTTAATTAATATCTTATTGGAAATACCTTTTTTGGTCCTCAGGACAAATATATGGCTTTATGAAAATGGCTCAAGACTATAGCATATTGAAAACATTCTCTGTCATTAGCTAAATATGCTAATTGTGGAATCCTGAAATGTTACTATATTAAACATTTATTTCACTTCCAATAAAAATTTTAGTACCAAGTAAGTTTTTTTTTTAATTTATAACCTTGGACTTGTTTTCTATGATAGCAGAAGCCACAGCTCCTTCATACATGCATGAACCCAGGATACATTGGCCTTTCTGTGCTTCAATTCATGTTGCTATGTATATATTTTAACTGACTGTCTCATAAATTTTATCCCCTCTTTCTTCCTAGTATAACCATCAGATTCAGGCAACCTTGTCTCTTCATCATACCTCAAAAATTCTATTTTCATTTATGATTTCAATCTTTTGCATATACTGCTCCTCTCACTGGAATGCTACTAGCCTCCCTACTATTTACGCAATACTTTTCCATCCTTTAAAACATAGATCAAGACTCTTATTCTAATAATACTATTTTAACTGAGAGAGGACAATGTACATTACTAAATTAGCAAACTGGGACTTCTTTCTAAGAATTTCTGCCATACAAACACTTATAATGTAAGTATAAGATTCTTGGCATTTGCATCTCAGAAAATCTTGCCTCTTAAGACAAACAAGATAACAAATGTACAATTTGGTGGTACTGCCATTTTGTGTTTTTCATAATATTTTATTTGAATACCTTGGTTTTGCATTTCAGTTATTATATTATTCTCTAGAACCAAGCAATAATATTGAGTGAGCCACTTCAATTCAATGGTCTTAATTTCCTGTCTTTAAGATGAATGGGTTGGACTAGATGATTTCTGAGAAATGTTCAAGCTTTAAATACTATGATCCAATAAGGTCTATAAGACGTGTATCAAAAGAAAAGAATAAAGTGAGAAACATAGATTTGGAGAAGTTTTCCAAGTGATACACTTATCACTCAAAGGATGGATTATGATGCAAAGTAATCATCAATTACCAACAAAATATTGCCAAATGGGCCATAAGCAGCAAAGGGAGAGGACTGCCCCACTGAACCTATATTACATCAGAATAGGCCTTAGCAGAAGTTGATGACAGTGTGACATATCTTATTCCTCTCCAAAAGCTCCGAAGAATGGATATCAAGCATCCACAGCCTGGCCAATTCCCACTTCTTCCATCCAAGAAGAGTTAGAGAGCCCTCTGGGAAAGAGAGATCGGCTTATATATTGACAAGAATTAATTAGTGATGATTCCTTTTTGACTTGTGTGATAAAAAGAATGAGTAATTGATATGTTTCTGTTTTGTTAGGGAGCAAAATGATAGTAAGATACAAAGAAGAGGAAGAGTATTAGAAGGGAAAGGAAAAGATTTCACTCCTCAGGAGTTCTTAACTTGGGATTTACAAATTTGATTTTTAATATTTTGACAACTGAATTTTAGTATAATTCACTTCTGTACAATCCTATATATTTTATTATATGTATTTAAACAATATTCTGAGAAGAGGTCCATAATCTTTACCTCAGTGTTAAAGAGACCCACTGTGACCCCATCTCACAGTGCTTGGTAGCAGTATTGTATTGTATTTTCCGGGTGAAGAGGAGCACTAATATACCAGAGCTTGCATCCTCATGAGAGTGAGAATCTTGGTCACAGTTTGGGTATAAGAGTGCTTATGGTTGCACACAGACCAGAGCTCATTGCAATTAAAGAGAACCAATTAATTTTCAGCGTGAACACTTACTGCCTGGAAATCAGGAAATAATAGAAATTAGAACTTGATTTATTGCTGTTGATTGTTTAGAATTAAGAAAATGTGGAAAAAATGTTAATAATATAGAATTTAATAAACTTAAAATGCACATTGTTCATCTTTTTTTTTTAGGGGGGGTGATCAGGTGTGGAACATTTACCAGCATATCCCAGAGTTCATCACACACACACACACACACACACACACACACACACACACAGAGGCAGAGACATGTTTTAAACTCCTGTTCCAGAGGGTCTGCTTGGTGGAAGAAAATGAGCAGAAAGAGACAGAAAACAACCTCTGACTTTGGAATTTTATCTGGAATCAACCCTCTGGGCCTTCAAGTGCTTTAAGGCAAATAGAAGATATTCTCTGAAGTTCTACCCATCAGTACCTTACCTAGATATCTTTGCTTAAGCCCCAATATCCATACCAAAACCTTTTCATGTACTTCCATGTGTGTTTAAAATTATTGACTTCATTATGAGTTCCTAGAAGCTTTGCTAACCAAATTATCATGGTAGTCTTTAAATGACAACTAACTATTAAATGGCAAATTAAGAAAGAAGCTTTTGTCCATGTAGGAAAGAGCAGACAATGATTTATGGATAAGCCTTTTGGTTCCATGGTACTTTATTGGAGGGTTTATCAGGAACTAGTTGGTTAACAATTTGCTCATCTTGATAAGTTTAGAATTTGGAGACAATGGTATTATCATTTTATCTTTCTGCAAAATTCAGTGGTTCTTGCTCTCTGCACAAATCTTACCATGCTTTTGGGAAGCTCTATTTTTAGCTGTGGCACCTCATTCTTTGTGCTTTTACAGAGAATTCAGTAAATTTAAATTAAAGCTAAGAGTGTTTTATATTGGCATATAACTGCATGGACATTGTGACAAGTTTATAGATTTAGCTACTGTAAGCACATACACACAGTCATACTAGGTCAGCAGTCTAGCAAGATGAAAACAAGTGCCTTGTGAATATAACTCAGGGTTGGCAAATATTTTCTACAAGCTCCCATTGATAAAAGATCTGGGGCTGATGACAGACTTCGCTATGCAATTTGGTAGAGTTGATTTCATTCAGTCCTCCCAAGATTCATTCCAATAGCTTTATATAAATTTCTTCGCTCTGATTTCATGCTTCTATGTAGCTAGTGGAAAACTGGTATATTGGTGAATGTGATGGGAAAAAAAGTCTTTAATTTTTGGCATGCTTAAAACATTTAAATAGAGGCATCACATGTTTACATAGGACTTTCAATTAAAACAAATGAGATTTTAAGTTTACTGATACTTTCTTGTACAGATGTCTAGGAATTAAAGAAGTTTCTTAAGTGGCTTATTAGACATACATACTTAGCCTTGCGATTTTATTCATTACCCAGCTTTTTAATCTGACAAAAGGTAGATGCTATTTGCCTTTCTGAACTATATGTTATTATGGTGACTTAAGGTTTCAGTTTCTAATGACTTCCGTCACTGCTTGATGTCTAGCTTTCATAATTTTCTATATGAAAATTTTTTTAAATGAAGAGAAAATAGATGGAATAATACTTTGGCACTGGCTTCATAGTGGAATAAACAAGTTCAAATATATTTGCTAGGTGCAACTTGAAGAAGTAATGTATTGTATTTGAAAGAGAACTATCTCTTCTATCAGGGATACCTGAATTCAAGTCCTGCATATACCGGTTGGTAATCCTGGATGAGTCACTTAACCACCCAGTTCTATAGGAAACTCTCTGACTGTGTTGCATAGCCAATGCAACTGTATTTTAAAATGCTATTTTCTTACTGAGAGTTGCCTATACCAATGACACCAGAGGTTCAAATTCTTTCATCCCTCCCTTCACCAAAAACAGAAGAAAAATACATGTGGAAGATCCCCTGGTCTATTTTTCCAAGTTATGTATTTGGCATTAATATTGTAGTTTGGAAACTCACTTTAGAAAAATTATCTAATTTAGTATACTCATATGAATGTACAAATTTACATTATAAGTGAAGCAACGCCAAAATAAGTTTTGTCCTCAACCACCTTGCATTGAATACAACATACAATACTTGAATGAAAAGGAGAAAAGAAAACATTATTAAGAGTAAATAAAGTCTGAGACAGAATCAAGATGATGGAGAAAGAGGCACAGATTCACGTGAGCTCTTCCAAATTCTCCTCCAAACAACTTCAAATAATGTCTGAAAATGAATTCTGGAGTGGCAGACCCCACAAAAGGATGAGGTGAAATAATCTTCCAGCCCAAGGCAACTAAGAGGGTTGGCAGGAAAGGTCTGTCACAATGAAATGTGAGTAGCATGCAGTCCACCAAAGGCAACACCTTGGCAAGAAAGCAGCAGACCCTGGGGCAACTGAATTCTCAGCAAAAGCTTCCAGAGGACTTAATCCACAGAGAGTCAGATAACTGATCAGAAGAAAATTACAGGAGTCTCTTTGCTGGCAATGGGTACAGGATGCTGCTGCATTGCCCACATATGGATCTGGGTCACAGTACTTGGTAGCAGTCTTGTATTGTATTTCCTGGGTGAAGAGGAGCACTATACACCAGAGCTTGCATCCTCATGAGAGTGAGAATCTTGGTCACAGTTTGGGTATAAGAGTGCTTATGGTTGCACACAGACCAGAGCACAGACCAGGAGAGTAGTCAACATGACTCTCCTTAGATCTTGGAAGAAAAACCTATAGATACCATAGAACTACCTCTGAAAACAGACACACAAAGAACCTTAAGCATGAGATAGTGCCTCTCTCCACTACAGGAGCAGAGTGAAACATTAGCATAAAATTAAAAGTCAAGAAATAGGCTGGGAAAGTGAGCAAACAACAATAAAGTACCTGGCCATAGAAAGTTACTATGGTGACAGGGAAGATCAAAACATAAATTTAGAAAAAGTCAACAAAGTTAAATGTGGTAGGTCCAAAGCCTCAAAGACAAATATAAATTGGTCTTAGGCACAAAAAAGAATTCCTGGAAGAGCACAAATTAAAGAAACTAAAATAAGAAAGGTAGAGGAAAATTTGGGAAATAAATGAGGATGATGAAAGAAAATCACGAAAAAAGACAACAGCTTGGTAAAAGAGGCACAAAAATTCACTGAAGAAAATAATTCCTTATACTATTATGCCATAAGAAATGATGAGCAAGCAGACTTAAAAAAACCTGGAAAGACTTGTATGGACTGATGCTGAGTGAAGTGAGCAGAACCAAGAGAACATTGTACATGGTAACAGTAACATTGTGTGAAGACCAGCTTTGAAAGACTTAGCTTTTCTCAGCAATGCAATGATCTAAGACAATTCAAAAGATCATGATGGAAAATGCTATCCATATCCAGAGAAAGAAGTATATAATCTGAATGAACACCCAAGCACACTATTTTCTCTGTTTCTCTCTTATTTTGATGTTTTCTTTCTCATGGTTTTTCCCTTTTATTCTGATTCTTCTTCATAACATGACTAATAGATAAATATTTTTAATATGATTGTACATGTATAGCCTATACCAGATTGCATGCCATCATGGGGAAGGGGAAATGGGGAAAAATTAGAACTCAAAATCTTATACAATTGAATGTTGAAAACTAAAAATAAATAAATAAATATTTTTAAAAGGAAAATGATTCCTTAAAAATTAGAATTGGACAATTGGAAGCTACTGAGTCAATGAAACATTAAGAAACAGTAAAATGAAATAAAAATAATGGGAAAATAGAAGAATATATGAAATATCTCCCTGGAAAAAACAACTGACCTGAAACCTGAATCCCATGATCAAAAAAAAAAAAGAGCTTAAACATCATCTTTCAAGAAATTATCAAAGAAACACATGATGATATTTTAGAACCAATGGGTGAAATAGAAATTGAAAGAATCCACTGATCATCCCCAGAAAGAGATCCAAAAATGAAAACTCCCAGGAATAGTATAACCAAATTCCAGAACTCCTAAGTAAAGGAGGAAATATTGTAAGCAGCCAGAAAGAAACAATTCAAATATCGTAGGGTCATCACTGGAATAACAGGATTTACCAGCTTCTACATCAATGGGTCAAGAGGTTGGAATATGATATTCTGGTGGGAAAAGAACTAGGATTGCAAGCAAAAGTAACCTACCCAGCAAGAATGAGTATAATCCTCCCTAGGGGAAAATAGACATTAAATGAAATAGAGATTTTCAAGCACTCCTGATGAAAAGATCAGAGCTAAACAGAAAATGTAATTTTCAAATAAAAGACTTGAGAAGCATAAAAAGGTAAACAGGAAAGAAAAATCAAAAGGGATAATTTTAAACTGTTTGAATTCTTACATGGGAAGATTATACTTGTAACTTCTAAAAACTTTCTCATTAGGGCAGTTAGAAGAAGCATACATAGAGGACATGAATGTGAGTTGAATATGATGGGATAATATCTAAAAAAGTAAAACAAAGGAGTGAGAAAGAGGAATGCACTGAGGGAAAGGGAAAGGTAGAATGGTGTAAGGTATCTTACATAAAAGAGGTGAAAAAAATGTTTTTATAGTGGAGAAGAAAATGGAGGCAGTGTAGTTGAGTGCTTGTACCTTACTCTCATCAGAATTGTCTTGAAGAGGGAATAACAGCACACTCAGTTGGGTATAGAAATCAGTCTTACCCTACAACAAAGTAGTAGGGGAAAGGAATAAGAGAAGAGAGTGTTGCTGATAAAAGGGAGGGTGGATTTGTAAGACAGCAGTCAGAAGCAAAACATTTTTGAGGATGGACAGGTAAAATAAGAGAAAAGAGTAAGATAAACAAGGGAGGGAAATAAGATGGAGGGAAATACATAGTAATCATACCTGTAAAAAAAAAATTCACAAGTTTATATGATAAAGGCCCCACTTCTCAAATATATAGAGAATTGAGTAAAATAAAAAAATTGCATTTTCCAACTGATAAATGGTGAAAAGATATGAACAAGCAGTTTTCATATGAAATAATTAAAGCTCTTCATAGTTATGTGAAAATTGCTTCTCTGTTAATCAGAGAAATGCAAATTAAAACAACTCTGAGGCTTAGATTCTTAAAATCTAACCAAAACTTATTAATGTTCAGACTCCTTAAGAGTCTGCTCAATGTGATGGATGTTCTAATAAACCTTGTCTTTGGCTAAAAGAAGGCTTGGGTCAAATTTTTTTGGGCAGGACCCACTTGTTCTGATTTTGGGGTTCATGCACCCCTAAGCCCCTAAACCTCAACATTTTGGTGGCCCATATGGGGAAACTGCCTAACCCCAAGTTCTTCTTCAGCCAAAACTGTAAGATGTGTAAGCCTCCCCCCCCCTTTCTTGCTATGCAGTTGAGGTCACTCTCTAAGCACCAAGGCTTGGAGATGTTTTTCAGGCAGACAGTTACAAGGATGTCTCACACTCAGCCTCATGCTCTTAGGCTCTTGGGCCACTGGGTCGGTTTGAGGCCATGGACCTGGGTACACCTTTTGCAGCATATAGGACAAGGATGGACACCTCATCTGGGAGTATATGCCCAATTCTGTTAATTCTCTTGACACTAGAGAACTGAGGAAAACTGCAGTTGCTTTTTGGTTCCCTGAGGTTTACTTATTCCCTTCCCTCTACACCCTGAATCCTCCTTCATGGAAGTTACAGGGAAAAATTAGAACAACTAAAAATATCTCAGTAGATTTTGGACTTTTTGTGATTTATCATTAAGGAATTTTGAAATTCCTCCTTACAACCCTGATCACTTCTTTCTCCCACTCTCTTCCCTTGAGTCAAGAGGGTATGTTAACCCCTCTCATAGAAGGAGACAGTTTCACTTTTTACCTCTCACCTTTGATTTCTCCTTCCCCCACCTGGGAAAAGAAGGAGGGGGAGGGGCAGCAGCTACAGCCTGGGTCCTACTGGCAATGGCCTTGGATCCTGGGGCAACTTTGGCCTGGAAGCATCATCCAGGTTCAGTACATCCTGCTCAAGGTAAAGAAGCTGGCCTCCAAACTTGGGTAAGCATGCTCTTTTTAAATTTGTAGTTTTAACTGAAAATGATGAGATGCTGATTCTCAGTGTAAAGTAACTTGGAAACATTTGACAAAACTGGAGTCACCTAATTGGTAATGGTTTTGTTTCAAGTTTTAAATTGGTGAACTTTTTGTATCTGTTATGTCAAGCAACTTTTCATAGTTTGGTTACTGCTAAAATAATTTGGCTATTGTTGGTTATTGTTTTAATCTGTAAACTAGCCAAAAAGATTGTTTGGGTTATGTAAGGCTTGCTGAGAATTTGAAAGTGTATAGAAATCTCTAATGATTGGCTTTTTACACCAGGACAAATTTAAGTTTTGAGATGTAAATCCTGGAAAAGTTTTTCCTAAACTGTGATTAGTGAAACTTGCTGTTTGAAGTCAAAGCTCATAGGATTTTATTTTGAGTTTTCTAATGGGTCATAATCCATCCATAATCAGTAATCCACCATCTGAGAGAAATGCCAAAAGCTACTCAGAGAATGTGATACTGGTGGGAAGTTAGCATTGGGAAAAGCTGAGAGGACAATTTCAGCCTCAGTCTAAGATGGATCCTCCGTGCTCAGTTTCCCCATTATATTCCTTTGAAAAGGAATATTAACCTGAGTCTGGCTATGAGGTGTATTTGATACTGCATGGTTAGAAAACTGAATTATCTGAATCCAAACAGAGCTAAGGATGTTTTATCCTGTCATATCTAGGCCCTGCAGTCTTTTCTGTCAGATTTGTGTCTTCCAGACTACAGGTGATTCACCTACAGTTGGTAGCAAATAGCGAATGTGTGGGTCGGTGACCACTGAAATCAAGAGTTTGGAGTCTGAATCAGAGATCAGAAAAGGTCTTTATTCTTTCTCATGAGAAAGGGCACAGCCCTCGTTGCTCAAGCAGCAGCAGTGAGGGACTGTGCCTGCTGGCTGTGAGAAGCAAAGTTTTATAGCCCTAATGCTTGCCCTCTCACACTCTTACCTCTTTTCCCCATTTGCTGGGTACTCAAGGTGTACAATCTTAAAATGGCAACTAATACCCAACAGAAGCAAACACACCCATGTTTGGGAACTAGATGTATGTGCGTGCCAGGAGCGGAAGGGACTAGGCACTGCCTGTGCTGATGTGGATTTCTGAGAAAGGGGAAACTCAACTCAGGGCTTTCTAGAAAAGTATAACTTAGGCCTGAGGGAACTGAGCTTTAGGCCATCTCTCAAAATCCCCCCTATTATTTTATCATTACTTTGCAGTTTCCTCACACCACTGCTGATACACTTCATCTATTAGGCTCTCTTCATTATGGTCTTCAGGTTCAACTGTATTAGCGGTCTCTAAAGGAACCCACCCTGAGCTTTCATCACCATGATTTTGATCTCCCCACTACCTGACACATGTAGCATCTTTTGTACTGAGTTTTTGTACTATTTGGGTGATTATTTGCATCATACAAGGCAAGCAGACAGGAAGAAGTACCCCACTTATAGCAATAAATAAGAACCATAGTACTTGTTTCCACCAGGACTCTACATTTAAACACTGAGATTTTCTCATGCCAGCACGTCCTTATGAGCATCACCTGGTCTATATAGTTTATCTTCAACAAACTTACCCCCAGCTGAAAGACACTGTTCCACCACTGTTTTAACTAGTACCAGATTATTTTGAAAATTACCACTGTTATAAAGTGTGAGATCTCGTATGGCTTGGCCACCTTCCTTCACATTTTTTTTCATTGATTCCTGTGATATTCTTGATTTTTTGTTCCTCTGAATTGTGTTTTTTTTTTCTAGCTCTGTAACATAATTATAGTAGTTTGATTGGTATGACACTGAATAAGTAAATTAATTTAGGTGGAATTTCCATTTTTATTATATTGATTTGGCCATCCCAAGAGCAATTAATATTTTTCCAGTTGTTTAAATCTCACTTTATTTGGGGGGAAAGTGTTTTGTAATTGTGTTCATATAGTTCCTGTGTTTCTCTTGGCAGGCAGGCTTCCAAGTATTTTGTATCGTCTACCATTATTTTAAATGGAATTTCATTTTCTATCTCTTGCTGCTGGAGTTTGTTAGCAATATACAGAAATGTGGGTTTATTTTATATTCTGCAATTTTGGTTAATTATTTGAACTATTTGTTTTTATTTTTAGGGTACTCCAAGTATACCATTATATTGTTTGCAAAAGACAGTCTTGTTTCCTCCTTAACTATTATAATTCCTTCGATTTCTTTTTTTTTTTTTAATCTCATTGCTACTGGTTCAGTGGATATTGCGCTGGGCCAGGAGTAAGGAAGAGTCATCTTCGTGAGTTCAAATCTAACCTCAGAAACTTACTAGCTGTATGACCCTGACTAAGTAACTTAACCCTGTTTGCCTCCGTTTCCTCTTCTGTAAAATGAGCTGGAGAAGGAAATTATAATCCACTCCTGTATCTTTGCCATGAAAACCTTGAATGGGGTCATAAAGAGTAGGACTGAAAATGATTAAACAACATTGAATAATGATGGTAATAATGAGCATCATTCCTTATTCTCACAATTGTTCTGTTAAGAAGCTCTAAGCAATTTTAGTAATAATACTTAGGCACTCATTAGGTATCTAAGTGTACTGAAAGACAATTAGGGAGAGAATGGAGTGTTCTTCACTCTCATCTTCATATACCTCTTACACACACACACACACACACACACAGGGAAACATTTGTAAATAGAACTTAAATTATTAAGATAAGATGGTGGAGTAGAACTAAAGTTTCAATAATTATGAACCATGATTCAATGTACTCCTAGGAGTATCTATTACCATGAAGTTTAGGGAGGGAGTAACATGGAACAAGGATGAAATGTTACAAACATTTGGGAAAGAGAATAACAATGTGAAGCAACTGTGTTGGTATTTTAGGTAAATAATGAAATAAAAGCACTAGAAAAAAAGAACAAGGAGGAGGAGGAGAAGATGAAGGTGAAGAAAGAAAAAAGAAGGTGAGAAGGAGAAAGAAGAGAACAATAAGAGGAGGAGGAGGAAGACAGGAGAATTGTAAGACACGTACACACTTGAATGAGGGGAGAGGAAGAAATGGGGTTGACCAAATAAAAATGATGCTTACTCTTACCCTTTTCTTGCTAACCCTACTTATTAATTACATATATATTATACATAATGACATATAAATATGTGTGTGTGTATATGTATATGTATACATATATGTATATGTATATATATGTATATATGAAATAGCCTTTTTATATACCTTGATGGGGATCACTATCTTCATTTGCAATGCAAGAGACATCATGGCAGTATTGTTCCAGTCCTGGATTAGGAGTCAGGAAGATCTGGGTTCAATTCTGGCCTTGAAAACTTAGAAACTGTTTGACCATAGGCACCTCAACATTCCTAAGGCTCAATTTATCATTGAAATTCAGGGAAACGTACAGTACAATCTGATTACCTATAGATGAATAGACTTAAATAATGAAGCTTTATTTTTTAAAAAGTATTAAAACTACATAAGATGTTATATTTCCTTGGGAATTTAAATTATGAATACATGTTATCATTATTTTTAGTGAAGTTGAACAGAATGCATTCAATGAAATTTTTTTTATTGTAACCAAAAATATTACCAGTTAATATATTCATAGAACTTTGTTGCCAAACACTCCCATGCATATTTTCAAAAATAAATTTCTTAGTAATATTTTTGGTTTCTTTTTGTTATTGTGACTGCTAATGTTTCTATCTCAGTTAAATTTGTGAGCCTCATGGGGGAAAAACACCTTTGGCCTTTGCTGGTTTCTTTGGGAAGTTTACAGAAATAAACACTTTTTTGAGTGATAAACCCAAAATCTCCTTAAAGGAATAAAGCAATATTAATAATATTGGAACAAAATATGGCAGTATTTAGATGTTAAACACAATTTACCACCACAAACATAAAATGGATTCATTAATAGAATACTAAAGATTTTATATTTCATGTAAAAAAGTTAAAAGACAATTAGGTCAAGTGTCTTTCATAATTAGAGTTAGGGTATGTGACAGAGATGATTACAAAACATAAAACATAATTTCAATTACATGAAATTGATAACTTTTTGTATTTAGAAAGTTAATTCACCTTGGATGAGAAGGGAAGTTGTAGATTAAGGAAATTGATTTTTTAATCAAATATTTGTTAAATATCTGATATCCAAAATACACAGATCATTAACAGAAACGTATAAGACCCAAAGCCATTCCTCAATGGACAAATGGTTCCAAAACAAAATTTCACTTCACTCTTAATGCATTGTCAAAGATGCTAGAAAGATAAATATATGAATTCATTATTTGGTGAAGCTTTGACTTGGTTCTACCATGTTGGTAAGCAATTTGGGATTAAGCAAAGAAAATTAGTCAAAGTTTCCATGCTTTTTGACTCTGAGATCCCACTGCTAATTATATCCAAGTATATATACCCAAGGAGGCCAATGATAAAAAGAAAGCTTTCATATACACCAAAGTATATGTAGCAACAGTTTTTGTACTAGCAAAGAACCGGAAGCAAAACAGATGCCCACGCAATAGGGAAATGACTAAAGAAACTGAGTTAAGTGAATTTCTAATGTAAGAAATAATGAATATAATGAATATAGGTGGAATTATTTTGTTGTTTATGTTTATTTGTATCCCCAAAGGCTTGTAGTACCTGCCATATCATAAGAACTCAATCCTTATTGATTGATTTATTATATTAAAATTGATGTAAACATAACCAGGAAATCAACATATATAGTAAGTACAGCAATGTAAGTTATAAAACAATAGCAAAACAATTGATAATGAATGATGAAAAATTATAATAACCAAGCTTGGCCAAAGTAGAATTCTGAAAAATTGCCTCCTTCCTTCTTTCTTTGAGGATGTGAGGGACATGAGTGTGGAAATACAAAATAATGTTAATTGTTTTAAATGTCTTGATTAATTTGGGGGAACTAGTTTTTCCTTCTTTTTTTTTATTGCTTTTCATAAGGAATGGCTTTCTGGGAAAGAAAAGTAAGGGAATAAAAGAGAAGGGAAGGAAGAGAGATATTTGGGGAAAACTGGTGATGTAAGAAAAAAAAATCAATACTTTTTATAAGAAATAACCATCAGATTGTGACCAAAATCATGTTTGCTTTTAAAATAAACTCCTATTTCTTACTTCTTTTGAAGGATAGGGTGTCACTTTGACCAACCCGCCTAGATGTTTCAATAAAATACACCCCCAAATCTGATCATTCTATTTCCCCATTTCTTCCTCTTACCTTTCCTTTACATCTCTACTTCCCTTTGTCCCTTTACCTCTTTATCCCCTATTTCTCTGGACTTCCATTTATCTTCTTTTTGCTTTCTCTTTCATGTTCCTTGTTTTCTCCTGCATCTCTTTACCTTTATTTTTCTTTCTCCCCTTTTAATTTCTCCTTCCTTCTCTCTTTTTTTCTTTCTATCATTTTCCATTGATATAGACTATGCGATATGATGAATACCTAGGATTTTAGCTTGTATTTCTTTTGCAAAATTAAATACATTGTCTCTTTTTAGTTATAACAGCTCTTTAGTATCTTCCCTTTTTTTCTTGCCAAGAATTCCTTTGGGGGTAAAGACAATAGTCAGTCAATAAACAATCATTTATTTTTTGGGGGGTTATTGTGAGGTTTATTTTTTATTTATTTTATTTTTGATTTTTTAAATATAAATTTATTTATTTTTAGTTTTCAACATTCACTTCCACAAGTTTTTGAGTTCCAAATTTTCCCTCTCCCCCTCCCCCACCCCAAGATGCATGCATTCTGAATATCCCTTCCTGTAGTCTGTCCTCTCTTCTATCTCTCCCCCCTTCTCTTATCCTCTTCCCTTTCTATTTTCCTGTAGGGCAGAATAGACTTCTGTACCCCATTTCCTGTATTTCTTATTTCCCAGTAGCATGTGAAAACATTTTTTTAAAATGTTTTTTAAAACTTTAGGTTTCAAATTTTCTCTCTTCCTCCCTCCCACCCACCCTCATTGAAAAGGCAAACAACTCAATATAGGTTACACATGTGCAGTTATTCAAAACACTTCGATAGTAGACATGTTGTGAAAAACTAACTCTATTTCCCTTAATCCTATCCTGCCCTCCCATTTATTCTATTCTTTCTTTTGACCCTGTCCCTCCTCAGAAGTACTTACTTCTGATTACCCCTTTCCCAATCTGCCCTCCTCTCTATCATCCCCCTGCTCTCTTGTCCCCTTCTCCCCCATTTTCCTGTAGGGTAAGACAGATTTCCATACCCAATTGAATGTGTATGTTATTCCCTCCTTAAGCCAAATCCTATGAGAATAAGATTCACTCATTCCCTCTCACCTTCCCTGCTTTCCCCTCCACTGTGAGAGCTTTTTTTTGTTTTTTTTTGTGAGATAATTTACCCCATTCTACCTCTCCCTTTCTTTTCTCTGAGTATCATCTCTCTCATCCCTTAATTTTATTCTCCAGATATGACCCCTTAATCTTCAACTCACCCTGTGCCCTCTATCTATCTATCTATCTATCATACATATATTTTTTTCCTTCAACTACCCTAATACTGACAAAGGTCTCATGAGTTATAAATATCATCTTTCCATGCAGGAATGTAAACAGTTCAATCTTAATAAGTCTCTTATGATTTCTCTTTCCTGTTTACCTCTTCATGTTCCACTTGAGTCCTGTATTTGAAAGTCAAATTTTCTATTCAGCTCTGGTCTTTTCATCAGGAATGCTTGAAAGTCCTCTATTTCACTGAATGACCATTTTTTCCCCTGAAGGATTATACTCAGTTTTGCTGGGTAGGTGATTCTTGGTTGTAATCCTATCTCCTTTGCCCTCCAGAATATTATATTCCATGCCCTGTGGTCCTTTAATGTAGAAGCTGCTAAATCTTGTGTTATCCTGATTGTGTTTCCACAGTACTTGAATTGTTTCCTTCTGGCAGCTTGTAATATTTTCTCCTTGACCTGGGAACTCTGGAATTTGGCTATAATATTCCTAGGAGTTTTCCTTTGGGGATCTCTTTCAGGAGGAGATCTGTGGATTCTTTCAATTTCTATTTTGCCCTCTGGTTCTACTATATCAGGGCAGTTTTCCTTGATAATTTCTTGAAAGATGATGTCTAGGCTCTTTTTTTGATCATGGCTTTCAGATAGTCCAATACTTTTTAAATTCTCTCTCCTGGATCTATTTTCCAGGTCAGTTGTTTTTCCAATGAGATATTTCACATTGTTTTCTAATTTTTCATTCTTTTGGATTTGTTTTCAGTGTCTTGATTTCTCATAAAGTCACTAGCTTCCAATTGCTCTATTCTAATTTTTAAGGAAGTATTTTCTTCAGTAATCTTTTGGACTTCCTTTTCCATTTGGCCAATTTTTCTTTTTAGGGCATTTTTCTCCTGATTGGCTTTTTGGACCTCTTTAGCCATTTGGGTTAGGCTATTTTTTAAGGTGTTATTTTCTTCAGTATTTTTTTGGTCTCCTTTAGCAAGCTGTGACTTGTTTTTCATGATTTTCTTGCATCACTCTCATTTCTCTTCCCAGTTTTTCCTCTACTTCCCTTACTTGCTTCTCAAAATCCCTTTAGCTCTTCCAAGGCCTGGACTGATTCATATTTTTCTTGGAGGCTTTGGATGTAGGAGCTTTGACTTTGTTGTCTTCTTCTGGTTGTATATTTTGATCTTCTTTCACCAAAGTAAGATAATAGTCTGACTCTTTTTGCTGCTTGCTCATGATCCCAGCCAATTACTTGAGTTTTAAACTCTTTATTAAGGTAAGAGTCTGCTTCCAATGTGAAGAATGTACTGTCCAAAGCTTCAGGGGTTTGTACAACTGTTTTAAGAGATACTTGTAGGGCCTGTAAATTTTCAGTTCTTCCAAGGTGTTATGATACGGGGCAAGGTGTTTACTCCTTTCCTGGCCTGTGACCACAAGTACTCCTTTCTGTCCTGTAACTGTGAGGAGGGGTTTCTTCCACAGCCATTACAAGCTCCACCATGACAGCACTCCTCCTCACCCTGGCACTACTTCCCAGAATTGTGACCCAGATCCAAACACGGGCAAAGCAAGAGATTGCTGCCTGAGCACCAGCAGAGATCCCTGCAATCCCTCTCTGATCAGCCATTTGATTCCCCCTCAGTGTGTGGGCAGGAAGCTCAGGAAGCAGCTGCCCCCCCCCCCCCAGGGCCACGCTTTTGGGGAATGGAGCTGAAACCCCACTTCCTCTCTGAGCACCTCAGAAACAGACTTTTCCCACTGACCTTCTAAGTTGTCTTTGGCATTCGTGGATTGAGGAGCCTGGAAACTGACAGAGCTGCCCACAATTCAGTCCTCTGAGGCCTGCTCCAGGTTTGCTGTGGACTGCCAGCCCACGCTGCCCTGCACTCCCAGCTCGTCGTGATACACCTTTCTGATCAATCTGCCAGGTTGTCTTGGGCTGGAAATTTGTTTCACTCTGTCTTTTTGTGGGTTCTGCTGCTTCAGAATTTGTTTACAGCCATTTTTTATGAGTATTTGGAGGGGCTTGGGGGAGAGCTCAAGCAAGTCACTGCTTTCACTCCGCCATCTTGACTCCGCCTCTGTAAACAATCATTTATTAAATGTTTGCTATATAGTAGTGCCACCATGTGCTAGGTGGATCGATGAAAAAAGCACTGGACCTAGAGTTAGCAAGATCTGAGTTAAAATTTCATCTCAGTTACTAGCTGTGTGACCATGGGCAAATAACTTAACCTCTATTTGCCTTAATCCACTGGAGAATGAAATGGTAAACCACTACAGTATCTTTCCCAAGAAAATCCCATAATGGGATCTGAAAGAGTCAGTCACAACTGAACAACTGAACAGTAACAATGTACTAGGCTCTGTTCTTAGTACTGGTATACAAAGAAAAAAAACTAACACTGCTTCTAAGGATCTCATATTCTAGTGCAGGAGATAACATGAAAATAACTAACTGGATTGTATTTATATAATGAAATATGCCTATACACATACTACTTATCTACATATACAAGAAACATATACTGTATAAATATATATATGTATACATATACACACATACATAAACACATTATCTATCACTCTATGCACTATCAATCTATAAACTATAAGATAACTATTTGTCTATACATCTAGTTCAAAGGGAAGTTAATCTTAGGGGAAAGGAACTATCAATACAAAGGAGTGAGAATGGCCTCTTATAAAAGGTAATGCTTGAGCTGTGTCTTGAAGGAAACCAGAGATGCTAGGATTTGGAGGTAAGGCAGTAAATTAATATAGGTAGAGTGGACAGCCAGTGCAGATATATGAAGTCAGGATATGGAGTATCATGTCAGGAATAGCAAGTAAACCAGTGTAGTTGGATCATTGAGTGTGCAGAGAGTAGTAGAGCACAAGAAGATTTAGGAATAATAGGAAACAATCAGGTTAAAAAGGGCATTAAACAGAGTATTTTACAATTTTTCTTGGAGGTATTAGGGAACCACTAGAGTATACTGACTAGAGAAGGATAAGGTCAGACCTTTGCTTTAGGAAGATGGATTGAAATTGGGGAAAACTTGAGACATGAAAGCCAATTGGATGGCTACTACCAGCTTTCCAGATTTACAAGGTTGAAGACCTACACCATAGTGGCAGCTGTGTGAGTGGAGAGAAGTGGACAAGTACAAGAGATATTGTAAAAGTAGAAATGTAAAGCCAGCAACAGACTAGATTAGATATGTGGGGTAAATGAAAGTGAGGTGTTAAGATTGGTGCCAGGGTTATAAGCCTTGGTGCCTTCATTAATAATAAGGAAATTGGGAAAGAAAGGTGGTAACTGGAAAAAAAATGAATTCTATTGTACACGTTGAAATACCTAAGGGACATATACAGATTGGAGAAACATCTTCCTAGAAATAATTGAACCCATAGGAGCTAGTAAGATCAACAAATGAGATAATATGAAAGGACAATAAAACAGGGTCCAAGACAGAACTTTGGGTAAAATCCAGTATTAATGACCTGAACTTCATGAAGAATCAGCAAAGAATCAGATGAGAACAGGTTGTAGGAGAACTTTGAGAGAGTAGTGTCACAAAAATCTAGGGAAAATATCCAACAAAAGAGGATTATCTACAAGTGTTAAAGGCTGTGAAAAGATCAAGAAAGACACAGTGCTATTATCAGTAGGACCTCAGATTCCAATGCAGTAATTGTTTTGATTCTTTACCCTATCATACTCCTGATAGTCTTAGCTAATTAACCTCTACTTCTGGATAGAGCTTCTCCTCAACCTTTGTGAATACTCTTACCCTGACACAGAGGAAACATTAAGAGTACTTGACTCTATAGCTCACCCTCAAACATTCTTCACTGTTGATCTGACTTTAACATGTCACTCTGGTTCCAGGCATTTGACTCTTGGTTAATACCCTAGTTCAATGATGCCTTACTTCATACATTACTAAGGGAAAATTTTGTTTTGTCCCTGAATTTCCATTCCTATGGCTATATCTCAGTGACTAACTCCTAGGACTCTTTATTGCCTTCAGGTCTAGAGCTCCTCCTATTCACTGTTGCCAAATTTCCCTGAGAATGTGCCACTCATATCAATTGTATGCCTTCCAATGAATCTTCTTAATGCTAACTGCTAACTCATTTGGACTTCCTAATGTCTACTGCTGCTGAGATTTGCCCAAATATTTTATCTCACTGTCCCTTGCACTAGCAGGGTGGCCTTAATTTATACTCCTGCAGTTCTGGGGTATAGGTGTAAGATTTCTTCATTATCTTCTTCCCTCCAATAAAGGTCAGCACTAGGGGATGAACACAGGGAGTATTCCAGGACTTTTTTGCAGAATAGAGATTCAAGGTCACAGAGTCTTTATAGATTTAGATTCAGGTTTCCACAAATTGAATACACATGATTTCTGCCACCCCTTTCCCTAATTGTTTGATTAGTGACCTATGGGAAGTGTTGATAATGCATGAGGGCAGAATGACCATGTTTTCTTTGTCATCAGCTTCTTTCCATCTTTATCTGATGCAGAAAAAATCAGCCTCTTCATACCAGTGGCTTCTGAAGTTCAGAATTTTCCCCTTCCTTTCTGCTACATAAATATGCCATGCAGCTCTTGCTGTTCAATGTGTGACTGCAGAGCAGTTGGGTCCAGTGAAACAGTTGCATTTCCTCATGCTGAGAGAAGGAAATCCAATTAAGAAATTTAAATTCTTCTTCATGCTGGGAGAATAAGATGCAATAAAAATATGAATTCCTCCATACTACATGGAAACTTCTGGGAGCCCATAAAGATTAAGCATTCCACACCAAGCAGCTGGCATGTCATCATCTTCTCTGGCTTCTGTGGAATGGTGATGAGGCACTTTCCTCAGAACAATCTTTTCCATTACACTTCTGGGCAGGCAGCATCTTATTTTTTTAAAAGTTAATATCCAATAGTCAATTTATAATAGTGATGACTTGAAATTTTTAATACCCACAATTACTTCTTATGATGAATATTTGATAATTTTTTCAACAGCTTAGTAGGGGGTAAAGAGAAAGTCAAGAGGGGCTAGCAAGCATGGGAGAAAAGGAGAGGCCATAATGGAAAGCAGGCCAGGCAGACATCAAGTGGCTCTAATGCATATGTTTTGCTCTCTGAGGGTTAGCTATAATATGGGGATATGAATACATCCACTAATTCTGGAAACAGTAAAAAGGAAAAAAAATGATTGAAAGGAAAGGGCAAAATTATTGTGAGGAATTCAATCACTCCAATACATTACTGGAAGCAGGAGAGCTATGTTGATTTTTATCAATGGGTGTGTTTCTCTGAAATGACTTGAGTGGATACATGATTAGATAATTTAATTCCATCCCCCCACCTCAAATACAAATCTCCCCTGCCCCCTTAGACTGTATTTGTTCAGACAACCATTTCAAGTGGGTTCATGATTACTTTCCACTTGCTCTAGCTCTTCTAAATTCAATAGCCACCTCATAGTATCCTAAATTCATATCAATTGCCTCTTCTATTATAGTCCTTTATACATTGTTTAAGATCAGAATCACTTAATGCTCCTTGGCTCTTTGGCTTCACTCTTCATTATGTTTCAGAGTCTTGATTTAAAGGAGACTGTATTGGGAAAACTAATATGTTGTAGGATTAACAGCAACTCCCTTTGTAAACTTAACCTACTATAAAATGTATTTCTAGGAGCTTGCCTTAACCTGAACTTCCAAGTTAGTGTTGTTTGCATTTTGATGGGGAGGATTCTGGGTATTCCTTTGTCTGGTGATTGCTTTATTCTCTGCAGAAGAAACATGAACGTGGAAATTCCTGAAACAATTGTAGTGAATCATTGAATTTGGAATTCTATTTTCAAATGATGTTTAATCATTGAACAGTCTCAGTAAATACAATGACAATTCAATTCTGGTGTGTATCTTAGCCACTTAAAGATATTCATAGGCTTGAAATGCAGTATTTTCTTTTCATTTAGAGTCAATTTACTGGAAGGGGGGGTGGAGCATGAGGTTTCAGCCTTTGAGAATTAAGTCTTCTCTTCCCCAGAAAATGGATATAGCAGAAGCAGTTAGGCATCCACGATCTGCCAACACTGCCCTGTCATTCTATATTCAACATGATTTTGAATAGAAAAAAATGCATACTGGGTAGAAGTAGAATACAACATATAGTTAACAATTGTTTGTAGGGGACAAGTAACATAAAAGACATCATCACTGCCATGAATTTATCTGTGATTTTGTAAAAGCCATGTTGTGTGATGACTAACTTTGATAGACTTAGCTCTTCTCAGCAATGCAAGGATCTAAGCCATCTCCAAAAGTCTCATTACAGAAAATGCTATCCACATCCAGAAAAAGAACTATGGAGTTTGAATGCAGATCAGACCATACTATTTGCTCTTTTCTTCTTCTGTTTTGCTTTGTTTCCTCTTTCTTGTGGTTCCTCCCATTGGTTCTAATTCTTCCTTACAACAAGACTAATGTGAAAATACATTTAATGAGAATTTATATGCATAGCCTATATCAGATTGCATGCCATCTTGGGGATGGAGGCAAGGAGTGAAGGGGAGAAAAATTTTAAACTCAAAAGCTTATGGAAGTGATTGTTGAAAACTAAAAATAATTAATAAAGTACATTTCAAATAGAAGAAAGAGGGTACCAGTGCCCCAAAATTTAGACTCATGAATTTACAATTTAGCCATGGTGTCTTGAGATCTGGACCTAAGACCAATGATTCATTTTGCAAAGCTACCATAATGGTTTGTTTAAGGTGATAATCTAAAGCACTGTGTGTTCTGGATTCCCTCTAAGTAGTAGTAACTTCTTTTCTAACAGTCAGCCAAAACTTGATTCCAGGTTACCACCTTTCTTTCTCCTAGATCCTGCAAAGGCTGTCATTGTAGATTTTTATACTTTACTGTAACAATATAATTTTCTTTTATATGAAGGAATGAAAATGCCAATGAAAGAGATTATTATACAACATGCCTCAGCTGTGTATATAGATTCATAACATTGGTAACTAGAGTTACAGGGGAAAATGAAAACCCTGTTGTATATTAGTAAGTTAGAACTTTAGAAAAGATAATTGAAGTCTGCATGTTTATCTTCAGGGGACATTTGGTGATTTCTTTTGCTAGTTAGAGAAGGAATTCCTCCAAATGGGCATTAGGGAAAGGAGGACAGATTTTAATTAAATCATTTAGCACATCCTGAAGACCTACCAAGAGGAATGATAAAGGTATGCTCAATTGGTTCAGAAAGATTGAAAGATCAAATAATAAACAACCGTAGCAAAGTTGCAGGATATAAAATAAACCTAAGTAAAATATTGGTATTTCTATGTGTTGCTAACAAAGCCCAACAGCAAGAGATAGAAAGATAAATTTAATACTGTAGACATTATAAAATATTTGGGAGTCTACCTGCCAAAAGAAACTCATAAACTTTGTAAACACAATCACAAAACACTTTTCACACAAATAAAGTCAGATCTAAATAATTGGAAAAATATCAATTGCTCATGGGTAGGCCTAGCTAATATAATAAAAATAACAATTCTACCTAAACGAATTTACTTATTCAGTACCACACCAATCAAAATGCCAAAAATAGTTTTAGAGCTAGAAAAAAATATTAATAAAATTCATCTGGAAGAACAAGAGGTCCAAAATATCAAGGAAATTAATGAAAAGAAATGCTAATGAAGGTGTCCTAGCTGTACCAGATCTTAAATTGAATTACCAAAACTATTTGGTACTGGCTAAGAAATAGAGTGGTGGTGGATAAGGGGAATAGGTTAGATACAAAAGACACAGTAGTCATTGACTATAATAATCTATTGTTTGATAAACCCAAAGACAGCAGCTTTTGGGTTTAGAAGTCACTATTTAGCAAAACCTGGTGTGACAACTGGAAAACAGTATGGCAGAAACTAGGCATAGAATATCTTATGCTGCATATCAAGAAAAAGCCAAAATGGTACGCAATTTAGGTATAAAGGCTGATACCATAAGCAAATTAGGAGAGGAATTAGTAGTTCACTTGTAGATTTATGGAAAACAAAAGAATTTATGAGCAAGAAAAAATAGGGAACATTGACATGCAAAATGGTATTTTTGGTTACATTAAATTAAAAAAGTTTTTGTACAAAGCCAATGCAACCAGGATTAGAGGGACTTAGGAAGCTAGGAAAATAATTTTTGCAGCCTGTGTCTCTGATAAGGGTCTAATTTCTGAAATATATGGAGAACTTTGTCAAACTTATAAGAATACAATTCATTGCTCAATAGATAAATGGTTGAAGGATATGAACAGGCAGTTTTCAGATGAAGAAATTAAGGCTATCTGTAGTTATATGAAAAAATGCTCTAAATCACTATTGATTAAAGAAATGCAAATCAAAACAACTCTGAGCTACCACATCACATCTATCAGATTAGCTAACATGACAAAACAGGAAAATGATAAATGCTGGAGAATATGTGGGAAAATGGGAACACTAATGCACTTCTGGCAGAGTTGTGAATTGATTCAACCATTCTGGGGAGCAATTTGGAAATATTCCCACAGGGCAATGAAACTGTGCATACCCTTTGTCCGGCAATACCACTTCTAGGGCTGTACCGTAAAGAGATCACACAAATGGGAAAAGGACCCATGTGTACAAAAATATTTATAACAGTTCTTTTTGTGGTGGCCAAGAATTGGAAATTGATGAGATGCCCATCAATTGGGGAATGGCTGAACAAGTTATGGTATATGAATGTGATGGAATACTATTGTACCAAAAAAAAAATGATGAGCAGGCTGACTTCAGAAAAACCTGTAAAGACTTACGTGAACTGATGCTGAGTGAAGTGAGCAGAACCAGGAGAACATTATGCACAGTTACATCAACATTGTGTGATGACTAACTTTGATAGACTTAGATCTTCTCAGCAAAGCAAGGATCTAAGATAACTCCAAAAGATTAATGATGGAAAATGCTATCCACATCCAGAAAAAGAGCTATGGAGTCTGAATGCAGATCAAAGCATACTATTTGCTCTCTTTTTTGTTTTGTTTTGCTTTTTTCTTTCTTATGATTCCCCTCATGGGTCCTAATTCTTGTTTACAACATTACTAATGTGAAAATATGCTTAATATGAATCTATATGTAGAGCTTGTATCAGATTGTGTGCCATCTTAAGGATGGGGGAGGAGAAGGAATGGTATATACTTTAGAACTCAAAATCTTATGATAGTGAATGTTGAAAACTAAAAATAAATGAATTAATTAAAAAATCCTTTTTGCACTCAAAATATTTTCTTAGAGGCTTTGGGTATGAAATTTTGAGTCTATTGCTTTCTGAATATGTATTTTGATCTTCTTTATCACCATAGGAACTTTCTGTAGTCAATTTTTTCCTGTTCTTTGTTCTTTTTTTCCAGTCTTTTTCTTGACTTTCAACTCTGCCACAGTGAGCCTCTGTTTCCAAGGTGGTGGGTACATTGTCCCAGACATCAGCTTTTTTTTTGTTTTGTTTTGTGTTTGCAACTCTTTTCAGAGATACTTCTAGGGATGAGGAATTTTTCAGTTCTAAGGTGGTCTGATACAAAGAGAGCTGTGTTTACTACTCTCTTGGCTTGTGCTCTGTTCTGTAAGCAACCACCAGCATTCTTTTCTACCTTGGAGCTGTGATAATAGTCCCTGCTTCAGTTGAGCTGCAAGTTCTGGTATGCTAGTTCTCCCCCTTGCCCTGGGACTGTCACATAGGACTGTGACCTGAATCAACATATTGGCAAAGGAACAGAGTCCTGCCCCAGTGTCAAAAAGAGACCCCTGTAAATCACCTTCTGAACAGTTGTTTGCACCCATACCATTTGCAGGTTGAGAGCTCTGGAAACAGCCCCTGTGACAGATGATTCAGTTGCTCCCAAGGCTTGCTCCTGGTTTGCTGGTGCCTGGGTCTGCTTTGTTGTAGTCCATGCTTAACTGTGCTTACTCTCACCCCACTTCTACAGATCTTTCATGCTGACCTTCTACATTGTTTTGGGCTAGAAATTTTTTTTCACCCCATCCTTTTGTGTGTTCTGCCACTTTAGAATTTGTTTTATGGTGTTATTTAAAGGTGTTCAGAGGGGTTTTGAGGGGAGTCCCA
This sequence comes from Phascolarctos cinereus, assembly GCF_003287225.1. Classification (NCBI taxonomy): domain Eukaryota; kingdom Metazoa; phylum Chordata; class Mammalia; order Diprotodontia; family Phascolarctidae; genus Phascolarctos; species Phascolarctos cinereus. The sequence goes on from NW_027555847.1 coordinate 188,936,134, forward strand.
GCCTTTTCTCAACCAAGACTGGATTATTTTGACAGGATTTTATCCCACCTTCTGCATATGAAGTGCAAAGCCATGCATGATCTTAAATCCCCTTTAGCTATTTGGAAGTGAATTTGAAAAATACAGGGAAAGGCTTAGTAGAATTTTCTATCCTAAATTCTAGGGAGAAAATTGGATGGAAGGAATGCTTTTAAAAAAAAAGGCAGCTTGGTGGTAAAGTGGATACAATACTGGACATTGAGTCAGGAAGAACTGAATTTTCATCTTGCCTCAGGCACTAGTTGTGTGACACTTCCTGGACCAGTAATTTGACCTTTGAGTCTAAGTTTCATTACCTATAAAATGGAGGTAATAACTTCCAATTTCAGGGGTCAGTAATTGAGGTAAATGAAGTAGCACCTACCTCACAAGGTTGTTGTGAGACTGAACTTAGATAATATATGTAAAATGCTTTGCAAAAACCTTAAAGTGCTACATGAATACAAGATAGAAATAAGAACAAAATTCTGAAGACAGAAACAAACACAATTAATAAGGAAGAAAAAGGGAGACTTTCCTTTTGTAATCAATATGTGTATGTGGGGAACTCAACAACCAACTTAGTTTTAAGGAGACATGTACATAAGATCGAATCAAGGACAGGTAATTAAAGAATACAAAAGAGTAGACAAAACTGTAAGGCTAGTTACAAGAATATTGGTGTGCTCAGCATATTTCATTTGGATTTGTACCCAGGTAATTATTTATTTATTTAGATGTGAACATTTAAAAAAAATCATAAAGAATATTGTTTGGCAATCAAACAAAAATAATTAGATTAAAGCATGATAAAACAATTTATACTTCTAAAAGAAACAAGATTATCATGTGATATAATTAAAAAAACAGAGCTATTTTTTGGGGGGAGATGTTAAGATGTATCTGTAAGTACTTGACACATCCTGTGCACACACCTAATGTAAAGAATGCAAAAATTCAGAACAAGCCAAAGTTGAATGCCATAACCTATTAAGCAAGTTCTTTAAAGAAAAATAATCTGGGAAGAGATAAAGAAGATCAAAGAAAGGATAGGGCTACTATTCTGGTTGTATGAAATGATGATAATGGCGAATACAGAGAAGGAACATCTGCTTAACTTTCATTTTATTTTATTTTCTCTATCGAAGGAAAAGATGTTCAGAATTGAAAGGCTAGAATAAAAATGGTTAGTGAGTCATTAGAATCCTCTATAAGCAGCAGATAGAGAATATCTAGTTGCCTTCAGTAAGGTAGACCTCCTCAGCCTCTCTTTTCTAAAAGAAGAGGAATTGTTAAATCCTGGACTTGTTTTGGCCACAATATTTTTCAGAAAGTGGAAGATGAACTATTCTAGAGAAATAAGTTCTAAATATGCTCAATTCCAAGGTATTGAAAGAATTTTAAGTTGTATTTTTGAGCTGCTGTTGTTGATTGTTGAAAAATTTAGACAATAAAATATCATCTTTGGCAGAGTTGGAATTTAAGCAGGGTAAATGGATTTTAGGCCTATGGTAACAAAATTCATGGTGGCATTTTATGCATGTTTCTTCCTCATGATAATGTAATTCTCATGCCTAACCTTACAGTCCTTCTTTAATAGGAACCACCAAATGGTGCAGCTGTTTCCGGGGCACCATTTCCACTCTTCCAGAACCTCCCCAGGACTAAGGAAATGAAGACTAAACTTTCCCAAGGATGAATTTCATCATCTCCTTGCATGACAATGACTACAATAACTGTTTTCTGCATTTCTGCCCCCAGAATGCATGAGCATCGCTAGTTTTAGGGAACCTATCTCAGAATTTGTCATGACCTTGAATGCCACATTACTAATTTCTTAGGTTTCCAAGACACATGATTGATTTTATCTAAATATCTCTCTATCTATCTGTCTGTCTGTCTCTATATATCTCTATCTCTTCTATATTTATATAATCTATACATTTATCTATATCGTCTGTGTATCTATCTAGAAAGAGGGGAAGGAGAGAGGGAGAAAGGAAGGAAGGAAAGAAGGAAGGAAGAAAAACAATTATAAATATTTTAAGTGGAAAGGAAGGAAAGTTTAAATGCAAAAATGAAATTTGTGAGCAAAATATAAAAGAAATAGAAACCATAGTGATAAAATAAAAATTTAATTGGAAAATATCTTTTGCTTTTATTCTCTTTTATGCTTATCTTCTTAATAGCAATTTGATGTGACCTACTTAGAAAGAAATGTTTTTTTAATTCTCAGAACAATAAGCAAATAAAAAAACTATACTTGAAAGTAGGTTTTCTTTTGTAAATTACATAAGTCAAGATGTACAATAACAAATAGAGAACAAATTAGTAAAATTTGAATTTACTTGAATCCTATGTATTCTGGTTGGTAATATTTGAAGCAGCAAACTCCTCCTATTATCTGTCCCCTCCATCTTTAGCTCTAAAATCCTAGAAACCAGAGTTATGCTAAACAAAGTGACCAGCCTTGGCAGATAAATCCCCCAAAAAGCTGGGAGACTTACCTACTTTTGAAAGGTAATTTAAAACTAAATCCACAATGAAAAGTGAGTCTCACATTTCAGGTTACAAACTTTACGGGGTGTGTGTGGAGGGTGAGCATCAGGGAAACTGGGAATCTCTACTGATAGGAAGAATTATCATTTATTTACCAACAACAAGGGAAATTAACACAAAATCCCCAAAGATATGACTTTGTCAAGAATGAGCATATGGCTCTCAGAGCTTTAATCAGTCAGAAAGAGAAATATGATTATAGTTATTGTAGAGAGACAGCTCTATTTTTTTGTTTTTAAGAATCAGAGGTAGCATTATACATGTAAATATGGTCAAAAGGTCTGGTAGAAAAATTGGGAAAAAAAAGTTCTTTAAAAAGGGAGTATAAAGATTGAAAATAGTAAAACCAAACAATTGAAGCACTATATTCATTATATATGTGTATATAGTCACCTCAATTATTTTATCAAATTTAAAAAGAGTTGAGAAAAGAGAATCTGATATTAACTGAGCATGGTTTTAGATATAGTCATTTCCAACTCCATTTATGTTCCAAAGGCTTAGTATTCTTATTTTCACATGATCTTAGGGTATTAAGTTATTAATAGGATAAAAACATTCTTATATTAAAATTGGCACCACCCTGTGTAATTTTCCCATCTTAGAACACAAATTTGTAGTTCTCTGAAATTTAACAAGTAGAATTTGTAAGAGGGTAAACAATTAAATTAAATTAAAGAGGGAAAAAATTTAATTCTGAGTATCCTTGCTTTATCAAGCAATTGTTTGACCTCAGATACATTGAAATAATTTAGCTAAATCTCTGTCTTAGATTTTCTCTGCTCTTTTAGCTTTTATGAATTCTTTCATGGTTCTCTTCCTACTTATCATACTGATGTGGCTTAGACTCCTTTGTAAATTATACTATTCATGTCCTAGCCCCTGTGCATCAGAGTTCAGTACTGAGATTTCAGATTTCAGCATCATGTAGTCAAGTGACTGCTGGACAGTCCCTTAGGTATAATGTAGGTTGCTGAAACTTAAAATTTACAAAACAGCCCCCATTATCTTTCCCCCTAAAGCAACTCCTCCTCCACACTTATGTATTTATATTGAGGGTACCACAATCTCTCAGTTACCTGGGTTTAACAACCTGGGAATCACCCTTAATTGTCCCTCACTTTCCATATCCAATTTTCTTTCAGATCTCTTTACTTTCTATTCATAATAAAAATACACTTGTCTAACTCCTCATTTTCTCTGACTCAGAATGTTTCAACAGTATCTTACTTGATTTTACTGTATCCATTCTCTATCCTCTTATAACCCATCTCCCACATAGTTGCAAATGGCTTCTCCTAAAGCGTATGTCTGAACATGTCACTTGTGCTTAACAAGACTCAGTATCTCCTCATTACTTTTAGGATCAACTATAATCTGATTGACTTTTGAAGCCCTTCACAATCTGACTACATCCCATAGCTATAAGGATTGACTACATATTGCTCTCTCTAATATACTCCATGGTCCAATAAGTCTGACGTATTTATACACATTCAGCATCCCATCCCCTGTCTCTATGACTTTTTACAGTCTGTGCACCAGGCCTAGAATGCTCTTCCTTCTCACATACTTCTTGGTACCTCTAGTTTCCTTCAAGCCTCAGCTTAATTGTGTGCTTTCCTGATTCCTCCATTTTTTAGAATTTCCTTTCCACCTCCTTACACCCACACTACACAGTGATGAAGTTGAGGGTGGCAATAAGAATTGGAGTAATCATGCTTTCACATATATGAACATAGTTATGTATGCATCCATGTGTATATTCAAATGCATATGTATGTATATCTGTAAATATATATGCATATGTGCACATCTACATGCTTCTATATTTCCCCACATTTTTTTCCCCATGGAATCAATGCCTTGATTTTGGCATAGGTTCTTCTATTAACTAGCCATGAGACCCTAACCAAGTCACTTAATCTCTTTGGGGCTCATTTTTTTTATCTATGAAGTGGATCTAGTGATATATTCCTAAGTGGTGAGGTAGATAGAGATCTAGTCTCAGAGTCATGCCCTCTAGGCAGGCAGGCCATTTAACCCCTCAGTGCCCCTAGGCAACTCCTTAAGACCATTCAAGACAGAGGAGTTGATGGCCTCTTTTGGTAGAGGAAGTTACATACAGGGAATTCCTAACATCCATGAAATCATAAGGCTTTTTTTTCTAATGTGCCTCCTTTAAATGCTACGGTAAAGAAAAAAAATGAAGTAATGAGTCTTAGATCTGGAGCTTGATGGGACCTTAGAAACCATTTAGACACAACTGCTCACTTATGAGATAAAGAAATTGAAGCCCAGGGTGTTTAAATGTCTAATCCAAGATCACACTGGTAAAAAATATCAGGGGTGGGATTTGAATTCAAATTCTCTGACTACAGTGCTAGTGTCCTTTCCACTGAGCTTTTTGAAGGTTCTTTTAAGTTATAAAATATGCTATAACTATATCAATTTATTATCATTTCTACTAATTTGACTGTAAACTCTTGCAAGGAATTTAAATTTCTCTGTTTTGTCCATGGAAAAGCTAGCATGGTGGTTTGTATGTAGCTAAATGCTCAATAAAGATTTTTAAGTAAATGGATGATCTCCGATCTTTACTAACAAATGCTAAATCCTGTTTCTTTCCCTTACTTTTAATAACTTAGATGACAGTCAAGACCAAGGGAGCTAGAAGCAAAAGAAATAATGCAGCATAAACAATTCCAGTGTCTAAAATGAACTGAAATGACTTCTAGGTAGCTATGACATAATTCATTGAACACTTCTGTGATAAGAGACTGAGAATTGTACAGTAAAGTACTGGGAAAATCATGCCTGTGATTAAATCATGAGTCACTTGGTTTTAATAAAACAGCCAGTAGGGCCTAAGGAATAGCAAGAAATACTCACTTGGTAAGAAACTATGAGGCAATATAGATTTTACCTACACCTTGAATTTCAGGCATATTCTCTGATTTTGGCTTGGCTAATGAGATAAACTTCCTCTGTCAACTTCAGCCAAATTGTTCAGTAATCTTCTCAAAAGCTTGTATTATTTGCTTGGATACTACCTAAATCTACTTGAATTCAGTTTGGCTGAATTCCTAAAATGCTTAGATTGGAAGTGATAGCAACAACACATTCATCTATGCTTTCCCCATTCCCCACACAATGCAGAATGTAAAGCTGACTTAGCTCAGAAAATCTACCTTTATACCTTAACTTTGAGTAATATGTAAGACAATATCCTCCCTCTAAATCATAACATCTTTCACCCAAAGATAAGATACTGAATGATTATTTTCACTGCCTAATGGTCTCCTTCATTTGTGGCAAGACAAACAGGAATGCCCTGTCTATGCACTATCGTATCCTTTCAAGAATTTTGGGTAATTAAAATAAAAGGAATTGATTGAAAATAGTAAAAGTTAAATATATGTATTAAAGTAACACCTAGTAAATTAAAAGTACAGCTGAATAGTTCATTTGAAAGAATCAAGTTTATCAGGAATTTAGCTACCTTAAATTATTGCAACATTTGGAATTGTACAAACACCCAACAACATGATGTGGTAGTTTATAGCTATTGATTTAATCTCGTGAGGTCCAATTTAAAGACTTCCCATAGAACTTCAACATGCAAATATGCACAACTATGTTTTATTTTTCACAGCAACCTAATATTTTTCAGTAACTGGTAAAACAATTCACCTCTCTATTAATAATAATATAATAAGAACTTCCAAATCTGGAGTTCTTAACCTGAATGGATTTCAGAGGATCCATGAATGTTTCTGGGGGGGAAAATTATATCCTTATTTCATATAATTGGTTTCCTTTTAACTTCTCTGTATTTTATTTTATGAATTTAAAACATTTATTCTGAGAAAAGGTTCATAGATTTTACCAGAATGTCTATGACTGAAAAAAAACAGTTGAGTCCCTGTTCTAAATGAATTAGACAGATGCGTAACAATAGGTTATACTTAATTTAGCCATAGACAGTTAAGTACATAAACCTAGGTTATGAACAATACTAAACCCTATTGTTAGAATCACTTATAATTCTTGATTACAGAGGATTGAGGAATATCCTTTGCCCCTCTTTCCAATTGTCTCAAGTTTATGCCCCCTAAAATGGAAGAATAAAGAGGACCTGATATAGACTGGCAAAAGGTGCTGTAACAGGTGGCCTCCTCCTAAGCCATCTACTGTTATTAAATGCTTGCCCCAAACCTCCAGGCACCAGGCCAAACTTTGCAATTGAGCATCTGTCACTCCAGTGGACTGCCAATTTCTTCATCTCAGTGCCTGGAAGGTAACAGCATGCTTTAGAGGTAGAATATTGGTGTTACAGTAAGAAGACATAGGTGTAAACCTTTCAAAGGATCACCAAAGGGATTCCCTGAAACTATAGTTTTGATTGTCATTACCTTAATCAATAAAGCCCAGGGGCTCCCCCTTGCCTCTGGGATTAAATGTGAGTTCCACTGTTTGACATTTAAAGCCCATTCATGTTCTGGTTCCACCTACCTTTACAAGTTTATTTTAGATTTCTCTTTTTCTCCCTAATTAAACGCCAAAATAGAAATTCTGAAAATCAAAGGAGAGGTTAAAAAAATTGAAATAAAAAATTGAACTTATATAGAAAACTGAGCTGATTTAATTTAAAAAGAAAACAAACAGAGTAAAAGTGGGTTAATTTGATTTAAGAAAGGAAAGGTTCAAAACAAAATTACCACTATCAAAAATGAAAAGGGTACTGCACCACCAATGAATAAATTTCCCACATATACACACACACACACACACACATATATATATATATATAGATATAGATATATGTATATATATATACATGTATACACACACACACACACACACACACACACACACACACACATATATATATATATATATAAAATGCCCAGAGGAAACAGAATACTTAAACAACCTTATCTTAGAAAAAGAAATTGAACGAGCCATAAACACTGTGCTGTATGGCAGGGCCAAAATGACCTCTTGCTTTTTCCCAGGCTTCATGCTCAATCTTCTGAATATGTGACTATGCATAGGCAGTCTCTTATACCTGAACTGTATTCCCTCCTTACCACTGCCTATTCCTACATGAGGTCTTTGCTGGTTCTCTACACATCCTAGTGCCTTCACCCCTGCCAAATTACTTTGTATTTGTCTTATGCATATTAAAATGTATATATTTATCTCCCCTAATAGATTGTAACTTAGAGCAGTCTAATTTTTGTCTCTGTATGCCCAGTGTGTAGCATAATATCTGACATATTTTGTTATTCAAGTCATTTTAGTCATGTCTCCATTTGAGCTTTTTCTTGGCAAAGAAACTGGAGTGTTTTGACATTTCCTTCTCCAGCTCATTTTATACATGATGATACTGAGGCAAATAGGGTTAAATGACTTCTTCAGTGTCACACAGCTAGCAATTGTCTGAGGCCAGATTTGAACTCAGGAAGATAAATCTTCCTGACTCCAGGTCAGGTACTCAATCTGCTGCCCCACCTGGCATATAGTAGGTACTTAATAAATGATGATTGTCGATGGACTGATTGAATAACTATATGAACTCAGCCATCTAGCTTTACCTTCCTGGGTTTACATTATCCTATCTGTAAAATGTGGAGTAGTATATTATGCTACTTACCTCAGGAGGTCAATGAGGGAAATGTAAATCTTGAAGTCTTCTATTTTTGTGATTTATTGTTACCTATTATTGTACCTCAGAGTTGGAAAGGACTTTAGACCCATCAATTCCAATTCTACTTGACTAGGAATCCCTTTACAATACCACCAAAATTCCTTTTGAAAAATTTCAGTGAAAGGTGATAGGTTTAAGTCTTTTTTTGTAGTACTCTGAGACAGTTTGCTCAGAACTCTTCCCTGAGGGAGGACTTATGAAAGCATAGGATATCCACTGATCATAAAAGGAAGTTGACTCATCCTCATCTAGCTTAATTTTGATTCTTTTATTCATAGGTGACTAGGGTCTGTTTATCCTATATTACTACACTTGTAAAGGGGACCTTTTCTTGTAAGAATAAAATGGTGCAATGCATGTGTTAAATGGTACTGTCTAGTCCCTCTTGTCTGACAGATAAACTAGGTTCAATCTTAAGGTCTTACCTTTAATACTAATTTGTTTGTCCTCACATGGGAGTATTCAGACCTGCGGAAAAGCTGAATTTGGCTGCTTTCTAGTGCTACCTTAGGAATATTGTGGTGGGTGAAAGTGAAACAACTAAGAAAACAAAGGTTCAATGTTGAGTTATTAAGCAATGCCAACTGGCCAACAAATCAGGACCAGGGCCTTCCTCAGCTTAGGACTGGACCCTGAATACAGACGTGTTTTTATACAGTAAAAAATTAATCAAATAAGAGCAATTAACTTAAAATAAACAATACAAAATTAGGTAATCTGATTTCCAATTGGTTGAAAGATTAGGGACTTTCCAAGTTGAGAGAGGGAGAATAAAGAGGTGCAATTTCCTGAATTCAGAAAAAGAGCAATCTCACTCTTCATAAGTTATCTGTAAATAATCAAAGAAAGATGGAAACAATAACTGATTGATCAGTATGGGGTCAGTTTTCAAATAAGACATAGGGGTTGCTTGAGATGTACAATTATGAAAAAATTCCTTCCATCAATCTTCAGATCTGAGTGGGTTTCTGGTCAGCATAACCTAGGTCCTTGGTTAAAGGTCTCTAAACAGCAGGTAGAGGTAGGGTAATTTCTCAGCCACACAGGGCTAGGTTCAAATAATACAATATGGTTTTCTTCTAATTTTCACATTTAAATACAATTGTCTCACAAGACAGGATTTGGACTAGACCCATAATTGAATAGAAATGGAACTGAGCTAGCTACAAAATTGAGTCACAAAACAAAATAAGTGTGGTTCACTCAATTCCCGCAATTAACCACTTCTTGTCCTAAACCCTCAACTTCCTCAATACTTAGTATCCCTAAAGCAACATGCTTTCAGTGAATATTTGAACAATGCACAAATGTATTATAAATCACATAATGAATAGAAAGGTATTCACATCTAAATCTGGTTAGCAAAGGGGAGTCAGCACAATTCAACAGAAAAGGCATTTATTGAAAATCTACTATTTGCCTAGTGCTGTGTTATGTCCTGTTATGCTAGGTCTGTTAGGTGTAAAAAGACAAAACAAAATGAAAGCTTTTGACCTCAAGTAAGTTATATTATATTTGGAGGAAAAACATGTATGTGGAAAATTAGGTACAAAATACAGATAAGAAATAAGGACTAGAATATTATTATTTCACTGCCATAAGGACCTCTTAGATAAATAAAGTCCCTTTCACATTGCAGGTCTGCACCTTTTCTTCTTAGAGCATTGCCTGAGACTCTGAGCAGTTAAGTTACTAATCCAATGACCTAATCAGTGTCACAGGCAATATTTCTTGGCTGTGAGGCCAGCTTTCTAGATACTATTCTAGAGGATTCCTAGCAATTAGAAACAATTAGGATGCACTTAATGTAAGAGGCAACACTTGAGCTTTGAAGGCTTCTATGAGACATGCAAAGTGTCTTCCATTCTGAGGGACAGCTTCTGCAAAAGCACAGGGAGAGGATAATAGGTGAATAGTAGGGCAGTCTGAGATAGTGAGTGCATGAAGGAGAGTAATGCACAGAAATGCCTTGCACAATAGCCTGGAGCCAGAACGTAAAGCATTTTAAAAGGCAAACAGAGGAGTTTACATTATATCATTGAGTCAAGATGGTGCCACTGGAACTTCTTGTGGACGGGATCTGTGATGTGATCAGATAGGACAGCTGTTTTGAAGATGGACTGGAGAGGAGAGAGACTGGAAACGGAAACCAATTATGATGTTAGGTTATTGCAGTAGTCTAGGAGAGACAATGAGGGCTTGAATTAGGCTGCCAATTGTCTTAATGGAGAGAAAGAGATAAATGCAAGTATATTATGGAGGTAAAGTGGTAAATGAGATTGATGGGAGGGGAACATGGAAAGGAAAAGTCAAGGAATACTCCAAAGTTGCCAACCTGAAAGACTAGTGGTGACCCAAATTAAAAGAAGTTATAAAGGGGGAAATTAGTAAGAAGGGAGGGAAAGGAATGAGTTCTCTTTCAGACACATTGAATTTGAAGTGTCTACAGAATATCTAGTTGATAGCCAACTGCTGGTTGATGATATATGCTTGAACTTCAGGAAGGGCTGGAACTACATATAAAGATCTGGAAATCATCTGCATAGAAGTGATAGAGAACTTGGGTTCAAATTATGCCACTGACACTACATCTATACGCTCAGATAAAGCCCAACTCCTCTGAGTCTCAGTTTTATCACCTGAAAAATGAAATTGTGAAACAAAGTAGACCCTCTGATGTCTTCTCCCTCTAAAGTTATGATCATTTCTCTCCTTCCTTCTCAACAGGTACAATTTCTGATGTTTGGGGAACAAACATAACAACACTTGCCAAAGTCCCAGGAGCAGGAGAAGTATTGGAGGCTTTGGTGAAGCATCCAAGTCTCACATGGTTCCTCCATGAGATTTTCCCTGAAATGTGTATGTTCAGACTATATCCTAATCTCAGCTCTTGTAGTTAGTTCCACACTCTGCATGGCATCAGCAAATCATGAATGACTCACATAGCTATCGGCTTGGCTTGGTTACTGTGCACCACTCCATCAGCAGTGTGCTCATGATACTTGGCCAATTCCACCTTCCTGATAACTTCCACAATTCTATCTAAGGAAGATGGGATGGTAGTTAGTGAGTTATTCTTTTGACATGTTGAGATTGAGATGTCAGCAGAGCATTTAATTGATATTCAATAGAAAGTTAATTTTATAGGAGTTCAGGAAAATTTCAGTTTCACCAATCATACCTCAATATTTCCTTGTTATTTTCATTTATCCCCTCATAATTTCTTTCCAAAGAGCTCCTCTATTCTCCTTTTTCACCTACAACAAAAGGCACCGTGGCTCCTTTTGAAGAACATGTAGGCTGTTTAATAATTTCTTGATTTAGTTCCTGTTAATGTGAGTGCGTTATATCTCATTATAAGTGTTGATGTCCAGGCCCCCTCAAGTCAATCAGCAGATTGGGCAAAGCTAAGCCTTATATGCAAATGTCCTAGATCAAGACAAAAGGGTGGCTATGTCATGAATGAATCATTTCCTCAATGAATCTTTCAACATCAATGAAATTCAGCTAGTTGAGTTCTCTGTGATCATGAGCTCAGTGACATAATTCTCTTTCTTCTTTTCCTTTCCCTTCAATTAAAAATTAGGCAAACAAACACCCAAATAGCAGCTAACATAGCTATCTGCATTTGGTACATGTCCATTAACTTTCTATTAGTTGATTAAAAGAAAAAAAAATAACAACCTTGTAATAAATATTCATAGAAAAAAAAACAAATTTCCTTCATGGACGTATACAAAAATAAAGACTAATTATAAGACACTGATAAAGGTTAAATGGTTTACTTGTGACATACAAAAACATTATCAGTATTTTTAAAATTGTTATAATTACTAAGGTTTAAAAGAAATGTTGTGGCTAAGTTGTGCACGATGGGTTGATTCTAAAAAAAAGCAAAATTGAATTGGAGAAACTCAAAAGGAGCAATTATTTCATAAAATGGGGTGTGAAAGTAAGGAGAAGTACAGAGGAAACAGTACAGAGGCAACAGGTGGAGGGCTGATAATATTGAAACCTTACTGTCATCTAGGTTAAACAGGAAACAAGCTGTACATCTGAAGAAGTTAAGATTTCTTCTGAACTTCTAGAGAGGTGAGAAAACTGAGAGACAGGATGGGAAAGGAAATTTTAAAAGAATGAGTAGAATAAGATTAGGAGGGTGGGAAGGAGAAGATAAGGGAGGGAATTTTAGGGGATGGCAAAAATAAGGATTAAGTGCTTTAGGGGAAATAATAAGACAAGAGGGACAGGACAAAAAGAGTGACTAAGAAGGAAAATAGTGAGTAAAAATAAGATAGAGGGAAATTAACAAATGGTAACTCAAATTTTGTCAAACCCATAAAAATACAATTTTTTCCCTAATTGATAAATGGTCAAAGGATATGAATAGGCAGCATTCTAATGAAGAAATGAAAATAATTTATAGTCATACAAAATGCTCTAAACCATTACTAGAGAAATGCAGATTGAAACAATCTTGAGACATCACTTTACATCTAACAGCTTGACTAAAATAATAGAAGTGAAAAGTGACAAATGTTGGCAAGGATGGGAAAAAATGGGACTCTAATTCATTGTTAGTGGAATTATGAATTAATTTGACTTCTGCTTCCAGGAGCCAAGACGGCAGAGTAAAAAGGTAATTGCTCTCACCCTCCCCTATCAACCTGTGAAAACCCATAAAATATTACCCCAGAAAATACCCTGAAACAGCTGAACCAGAATAAAGATGGGGAGCAGCACAGCAGTAGCCCAGCCTCACTTTAGCACACCAGAAGGAGATCCTGGTGACTTGGCATTCTACAGCAAACTGGTCTCCAGTGCCTCAGCAAAAATAAGGGGAGCGGCATTACAAAGGGGCCCAGGTAGATAAGCACCCTGCAACATTCATCTGAAAGGAGCTGAAAAAAGCAACCTAAAGTCCTACTAAAGTTCCAGCCTTGCTGATTTCAACCCAGCACTAGGTAAGCTGTCAGAAGCCTACAGCCTCCATCTACCAATCAGGAAGAGATCCTGAAGCCTGGGTGGTAGAGAAGGCAAACACCAACACCTGGACCTTGGACTGCCTCAGTGAGGGTGGGGGAACTGGTGGAAACCAGCTCAGAAAACCACCAGGTGCCTCGGCATTCTATAGCAAAGGAGCCTCCCAGTACCTCAACAGATCTAAGGGAGGCAACACTGAAAGGGGCCCCAGGCAGATAAACAGCCTGCACCACCCATCTAAAAGGAGCTGAAGAAAGCTAAAGGAAAGAAAAAGCAGAGAACCTAGAATTGCCTGAAAGTTCCAGGCTTGCTGATTCCACCCAATGCTAGGTAAGCTGCCAGAACCTTACAGCCTCCAATTGCCAACATAAGAGGCCCCAGCACAAAAAGCCAGTGACCAAGACCTAGGCTCCCAACACAAGAAGCTTGGGTTAGTGCCATCTGCTCCCCAGCAGGACAGCTCAATCTCTTTAAAGGCCAGGGAATAAAGAAACACTATCAGTAAAAAGAAATGCACCATAGATTCATATTATGAGAAGAGCGAAGATCAAGACAGAAATTCTGAAGAGGACAACATTGTCAATAAACCCACATCTGCAACATCAAAAGGGAATATGAACTGGTCTGAAGCCCAAAAAGCCTTCTTAGAAAAGCTTAAGAAGGATTTTGAAAGTCAAATGAGAGAGGTAGAAGAGTCCTTAAAAAGTACAATTGGCCAACTGGAAAAAAAGTACACTGAAGAAAACAAAGGCCTCAAAAGCACAATTGGCCAATTGGAGAAAGAAGTAAAAAAAACTAACAGAAGAAAACAATATTAAAAATTAGAATTGGACAAATGGAAACTAATGACTCTATGAGAGAGCAAGAATCAGTCAAACAGAAACAAAAAGTGAAAAAAAATAGATGAAAACATAAAATACCTCATGGTAAAACAACTTACCTGGAAAATCAATCCAGGAGAAGACAGCTTAAAAATTATTGGACTACCTGAAAATCATGATGAAAAAAAGAGCCTGGACAGTATCTTTCAGGAAATCATAAAGGAAAACTGCCCTGAAGTCCTAGAACAGAAGGTAAAATAACCATAGAAAGAATCACCGCTCACCTGAAAGAGATCCCAAATTGAAATGCCAAGAATATAATAGCAAAATTCCAAAATTGCCACATGAAAGATAAAATACTGCAAGCAAACAGAAAAAAGCAATTTAAGCATCATGGAATCACAGTCAGGATTACACAGGACCTTGCAGCTTCTACATTAAAAGACCGTATGGCATTCCATAAGTCAAAGGAGTTTGGATTGCAGCCAAGGATCAACTACCCAGCAAAAATGAGCATGATATTTCAAGGGAGGAGATGGATATTCAATGAAATAGGGACTTCCAAACCTTCCTGATAAAAAGACCAGAGCTCAACAAAAAATTTGATCTTCAAGTACAAGATTCAAGAGAGACATAAAAAGGTAAATGGGACAGAAAGATACAATATGTTGTTAATAAGGGCAAACTGTCTACATCCCTACAAGGGAAGATGACACTTGCAACTCTTGAGAACTGTATTGTTATTACACCATGTTAAAGGAGTATACATAAAGGGGATGGATATGTTTACTTTTATGTAATGATAAAAAAAAATTAAGTGGGTTAAATGGATCCAAGTAATAATGGATATCAGTCTGTAGAAAATGTACTGAGAAAAGAGGAGGCAGACAAGGGTAAATTACATTACAGGAAGAAACACAAAAACTCATTACAGCAGGGAAAGAAGGGAGGGGGTGAGCATTGTTTGAACCTTACTCTCATCAGATTTGGCTCAAGAAGGGAATAACATAATCAGTTAGGTATAGAAATCTAACTTGCCCTATAGGCAGTAGGAGGGAAAAGGGGAAAGAAAAGGGAGGGGGATAGAAGGGAGGGAAGAAGCAGTAAGGGTAAAGGGGAAGAAAAGGGAAAGGGCTAATAGAAGGGAAGGGACTGAAGGAGGCAGTGGTCAAAAGCAAAACACTAGTGGGGGGGAAAAGGAGAAAGAAGAAATAAAAGCATAAACAGGGGGGAAGGATTGAGGAAAAGACACAGATAGTAATCAAAACTGTAAATGTGAATGGTATGAACTCTCCCATAAAATGGAAATGTGTAGCAGAATGGATTAAAAACCATAATCCTACAATATGTTGTTTACAGGAAACACATTTGAAAAAGAGTGACACATACAGGGTAAAGGTAAAAGGCTGGAGCAGAATATATTATGCTTCAGCTGAAGTAAAAAAGCAGGGTAGCAATCCTGATCTCAGACAAAGCAAAAGCAAAAATAGATCTAATCAAAAGAGATAAGGAAGGAAACTACATCCTGCTAAAAGGCACCATAGGCAATGGAGTAATATCATTACTAAACATATATGCACCAAATGGTATAGCATCCAGATTCTTAGAGAAGTTCAGGGAGTTACAGGAAGAAATACACAGCAAAACTATACTAGTGGGGGACCTCAACATTCCCCTCTCTGAACTAGATAAATCTAACCACAAAATAAACAAGAAAGAAGTTAAGGAGGTGAATAGAACATTAGAAAAGTTAGGTATGATAGACCTCTGGAGAAAACTGAATGGGAATAGAAAGGAATATACTTTTTTCTCAGTGGTACATGGCACATACACAAAAATTGACCATGTACTAGGGCATAAAAACCTCACAATCCAATGCAGAAAGGCAGAAATATTAAATGCACCCTTTTCAGATTGTGATGCTCTAAAAATATATGTAATAAAGGAATTATGAACTAATTCAACTGTTTTGGAGAACAATCTGGAGTTATGCCCAAAGAGTTAATAAACTACCTACGAGAATATTGTATGTAGTGACAGTGGTATTGTTTTAAGAATGACTTTGAGCAAATAAGTTATTTTGCCTATTATAAATACCCAAATTATCTGTAAAGGGCATATCAATAAAATTGCTATCTGCAAACAGAGAAAGAACTGATGAGTAAAAGTATGTATAGAATAATTTTACATTTTTGTAATATATATAATACACATACGCATCCACATGTACATATTAGACACACATACCTATAATGTCTAATGGTAGCCATATCTGGGGCAGGAGGAAGAATAAATTTTTTTTAAAAAAGTAACCCCATAATTCTGTTGTATAGTTGAAAGGAATAGCAAGTTGTGCATAATAATTTGTAGTTTTTTATATAATTATCTTTTTCTTGTACTGTATTACAGAAATGCTTGTTTTATTCCATAAATTAAAAATAATATTTTTTAAAATGTCATATTCTTCACCCTTTACCCATCACTTCTCTGTCACGGATATCATGTTTTAACATTGGTCCTCTGGAATCATAGATGGCCATTGCATTGATCATTATTTTAATAGCTTTTAATTATTAAAAAAAAAATCCAGAGAAAGAAACTTAACAAACCATGCATTATCTTCCAAAGGCAAAAAAAAAAAAATCACACACACACACACACACACACACACACACACACACACACAGAACTAATGGATTCAAAATTGAATTTTCTCAAAAATTTGAAGAACAATGTATTTAAATATCACATAAACTGTTTCCAAAAATACAAAAAATAGAGAACGTACTAAATTATTTCTGACATAGATAAGGGTTTACTATATAAAATGAGAAGTTTCAAAATAAAAAAAGAAAACTACAGACTAATATCCATAATTGACATTAATACAAAATTTGAAAATAAAATGTTAGCAAAGGGACTAAAATAACATTACGAAGATTATATACTATGACTAATTTGGATTTCTGCCATATATGCAGGGTTGACTTAATATTAAGAAAACTATGAACTTAAAGATACTAATATAAAAAGTAATAAGAATCAAATAATTATATTAATAGATAAGATGACACTTTTGACAAATACAGTCATGCTTTCTGATACAAAACATTACAAAATACGAATTTTGGAAGGAGAAATTTGGAAAAATTTGGGAGAAATTAAAGATATTTGATGGCCTAGATGGTACTTCTTAGAGTAGGAATTGATGGCAATTTAGGGGGACATAAAAGGATTAAAGAATGAAACCTGAAGAGGTAGATTCAAGAAAGATAAAAAGAGGATCTGGCAAAAGACAAGGCAAGACAGCTAAGAAAAGTGGAACAATTAGAGGACTAATCAAATTAATAATATGACGCATGTGGAAATTGATGAAATCAAGTAGAGACTGATTCAGGATGAAAAGGAAATAGTTATGACTATAATTGATGAAACAAAGGAAAGTAATCAAAGTGGGGCCATCTATGTAGAGTTTCAAGCAGTTGCTCAGCATTGAGGTATAAATGCCTACAAGCATTTTCAGAGAAAAAAAAGGCAAAATCACCACTGTAGGCAAAATTTTGTAGTGACTTGAATCAATTTTGTGATGTTTGCATTTTTTTTCCCATACCTGAAAGCTATGGCTGTGTTCCAAGTGTGGACTAGTCTCTCTCACAGAAGAAAAGGTGAAGAGACAAGAAGAATGTCTGTCTACTCTCTAGGTTTTTCAGGAGGATGAAAATTTCCTAAAATGATAAACAATCAAGGTTTTAATGGAGATGGGGGAGGTTCTGAGTTTGAGGAGTAGAGAATTGACCCTTTTCATGTTGATAGATAATATGAGTGTTACACAGAGGAGAAAGAAGGAAAAGATAGCTTTATGATTAGAACTTAAAAGCAGATTTTAGGCTTCTCATAAAGTTGAGACCTAGATGCTGTGAGGATAAAGAGACTTCTTGTCCTCCCACAAATAATATAGTAGAGCCATAGAAGCTATTAGATAAGTAATCAGTAAAGAACAAAGGAATAAGACAAGAGTAGTACTAGATTGTAATTCCTTGCTCAGGGGGTATTGAGTCAACTAGCTGTCAAATGGATAACAACAGTAGAGATATCAATATTTTTTCTGTGGTATGAATCAAAGATTGTAAAAATATTATCCTGTACACATTAAGAAAAATGTGTCTCATTCTCCATATTTAATACATGTTTCTCTTTCAGGAGGTAGTCAGCCTTCTTTCATTACTTGTCCTCTGCAATCATGGATGGACATTTCATTGATCAGGATTCTTAAGTCTTTCAATTTACTCCTGAAGTCTTTCTATTTACTTCTTGCCATGTTGTTAAAGTATAAATTGCTCTCTTTTTTCTTGTTGGGATCTGTATTAGTTCACTCAAAGCCTCTTAGATTCCTCTCTATTTCATTCTTCCTTATAGTAGAATAGCATTCCATTTATATACATATGCCATGTTTTACCCAGACATTTCCCAAATAACTTCTTAATTTCCATTATTTACCACAACAAAAATAGTGCACCTATAAATATTTTTGTAACTTTGAGCCCTTTCTTATTGATTTATTTGGGGTATAGTGATATCATTGAACAAATGGAATTATAAACTACAATGGTATATTTGAGTGAGGAAACCCAGGAACCAAAGAGAATCTTGGTGAAGGTCAAAGGATGGAGAAATGGAAATACAAGTGAGGCTGTCATTGGAATAAATCAGAGGTGTGATGGTAAATGTTTAACAACCAGCTCTCTCTCTCTCTAAAAAAAAGCTCAAATGACAGACTTTTAAGTTAGATCTTAATTATCACCATTTTCTCCATATCTTTCTTAAGTTTAGACTTGGGACAATCAACAAAATAATAAATCAAGTCTTGTTTTGTAGCATTTACTGATTTCTAGGGTATAAATGCTCACACTGGAAGTTTAACAGTTGGAAAATGTAACTGGAGAGTCACTGTTGAATATAATGAAAAGACTATGGTAAATAGGTGGCACTCAGAGCCAGCAAAGTGTCCCTTTTAATCTGTTTATGACCAGTCATCTGCCCCCTTCCCTTACCATCTTTCACCTGAGAGCTCTTGAAGGTGTTGCTGCAGCTAACAGCCTCCTCCAAGGCCCATGGCCAGTTCTATTCTGGGCTCTTTTGTTCAGGCTTAGTGAAGATCCATACAATTCACCTACACACCAGCTCACCACATCTTACACACACACACACACACACACACACACACACACACACACACACACATAATCACAGCCTAGACAAATTTCTGCAAGTTAGAGTTTGGATCTCCCCAGCACTGAGAGAAAAGTCAGGGTCAGGGTATAGAACTGCATTTGATTACAACACCAGAGGTGTGTCCTGTTGCATTTCTCCTGTTCCTTTGCTCTCCTGCAGAGCTACAGTGGAGTATAGCTCTCTAGACAAAATGACACTTTGATTCTTTGGTGGAAAAATAAACACAGAATTGGGACTCTAAGAAGCGTGCATTAATTATCAAACATATTTGATTTGATAAAGAATTTGTGAACATGAGGGAAAAGGTAAAATATACATATATGGGAATAATATCAATTATGAAAATATCTTTATTTTTACATTCTTTTTTTAATATAAATTTATATTTAATGTAGAAGCTTTAATGTAGAAACTGCTAAATCTTGTGTTATCCTGATTGTGTTTCCACAGTACCTGAATTGTTTCCTTCTCTCAGCTTGTAATATTTTCTTCTTGACCTGGTAACTCTGTAATTTGGCTATAATATTCCTAGGAGTTTTCCTTTGGGGATATCTTTCAGGAGGAGATCTGTGGATTCTTTCAATTTCTATTTTGCCCTCTGGTTCTACTATATCAGGGCAGTTTTCCTTGACAATTTCTTGAAAGATGATGTCTAGGCTCTTTTTTTGATCATGGCTTTCAGATAGTCAAATAATTTTAAAATTCTCTCTCCTGGATCTATTTTCCAGGTCAGTTGTTCTTCCAATGAGATATTTCACATTTTCTAATTTTTCATTCTTTTGGATTTGTTTTACAGTGTCTTGATTTCTCATAAAGTCACTAGCTTCCAATTGCTCTATTCTAATTTTTAAGGAAGTATTTTCTTCAGTAATCTTTTGGACTTCCTTTTCCATTTGGCCAATTTTTCTTTTTAGGGCATTTTTCTCCTCATTGGCTTTTTGGACCTCTTTTGCCATTTGGGTTAGGCTATTTTTTAAGGTGTTATTTTCTTCAGTATTTTTTTTCCTTTAGCAAGCTGTTGACTTGTTTTTCATGATTTTCTTGCATCACTCTCATTTCTCTTCCCAGTTTTTCCTCTACTTCCCTTACTTGCTTCTCAAAATCCCTTTTGAGCTCTTCCAAGGCCTGGGACTGATTCATATTTTTCTTGGAGGCTTTGGATGTAGGAGCTTTGACTTTGTTGTCTTCTTCTGGTTGTATATTTTGATCTTCTTTGTCACCAAAGTAAGATAATATAGTCTGACACTTTTTGTGCTGCTTGCTCATGATCCCAGCCAATTACTTGAGTTTTAAACTCTTTGTTAAGGTAAAGTCTGCTTCCAATGTGGAGAATGTACTGTCCCAAGCTTCAGGGGTTTGTACAGCTGTTTTCAGAGATACTTGTAGGGCCCTGTAAATTTTCAGTTCTTCCAAGGTGGTATGATAAGGGGTGAGGTGTTTATTCCTTTCCTCATCTGTGACCACAAGTACTCCTTTCTGTCCTGTAACTGTGAGGAGGGGTTTCTTTCCACAGCTACTACAAGCTCAACCATGCCAGCACTCCTCCTTACCCCAGCACCGCAGCCCAGAACTGTGACCCAGATCCAAGCACGGGCAAAGGAAGAAATTCCTGCCTCAGCACTGGCCAAGAGATCCCTGCTATCCCTCTCTGATCACCCACTGGATTCCACCTCAGTCTATGTGCAAGAAGCTTGGGAAGCAGCTGCCCCTCCCCCCGGGCCATGCCCATGGGGAATGGAGCTAAAATCCCGCTTTCCTGTCTCAGCACTGCAGCAACAGACTTTCCCACTGACCTTCTAAGTTGTTGTTGGCATTCATGGATTGAGGAGTCTGGAAACCTCCACAGTTGCCCGAGATTCAGTCCTCTGAGGCCTACTCCAGTTTTGCTGCTGCCTGCACGCCCACCCTGCACTGAGCTGTGCTCCCAGCCTGGTTTGATATGCCTTTCCCATCAACCATCCAGGTTGTCTTGGGCTGGAAATTTGTTTCATCCTGTCTTTTTGTGGGTTCTGCTGCTTTAGAATTTGTTTAGAGCCATTTCTTATGAGTATTTGGAGGAGTTTGGGGGAGAGCTCAAGCAAATCACTACTTTCACTCCGCTATCTTGGCTCCACTCCCAATACCTGAAAATATCTTTATTTTTAATAAAAATGGGCGTGTTGCATGACCATGACTTAAATTATTTTCCTTATCTGTCATTCTATCTCTCTCTTTCTCTCTCTCCCCACATGCACACCATAGTCATGATTCATGTTCACCCTTAAAGAACTCCATATTATGCACTGGAAAAGAAGGAGTTTGGGGATTAGCATAAATCTAAACAAAGTCAAGTGTTTGTTTTGCTTGTGTCTATGGATAATAAAGTTAAGAATATAGAATGAAGTCTTTCCCAGGCTAGACCTGTCACTTTCCCCTAGTTTTGCATCTCAGCAAGGAGCATTGCTATACTAATTCCACATAGTTCCTCTGTAGGTATGTTGAGTAGATTTAGCAAAATGGTCTGAAAGGATGAAGACTAAAAATTGTGGATTTGACAGGAGATAAAGGAAATTTTCAAAACCCTCCTAACAGAGTTGGCAGGGGCCAATGCCTCTGTGTCAGGGTCTCTGACAGTCAGTCAAAAATAATAGAAAATCTTAGCCTGAGATTATTTGTAGAGGCTTTTGATGGCTTCCTTGCTAAGTACAGGGTCATGGCCATAGGCTATATAAACTATAAGAGTTTTAATCCTCCTTTGCCATGGAGGGTATTATTAAATATTAGCAGATAATAACAGATGGTATAAGGAGGCTGAAGACCAGGAGGCAGTAACAGTGAGCAATTCAGTGAACACCAAAGCTAGAAAACAGTAGAGATGGGAAGAAGCAGGGGGTACTTTTCACATGGTATCCAGCAGAGAGAAAACCATAATGTCCAGCAGAGAGAGTAGGACACCCATCCAGGAGAAAGGATGATTCCTGGCAAAAAGTAGCACAATAAAAACCTCAAAGGCAATCAAGAGCTCTGAAGCAACAGAGTTATATTTCTTTGCCTACATTTGTGTGTCTCTCGATGCGTGTGACTGAGTCACATATCTCCTTTCATGAATTTCTCTTTTAATGTACTCATTGGCCACTCATCATGAAATGTTTCCTGTTTATAAAGCTTCATATACATTTCCTGGTCAGGAGTATTCTCTGCATATGTGCCCCTTTACAAGAACAGACAGTTCTCACTTTATGTGAGTGGACCATTCTGTAGACCTCTATATAATGTGATTTTGTGGAGAAGGGCTGGATAGATGGAGGCAGGAAATCAGGAAGGAGGCCATTCACCTATGAGGGGAAGAAGCTGGCAAAAGTTTCAAGGATACATTGGGACTGGGAACAGAGAAGTGAAAACAGTAGGGGGAACGGGTAGACATGTGCAAGGGCAGACAAAGACAGGAGAGGACAAGTGATATGGAGTACATGACTATGGACTGATTGAAAATAGACAGGTAGGGGAAGACATACTGGCAGATGTGACAGTGAGATGGGCAAAGGCACAAAGTTCTCATTTCTCAGAGCCAGAGGTTTTAAAGCTAAGCCCCCATCTTGGGATAATAGTCTCTCCCCTTGGTTCCTGTGTTCTGCTTTCACTTGTAGGTTTTTTTTTTTTGAGGGCTGGGGATAGGGATGGGGTAGGAGGCTGCTGAGTACCAGCTAATGGGCAGAAGCAGGCAGAGAGAGCATGGTACTGTGAAGTAAGCATGGGTTTTTTGTTTTGTTTCATTTTGTTTTGTTTTTGGAATGTGGATTTTTTTCAGAATTATTTATGTAAAGTCAAAATTGCATAATGTGAAAGTAAAGGGAGAACTGTCTGTATAGCAAATTGCCTGAGGTTAAGTAATTCAGTCAAGGTCAGACAGACATATATATTTATAAAAGATAATACTTATACCCAGATCTTCCTGGTTGTAAGGCTAACCTTCTATTCACAATGCCATGTTTCTCATATGCATGCATGTATGTATGTTTCTATATAGAATATGCCAAGTATTTTTAAACAGAAAAAAGTATTTTTTGAATTTTTAAATTAGCCATTAGATAGACTACGAATTTGAAAGTTTGGCATTTTTCATCCTATCATATCAGCATCTAGTAGTCATAGAGACAGTAAAAAAAAATGATGCAAAATTTGAAATTCGTTTGAGAACAGCTAAAGGAATGATTAGGGCCTCTAGGTGGTACAATGGATAGAGCCCAGGGTTTTCAGGAAGATATGAGTTCAAATTTGGCCTCAAACACTATCTAGCTGTGTGACCCTAGACAAGTCACTTAACCCTGCTTGCCTCAGTTTCTTCATCTGTAAAATGACATGGAGAAAGAAATGGCAAACCAATATATTATCTTTGCCAAGAAACCCCAAATGGTGTTGTGCAGAGTCAGACATTATTGAAACAATTCAGCAACAACAAAGGACTGGCTAAATCCATGCTCACATAAGAACAATATGTTCCTAATGGGGACTGGCATCTGTGTAGGCAGCCTCTATATGTATAAAAAATATCATTCATATAATGGATACTAAGGAGCTTCTTGATGAGAAATATGAAGCATGTGTAGGCATTCTGGTGGCCTACTACATGGATGGGAAAAGCCCTTTTACAATGGCTGTGTAGCAAGGACTGTAAGGGTCTTTAAAAGAGCCTGAATCCCTAAAGGCTTTACTGATTCTTGTCTGGGGGAGCCAAGTGAATACTTCACTGTTTCCAGTGAGGAAGCCGTGCTGTAAAAGGAGGTGCTGAGAGATCTTCACCCTCTGAGGCTGCACAGCCCTGGAGAAATGGTCTTGAGTCTTTGGCTTTTGTGTTTGTTCTCTTCTCTTGCATTCTGGATTTCAAGAAGTAGAGCCTCTGAGCTTAATCAGTAGCTTGAGCCACAGGAATCTAGTAATCCAGAAGTCAAGGCCAGTTTACAGTGAGTCAGTGATCAGATGTGAACATGGTGGAATCAGTGCTATGTAGGAAATGAACTAAATTACAAGCCTAATCCCTCCTCAGAGACCAAAATAGTGTGGAGATTATGCTACTGAACTGTGACAAGTCTAATACTTCTCCAGTGGCCAAAGGGGGAATTATGCCTTTGAGATGGAGGAGGAACTGTACATTTACTTTTAACTACATCTTTGAAGTAAATATTCCTTTTTAAAATCTACCTGATACTAAATAGTCAAGTGGAATTTGGGTGCTAGAAACTAGGTTTCTAAAATTGTGAAAAGATCAACTAGTGATGGTTCACATTTATGACAGAGAAAAGAAACATTCCAAACCCTTAGAGTACCCTGAAACTTTGGGGAGGGAGATGTAATCAGTCTGGCCTTGATATAGTGGCCAGTCACCCATGTTTCACCTTTATAAAACAAAGTAGTTTATCTTAATCAACAAATACCGAGTTTCCTCAGTGCATGAGGCTGAATTCTCCATGTAGAATGTGCATGTGTACATGTTTGTATGTCTGTAAGATGTAACTTCTGAGTGAATATTGGCTGATTATGAAACAGTATCTAGTTTGAAATTCAAATTTATCTATTTTATTTTAAATCATATGTAATACATTTTCAAATGAGAGAAATAGAAGAATACACAAACATAAAGGTCATATAGCAAAGAAACATCTCAAAACAAGTGTGATATAACCAAGAATTTCCCCAGAGGGGGGAAAATGGAATTTTAATGATATTTTCTTACACGCTTTTTTGTGTTCTAAAAGGTGTATAAAAGTAGTGATTGTTAATTTCATACTCTCAAACATTATTTTATTTTACAAAACTTGCACAAAATGAGTATTCAGAAAGAATATAATTTCACTGAGAAATCACATGGTTTACTAAGATCTCTTCAATGAAAGAAATGACTAAATAGAACAGGAAATCCTAATTACCAGAACTCTAACCACTTTCTTTCCTTGTGGGATTATCCTGTATTTAAAACAACAACAACAATATCATCTCTGGTCTAGAAAATAATAAGATGTATGTATGTTTTCATTAAAATGGCACAATTATCATAAAACAAATGTGCAGAGGCAGTTCAGTAAGCAAAGAAGCATTATAATTATATATGTAAACAGACAATAATATTTTATTAAAAAATAAACCACAGCATTTTAAATAATTGTGGAATAGGATGAGATCTGTAGAAGTTCTTTAAAAAGAAAAATTTGGTCCAAAAAAATCATAAACCATGAAAGTATTCTGCGATTACACAAATATTAATATAAAAAGATACTCCAATAAACATATGTAAATCAAAGGCCAAATATTTTTTTTCTCCACTTCTCTGTTGTGTTCTGAAAAGTATAGGAACTTACAAATAGTATCTCAATAGTCCAAACATGTACCAGACTTTCTTCAATGTTGGTTTTCAAGTTTAAAGGTTCTCAATATGTTCAGAATAAACATTGACAATCATTTAAACTCTTTGAGGCTCAGTTTCCTCATCTGTAAAAAAGAGGGGTGGGATAATAATGGTTTGTGGAGGACTTACTTAACAGCTTTGTTGTAACAAGATAATATAAAATACTCCAAGCTTTGTAAAGACCTCTATAAATGTCAGTTACCATCATCAGCAGAACATGTGAGCAAGCTCAAACCACAGATGTTAGAAAAGACCAATTTAACTGGTTTCCAATAAAGTGAGGATGTGAAAAGGATCTTAAGTTTTTGGCCCAATAAACTGTGCAGGCCATGACTCTTCCTTTCTATCTAAAATCAAGCAAACAACCGAAAGCAAAACTAAAAAAAAAAACAACCCTGAAAAGAAAACAAAAGAAACCAAAAAGAATGATGCACCCATGTTATAGGAATGGCTTAACAGATTATTGTATGTGGATTACACATGAATTTAATGGAATACTATTATTATACAAGGATTTCTAAGTATCATCAATCTCAAGATGATTGGGTAAGAAATAAAACCTATTGTAAGGCAGATGAACGAGGAAAACAATATATGCCATGACTACATTCACATATAAACACATATATACATGTATGTATACATACATAGATATGCATATGCATAAATATGTGTATTAACATTTTTTTCCCTCCCTCCCTTCCTTCTTTCCTCCTTTTGTCCCCATCCTCCTTCCTGAAACAGTAAGCAATCAGATACAGGTAATATATGTGCAATCATGTAAAACATTTCCATATTAGTAATTTTGTACAAGACTGGAATAAAGGAAAAATAATGAAAGTGACAATAGCATGCTTCAGTCTGTATTCAAACAATATCAGTTCTTTCTCAGGATGTCTATAGTATGCTTCGTAACTAGTCTTTTGAGATTGTCTTGGATCATTGTTTTGCTGAGAAAAGCTAAGCCATTTGCAATTAATCATTGAACAATATTGCTGTTACTATGTACAATATTCTGCTGGTTCTTCTCCCTTCACTTTGCACAAGTTCATGCAAGTCTGTCCAGATACACACACACACACACACACATATGTGTGTGCAGATGCATGTATATATGTATATATAATGTGTATATATGTATGTGCATTGCATGTGTATATATGTGTGTATGTATATGTATACAAATACACACACACACATATATACACACATATATAAAAATTAAAACTAAATACTTTGAGATTGTGATGACCAATACTGGTGTAGTAACATGAGAATACACCTTCCTCTTTTGTTTCCAAAAGTGGGCTTTATGGTTTCAAAATATACATGTAATGCCAGATATAATCTATATGTGGGTTAGTTATTTTTTTCCTGAATATCTTAAAACACTGTGTTATAAAGGATAGAAAGGATATATTTGGAAATAAAAGTCATTTAAAAATATATCACTAAAATTTAAAAATAAAGGAAAAGTAATTCTTAATTCCTTATTCTAAAACCATCAATTTAACCCACTACCATTTCAAACTCAAGCAAATGCTTTGATTTCAATTATGTCTAAGCAACAATAGCCAATATCTAGGGGAAAGGAATCAACCTAAGAAAACATATGTTTAAGAGTTATATTAATAACTTCAGTATAAAACATTTTGTCAGAACATTTCTCTCCAACCTATGTTAAGACATGAGGTCATACTCAAAAGAATGACCTTCCTTCTGTTAACACATTCTGCAGACACAGAATAAGAGTCTCAGCTATATGTTGTTTAAATTTATTCCCTATCCCCCAAAGGAAATCAACAATACAAATAGGCCCTGCCTTCAAGGACATCACAATCTAATTAAGTCAGGAATATGAAAACAACTATGTAAAACAAATTATTCATAATGTAAATTGGAGCTAATCATAGAGTGAAATGATGAATTTATTGGAGAATGGCAGACTCAAATACCATAATGAAAAAGTAAGAAATATAAAAAAGACAGCACAAACAAGAATGAATAATAAAATAAATGAAAACAGCATTAAAACCAGTAAAAATAATTAATTGTACTATCATTCTTTGCAGATGACATGATGTTAGAGAATCCCAGAGAATCAACTAGAAACTACTTGAAATTATTAACAAATTTAGCAAAGTTGCAGGATACAAAATAAACCTACATAAATCATCAGCATTTATATGTGTACACACACACACACACACACACATTATACACATATATATTACCAACAAAGCCCAGCAGCAAGAGATAGAAAGAGAAATTCAATTTAAAATAACTGCAGAAAATGTAAAATACTTGGGAGTCTACTTGCCAAGACAAACCCAGGAATTATATGAACACAACTGCAAAACACTTTTCACAGAAATAAAGTTAGATCTAAAGAAATTTAAAAGTATTAATTGCTCATAGGTAGGCTGACTCAATATAATAAAAATGACAATTCTATCCAAATTAATCTATTTATTCAGCACCATACTAATCAAACTATGAAAAATTAATTTATAGGACTAGGAAAATTACGATAAAATTCATTTGCAAGAACAATAAGTCAAGGATATCAAGGGAATCAATGGAAAAAAATGTTGAGGAAAGTGGTCTAGCTGTACCAGATCTTAACTGTATTATAAAGTGATAATTATCAAAACAATCTGGTACTAGCTAAGAAATAGAGTGGTAGATCAGTGGAATAGATTAGGTACCAATTACACTGCAGTAAATGACCATAGTAATCTAGTATATGATAAGCACAAAGATCCAAGCTTCTGCAATAAGAACTCATTATTTAACAAAAACTGCTGGGAAAACTGGAAAAGAGTTTGGCAGAAACTAGGCATAGACCAATCTCTCATACCATATACCAAGGTGAGATTAAAAAAAAGGACATTATTTAGATATAATGGATGATACCATAAACAAATTAGGAGAACATGGAATAGTTTATCTATCAGATCTATGGATAGTGGAAGAATTTAGGACCAAAAAAATAGAGAGAATATTACACAATGTAAAATAGATAATTTTGATTACATAAAATTTAAAAGTGTTTGCACAAGCAAAACCAATGCAAACAAAATAAACAGAAAGAAGAAAATTGTGATTTTTTTTGCAACAAGTATCTCTGATAAAGACCTCATTACTCAAATATATAGAGAACTGAGTCAGATTTGTGAAACAAGTCATCCCTCAATTGATAAATGGTCAAAGATATGAACTGGCAGTTTTGAAAGAAATAAAAGAAAACCATCTATACTCATATGAAAAATTGCTGTAAATCACTATTGATCAGAGAAATGTAAATTAAAACGACTCTGAGGTACCACCTCATACATATCAAACTGGCTAACAACAAAAAAAGAAAAATTATGGATGTTGGAGGAAATATGGAAAAACTGGGATACTAATACAGTGTTTGGAGTTGTGAACTGATCCAACCATTTTGGACAGCAATTTAAAACTATGCCCAAAGGCCCACAAAACCATGCATATCCTTTGACCAAGCCACACCTTTGCTAGGTCTATAGCACCAAGATATCAAAGGAAAAAAAAAGAAGAAGAAACTATTTGTACAAAAAATATTTATAGCAGTTCTTTTTTTGGTGGCTATGAATTGGAAATCTAAGGGATGCCCATTAATTGAGGAATGGCTAAACAGGCTGTGGTATATGATTGCAATGGAATATTATTGTGCTATGAGAAATGGCAAGCAGGATGATTTCAGAAAAACTTGGAAAGATTTACATGAACTGATGCAAAGTGAAGGGAGAAGAACCAGCAGAACACTGTACACAGTAACAGCAATATTGTTCAATGATTTATTGTGAATGGCTTAGCTATTGTCAGCAAAACAATGATCCAAGACAGTCTCAAAGGACTAATGATGAAGCATGCTTTAGACATCCAGAGAAAGAACTGATATTGTTTGAATATAGACTGAAGCATGCTATTTTCACTTTCATTCTTTTTCCTTTATTTGAATCTTGTACAAAATGACTAATATGGAAATATTTTACATGATTGCATATATATATAACCTATATCTGATTGCTTACTGCCTTGGGGGGAAGATGGGGAGGAAAGGAGGAAAGAAGGAAGGGAGGGAGGGAGGATAGGATATAATTTGAAACTCAAAATTTCAAAAAACAAATGTTAAAAATCATTTTAACATGTAACTGGGAGAAAATAAAATGTATTTAAAAAACTAATTAACTGTAATGACCAACTTCAGTCTTATTCACCAGATAATGAATTCCCCCCCCCATTTCCTTTCTGTACACAGATAAGAAAGCATGAATGCAGAATGTGATATACACTGTCCACTGCAGTCATTTTATTTCTTGCTTTTAGTTACTATCATGATGATCAGTGGGAGATGTTGAGTTTGTCAAGAAATGATGGGCATGAATACAGAAAACATCTATACAACTTTATAAACACACACACAGATATATATATGAGGACAGAACAGGTATACATAGAGAGGAACCTTTAGGGGAAAGAAATCATAGGAAGATTCTATAAGTTCCCCTCATTTGGGGTATCAAACAGATTCTTGTGTTTTTAATAACTTTAGGAATGTCTTCGCATTTCTGAACAGATTTCAAGCTCATCTACTTCTCTATTCAATGTTCTTCATTTTATAGAATATATGACTTCCTTTTCAGAAGCATCTGATTCAGAAGAAGGAATATATGAGTTTTTATCACTTAGGATGCTAGAGCATAAGTAAACAGCTAAGTCCCTAGGCTCAGGAAACCTAGTTTCATTTCTTAGTTCTTTCTCAGATTTGTTCAATAACCTCAAGTAATCATTTATCATGTATAAGCTGCACTTTGTAAAATGGGGGAAATTATACACAATCCATAGTTTACACTACATAGATATAGCTAACTAGAATGTTGATCATGAGCTCTTTAACACTATAAAATGCAAGTTTTTTTCTTAAAATATTTCAGTAATGATAATGGTATTACATAGTACTTGAAAGTGTATTGACTTCAGAATCAACAGATCAGGATTCAAGTGTTCACTTGCATATTTTCTAGCTGTGTAACTTAAGTCAAATCACTCTGATACTTTTTTCACCTTTGGGATGGGATAATAAAGCCACCATTATCTAACTCATAACTTTTGAAAAAGTAAAGATCTGAAAAAAACTGTTACAATTATAAATTTTTAAGGTTTCTGGATTTCTTTAAATACAATACTTTGAAACGCCTCCTTTCAGTGAATGTTCATTAGACCATGGATAAGAGTAATAGAGTATGGGCAAGCATGGATAGGTTACAATCTCCATCTTTGTAGTGAATTCCAAAAATTACGAGATTTCCATTTTGTTTTTTGAGACAACATACACTTTCTCATCTGATTCTCAAAACAACATGATAATTAAAGCAATATAATTATTATTATGGAATCATCAATCTAGAGCTGGAAGAGACTACAGAGGACATCTAGTCCATCCTCCTCACTTTAAAGATGAGGAAACAGAGACCCAGGGAGAATATATGATTTACCCAAGGCCACATACCTAGTAAATATCAGAGGTAGGATCCTCCTCATTTAACAAATGAAGGAACTTAGGCTCATAAAAATTAATGAAAGTAAAAGTTAGGAAATCATTTTAATATCTCTTACCTTCTAATGGATTAACAACAAAACAAAATGAACAAAGAAAACCCTTGCTAAAGATCTCCTTTAATGCCCTATTAGGGTATGGAGTAACAGATGGATTCTTGAAAGCCATGCAAGAAAAGCAAACATTTCTCTAAAATGTGAAAAGCTTCAAATTTTCTTTCTTTTTTTTCAGCCAAAGACAATGTTTATTAGAACATTGTCATATTGGGCAGACTCTTAAGGAGTCTGAACATGGGTAAGCAGTGGCTAGATTATAAGAATCTAAGCCTCTTAATGAAATCAAGATGGACCTTATATACAGAAAGACTATGGGAGGGATCTAGGAGTGGTCAAGTAGTCTATGATGTAATAGAACTCAAGGATGG
Source organism: Phascolarctos cinereus (assembly GCF_003287225.1). Lineage (NCBI taxonomy): Eukaryota > Metazoa > Chordata > Mammalia > Diprotodontia > Phascolarctidae > Phascolarctos > Phascolarctos cinereus. Next base: position 188,967,847 of record NW_027555847.1, read on the forward strand.
CCAAGGGAGAATGTAGGCTAGATGGGATTAAGTGGCCTGGGGGGAGGAGGGGTACAGGGAAGTAAGACAATGGGGGGCCAGGCTAGGTTAAGGGTAACAGAGATTGTGCATAGCCACAATGAAAGGCCAGTTGATGGGATTATGGCTTCAGGTGAGCACCAGAGATTTGGCCATGTGGAAAAGTCCAAGGTTGTTCCTTTCTGGGGCCCAGATCCTAACACCATCATTCTCCCCTCAAACAAATGGGATCCAAATTCTTTTGGAGTAAGGGGAAAAGATCTCAGCTTCTGAAACTGCTTCCTGCTGGCAAGGGGCGCAGAGCTATCCCTGCCTTGAGGGGATCCCAAAGAGGAGGTTGACTGGAACCAGGCACAGGCTACATCCAGAGAATGATGGTGGGACATTGGCTGGTACTCACTGTTTGCTACCAACTGTAGGTGAATGGCTTGTAGTCTGGAAGACACAAATCTGACAGAAAAAATTTCAGGGCCCAGATATAAAGATTTAGGGCCCAACTTTGAGAGGATAAAACATCCTTAGCTCTGTTTGGAAAACTCAGTTTTCCAACCATGCAATATCAAATCCACCTTATAGCCAGACTCAGGAATAGCCAGGTTGGTAACATTCCCTTTCAAAGGAACATAATGGAGAAACTGAGCCAGGAGGATCCCATTTTAGACTGAGGCTAAAATTGTCCTCTCAGGTTTTCCCAATGCTGACTTCCCACCAGTATCACATTCTCTGAGTAGCTTGTGGCATTTCTCTTAGATGGTATATTATTGATTATCTACGGATTATGACCCATCAGAAAACTCAAAATAAAATCCTATGAGCTTTGACTTCAAACAGCAAGTTTTACTAGTCACAATTTAGGAAAAACTCTTCCAGGATTTACATCTCAAATTTAAATTTGTCCTGGTGTAAAAAGTCAACCATTAGAGATTTCTATACACTTGTACATTCTCAGCAAGCCATACATAACCCAAACAAGCTTTTTGGCTAGTTTACACATTAAAACAATAACCAACAATAGCTAAATTATTTTAGCAGTAACCAAATTATGAAAAGTTGCTTGACACAACTGATACCGAAAGTTCACCAATTTAAAACTTGAAACAAACCCATTACCAATCAGATGACTTCAGTTTTGTCAAATGTTTCCAAGTTACTTTACACAGAGAATCAACATCTCATTAACAGTTAAAACTACAAATGTAAAAGAGCATGTTTACCCAAGTTCGGTAGCCAGCTTCTTTACCTTGAGCAGGATGTACTGAACCTGGATGATGCTTCCGGGCAAAGGTTGCCCCAGGACCCAAGGCCATTGCCAGTGGGACCTAGGCTGTAGCTGCTGCCCCTCCCCTCTCCTTCCTTTCCCAGGTGGGAAAGGGAGAAATCAAAGGTGAGAGGTAAAGGGTGAAACTCTCTTCTCCTATGAGAGGGGCTAACAGATATGCTTCTGACTCAAGGGAAGGGAGTGACCAGGTTGTCCAGGTGTTTCAAAACTCCTTAATGATCAATCACAAAACCTCTAGAATATGCCAAGATATTTTTACTGTTCTAACTTTCCCTGCAACCTCCACAAAGGAGGATTCAGAGGTGCAGAGGGAAAGGAATAAGTAAGCCTGAGGGAACCAAAAAGCAACTGCAGTTTTCCCCAATTCCGTAGTGATGAGGGAATTAACAGAATTGAGCACACACTTCCAGATAAGGCATCCATCCTTGTCCACTATGCTGTGGAAGGTGTACCCAGGTCCATGGCCTTGAACTGACCCAGTAGACCTGAGAGTGTCAGACTGAGTGAGAGACAGCCTTGTAACTGTCTGCCTGAAAAGCACCTCCAAGCCTTAGTGCTTGGAGAATGACCCCAACTGCAGAGCAAGAAAGAAGGGGAGGGGAGAGCCTTACATACCTTCAAGTCTTAGCTGGAGAAGAACTTGGGGTTAGGCAGTTTCTCTGTATGGGCCACCAAAATGATGTGGTGTAGGAGTTCAGGGGTGCTGGGACCCCAATATCATATCACTCAGGTCCTGCCCAAAAAGAATTCAACCCAAGCCTTCTTTCAGCCAAAGACAAGGTTCATTAGAACATTGTCATATTGGGAAGACTCTGAAGGAGTCTGAACATGGGTATGCAGTGGCTAGATTATAAGAATCTAAGTCAGCTTCAAAATTTCAAACATAATCTTGACTAAATGTGGATAGATTCCTTTCTAGAAGACTATTCATCAAGTGAGACTATTTGGGTTTGGGGTGAGAAGGGATAGGAGCTCACAAAGAGTCTTTTCTAAGGGAAAGAGATCGTGGCCTACATCAATGAATAGAGTACCCTCAATGAGGAAGCCCCAAATTTTGTATTATTTTCAAAATGTTCCATATTTCTAACTTCCAAACTAGAGGAATATGCAAATAAAATGCCTGTTATCTTCATGCAACTTTTAATTTAAAAAAAAATATATACATTATACACACACACACACACACACACACACACACACACACACACATATATATATATATGTATACATACATACGTATGTATATTTTTGGATAGTGAGGTTGCTCAGTGAATAGAGTACTAGGCCTGGAGTTAGAAAGACATATCTTTCTGAATTTGAATTTGGCCTCAGACACTTACTAGCTGTGTGACTCTGGACAAGTTACTTAACCCTGTTTGCCTCAGTTTCTTTATCTGTAAAATGAGCTAGAGAAGGACATGGTAAAACATTCCAGTATCTTTGTCAAGAAAATGCCTAATTGGGTCACAAAGAGCCAGACATCATTAAGAGAGGCTCCATAACCTTGTTAATGCAATGGAAAGAATTCTGGATTTGTCACTAGAGGATCTAAATTTGAACACCAGATTTGAAGCCTATGATCTTTGGCATCTTAGGCAGATCCTTTACATTATTTAGGCCTCAATTTCTCATCCAAAAAATAAGAAGATTGCATTAAATCACTTGTAAGGTTTTATTTTCCCTTTCTAAAGTGATGATCTTATTATTGGTAAGTGATTAACATGATTAATTATTATTACACTGGTAGTTAATATTAAGAAAATTAGAGTTTTCAGATGAAGACATTAAAGCCTTTTATAGTTACATGAAAAAATGTTTTAAATCACTACTGATTAAAAATTAAAAAAAAAACTCTGAGGTATTACCTTACACCTATGAGATTGGTAATATGACTTAAACGAATATGATAACTGTTGGAGAAGATGTGGGATAATTTTAACACTAATGCATTGTTGGTGGTATTGTGCACTTTTCCAATTACTGTGGGGAGCAATTTGGAAGTGTCCTCACAGGACAATGAAGCTGTGCATACCCTTTGACCTAGCAATAACACTAATAGGTCTGTATCCCAAAAAGATCATTTAAAAAATGGAAAAAGGACCCATATGAACAAAAATATTTATAGAAACTCTTTTTGTGGTGGTAAACAAATTGGAAATTGATGGGATGCCTATTGATTGGGGAATAGCTGAATAAATTGTGGCATATGAATGTAATGAAATACTATTGTTCTATGAGAAATGATGAGCAGGCGGATTTCAGAAAAAAAAAAACTTGGAAAGATTTATATGAACTGATACTCAGTGAAGTGAGCAGAACCAGGAGAAAATTGTACACAAGAAAACTTTGTGTGATGATTAGCTATGATAGACAAAGCTCTTCTCAGCAATATGATGATCCAAGATAATGCCAAAACTCTTGTGATGGAAAATATTATCCACATGCAGAGGAAACAAAACAAAACTAATGATTCTGAATGCAGATCAAAACATCTTATTTTCCCTTTTTTCACTTTTTTTTCCTTTCTCATGGTTTTTTTCCCCTTTTCCCCTGATTCTTCTTACATAATGTGGCTAATGTGGAAATATGTTTAACATAGTTGTACATGTATAACCTATATCAGATTACTTGCTGTCTTGGGGAGAATGGAGGGAAGGGTAGGAGAGAGAAAAATTTGGAATGCAATTTTTTACAAAAATGAATGTTGAAAATTATCTTTACATGTAATTGGAAAAAATAAAATACTGTTAAGGAAAAAAAGAAAATTAGAAATTACCATTCCCTTTTTAATAAGATAATAAAATCAAATAAAGTGAAAGGACCTATCAAAGTCCTCTTAATTTCTCATTTTGCTCTTCTGATGACCCCTGGTTCTTGAAAGCTTTGTCCAATTTAAAAAATTTCAATTCCATACATTATTTAGACAAAGAAAAATTTCTTCAATTTACATCTAAAGCCAATAATAAAATGATGGAGTTAGGAGAGCTGCAGTTAAGGTGTCTTTCTTCACCTTAGCCAAGTATAACTTTTATAGGCTCTTTTTCCTCTCTTTCTTCCACCCTGAAGGTCTCCAAGGCCATTATAAAACTATTTTAAAAAACAACAACAAACAAACAAACCTTCAAACCTTAGCATTGTCCTCTTTCCAGTTTTTTCTCTGTACAATTATTTGCTTGATTTTGGGGAGATTTATCTTAAAGTTTAAAACCAATTACTTATATGTTACATTCTCTGAACTAATGCCCTCATTAGCATTCAGTAAGTACTCATGAGGTATACATATATGTAGGGCTGAGTGGACTAATGTTTAGAATAGATATAATCTAAGCTTTTAACTAAATTCTCAACTCTATGTCAACTGGGAAAAACCAAGCTTAAAGAACAAAAATAAGCACTGTACAATCTTTTTTTTAAGTGGTAAAATTTATTAAATTCTAATTTGCACAGTAATAAGCAGAGAACACTTTTTTTTTCCAAGTAAGGAGATAAAGCACTATTTTTTTTTTACTTTAATCCTTCTACTTTTGATATGACTCTTTTTTTTTTTTTGTACAGAGCTCACATTAGGTTGGAGTATTCTGAAATATTCTTGAGCTTCATGAGACCCATGATATCATTGATGGCAGCTCTACATTAGGGCAGCTCTCAAACTATCAATGCTTTCTTATACTCTGGGATTTTTGTCCTCCTATGTTATAATTCATATGGAGGTTTTCTTTTCATGTTTTATAGATACAATCAAAATATTCAGGCATTCCATAGTTTATCTTTCAATCTTTCTACAAGACCAAGCTAAATCTCTTTTGAAGTTTCACATTTCCTTGACAACATCCTTAAAAAGCATTAAAAATGCTTCTTTTATTCAAATAATTATTGATTATATGTTGCAGGGCATACAGTCATTATGAATCTTTTCAACTGTGCTTTGGATTTCCTATAATTTTGATTTGTCTGCGATTGTGATCATTTCATGATTTGTAGCTTTGTGATATCAATGGGAAAATACAGATGTGAACAATATTGGTTTTTACATCAGGAAGCCAGCTGAGATCACAAAAGACACTTCATAAACCATCACTCCCCTCATTCCTGCCACTACCACATACCTTTCTTTTATTCAAATTTGGGCATAGCTCATTATTTTCCTGCTGTGCCTTTCTAAGATATGTGTGCTGATAAAATGACTCAATAAGATACCTTCCAACAGCATTTCATAATCTAGCCAATAAGCACCCAATATTTTTTTTTCCTTCTTGGATTGTTTAAGCAGCTCTCTTTTGATTGGATTCCATTAAAAAAACTCATATAGCATTCTGGAAGTTGAGTCACCCAGTGAGACCACATCATTCAAAAACAAGGGTACGTAGAGGATCTTGGTGTCTCTAAGGAATGACTATCCAACTTGGATTCAATGAATAAAATATTTTGCAACAGAGGCAAAAATATTTTGCTTAGTCTTTATCATTCTGTGTTATGTCTTAATATTGATAAACAAACATTCTTTTTTCTGCATCTATTTTTTGTATGATCTTAAATAAGGCACAGGAGAATATTTAAATCTGAAACACTCTTTACAAAAAAGTTTAATTGAGTTGAATTGTTACATAAATAAACCATTCTCAAAAATACTTTATAGAGATGAAAACGTAAGTATATGGGCCATTTTTTTTTCTAATGTATTTTCATACACTTTCTCTTTCTTAGTCAAATTAGAATGTATTTTGTACAACCTTTTGCTATTTCCCCTTGAAAATTGATTCCCCAGTGTCTTCAAAATCATTGCCTTCAGCATGTGCTTATATATTTATGGCAGAACTAGCCCTTCTACCTAATGTTATGATTGCCAATCCCATTTCCTCATTTAGCACACCAGGTCCTGAGGTTTTAGAATGGATATATTATGGTTACACCACCATGGATGATGTGATTAAATCAATTAAGAAATTTTATCATATTAGTTGCATTTTGCATTTGTTTTCCTCATACTAATTTCATCTTTGAATGCTCTTGGAATAACTTGGCTTCTTTTCCATTAATGCAATTTATAAGTCACTTTACATCCTATGGAATTCTTCACCATTTTTATCCATAGCACCACCACAAAGGATCCAACAAATAATCTGGAAGCTTTTACCTTAGCATGTTTACATTTCATGGATCCCAGTGGTATACTCAGATTATTCATGACATCCTTTGCTATCATTACGAAATCAGATCACCTCCTTTTCTTGATAACACATTACCTTGATGATAACCCTTTTATTTCTCCTTGTGCGCAGACAATTACTTTGTTACTTTTCCTTACCAAGGATCTCTCCATTGCGTTCTGATCACATGTGATTTGATTCTTCAGAGTTTATGGTACTCCAAGATTGATAGCCATTCCGTATCATTAAGAGAAAATTTGTGTTAAAAAGATGGGTTGATGTGGTTAAAATTTTTTTCCAACAAAAAAATCAAATACAATCTCTTGCAATTAAATTATTCACCAATATGCATACTCTTTTATAATTTAACAGAAAAGACTTTCAACTACTCAAGTTAATCTGGACCATATGAATTTTTCATCCATTTTGCTTCCTTTATGTGGAGTGTTAGAAAAATATTTCCTAGAATGATCACCAATTGTATTATAGGAACTTGATAATGTTTCAGGATCTGATACCATTACCAAAATGTCATCGGCAAATAAGAGTATCAGGAACAACCTCTCAATCTACAGGGCATCTCAACTGAGAATTTTTGCAAGATTTGCTTCATCAGAGAGGTGAACACTTTTGGTAAAGATATATTGACCTCATATACCTCACTTGACATTAATAATATGAAGATTATCTATCAGTTAGATTTCTCTCTGTCATTATATTTGCAAATAAATTAGGTATAAGCGTCATTCATGCATTCAAGTATACAATTAGATGATTGCTAAACAGAAAATAAAATGGGAGATACTGTGCTGAATTCCAAGAAAACAGAAGCCAAAATTAAACAGTTTGTACCTTCAGAAAATTTTCATTCCTTTCAGAGAAAATAGTATCATATAAATACAAAAAAAATACAAAATATGCACAAAGAATTTTGTTGGGATGGGCAAAAGAAGTATAGAAATAAGTATAGGTCTTATGTATCAGGTGACCCTTGAGTTAACACTTGAGGAAAACTAGGGATTCTAAGAGATAAAGATAAAGAGGGAGTGCATTCCAGGCATAAGACACAACCCATAAAAAGACAAGGAGACAGGAGGTAGAAAGTTGTGTACAGAACTAGCAAATAGGTTAGTTTGGTTATAACATAAACTAATCAAAGAATAGAATCTTTGAAAAAATTGCCCTATTTTAAAACTATTTCTTGTCCTATCAATTCCATCATGAATACTGTTGGGACAATATGGCTAATTTGGATCTTATTCTAAACTTTCTTTAGATATTTTAAATTTCACTGCATTTTATTGTTAAAAAACACACTTCATAATTTTCTTCCATCCTCTTCCATTATATTTGTTAAATAATTTTCATTGTAAATTAGTGGTCTTTTTGTTGTCATCTCTTTATATTTCCCAAAGAAATTAAATGATTTCCTTATTTAGGTGGGTTCTTATGTCTTTCAGTACCCTCATGACATCTGCTTCACATTGCAGGAAATAGTGATAATCAAGATTAACATATGTATCCTTGTCTGCTTTCAACTTTTAAACATCAGGAGCTTGTCTGATTTTTTCAGTGAAGCTATTTTAATTGTTACCAGTGTATTTTCATCTTCAGGTTTTTCTCTAAGCTTGATGAGACCCATTAAATTGATATTAAGTTTGAACTCTACTGTAATTATGCAATTTATCTGATAATCCATTCCAATATGACCCCCATATCAGTAAACAACTATTTCCTCTATGTTAATATTCAGTCAATTTCTCTCTCTCTCTCTCTCTCTCTCTCTCTCTCTCTCTCTCTCTCTCTCTGATGCTCAGTATGCACCACTTTCAGCACTTTTACATTCTCTGCACCATGTTCAATACCTTTATACTCTCTTATCTTGGAATCACTAGAGGTCCAACTAACAACACAATCAAAGTGGAAACAAGGGACCTTCTTCTCCACCTTATATACTATTCCTATGCTAATGAGTGAGTAGAAAATAGATCATCACCATCTGCCACTATTGAGGGGAGTAACAGAGTTTTAACTCAACTAAACTAACATTTATTGTCCCATTGATGACATAAAGGCTGTCTAAAGGCTGTCTAAAAGATTCTAACCCTCCAATTGGAGGTATCCTAGGCTCACTCCATTCTGACCATTTGACTTATTATCTCCTTCTTTGGAGACCATGTGCCTTGCCATTGGTCAGAGAGTCACTTTGGACCATCTTCTTTGTTACATTTCCTGACAGAATCTAAATATTATTTGCCTTTTTCAATTACCATGAGTTCTTTAAGTGCTCTTTCGTCCATATAGAATGTGGGAGCAGAGATTGTTTCTATTTTTTCTTTGCATCCAAAGCTTCTAGCAAAGTTTTTTTTTTAAAGCAGATAGTTAATGCTTACTAAATGTGTTTTCATTCCATTCCATTCTCTTCAAAACTCAACTCAAGTGGCACCTTCTACAAAATGTCTTTCCTACGTCCAACAGTTCTTGACACTTTTTGCTAAAACATATATTTATTTTGAATATATTTTTATTTACTTGATTCTGCACATTTTCTTCTCCCTTTAGTAGAATGTAATCTCTTTGAGTGCAAAGAACATTTTGTTTATTTATTTAGTGCATCTAGTATATATTTAGTACATCTTTAGCAAATGCTTATTGGATTGAATCAAAACTCTCCGGGGAAAACCAAAGAGATATCCTTTCATTTAGCTGAAAATATGTTATATGCTTTCATTTTTCACAAGAATGCTGATATAGATGTGGTTCAGTCCCTCTGGTACTTTTTCAATTCTTTGCTTGAGAAAGATCTCATTTGTATTCAACAGTTAAATTTATGGTTATAAATAATCTAAACACATTTTTGATTCTTAGAATTATCTGCCATTTTGCTGACATGGCAAATGTTTAAATATAAAGGCAGAAATTACTAAGGGCCGTTTTGTATTTGAATTTCTTATATGGATTTCCAGTCAAGGAATTCAGCTTTGAATGACTGTATAGACCATTGTTGATGAGTCTGTCCCTATTTAACTCTCCAACACTTCAACCCCAATTAATGTAAATAATTAGATGTTCTACATCCTAATAGATTCATCAGGTGGGATATCTTTTGGTTTCAGTCAAAAATAACTAATCAAAAGTAGAAATTAAATGTGAATAAATGTTAGATGCCTCCATTGAATCTACAGAAACAAGTATGTAAATTAGGCATGAACTGTATGAATCTGATAGTTGTACAGGAATTTTATTATGATGCATTAAAGACAATCAGCCACATTCTATGGGGATTTGGTAAAAAAAAAATCAAGTCAGTTTAGAATATGGCATTCTAATATCAGATCAGCCTAGTGGTGAAACAGCTTCAGCCAAGCTTTTGAGAGGGAATAGTTTGGAGGATGGGGAAGGGAAGCAATGAGTCTCTATCTCCTACCCTCTTAATCACAGAATGATCTTATGATTTTTAAAAGTCAGAAGATGTCCTTGCACATTTTGAAAAGTGAGAGTGTTGCAACTTCCAATCAGTGCAGTAGTAATAAAGTCACTTAACCTTTCTGTACCTCTGTTTCTTCATCTGTAAAATGTGGGCAAAAATAATACCCATCTTCCAGTGTTATTGTGTGGATTAAAGGAGATAATATTTGTAAAGTGTTTTGGAACCTTAAACACTATATAAATGCTAGCAATGATGATGATGATGATGATAATGATGATGATGAGGAGGAGGAGGAGGAGGATAATAAGTATTAATATTCACCACATTTCCAGGCAATTATTTTTGATTGTCAATATATCAAGTACAGATTTTATTTCATTTGGATGTATTTCTTAGCTTGGTGGAGCAAAAGAACATAAGAATGATACATTGCAACACTATTTGGAGATGCTTACTTCTATAGTAAATTTGTAACCAAGAATGTTTAATAGTGAAGAGTAAGAGCATCAATAATGCATATCTTTCCCCACTGTGACCATTTGAAATCTTTTCATCTTAGAATTAGAAGGGATCAAAAGACCATCCATTTATACCAATACCTAAACAAAAATTTTCTCTGCTTCATACCTGTTGAGTGACATACCCATCACCTAGACTTTTTTTTAAGAATTCCAATGAGGAAGAATTGAAATACTGCAAGGTGCAGTCTATTCTATTTTTGGATAGCTCCAATTGCTATAAAGTATTTCCTTAATTCAAGTGTAATTTTTCCTCTTTGAAAATTCTATTACTTTTAATGTTGCCCCCTTAAGTCAAGCAAAAGCATACAATCCTTCTTCCACATGGCAATCATTCAGATACTTAAAGATAGCTATTATAACTCTTCCCTCAAGTCTTCTCATCTCCAGAATAAACAGCTTCATTCCCTTCAAATGATCTCATTATGACATTAACTTGAGGTTGTTCATCATCCTGGCCACCTGACTCTAGAATCTGATTCTTCTCCAGTTTGTCAATGCCCTTCTCAAATTAAGGCACCTAGACTGAACATCATTTACACATTTTAATCAGAGTCAGCTGAATCTATCACCTCCCTAATCTTGGACATTCCACCTTATTAAAAACCAACACTGGGCTAAATTTCTTGGCAGGGAGGTAAAGCCAAGATGGGGGACAAAATGTAGGGACCCACCTGAGCTCTTCCCCAAACCATTCCAAACACCTTTAAATAATGCCTCAAAAAAATTTTATAGCAACAAAACCCAAAAAAGCATGGAGTAAAACAATTCTCCAGCCCAAGGGAACATAGAAGGTCTGAAGGAAAGGTCTGTTTTACCAAGGCAAGAGTGGAGCACAGTCCAGTGAAGACTGCTCCAGCACAGAACAGGTCCCAGCAAACTATGTGCAGCTAATGGGGGTGACTGAATCAGTGTTGGTAGTGATGGTTTTCCTGAACTCTCAGAATGACAAAGGGGTCAGACAGTGCTCAGAAGGAGACTAAAGGGGACCCTTTGGTGGCACCAGGGGTAGAACTCTGTTGCATTGTCCATACTTGGATCTGTTGAGCAGTCCTGAGCAAGTCTTAGATCAAGAAGGAGCACTAAGACATTATAACTTGCAGCAGCAGGGGAGCTGGGACCTTGATAACAGTTCCAGGGTGGGAGAAAGTGCTTACAGTTGCTCACAGACAAGTGCACAGTCTAGAAGTGTGGTAAACATGCCTCTCCCTAGATCATACTACCTTAGAAGAAATGAGAACTTATAGATCTCCAGAATTACCTCTGAAAATAGCTGCACAAAAAACCTGAAGCTTGATGTGGTGCCCCCTGCACTCTGGAAGCAGAGCTCCACTTTAGCAAAGAATTAAAAAGTCAACAAATAGGCTGGAAAATGCACAAACAGCAGAAAAAAAAACCTGACTATGGAAAGTTACTATGGTGACAGGGAAGATCACAATACACACTCAGAAGACAAAGTCAAAACTACAACATCCAAAGCCTCCAAGAAAAAAAAAAGGAATTGGCAACAGGTCATGGAAAAGCTCAAAAAAATTAAAAATCAAGTAAGAGAGGTAGAGAAAAAGTTGGGAAGAGAAATGAGAGTGATGCAAGGAAATCATGAAAAAAGAGTCAACAGCTTGGTAAAGGAGGAACAAAAAATACTGAAGAACATAACACCTTAAAAAACAGAATTGGTCAAATGGTAAAAGAAGCACAATAAATCACTGAAGAAAAAAAATCTCCTTAAAAAGTAGAATTGGCCAAGTGAAAAGGAGGTATAAATGCTCACTGAAGAAAATAATTCCTTAAAAGTTAGACTTGAGCCAATGAAAGCTGATAACTTGATTAGTAATCAAGAAATAATAAAACAAAACCAAAAGAATGAAAAAAATAGAAAACACTGTGAAATATCTCTTTGGAAAAACAAATGACCTGGAAAATAGATCCAATAAAGATCATTTAGAATTTTGGGGCTACCTGAAAGCCATGATCCAAAAAAGAACCCAGACATCATCTTTCAAAAATTGCTAAGGAAAACTGCTCTAATATTCTAGAACCAGAGGGAAAAATAGAAATTGAAAGAATTCACCATCTCTTGAAAGAGATCCCAAAGTGAAAACTTCCAGGAACATTATAGCCAAGTTCCAGAGCTCCCAAGTCAAGAAGAAAATATTCCAAGCAGCCAAAAAGAAACAATTCAAATGCTATTGAGCTACGGTTAGGTGAGAGAAGTGATTATTAAAATATATATATATATATACACATATATATATATATATATACACTCACATATATACATATATACATACATATACATATATGCATATACATATTATATATTATTTTAATTTATATATATACATATACAATATATAATATATATATGTGTATATGTAAATAAAATATATATATATATATATATGGAAGATCCAGGATGTTTTTCCTTCCTAATTTGGAGATTTGGCCAAAGCTTAGTTCTCTGAAGGGCAGGCTAGATGATGAGATGAAATCTTGGAATTATTATCACACCCAACCACATAACCTTAGAAAAAGCTAATCTAAGGTGAATTCCAGCTCGCTGTATTCTACTCAATCAGGTCTCAAGGGAGGTGGACTCTCTTTTGTCTATATTGGACTAGGGGGGTAGTCTAGATAAGAGATAAGTCTCTGTCCAAGATTGAGTTATCAGTCAGGGCCCTATCCCCTCATTAGAATAAACCCATCTCTCTTTATAATATTCAGTCTCCTTATTAATTGTTAACCTATCAGAGTTGATTGTCACACTCAAGAATATCCTCTTTTCCAAAAACGTATAAGCATTCAGTGACTTCCATGGCATTTGATTAATTTATTTATATTTAGTTTTCAACATTCACTTCCACAAGATGTTGAGTTCCAAATTTTCTCCTCATCTCATCCCTCCTTCCACCCCAAGATAGCATGCCTTCTGAATATCCCTTCCCTTAATCTGTCCTCCTTTCTATCTCTCCCCCTCTCCCTTCTCTTATTCCATTTCCCTTCAATTTTCCTGTAGGGCATACCCTATTTCCTGTATATCTTATTTCCCAGTTGCATGTGAAAACAATTTTTCTAACATTTGTTTTTAAAACTTCGGGTTCCAAATTTTCTCACTTCCTTCCTCCCACCCACCCTCATTGAGAAAGCAAGCAACTCGCTACAGGTTATACATGTATGGTCATGCAAAACACTTCTATAGTAGTCATATTGTGAAAAAACTAAGCATATTTCTCTTAATCCTATCCCACCCCTCAATTATTCTATTCTCTCTTCTGACCCTATCCCTCCTTAGAAGTGTTTGCTTCTGATTATCCCCTCCCCCAATCTACCCTCCCCTCTATCATCCTCCTGCTCTCTTGTCCAGCCTCACCCCCACTTCCTGCAGGGTAATATAGCTTTCCACACCCAATTTAGTGTGTATGTTATTCCCTCCTTAAGCCAAATCCAATAAGAATAAGATTCACTCATTCCCTCTCACCTTCCTTTGTTTACCCTCCATGGTAAAAGCCTTTTCTTGTCTGTTTTATGTGAGATAATTTGCCCCATTCTACCTCTCTCTTTCTCCTTCTCCCAGTATAATCCTCTCTCACCCCTTATTTTTATTCTTTAGGTATCACTGCTTCATCTTCAACTCACCCTGTGCCATCTACCTATCTATCTATCTATCTATCTATCTATCTATCTATCTATCTACATATAATTTTTTCCTACCCACTACACTAAAACTGACAAAGGTCTCATGACTTACAAATATCATCTTTCCATGCAGGAATGTAAACAATTCAACCTTAATAAGTCTCTTATGATTTCTCTTTCTGGTGTACCTCTTCATATTTTGCTTGAGTCCTGTATTTGAAAGTCAAATTTTCTATTCAACTCTGGCCTTTTCATCAAGAATGCTTGAAAGTCCTCTATTTTACCGAATTTCCAATTTTTCCTCTGAAGGATTATATTCAGTTTTGCTGGGTAGGTGATTCTTGGTTGTAATCTTTGCACCTTTGCCCTCTGGAATGTTATATTCCAAGCCCTACAGTTCCTCAATGTAGAAGGTGCTAAATCTTGTGTTATTCTGATTGTGTTTCCACAGTACTTGAATTGTTTCCTTTTGGCTGCTTGCAATACTTTTTCCTTGACCTGGGAACTCTGGAATTAGGCTACAATATTCCTAGGAGTTTTCCTTTGGGGATCTCTTGCAGGAGGTGATTGGTGGATTCTTTCCATTTCTGTTTTGCCCTCTGGTTCTAAACTATCAAGGCAGTTTTCCTTGATGATTTCTTGAAAGATGATGTCTAGACTCTTTTGTTGATCATGGCTTTCAGATAGTCCAATAATTTTTAAATTCTCTCTCCTGGATCTATTTTTCAGGTCAGTTGTTTTTTCAATGAGATATTTCACATTGTTTTTTAATTTTTCATTCTTTTGGATTTGTTATACAGTGTCTTGATTTCTCATAAAGTCACTAGCTTCCAATTTCTCTATTCTAATTTTTAAGGAAGTATTTTCTTCAATAATCTTTTGAACTTCATTTTCCATTTGGCCAATTTTGCTTTTTAGAGCATTCTTCTCATAGGCTTTTTGTACCTCTTTTGCCATTGGGGTTAGTCTATTTTTTAAAGTGTTATTTTCTTCAATATTTTTTGGGTCTCCTTTAGCAAGCTGTTGACTTGTTTTTCATGATTTTCTTACATTATTCTCATATCTCTTCCCAGTTTTTCCTCTACTTCTCTTACTTGCTTCTCATAATCCTTTTTGAACTCTTCCATGGCCTGGGACCAATTCATATTTTTCTTAGAGGCTTTGGTTATAGGAGCTTTGATTTTGTTGTCTTCTACTGGTTGTATGTTTTGTTCTTCTTTGTCACTAAAGAAAGATTCTATGGTCTAACTTTTTTTTTTTTGGTGAAGTTTGCTCATGATCCCAGACAATTACTTGAGTTATAAACTCTTTGTTAAGGTAGGGGTCTGCTTCCAGTGTGGAGAATGTACTGACCCAAGCTTTGGGGGTTTTGTGCAGCTGTTTTCAGAGATACTTCTAAGGACCTGTAAATTTTCAGTTCTTGCAAGGTGGTGTGATAAGGGCCAAGGTGTTTACTTCTTTCCCTGGCCTGTGCTCTGGTCTATGAGTGACCATAAGTACTCCTTTCTGCCTTGGAACTGTGAGGAGGATTTGCTCTGCATTACCACTGCAAACTCCACCATGCCAGCACTCCTCCTTGCCCTAGGACCGCTACCCATAACTGTGACCCAGATCCAAGTATGGGAAAAACAAGATAATCCTGCACCAGCAAAGGGATCACTGCAATCCTCCTCTGATCAGCTACTCAATTCCACCTCAGTCTGTGGGCCAGAAGCTCCAGAAGCAGCCGCTTCCTATGGCCACATGTAGGGACTGTGTCTTGCAATGAACTTCTCTCTTACTGCAGCCACAGACTTTTCCTACTGACATTCTAAGTTGTCTTTGGCATTCATGGATTGAGAAGTCAGGAAACCACCACAGCTGCCAGTGATTCAGTCCTATAAGGGCTGCTTCAGGTTCACTGAGGCCTGTTCTGCCTGAGTGCCTACACCAAACTGTGTTCCTCTCCCCAGCCAGTGCAATATACTTTTCTGATCAACCATATAGATTGTCTTGGGCTGGAAATTTGTTTCATTCTGTCTTTTTGTGGGTTCTGCTGCTATAGAATTTTTTTAGAGCTACTTCTTACAAGTATTTGTAGGGGTTTAGGAGGGAGCACAAGCAAGCCACTGCTTTTACTCAGCCATCTTGATTCCCAATCTTTGGCATTTGAGAGTGCCACTGATACCTTTTTATTAATTATATACTAACAGGATTAATAAAATGAATAATTACCCAGAAACTATGTCTCTCAAACTTTTTATATGCCATGCACACACATACACACATACAACACAAGATTTAGCAATTTCTACACTAAAGAGCCAGAGGTCTTGGAATATGATATTCCAGAGGGCAAAAAGATTTAGGATTACAACCAAGAATAACTACCCAGCAAAACTGAATACAATCCTTCAAGGGAAAAATGGATAATCAATGAAATAGAGAACTTTCAAGCATTCCTGCTTTAAAAAAAAGTAAATAAAAATTTGACATTCAGACATTAATGACTATCTTTTTAGTCTGATCATTCCTTAATTCTCAGGTTTATATATGAATCCTAACCCAAAAATTTACTGAACATAATCTGGTTTCCAATTTCAGATTGGAATTAAAGAAATTCCTTTAATTTAATTCCTTTACTATTCACATTATCTTACCATTATAATCCATTCTCTCTTCATTCCTTGTTATCCCAAAGGAAGAGATATTCCTACCCCTTGTAAAGGTCAATCTTTTTTTCCAGTTTCCTGGATCATATTCTCTAATTCCTCTAATTCCTCCTCTTATTCCAAGATTTTGTTCCAAAAATGATTTTTTTTTCTCTCATGTGTCTTCTCTCTCACATGCGTTGGCTCCTTCCCATATGCTTCTATCATGCTTATGTACCCCAATCCTAGAAGATTCTACCTGAAATATTAACCATGTGAATTTATGTAAATTACATAACCACACTGGGCCTCTGTACTCTCATGAAGGATTTGGTCTTGATAATCATTAATTCCCCTTCCACTCTTAATTTATAAGGAACAACTACTATCCAACTATCATTTTCCTTTTCACTAACCCTCTTCTCTTAAAAGTTGTCTACATGTAAACTTTCTATGTTCTCCTAACATAGATTCTTCAAGCCCTTGAAATTCAGCTTTTATCCTCATCACTTTTGTGAAACTCTTCTTTCTTTCTTTCTTTCTTTCTTTCTTTCTTTCTTTCTTTCTTTCTTTCTTTCTTTCTTTCTTTCTTTTTCTTTCTTTCTTTCTTTCTTTCTTTCTTTCTTTCTTTCTTTCTTTTTCCTTCCTTCCTTCCTTCCTTCCTTCCTTCCTTCCTTTCTTTCTTTCTTTCTTCTTCTTTCTTTCTTTCTTTCTTCTTCTTTCTTTCTTTCTTTCTTTCTTTCTTTCTTTCTTTCTTTCTTTCTTTCTTTCTTTTTTTCTTTCTTTCTTTCTTGTTTTTCCATGGCTCTTTATTACATGTATTTTTATTGCATCATGATCTGAAAAGGATGCTTTTAATATTTCTACCTTTCTGCATTTGATTGTGAGCTTTTCATGCCCTAGTATATGGTCAATTTTTGTGCAGGTACCATGTACTGCTGAGAAAAAGGTATATTCCTTTCTAGCCTCATTCAGTTTTTTCCAGAGGTCTGTTATATCTAACTTATCTAAAATTCTATTCACTTTCACAATTTCTTTCTTTTTCATTATGTGGTTAGATTTTCAAATTCTGAGAGAGGGAGGTTGAGGTCCTCCACTAATATAGTTTTGTTGTTTATTTCTTCCTGTAACTCACCTAACTTTTATTCTAAGATTTTGTATGCTATAACACTTGGTACATATATGTTAAATATTGATATTACTTCATTGTCTATGGTATGTTTGAGCAAGATGTTTCCTTCCTTGTGTTTTTGAACTATATCTATTTCTGGTTTTGGTTTGTCTGAGATGAGGATTGCTACCTCTTTTTATTTCTGTTTACTTCAGCTGAAGCACAATAGATACTGCTACAGCCTTTTACTATTACTCTGTGTATATTTGTGCTTCAAATGTGTTTCTTTTAAACAATTTATTTTAGGATTCTGGCTTTTAATCCACTCTGACATCCACTTCTGTTGTTGGTGTTGTGTGTGTGTGTGTGTGTGTGTGGTGTGTGTGGTGTGTGTGTGTGTGTGTGATTTATCAACAATCGCTTCCATCTGCCTCTGAGTTTAAAATGTTTCTCCCCCTTCCTTCCCACCACCCTCCCCGACCTCATATAGGTTATACATTTACATTCCTATTAAACATATTTTCATATTAGTGAAGTTGTGAGTAAACATTAAAACCAATAAGAGGAACCATTTGAAAGAGGAAATAAAACTCAACAGAAGAGAAAAAAATGATAGTGATTCAACTTCCATAGTTCTTTCTTTGGATGTGAATAGCATTTTCCATCATGAGGCCTCTGCAGACGTCTTAGAGCCTTCTATTGCTGAGAAGGGTTAAGTTTATCAATGTTAGTCATCCCACAACGTGGCTGTGTTTGTGTACAACATTCTCTTAGTTCTGCTCACTTCACCCAGCATCACACCATACAAGTCTTTGCAGGTTTTTCTGAAGTCAGCCTGTTCATCGTTTCTTATACCACAATAGTATTTCATTACATTCATATACCACACCTTGCTCAGTCATTCCCCAATTGATGGGCATTCTATCAATTTTGAATTCTTTGCCACCAACAAAAGAGCTGCTATTAATGTTTTTGTACATATGGGTCCCTTTCCCATTTGTATGATCCTTTGGGATATAGCCCTAGAAGTGCTATTGCTGGATCAAAGGGTATGCACATTTTTGTAGCCTTTTGGGCATAGTTCCAAATTGTTCTCCAAAATGGTTGGATCATTTCACAACTCCACCAACAAAGTATTAGTGTTCCAATTTTCCCACATCCTCTCCAACATTTATCATTTTCCTGTTTTGTCATGTTGGCCAATCTGACAGGTGTGATGTGGTACCTCAGAGTTGTTTTGATTTGCATTTCTCTAATCAATAATGATTTAGAGCATTTTTCCATATGACTTATAGATGGCTTTAATTTCTTCATCTGAGAACTGTCTGTTCATATTCTTTGACCATTTATCAATTGAGGAATGGCTTGTAGTCTTATAAATTCATCTTAATTCTCTATATATTTTAGAAATGAGGGCCTTATCAGAGAGATTGGTTGCATTGGTTTCATTTGTGCAAAACTTTTCAATTTAAAGTGATCAAAATAATCCTTTTTGCTTCTTGTAATGTTCTCTATCTACTGTTTTGTCGTGAATTCTTCTGTTCTTCATAGATCTGGTAGGTAAACTATTCCTTGTTCTCCCAATTTGCTTATAGGATCAGCCTTTATATCTAAATCATGTACCCATTTTGACTTTATTTTGGTATATGGTGTGAGATTTGGGTCTATGCCTAGTTTCTGCCATACTCTTTTCCAGTTTTCCCAGCAGTTGTTTCAAAGAGTGGGTTGTTGTCTCAGAAGCTAGGGTCTTCGTGTTTATCAAATAATAGATTACAATAGTCATTGACTACTGTGTCTTGCATATTTAACCTATTCCACTGATCCACCACTCTATTTCTTAGCCAGTACCAAGCAGTTTTGATGATTGCTGCTTTATAATAGAATTTAAGATCTGGAATTGCTAGGCTACCTTCCCTTGCATTTCTTTTCATTAGTTCCTTTGATATTCTGACCTTTTGTTTTTCCAAATGAATCTTGTTATTATTTTTTCTAATTCTATAAAATAGTTTTTTGGTCGTTTTGTATGACACTGAATAAGTAAATTAGCTTAGGTAGGATTGTCATTTTTATTGTATTAGCTCAGCCTACCCATGAGTAGTTTGTTTTTCTGAGTTTGTTTTGGAAGGTAGACTCCTAAATATTTTATAATGTCTACAGTAAGTTTAGGTGGAATTTCTCTTGACTGTTGGGCTTTGTTGGTAATATATAGAAATGCCAATGATTTATGTGGGTTTATTTTATAGCCTGCAACTTTGCTAAAGTTGCTTATTATTTCAAGTAGTTTTTTACTTGATTCTCTAGGATTCTCTAAGTATATCATCATGTCATCTGCAAAGAGTGATAGCTGTGTTTCTTCTTTGCCTATTCTAATACCTTCAGTTTCTTTTTCTTCTTATAGTTACAGCTAACATTTCCAGTACAGTACTGAATAACAGTCATGATAATGGACATCCTTGTTTCACCCCGATCTTACTGGAAATACTTCTAGCTTGTCCCCATTACATATGATGTTTGCTGAAGATTTTAGATAAATGCTGCTTATTATTTTAAGGAAGACTCCATTTATACCTGTGCTTTCTAGTGTTTTTAATAGGAATGGGTGTTGTATTTTATCAAAAGCTTTGTCTGCATCTATTGAGATGATCATGTGGTTTCTGTTGGTTTTGGTGTTGATATGCTCAATGATGCTGATAGTTTTCCTAATATTGAACCAACCCTGCATTCCTGGTATAAATCCTACCTGGTCATAGTGTATTATTCTTGTGATAAGTTGCTGTAATCTATTTGCTAGTATTTTGTTTAAAATTTTTGCATCTATATTCATTAGAGAAATTGGTCTATAATTTTCTTTCTCTTTTTGACTCTTCCTGGTTTAGGTATCAACACCATATTTGTATCATAAAAAGAATTTGGTAAGACTCCTTCTTCACCTATTTTCCCAAATAGTCTATATAGTATTGGAATTAATTGTTCTTTAAATGTTTGATAGAATTCACATGTAAATCCATCTGGCCCTGGAGATTTTTTCCTAGGGAGTTCATCAATGGCTTGTTCAATTTCTTTTTCTGAGATGGGGTTATTTAAGTATTTTACTTCCTCTTCGTTAATCTGGGCAATTTATATTTTTGTAAATATGTATCCATTTCACTAAGATTGTCAAATTTGTTGGCATATAGTTGGGCAAAATAATTCCTAATGATTGTTTTAATTTCCTCTTCCTTGGTGGTAGCTTCACCATTTTCATTCTTGATACTAGTAATTTGGTTTTTTCTTCTTTTTTTTTTAATTAAATTAACCAAATTTATCTATTTTATTGTTTTTTTCATAAAACCAGCTCTTAGTTTTATTTATTAGTTCAATAGTTTTCTTAATTTCAATTTTAAATTTTTCCTTTGGTTTTCAATATTTCTAATTTGGTGTTTAGTTGAGGATTTTTAATTTGTTCTTTTTCTAGTTTTTTTTGGTGTATGCCCAATTCATTAATCTCCTCTTTTTCTATTTTATTTATTCAAGAATTTAGAGATATAAAACTTCCCCTAAGAACTGCTTTGCTGCATCCCATAAGTTGTGGTGTGTTGTCTCATTATTGTCATTCTCTTGAATGAAATTATTGATTGTTTCTATGATTTGTTGTTTGACCCAATCATTTTTTAAAAATTTTTTAGTCTATCTTTCCATGGCCCTTTATTACATATAATTTTTATTGCATCATGATCTGAAAAGGATGCATTTAATATTTCTGCCTTTCTGCATTGGATTGTGAGGTTTTTATGCCCTAGTACATGGTCAATTTTTGTGTATGTGCCATGTACTGATGAGAAAAAAGTATATTCCTTTCTATCCCCATTCAGTTTTCTCCAGAGGTCTATCATACCTAACTTTTCTAATGTTCTATTCACCTCCTTAACTTCTTTCTTGTTTATTTTGTGGTTAGATTTATCTAGTGCAGAGAGGGGGAGGTTCAGGTCCCCCACTAGTATAGTTTTGCTGTCTATTTCTTCCTGTAACTCCCTGAACTTCTCCTGTAAGAATTTGGATGCTATACCATTTGGTGCATATATGTTTAGTAATGATATTACTTCATTGTCTATGGTGCCTTTTAGCAGGATGTAGTTTCCTTCCTTATCTCTTTTGATTAGATCTATTTTTGCTTTTGCTTTGTCTGAGATCAGGATTGCTACCCCTGCTTTTTTTACTTCAGCTGAAGCATAATATATTCTGCTCCAGCCTTTTACCTTTACCCTGTATGTGTCACTCTTTTTCAAATGTGTTTCCTGTAAACAACATATTGTAGGATTATGGTTTTTAATCCATTCTGCAATCCATTTCCTTTTATGGGAGAGTTCATCCCATTCACATTCACAGTTATGATTACTATCTGTGTCTTTTTCTCCATCCTTTTCCCTTTTATGCTTTTTTTCTCCTTTCCCCTTCACTAGTGTTTTGCTTTTGACCACTGCCTCCTTCAGTCCCTCCTCCCTTTATTATCCCTTTCTTTTTCTTCCTTTACCCTTACTCCTTTTCCCTCCCTTCCCCCTCCCTTTTCTTTCCCCTTTTCCCTCCTACTGCCTATAGGGCAAGTTAGATTTCTATACCTAACTGATTATGTTATCCCTTCTTGAGCCAAATCTGATGAGAGTAAGGTTCAAACAATGCTCCCCCCCCTTCTTTCCCTCTGCTGTAATAGGATTTTGTGTCTTTTCCTGTAATGTAATTTACCCTTGTCTGCCTCCTCCTTTCTCAGTACTTTTCTAAGATCAGATTGATCCACTTATTTGGATCCATTTAACCCACTTGATTAGATTTTTTTTATCATTACATCAAAGTCAACTAATATCCCCCTCTTTATGTATACTCCTTTAACATGGTGTAATAACAATACAGTTCTCAAGAGTTAGGTGAAAAACCCCTTATTAACAACATATTGTATCTTTCTGTCCCATTTACCTTTTTATGTCTTCTTGAGTCCTGTACTTGAAGATCAAATTTTTTGTTGAGCTCTGGTCTTTTTATCAGGAAAGTTTGGAAGTCTCCTATTTGTTGAATATCCATCTCCTCCCTTGAAAAATGATGCTCATTTTTGCTGGGTAATTGATCCTTGGCTGCATTCCAAGCTCCTTTGCCTTATGGAATATCATGTTCCATGCCCTGTGGTCTTTTAATGTAGAAGCTGCAAGGTCCTGTGTAATCCTGACTGTGGTTCCATGATATTTAAATTGTTTCTTTCTGGCTGCTTGCAGCACCTTCTCTTTCATCTGGTAATTTTGGAATTTTGCTATTATATTTCTTGGTGTTGTCAATTTGGGATCTCTTTCAGGTGGTGAGGATTCTTTCTATGGTTATTTTCCCTTCTGGTTCTAGGACTTCAGGGCAGTTTTCCTTTATGATTTCCTGAAAGATACTGTCCAGGCTCTTTTTTTCATCATGATTTTCAGGTAGTCCAATAATTTTTAAATTGTCTCTCCTGAATCGATTTTCCAGGTCAGTTGTTTTACTGATGAGGTTTTATTTTTTCTTTAGTTTTTTCATTTTTTTGTTTCTGTTTGACTGATTCTTGCTCTCTCATAGAGACATTAGTTTCCATTTGTCCAATTCTAGTTTTTAACAGATTGTTTTCTTCTGTTAGTTTTGTACTTCCTTCTTCAATTGGCCAATTATATTCTTTAAGGACTCTTTGACCTCTCTCATTTGACTTTAAAAATCCTTCTTGAGATCCTCTAAGAAGGCTTTTTGGGCTTCCAACCAGTTCATGTTTCCTTTTGTTGTTGCAGATGTGGGTTTGTTGACAATGTTGTCCTCTTCAGAATTTCTGTCTTGATCTTCACTCTTCTCATAATATGAATCTATGGTACTTTTCTTTTTACTCATGGTGTTTCTTTATTCCCTGGCCTTTAAAGAGATTGAGCTCTCCTGCTGGGGAACAGAGAGCATTGACGCAAGCTTCTTGTGTTGGGAGCCTAGGTCTTGGTCACTGGCTTTGTGCGCTGGGGCCTCTTATGTTGGGAATTGGAGGCTGTAGGGTTCTGGCAGCTTACCTGGTGTTGGGCTGGAGTCAGCAAGGCTGGAACTTTCAGGCAATTCTAGGTTGCCTGCTTTTCCTTTTCTTTAGCTTTCTTCAGCTCCTTTTAGAGGGGTGCTGCAGGGTGTTTATCTGCCTGAGGCCCCTTGCAGTGCTGCCTCCCTAGTTTCTGGTAATGCAGTGGGAGATTCCTTTGAGGTAGAGTGCTGTGGCACCTGGTGGTTTTCCGACCTGGCCTCCAATGTTCCTCTGCCCTTACTGAGGCACTCTGGAGGTCCAAGTGTTGATTTTGCCTGCTCTACCACCTGGGCTTCAGGATTACTTCCTGGCTGCCAATTAGAGGCTGCAGGGCTGGGACAAGCTCACCTGGTGGTGTGCTGGAACCAGTAAGGCCATGGCTTTAGAAGACTTTAGGCTGTGTCCTTCAGCTCCTTTCAGATGAATGCCACTGGGTACTTATCTGCCTGGGGCCCCTTGTAGTTCTGCCTCCCTTATTTTTGCTGAGGCACTGGGAGACTCATTTGCTGGGCTGCTGCACTGCTGCTCCCAGTCTTTCTTCTAGTTCAGTTGTTATAGGGTATTTTTCTGGATTGATATTTTCTGGGTTTTCAGAGGTTGATAGGGGAGAGTGAGAGAGACTACCTTTTTACTCCACCATCTTGGCTCCTGCCAGTCCTCTTCCGACTTCTGTTTTATGGGAGAGTTCATCTTATTTGCATTTACAATTATGATTACTAACTGCATTTGCCTCCATCCTATTTCCCCCATTTATACTTTTCTCTTCTCCTTTCATGCTGTTCCTCCTCACCAGTGTTTTGTTTCAGATCACTACCTCCCTAAATCTGCCCTCCCTTCTATCAGCCCCCTCTTCTCCTTTTCCTTCCCATTTCCCCTCCTATTTACCTACATATGGAGATAAATTTTTATACCCAATTAATTGTGTGTTATTCCATCTTTGAGCCAAATTCTGTGAGAGTAAGTTTCAAAGAATTCTTACTCTTTCCCTTATACTCTCTTTTGTAATAGATCTTTTGCACCTCTTCATGTGACATAATTTACCCTATTCTGCCTCTCTCTTTCCTTTTATCCCAGTACAATCCTTTATTTTATTGCTTAATTTTTTATATCATCACATTAATGTTAATTTATACCCCTATTCTTCTAATTGTTCTAATACAGATATATTTCTTAAGAATTACAAGTATCATCTTTCTATGTAGGGAAAACAGTTTAAATGTGATTGAATAACATATTTCTCCTTCTCTGTTTATCTTTTTATGTTTCTCTTGAGTCGTATATATATTTGAAGATCAAATTTTCTGTTCAACTCTGGTCTTATCATCAAGAAAGTTGGAAAGGCCTCTCTTTCATTCAATGTCCATCTTTTCCTCTCAAAAAAATATGCTCAGTTTTGCTGGGTAGGCGATTCTTCATTGTAATTCAAGCTCTTTTGCCTTCTGGAATATCTTATTCCAAGCACTTTGATCATTTAATGTAGAAGCTACTAAGTCCTGTGAAATTCTGACTTTGTTTTGTTGATTTGTGAATTGTTTCTTTCTGGCTGCTTGCATTATTTTCTCCTTGACCTGATAATTCCGGAATTTGGCTACAATATTCCTTGCAGTTTTCCTTGGGATCTCTTTCAGGAGGTGATTGGTGGATTCTTCCAATGACTATTTCACTCTCTGGTTCTAGAATATCAGAGCACTTTTCCTTGATTATTTCTTGAAAGATGCTCTCCAGGTTCTTTTTTTGATCATAGCCTTCAGGTAGTTCAACAATTCTTAAATTGTCTCTTCTGGATCTATTATCCAGGTCAGTTGTTTTTCCAATGAGGTATTCCATATTTTCTTCTATTTTTTTTTTCATTCTTTTGATTTCGTTGGACTGATTCTTTATGTCCCATAGAGTCATTAGCGTCCCCTTGTCTAATTCTAATTTTTAAGGAGTTATTTTATTACCTTTTGTACCTCCTTTTACATTTGGCCAATTCTTCTTGTAAAGGAGTTGTTTACTTCAATGGATTTTTTTTTTCTAGGAGTTTGAAACCGTCCTCTTCTGAATTTGTGTTTTGTTCCTGTTGCCATAGCAGCTTTCTATGATCAGGGCTCTTTTCTCTTTCTTACTCATTTTCAGCCTATTTCATGAGTTTTAAAATTGAGCTCTGCTTCTGGGGCACAGGGGGCACTATTCCAAGCTTCTTATGATGGGGGCCAGGGGCTTGCACTCCCCTCTTCCTGTGGGAGCCTT
Source organism: Phascolarctos cinereus (assembly GCF_003287225.1). Lineage (NCBI taxonomy): Eukaryota > Metazoa > Chordata > Mammalia > Diprotodontia > Phascolarctidae > Phascolarctos > Phascolarctos cinereus. Next base: position 188,993,885 of record NW_027555847.1, read on the forward strand.
AGGTGCTTGCAGCTTGCCCATTAAACTGAGTTTTACCTGGCCTAGTTGTGCCTGTCATGCCCTGGCACAACCCTGGTTCTGTGGTTCACAATTTGCCTTCTGTTGTGGGGCTAGAGTACCCATTGTGGCCTGCTGAGCCAGAGCCAAGGAGCCTAGGTTGCTGATCTGTACTGTGTTTAAAAGCCTCCTGCTGACTTGCTTGAACACTGACTCTGCTGGGCTGCACTTCCTTTTTACCCAAGTTAGAGATACCTTTCCTGAAATCCTTCTAAGTTGCCTGAAACTGGAAAATTATTTCTTTCCAACTTTTTGAGGGTTCCATCACTCCAGAATCTATTTAGAACCTTCATTTAATGTTTTTCCAAGGGAAACTGAGGAGAGCTTAAGCAACTTCCTGGCTACTATCCACCATTTTGGCTCCATCCCCTCCTAGAATATTTCAATAGTCCCTCATTCCCCTTATTCTCAATTCCCCCATCATCATCATCCATTACAACCCCCAATTTATTTCACTAGTTTTTTAATGGATGTTATCTCTACTCTCTCCTGCCTCTAATCCATATTTTGTAGTATTACTAGAATATTAATCTCTATAAATAGATATAGTCTTGTCACTAGTCTGTTAAACAATCTCCAATGGCTTCCTACTGTATTATAAATAAAATTCAAAACTCTCTACTATCGAGTGATATGCTATCTCCAAACTCATTACATATTGATACCCTCTACATACTTAAGTGGTCCAGCTAAATTAGACTATTCACTGCTGTTCAAAACCTGTACTTTATTGTCCTGTTAGAGTATTAACCTCTTGGTAGATATGCAATTTGAAATTGGAAGAAATTGGATGTATTTGTTCACTTTGTTAACTCAACCTAGAATGCATTCTTTTTTCTTTCTTTCCTTCCTGCCTGCCTTTCTTCCTTCCTTTCTTCCTCCCTCTCTCTTTCTTTTTCTTTTTTCTTTCTTATCTTCTTTCTTCCTCCTTTCTTTCTTCCTTCCTTTCTCTCTTTCTTTCTTTCTTTCTTTCTTTCTTTCTTTCTTTCTTTCTCTTTCTTTCTTTCTTTCTTTCTTTCTTTCTATTTCTTTCTCTCAATGAACTTAATTATATTGCATTAAACTAAAGTAGAAGACTACAAGAATTTCCTCATGTCTACTTGCATTGTGTAATGGAAAATGAGAATACATACTGATGTGTGGGAAAGGAAAAGAATAAGCATTTATTAAACACTTCCTGCATCAAACATCATGGTCAGAACTTCTATTAAAAATCAGCTTATTTGAATTTCACAACAACTGTGAAAAGTAGGAAATATTATTATTTCCATTTTATGGTTGAGGAATTTGAGACTGTAACTTGTCCAACATTGTTGTTTGTGATGTCTTGACTTACAAGTGAGTTAGATTTAGGTGAGACAAGGTTTTGAAGAATCATCAGCCTCATTATCTTTCTCCTTGAGAAGAGTCATCAGAATCCAGTGGCAAGACATAGGTCAGGATGACTGGCAATGTTCCTGGATGCAGTGGGTGACCTTGGCCTTTTTCAACTAGAGTCTTTCCCAACTCTGTTTGTCTGAGTAAACACCCAGTGATTAAAGGTTAGGTAAAAATTAGTTTGACTTACCAAAAGAATCAGTCTGGGATGGGAAGACCTTCAGCATTTCTCTATTTACACTGAATCTGAGCCACCACAACCCAAACAATGAGCAAGTGAGGCTTAGGCTAGGACCTATAATTGGTCAATCAGTGAGAACTAAAGTGATCTGAATTTAAAGGCATAGTCAAATAGCTCCATTTGAATCACAATAGGCTTTATCAAAGCCTGGTTTACCAGAGTTATGTTTCAAGAAATCACGAAATGGGGCAGCTAGGTGGTGCAGTGGATAGAGCTCTGGCCTTGGATCTGAGGATCTGAGTTCAAATTCAGCCTCAGACACATAACACTTACTAGCTGTGTGACCCTGAGCAAGTCACTTAAGCCCATTGCCTAACCCAAAAAGAAAAAAAAATCATGGATGAAAAATACATGAGACAAACGAATTAATTGCCCCAGCTTGAAAAAAAAAACAGGGATAGAATAAGTAAATTAATAAATAAATAAATTAATTAATTAATAAACAGTGGGAGTAATGTAGCCCAAACCCCAAGATATAAGAAGAGAAGGATAAGGAGGAGGGGGAGGAAGAGGAAAAGAAGATGGGGGAAGGTCATGTGGTTCACAGCTCAAGCAGTTTTAATGATCTTTTCTAGCCTATAGTGAAAATGATTCCCCTCCTTACTCCAACACCATCAGATAAACTCTTGCCAAGAACCTTCATAACAATGTCTTCTCCTCTTTTAAAGATAGTGAGAACTCTTTTTGATAAATTATTTTTGTGACGACTGTTTTGTGTTTTTTAAAAGCCCTTATCCTAAACCTTTTTTTTTTTTATCAGTATTTCTCTTAAAACTAACTAGGAACTTCCAATCTCAGTTGAGTTACACAAGCATGAGTAGCCAAAAATATATTACTTTTTATATTCTTCTCTAGGCAGGAGGTGGGAAATGTCTTTAATCAAAGCTAATGACTTTGTCTCTCATTTTTGAGTATCAATTATATGTATGTAAATCTTTAACAAAAATAGGAATTGTGGTAATAGCAATTTACATATGGTAATTTAAAAATAAATTAAATTAATTTAAAAAGTCAATTATATTATCTTCTCTCCTCCTCATACTCTCAGAAATAATTAATAGTGATCTGTCTTTACTTAAGAAATGATGCAATTTATTTTATGTTAACAGGTTTTAAATTTGCTTTATGCAACTGTGCTATGAAAATTAGATTGGACTTTATTAATATATTCAGCTTTTGTATGAAATAGTACCCATATGAAAGGTTTCTGACTAAATATTGAATATTGTACATTAACCTCATTTGCATAGATCTAGTAATTATCAATTAAATAATTTGAATAAACAAATGAAATCTTTTGAGAGTTATTACTTTGGTGATATCTACATAAAGTTTCATCTTCTAAGCAGTTGGAATTGTCTCTGACAGTTTAGATCTCTGTTGCTTATGAGAATTTGGAGTTTTCTTATAAAGATAATATCCCATATCTGTCTTGCAGGTTTATAGGTTTATTAGTTTCATTTCATTTTAAATTCTACATGTTACCAATCAATATGTTATAAATAATATTGATGGAAGTAGTATTTAATGGCTCCAAGTTGTGATGTGTTCATTCCTTCTTAGAGCACAGACAGGTACTTTCCTTAGCGTGTTTATGGAAATTCCCCTAATTTTCCATCTCAAAAACATTGTCATTTCCACCTACTAATAACAGGTCCACCTGTCCAACTGTTTCACAGTTGTAAAATGTTGACAGAAATTACATTATCCTTAAAATTTGGAGAAAGATGACATGTTAATAGCAATAGTTTGGCTTTGTCTTAGAATATAAGGAAATCACTACTAGGTCTGTGTCCAAAATGCATTCCTCCCTCCCCTCACCAAAAAAAAAGGGGGGGGGAAGGACCTACTTGTACAAAAATATTTATAGGAGTTATTTTTGTGATGGCTAAGAATTAGAAATTGAGAGAATGCCCATCAATTGGGGAATGGCTGAACAAGCTGTGGTATATGATTGTAATGGAATATTATTGTGCTATAAGAAATGACAAGCAAGATGATTTCAGGAAAAAAAAAAACCACCACCAAAAACAACCTTTAAAGCCTTACATGAGCTGATACAAAGTGAAATGAGAAGAACTAGGAGAATATTGAACACAATAACAGCAACATTGTATGATGAATTGTAAATGACTTAGCAATTCTTAGTAATGCAATGATCCAAGGCAATCTCAAAGGACTCATGATGAAAATGCTATTCACTCACAGAGATAGAACTGATGTTGTCTGAATGCAGACTAAAGCATAATTTCTTCCTTCCTTCCTTCCTTCCTTCCTTTCTTCCTTCCTTCCTTCCTTCCTTTCTTCCTTCCTTCCTTTCTCCTTGAACAAAATGACTAATATGAAAATGTTTTACATGATTGCACATGTATAACCTATACCAAATTGTTTACTGTCTCAGGGAGGGGAGAGGAGAGAAAGGAAAGGATAGAATTTGAAATGAAAAACTTAAAAAAACCCCAAATGTTGGGGGACATAGCCAAGATAACTGAGTAAAGACAGTCACCTGAGCTCTCTTCAAAACCCATCCAAAGACCTTTAAAAAGTAACTCTGAACAAATTTTACAAGAGCAGAACCTACAAAAAGACTGAATGAAATAAATTTCTAGCCCAAGACAACTTGGAAGGTCAGGAGGAAAGGTTTGTTGTACCTGATTGAGAGTGGAATACAGTACAGGGCAGGCTGCACCAGCACAGCCCTGGACCCAGCAAACCAGGAACAAACTTTGGGAACCATTGAATAAGAAGCAGCAGTGGCAGCAGCTTCTTCTGGAGCTCTCAGCCAATAGAAAGTAAGGGGGTAGAATAATTGATCAGAAGTAGATTACAGAGGTCTTTTTGTTAGCAGTGGGGCAGGACTCTGTAGCTTTGCCCATACTTGGATCTGGGCCACAGTCCTGGGTGGCAGTCTCAGGGTGAGGAGGAGCACTAGCTTAGTGGAGGTGAGACCCTCCTCATAGTTCAGGGCAGAAAAGAGTTCTTGTGGTGACTCAGAGACCAGAGTACAAGCCAAGAGAGGAGTAAACACCTCTCCTTAGATCATAGCACCTTGGAAAAACTGAAAACTTACAGGTCCTTAGAAGTATCCCTGAAAATAGCTGCATGAAGTCCCTGAAGCTTGGGACAGTTCACCCTCCACTCTGGAAGAAGAGCTCTATCTTAACAGAGAGTTAAAAAGTCAAGTAATAGGTTGGGAAAATGAGCAAACAACAGAAAAAAAACCCTCTGACAATAGAAGCTACTATGTTGACAAGGTAGATCAAAACATACACTAAGAAGCTCCTGTATCCAAAGCCTCCAAGAACAAATATGAATTGGTCTCAGGCCATCAATAAGCTCAAAAAGGATTTTGAAAATTAAGTAAGAGAAGTATGGGAACAATTGGGAAGAGAAATTAGAGTAAAGCAAGGAAATCATGCAAAATGAGTCAACAGCTTGGTAAAGGAGACACACACACACACACACACACACACACACACAACACTGAAGAAAATATCACCTTAAAAACAAAAAGCTAGGGAGTGAAGCCAAGAAGACAGAATAAAAGCAGTGACTTCCTTGACCTCTCTCCCAAACCCCTCCAAATACCTGTAAAAAAATTACTCTATACAAATTCTAGAGCAGCAGAACCCACAAAATGATAAGAATGAAACACATTTCCAGCCCAAGGCAACCTGGCTATTTGATAGGAAAGTTTCACCAAACTGGGAGAGGAGTACAGTTCAGCATGGGCTACATAGGACCCCAACAAACATGGAATAGGCTTCAAGGGACTGAATCATAGGAAGCTGTGGTGGTTTCCAGACTTGTTAGCCCGCAAATGCCAAAGACAACTTAGAAGGTCAGTGGGAAAAGTCTGTTGGACCTGAGTGAAAGAGAAGCACAGCCAAGCCCTGGCCCTAGCATAGGACTGGGACAGTGGCCAGAGGGGCAGCAGCTGTTCTGGAGCTCTTGACCCACAGACAAGGGGCAGCCAAGTGATTGACAAGAGGAGTGTGGCAGGGATCCCTTTGCCAGTGCTGAGTCAGGATCCCTTTGCTTTGCTCATGCTTGCATCTGAGTCACAGTCCTGTGTGGTTTTCCTGGGGCAAGGAGCACTGGTGTGGCAGAGATTGTGGTGGCAGTGAAGAGAGAATCCTTCTCACAGTTCCAAGGCAAAAAGAAGTGCTTGTGGTCACTCATATACCAGAACACAGGTCAGGAAAGGAGTAAACACCTCTCCTTTGATCATATCACATTGGAAAAACTGAAAATTTACAGGCCCCTAGAAGTATCTCTGAAAACAGCTGCACAAACCCCCAAATGGAAAAGCTCCCATTTGCTCCATTCTAATTTTTAAGGAATTGTTTTCTTTAATGAGCTTTTGGATCTTCTCTTCCATTTGGCCATTCTTGCTTTTTAAGGCATTCTTCTCCTCTCTGGCTTTTTGGATCTCTTTGCCTGGATGGCCCATGCTGAACTGCATTCCTCTACCAGGCTTGTGCCATACACCTTTCCTATAAACCATCCAGGTTGTCTTGTGCTGGAAATTTGTTTTGCTCTGTCTTTTTGTGGGTTCTGATGCTTTATAATTTGTTTAAGGTCATTTTTACAGGTATTTGGAGGGGTTTTGGGGAGAGCTCAAGCAAGTCACTCCTTTTACTCTGCCATCTTGACTCCACCGAGTGAGTTAATATTTAAGGGGGGAAATGGATGTTTTATGCAATGGAGGACGTTAAAGTATTACAGATGAAAAGAACAGAGTTGAATAGTAAATTTGACATTCAAACACAACTCTCAAGAGAAGCATAAAATGGTGAATGTAAAGACTAATAAAATTAAACTATTTACATTTCTATATGGGGAAATGATACATGTAACTTCTGAGAATGTTATTATTAAAACATTAGAAGGGATATATATAGACATAGTAAATTGTCTTGAGTTGATTATATTGGGATTTTATCAAAAAATGAAGCAGTGAGGAAGAGGAATGGGAAAGAGCAGGAGGGAGTAGGACAAGGTAAAGTAAAATGTGGAAAATTTCTTTTTTTTGAATATAAATTTATTTATTTTTAGTTTTCAACATTCACTTCCACAAGTTTTTGAGTTCCAAATCTTCACCCCATCTCACCCCTCCCCCACCCCAAGATAGCATGCATTCTGAATATCCCTTCCCTTAGTCTGTCCTCTCTTCCATTTCTCCCCCCCCCTTTTCTCTTATCCCCTTACCCTTCTATTTTCCTGTAGGGCAGGATAGACGTCTGTACCCCATTTCCTGTATTTCTTATTTCCCAGTAGCATGTGAAAACATTTCTGTTAAGCATATGTTTTTAAAACTTTAAGTTTAAGATTTTCTCTCTTCCTCCCTCCCCACCCACCCTCACTGAAAAGGCAAGCAACTCAATATAGGTTGTACATGTGCAGTTATGCAAAACACGTCCATAGTAGACATGTTGTGAAAAACTAACTCTATTTCCCTTAATCCTTCCTGCCCTCCCATTTATTCTATTCTTTCTTTTGACCCTGTCCCTCCTCAGAAGTATTTACTTCTGATTACCCTTTCCCAATCTGCCTCCTCTCTATCATCCCCCTGCTCTCTTGTCCCCTTCTCCCCCTATTTTCCTGTAGGGTAAGACAGATTTCCATACCCAATTGAATGTGTATGTTATTCCCTCCTTAAGCCAAATCCTATGAGAATAAGATTCACTCATTCCCTCTCACCTTCCCCTGTTCCCCTCCACTGTAAGAGCTTTTCTTTTTGTTTTTTTTTGTGAGATAATTTACCCCATTCTACCTCTCCCTTTCTTCTCTGAGTATAATCCTCCTCATCCCTTAATTTTATTCTCCAGATATGACCCTTAATCTTCAACTCACCCTGTGCCCTCTATCTATCTATCTATATATACATACATATAATTTTTTTCCTCCAACTACCCTAATACTGACAAAGGTCTCATGAGTTATAAATATCATCTTTCCATGCAGGAATGTAAACAGTTCAATCTTAATAAGTCTCTTATGATTTCTCTTTCCTGTTTACCTCTTCATGTTCCACTTGAGTCCTGTATTTGAAAGTCAAATTTTCTATTCAGCTCTGGTCTTTTCATCAGGAATGCTTGAAAGTCCTCTATTTCACTGAATGACCATTTTTTCCCCTGAAGGATTATACTCAGTTTTGCTGGGTAGGTGATTCTTGGTTGTAATCCTATCTCCTTTGCCCTCCAGAATATTATATTCCATGCCCTGCGGTCCTTTAATGTAGAAGCTGCTAAATCTTGTGTTATCCTGATTGTGTTTCCACAGTACTTGAATTGTTTCCTTCTGGCAGCTTGTAATATTTTTCCTTGACCTGGGAACTCTGGAATTTGGCTATAATATTCCTAGGAGTTTTCCTTTGGGGATCTCTTTCAGGAGGAGATCTGTGGATTCTTTCAATTTCTATTTTGCCCTCTGGTTCTACTATATCAGGGCAGTTTTCCTTGATAATTTCTTGAAAGATGATGTCTAGGCTCTTTTTTTGATCATGGCTTTCAGATAGTCCAATAATTTTTAAATTCTCTCTCCTGGATCTATTTTCCAGGTCAGTTGTTTTTCCAATGAGATATTTCACATTGTTTTCTAATTTTTCATTCTTTTGGATTTGTTTTACAGTGTCTTGATTTCTCATAAAGTCACTAGCTTCCAATTGCTCTATTCTAATTTTTAAGGAAGTATTTTCTTCAGTAATCTTTTGGACTTCCTTTTCCATTTGGCCAATTTTTCTTTTTAGGGCACTTTTCTCTTCATTGGCTTTTTGGACCTCTTTTGCCATTTGGGTTAGGCTATTTTTTAAGGTGTTATTTTCTTCAGTATTTTTTTGGGTCTCCTTTAGCAAGCTGTTGACTTGTTTTTCATGATTTTCTTGCATCACTCTCATTTCTCTTCCCAGTTTTTCCTCTACCTCCCTTACTTGCTTCTCAAAATCCCTTTTCAGCTCTTCCAAGGCCTGGGACTGATTCATATTTTTCTTGGAGGCTTTGGATGCAGGAGCTTTGACTTTGTTGTCTTCTGGTTGTATATTTTGATCTTCTTTTTCACCAAAGTAAGATAATATAGTCTGACTCTTTTTGTGCTGCTTGCTCATGATCCCAGTCAATTACTTGAGTTTTAAAGTCTTTGTTAAGGTAAGAGTCTACTTCCAATGTGGAGAATGTACTGTCCCAAGCTTTGGGGGTTTGTACAGCTGTTTTCAGAGATAGTTGTAGGGACCTGTAAATTTTCAGTTCTTAAGGTGGTATGATAAGGGGAGAGGTGTTTATTCCTTTCCTGGCCTGAGACCACAAGTATTCCTTTCTGTCCTGTAACTGTGAGAAAAGGTTCCTCTCCACAGCCACTACAAGCATGCCAGTGTTCCTCCTCACCCCAGTACCACTGCCCAGAACTGTGACTCAGATCCAAACACGGGCAAAACAAGAGATTTCTGCCTCAGCACCAGCAAAGAGATCCCTGCTATCCATCTCTGATCAGCCACTGGATTTCCCCTCAGTCTGTGGGCCAGAAGCTTGGGAAGCAGATGCCCCCCCCCAGGGCCACACTCTTGGGGAATGGAGTTGAGACCCCATGTTCCTCTCTCAGCAATGGCAGAAAGAGACTTTTCCCACTGACCTTCTAAGTTGTCTTTGGCATTCGTGGATTGAGGAGTCTGGACACTGCCACAGCTGCCCGTGATTCAGTCCTCTGAGGCCGTCTCCAGGTTCACTGTGGCCTGTGAGCCCATGCAGCGCTGCGCTCCACTCCCAGCCCTGTGAGATACATCTTTCTGATCAATCATGCAGGTTGTCTTGGGCTGGAAATTTGTTTCACTCTGTCTTTTTATTGCTTCGCTGCTTCAGAATTTGTTTAGAGACATTTTTTATGAGTATTTGGATGGGTTTGGGGGAGAGCTCAAGGAAGTCACTGCTTTCAGTCCACCATCTTGGCTCCACTGGGAAAATTTCTTACATAAAAGAGGCATGCAAGCAAGAAAGGAAAATGTAGAATTGGGTATCAGGTAATGCTTGAACCTCACTGTCACTGGAATTGGTTCAAAGATGAAAGAATGCTTGTGTGTGTGTGTGTGTGTGTGTGTGTGTGTGTGTATGTGAGTAAATACTCATGTATATATACATACACACATATATATACACACATAGAGACATACACTCACAAATACACACATATATACACTCAGATGAGTATAGAAATCTAACTTGCCCAGTATGGAAATAAGAGGGCAAGGGGATAAGTGATATGAGGGGATGGAATGATAAAAGTGAAGGTGGATTAAGGGAAATAGTGGTCAAAAGCAAAACAGACATTTAAGGAAGGACAAGATAAAAAGTGAAAATAAATATAAATTAATGAATAAGCAGAAGAAAATAGAAGATATAAGAAAATACTAAGGACAGATATATAGTTAGTAATCATTGTGAATGTGAAAGGGTTGAACTCACCCATAAAACATAAACAGATAGAATGGATTAAAAATCATAATATTTGCACACAAATATGGTGTGTACAAGAGATACACTTGAAGCAGAGAGACAGAAAGAATAAAAGTAAGTGAGTCAGGCAGCATCTATTATACTTCACCTGAATTTTAAAAAGGCAGGGATAGCAATTAGCATCTCAGACACAGCAAAAGCCAAAAGAGACCTAATTAAAGGATGTAGCCAGGAAACTGTTTTGCTAAAAAAGGTACCACAGACAATGAAGTAATATAAAAAAAAAATACAGTAAGTTTCTCTGATAAAGACCTAATTTCTAAAATATATAGGGAACTAAGTCCAATTTATAAAAATAAGCACCATTCACCAATTGATAAATAATCAAAAGATATAAAAAAGCAATCTTCCGAAGAAGAAATCAAAGCTATCTACAGTCATATAAAAAATGCTCAAAATCCCTATTGACAAGGGAAAGGCAAATTAAATTGTGGTAACACCTCATACCTATCAGAAATGACAAATGTTAGAAGGAATTTGGAAAGATGTGTGCATTCATAAGCTGTTTTTTAAAGTAGTGAACAATTTCAACCATTCTGGAAAAGAAAATGGAAATATATCCTAAGGGCTATAAAACTCCATACTCTTTGACCGAGCAATATCACTATTAGGTCTGCATCCCAAAAAGATCAAAGAAAAAGGAAACAGACCTACTTATTACAAAATATTTATAGTAGCTATTTTTTGTGGTAGCAAAGAATTGGAATTTGATGAAATGTTCATCAGTTGGGGAATGGCTGAACAAGTTGTGGCACATAATTATGATGGAGTTCTATTGTGCCATAAGAAATGATGAATGGGTGGTTTTAGAAAGGAAAAAAAGAACATATGTACTAAAACAAAGTAAAATGAGAAGAACAGGGAGATCATTATGCACAGTAAGATAAGACTCTGATCAATACAACAATCCAAGATAATTCCAAAGGACCCATGATGAGAAATGTTACCCATCTGCAAAGAGAAATAATGAATACTTGAACAACAATAATAATGAAATTATTAAAGTGATGTTCTCACTGTTTCTGCTGTTTTTGCTCTTTTTGTACCATGGCTAATATGGAAATATTTTTTCATGATTTCATATATTTAATTAATACATTGCTTGCCTTCTCAATGGGGTGGGTGGGGGGAAGGAATTTGGAACTAAATTTAAAAAAAAATTTAAAAAATGATAAATACATAATTTAAAAAATTTATCTGGGATTTGTCTCAGATCTTTCAGAACTTAACTTATATAAGCACTACCTACAGATTAATTCAGAAAAGTCATGTCATATGTTATTATCTTAGGTCAAAGTTGTCTCTGAGTGTAGAGATATGAGAAAAAAATGTGCAGATACATAAGGACTAGATTGTATGATTATGTCATTGCCAAACACCAATGTTTGCAATATTCTATTTTTCCACAAAAAAGTTATCAATTTTGACAAAGCATGCATTGCATCACCCACACCCAGTCATCTCCAATCCAAGAAATGGTCCAAAAGAAATTCTGCAAGTAGTACTGAGCCCTTCCTTCCTTCCTTCTTCATTTCTTTCCTTCTCTTTCTTTTCTTCCTTCCTTCCTTCATTCTTCCCTTCTTTCCTTCCTCTCTCATTTCCTTATTTTCTCTCTTCTTCTATTCCTTCTTTCCTTCCTCCTTCCCTTCTTTCTTTCTCTCCTTCCCTCCCTTCTTTACTCCTTCCTTCCCTCATCACTTTCCCTCCTCTCCTCTCCTCTTCCTTCCTTCCTTTTTTGTTTGCTTCCCTTTGTCATTTCTTTTCTTGTTTTACTTCTTTCTTTCTCTTGCCTCTCTCCTTTCTTCCCTCTTTTTCTACTTTCATCTCTCCCTCCTTCCTCCTTTTTCCTTGTTTCTTTCATTACTTTCCCTTCCTTTCTTTTCTTCCTACCTTTTCCTTCCTTCTTTCCTTCCATATTTCCTTCTTCCCTTCTTCTCTTTCTCTTCCTTCTATCCTGCTTATTTCAGAGAGAGAGAGCAAGCCTTCATAATTTTGTTGGTGTTGAACGGTTAAAAAAGTATACAAAATAATAAAATTCATTTGCCTTTTCCATAGGGATACCCATGTGGCTTCTTGACACTCAATTGAAGTTAGGACAGCATTAATAGGAAAGAACAACAACAACCCCCCCTCAAAAAAAATAGAAAGATTAGTTTTCCCTGAACTTCTTTGATGTCTTAATTTTTTTGAGAGTATATTCTCCTTTTCCCAAAACACAATGCCTCTGTGCTTTATAAGCCAAAGAAGTGTTAAATATAAGTTTTACTTTTAATTTTTAGAGCTTTATGAACTATAACCATTTGTAGTGTCATTGTTTAAAATGATCAAAAGGTATCATCTAAAAAAAAAAGCAAAACATGCATTGAAAAAAAAAACTAACTTTTTAAACTGTATCCTATTGTTTGCTGTCAAATTTATCTGCTACAACTTTGAAATCCCTTTACAGTTATACACCTCTATTTTCTGGAAGATCTAGCCTGGAGTCAGGAAGGCTGCAAGCCAGTGACAGAGAAAATTACATGTTTTACACTTCACCAAGGTCAGAAAGAAAGCTAAATATTGTTTTTATGTCTTAGTCATGTATACTTACTATCATAGCACACACTCTGCCCAAATATTGTCATACTTTCCTGTTAAAGTCATCTTCAGTTCTTTCCTGAACAGTGAGAAGGTATAGAGTACCTTCTAATACTAAGTATAATTGTAAGAACATTTTACAAAGTAGGGAATGACTAAAAACAAATCCTTTAAGAGTGGTAAGGGAGCTACTAACTGTGCTCTATAAAGTACATGAAAAAAATACGTTCTGCAAGAAATGGTTAACCATAGCAAATTCAAATATCTCTGCTGTGATCACATGGGCATATGATCCAAACACAAAAAACAGAAAGATGCTTAATGGTAGTGGGAGTGGACTCACTGTGAAAGAAATCTATCTTTTGGCATACTGATGAGTGTGAGAAACTACCAGGTCATCTCCTAGGTAGCAGATCCTATAAATGAAGGGAGGCAGGAATCAAAATTTCTTTGGCATCTGTTCCTCCAATTAATAAAGTTCTGAAATGCTTCTCCTAGGATGCACACACACACACACACACACACACACACACACACACAATGTGAAAACCACATTTTTTTCCTCTGATGCATTTTGCTAAAGTAGTTAGTTATGGTATGGGACAACATGGTGGAGAAATGAAAAGGGAAAGTCATTGGAGGAATTTTATGATATGCTTCCCACTTGCCTCTTTTATTCTGTCTCTATCAGTTAATAAGATATTCTTGTTAATTGTAAGTGTTGCTAGTCCCAGAATCTCAATATTACAACGTTTCAGACCCACAAAGGATCTCAGCATATAATCCAAATAATATCCATATACAATCCCTACTATAACATCCTCAAGAACTGGTTATCCAGCTTCCTTATGAAAGGGTACCTATTATCTTTTGGGACAGGTCATTACACTTTTGTACAGCTTTAATTATTAGGATTTTTTTTTCTGTTATCAAGCCTGAAGTTGCCTCTTGGAATGTCCACCTATTGTTATTTTGCCCTTTGGCTATTAAATTCCCCTTTTGTATGAAAACACTTGAAATAGTCATGAATAACCAATACAAAACCTCTGAATCTTCACATTTTCACATTAAATTCCCCTGCCATGTGACTTCAACCTATCCTCCTATAACCTGGATTAAAGACACTTTAATATTCTTACTTTCTTCCTCTGGACACTCATAATCAACTAGTCTTAATTTTCATACTGAATATAAGACACAAAAGAGATCTAAAGAGCATAGAGTACAGAGGGACTATAACTTTATTATCTGTAAATAATAGAGCTAGAGATTGTATTAACTTTTTTGATTACCATATCACACTGCTAACAATTTTTTAGTTTTCACGTTATACTTTCTTTTTTCTAGTCAAATTGTTATTTTCACATTCATTGCTGATGATGAAGTTGTGTATTCAAGATTTTAACATAAATGTAAGACTATCAAATTTTAATTTATTAAATTCAGCTCATTGCTGTGGCCTATAAAGATATATTTTGATCCTAACCTTATCATCCATTGTGTTTGCTACACCTTCCATCTTTGTATCATCTAAAAATTTAATAAGTAAGTTATTTATGACTTTATCCAAGTTATTTATAAAATGTTAAGAAGCACAAAGCCAAGAACAAATTCCTGTAGTACTCTATTGGCAAGATGAAGTTGTACTGTTAATTACTAACTAATTTCCTTCATAGTTCAAGCAGTCCTGAAACCACCAGATGGTAATTTTATTACTGCTTAGGCCACATCCTTCCATCTTTAAAAAAAATAGCATGAAATAGTTCATTAAATTCTTTCTTTTTAATCTGAGCAAATTATACCTATAGCAGTCCATCTCCTGCTGCTTTATTGCACTGTCTCCTGCTGATCTCCAGCCTATTCTGTGAAAAGCAATGGTAACTTCCACTAAATTAATTGCATTCTTAGAGCCTGTATTATTGTACAAATGCCAATGAACCACCAATCACCTGTTGGTGAGCATCCCAATATCCTTTATTTCATTATTCCTTATTCTAAACCCCATCTGACTTCTCAAAGTCCCAAACATTAGCAATCCTTTCCACAGTGCCTCTGGAATGCCAATCCCATAAGTAACAAATTGTCCTTTATCCTAAATCATTTCCTCCCCCTCTCTGGCCATCTTTTAGAATCACTTAGCTCTAGCTCCCCATGATGACACAGATTCTCCAGCCATTATTTTTAATACAGGTTGCACCTTCAATTCATTCCCCTTGGCTCACTGTTGAAGGAGGAGGAATTGGAATATCCTTGTTTCCCGTTGCTACTTCCAGGTTCTTCCCCAGCACCTTCACTTAGTAATCTTTCCTCATTAGAGGTACTTACAATTACATCTTCAATTCAATACAAATCCTGGTAACTTTTGTTTACATGTGTCTAGGCTACTACTCTTCCTTCCTTAATGAGTTCAACACTTGGCTTACTATATTTTTCTTCCCTCCAACTCCTGCCTTCATACTATCAGCTTTCCACATACATATTCAACACTTAAATCCTTGAGACACTCTAAAGAAAGGTACAAATATATAAATCAACAGAGAATCAGAAGGTGAGATGAGTAACAAGACTTCTAAAAGATTGCAAATAAACTTTCTAAGACAAAGGGAATTGAGCCAACATGATAAAATATAGAACTAAAAAAAAGGGGGACTAAGGAAGCTGGCTTATATGTGGGACCACACTAGACTTAGTGGGATCACACCTAAGCTTCATAAAAGGTTGAAAAGTGAATCCTCCAAGATGAGAGGAAAATGAGACAGTTTTGCAGTTCAGCTCTAGAAGTAAAACCATCATCAAAAGAGAAAGGGAGAGTGATTAATAGGGAAATTATGAAGATTCCCAGGAAAAAAAATGAAATGCAGCCAGATGTTTCATAATGATTCAAGAGACAACTTAGAACCTAAAAAACAAAATTTAGATAGAACAAATGGCACAACTTATAGCCTCCACAGTGGAGAAGATTAGCAAAATAGAAAAAAAAAACCTTGAATCTATACTACTGAGTCTATCCAAAGAAGTGAAAGAACATGCATTGTGAAATATGGTGTAAGGCCTAAGTGCAGTTTCTGCTAGGCTGCTTTCCACTTTTTCACAACAATATTTATTTAAACCAAATACAGAAACCTTTCTTAAGTAATTTACATTTTTCAGTTTATCAAACACTTGCTCATTAAATACCATTTTGTTACGATTATCTTTTCTCTACCCTTCTCCACTGATCTAGCTATCTATTTTTAATCACTATCAAATGGTTTTGATGACTGCTGCTTTATGATATAGTTTGACTTCTACAAGCACTATTTCTCCTACATCTTTTTTTCATAATTTCCCTTGATATTCTAAAACTTTAATTTTTATCAAATTAATTTGTTATTATCAAGTTCAATAAAATATTCTTTTATCCCATTTTTATTGCTATAACAATAAAAGTGTAAATTAACTTTAGGAGCATTGTCTTTTTCATTATAATGTCATAGCCTAGTCAAGAGTGCTGAATATTCTTCCACTATTTAAGTTGCTTTTTTATTCTTGAAAAAGCATTTTGTAGGGGAGGTGAAGGCAAGACAGCAAGGTAAAGGCAGGGACTCACTTAAGCTCTTCCCTAAACCCCTTCAAATGCCTTTAAAAATGATTCCAAATAAATTCTAGAACAGCAGAATCCACAAAAGGATGGAGTAAAACAAATTTCCATCGTAAGAAAATTACAAAATTTCCTAAAAAAGCCAAAACCCCCCAAAAAACCCCAGACTAGGCCAAATGGTAAAAAGAGGTCCAAAAAGCCAATGAGAGAAGAATGCCTTAAAAAGCAGAGTTGGCCAAATGGAAAAGGAGTAGAAAAGCCAACTGATGAAAATACTTCTTTAAGAATTAGAATTGAGTAAGTGGAAGCTAATGACTTCATGAGAAATCATGAAAAAATAAAACAAAACCTGACATAGTAAGTGCTTAATAAATAACTTGTAAACAAATTGATTCTTAGAAATACCAATTACTTCAGGTGATGTAGAGAGTATTGCATCATGTCCCAATGATGCAGTTAATTATTGATTGTTTCCTTCTCTTTAGTTATTTTCCCTCAATTTCACTTAAAATTTTATTCCTGATATTATGCCCTCTCACTCTTCTTGGTGTCAGTTGCCCCAAGAGCTCTGACTCACCTTCTTTTAGTGAAGGATGACGGTCCAAATCCTTACATTCAAAATCTATTTTAAAGTGCCATCTCCTTTTATACAACATCTCTTTTATCTTTCAAGGACATTCTTTAGTGGTATGTGCTTCCATCACTGTGACAAGATTTCCTCCTTTCCTCCCTTTTCAAACTCTTCCTTTGTTTCCTCATCCATTGTACCATAGGTTCTCTTCTTAACATAATATAGGAATTATCTTATAATCATTGTTAGCCTTTATTGATTAGGTTACATCCCATATTTCACTTTTTACTTCCTTCTCTCCTCCTTTATTTTGAACCACAAAAATAATAATAATTCACCTACAGGCAGGGTGTTATGAAATTTGGTTCCTATTGTTTCAGATGTGTTTCTCCACATTCACTTCTTTTTTTTACATTTGCTTTCACCCATGTCTCCTCGTGTATATAAGAAACATATCTTTCAATGGAATGTTGTTATTTTTTGTTATCCTTTGTTATACTTATTTACCTTTATTATATTTCTGTTGT
This sequence comes from Phascolarctos cinereus, assembly GCF_003287225.1. NCBI lineage: Eukaryota > Metazoa > Chordata > Mammalia > Diprotodontia > Phascolarctidae > Phascolarctos > Phascolarctos cinereus. Next base: position 189,011,319 of record NW_027555847.1, read on the forward strand.
CTGAAGTGCTGGAGAAGGAAATAATTTCTACAGGTCTGGTATTCTTTCTAGAAACATTTAAATATGTCTTGTTTTTTAATATTCATCTTTATTCATTTATAATTAAGCTATATTTGAAGGGCTATATCTGGTGCTTCTTTGCTGTTCAGAAAACATTCTATTCCTTCCCATAGCTTCTGGTTGGATCATAATAGTATTGTGCTATACAAATTTCTTTTTCTTAATATGTGAAGATCTTTCTCCTGCTTGCTTGTGTAATTTGTTGTTTATTAGTGGCATTGTTAAATTTAATCATTATGTATTTTAGTGTTTATAGTATAGGACGTTTTTTCTGAAGGCAATCTAAAATTCCTTCAATTGGCACTTGTTTTCCAGAAATTTTAAACAGTTTTCTTGTTGTTGTTGCATTTTTTTTGTTTTTTGTTTGCATTATGGTGTTTAGATTTTTTAGAATTGTGTTCTTCTGGAACCTTTAAGTTGTCTTTTTGCATCCCACTTTAAAGACTAATATGTTTTATTTTTAAAGAGAGAATACTTTCTTTCATATTGTTACTTGTTTCTCTTCTTTCACATTGCTCTTTATTTTTGTGTTTTTATGTATTTGGTTTCTTGTCAGAACAAAGTTGTAAGGACCCTTTTCTTTCTTTGGTGAGATTTGCCACCACGGATTTACATTTTTCTATTCTGCCAATTATTTCTGCTGTGTAAGCCATATCTGCTTTCACAATTCTTATTTCTTCTATAAACTATTCAGGAACATTTTTTGTGATTTTGTGATATTTTGAGAACCTACAGGGTCCTCTGTCTCATCAGGTGTTGATTCTTTTTTGTCACCTTGTAGTATTCATGGATATCTGAAATATTTGTTTGATCTAGAAGCCATTTCCACTTCAGCTATTAGTATCTTCCCTATAAATCATCTGCTTAAGCTCAGTCTTTTTAAATTTTCTGTTCAATTCAATTTTTTAAATTTTTTTCAGCATTTGTTTTTAAAACTTTGAGACCCAAATTCTCTCCCCTGCTTCTCACCCCACACCCCATTGAGAAGGTAAGCAATTCCCGAAAGGTCATTTCTGTGTAGTCATGCAAAACATATTCACAATAGTGAAGTTGTGAAAGAAATCATAGACAAAAAAAAGAACTCAGGAAAAATAATGAAAGTGAAAAAAATTCCTTCAATCTGTGTTCAGACACCATCAATTTTTTCTGTGGTGATGGGTGTCATTTTTCATCATAGGTCCTTCAGAGTTGTCACAGATCATTGTATTGCTGAGAATAGCTAAATCATTGACAGATGATCATCTCACAATATTGCTATTACTTTGTACCCAGTACATTTCACTTTGCACCAACCCATAAGTCTTTCTAGGTTTTTCTGAGAGCATCCTGCTTATTAGTTCTTATAGTTCAATAGTGTTCCATCATAATTATATACCACAACTTATTCAGCCTTCCCCAATTGATGTGCATCCCTTCAATTTCTAATTCTTTACCCCCAGAAAAGACCTGCTGTAAATATTTTGTACTTAAAGGTTTTTTCCTTTTTGTTTTTTTAATCTCTTTTGGGATACAGATCAGTATAGTCCTTTGGGCATAGTTCCAAATTATTCTATAGAATGGCTTAATTAATTCACCACTCTGACAGTACCATTTTTCCTGCATGCTCTCCAATATTTGTCATTTACCTTTTCTGTCCTGTTATCTAATCAAAAAGGTGTGAGGTACTTCAGAATTATTTTAACTTGCATTTCTCCAATCAATAGTGAGTTAAAATGTTTTTTTTTTTATATATGGCTATAGATAACTTTAATTACTTCACCTAAAATATGATTATTTCTTTTGATCATTTATCAATTGGGGAATGGCTCTTACTTTTATAAATTTGACACAGTCCTCTATATGTTAGAGAAATGAGATCTTTCTCAGAGAAACTTGCTTCATTTTTTCCACAGTTACTATTACTACCTGTATTTCCCTCCATCTTATTCCCTCTACCCCTGTTTAGTCTATTCTCTCCCTCCTTTCACCCTCTCCTTCCTTGAAAGTGTTGTGCTTCTGATTACCTTTTCTCCCAGTCTGCTCTTCCTTCTATCACCCCCCACCCTTTATCCCCTTCCCTTTCTCTTTTCCTGTAGGGTAATATTGACTTCTATATTCCATTGCCTGTGTATCTTATTTCCCAGTTACATGTAAAAACAATTTTAACATTCATTTTTAAAACTTTGATTTCCAGATTCTCCCCTTCCTCCCTCCCCACTCACCCTCATTGAGAAAGTAAGCAATTTGATATAGATTATACAAGTGCAGCCATGAAAAACACTTCCATAATGATCGTGTTGAGAAAGACTAAATATATTTCTCTAAATTCTATCCCATTCCCCATTTTTCTAATCTGTCTTTTGATCTTATGCTTCCACAAAAGTGTTTGCTTCTGGTTACCCTCTCCCTAATCTTCCCTCCCTTCTATCACCAACCCCTCTCTTATCCCCTTCCCCCCTACTTTCCTGTAGGGTAAGATAGATTTCCATACCCAATTATGTATGTTATTCCCTTATTAAGCCAATTCCAAGGAGAGTAAGATTCACTCATTCCCTCTCACCTCCCCCCCAACAGTTCCCCTCTAATGTAAAAGTTTCTTCTTGCTTCTTTTGTGTGAGATAATTTGTCCCATTCTACCTCTTCCTTTCTCCTTCTCCTAGTACATTCCTGTCTCCTCCTTTAATTTTATTTTTTAGACATCATGCCTTAATATTCAACTCACCCTGTGCCCTCTGAATAATACATACATACATACATACATACATACCTATATATACATATATATTCATATATATTCATACACACACACACACACACACACACACACATAACCTAGTAATGAGAAAGGTCTCATGAGTTACAAATAGCATCTTTCCATGTAGGAATATAAACAGTTCAATTTTAATAAGTCCCTTATGATTTCTCTTTCCTGTTTACCTTTCCAAGTTTCTGTTGAATCTTGTACTGTAAAGTCAAATTTTCTATTTAGCCTTTTTTTTTTAACAAGGATACATTAAATCAATCTATGCCATTGAATATTATTTTTTTTCCTTCATTGATTATGCTCAGTTTTGTTGGGTAGGTGATTCTTAGCTTTAATCCTAGATACTTTGACTTCTGGAATATCATATTCCAAGCCCTCTAATCCCTTAATATAGGAGCTGCTAAACCTTGTGTTGTCCTGATTGTCTTCTCATAATACTTGAATTGTTTCTTTCTGGCTGCTTCCAATTTTTTCTTTTTGACCTAGGAACTCTGGAATTTGGCTACAATATTCCTGGGAGTTTTTCTGTTGGGATCTCTTTCAGGAGGTGATCAATGGATTCTTTTGATTTATATTTTACTGTCTGCTCCTAGAATATCATGGCAATTTTCCTTGATAATTTCTTGAAAAATGATGTCTAGGCCCTTTTATATCATGGCTTTCGGGTAGTCCAATACTTTTTAAATTATCTCTTTTGGATCTATTTTCCAGGTCAGTTATTTTTCCAATGAGATATTTCACATTGTTTTCTATTTTTTCATCTTTTGGTTTGGTTTTATAATTTCTTGATTTCTCAAAGATTCATTACCTTCCATTTGCTCCATTCTAATTTTTAAGGAAGTATTTTCTTAAGTGAGCTTTTGGACCACCCTTTCCTTTTGGTCAATTCTGCTTTTTAAGGCATTCTTCTCCTCCTCAATGGCTTTTTGGGCCTTTTTTTTTGCCATTTGGTGTAGTCTATTTTTTAAGGCATTATTTTCATCAGTGTTTTTTTGGGTCTCCTTTAGGAAGCTGTTGACTCATTTTTCATGATTTTCTTGAATCACTCACATTTATCTTCCCAGTTTTTCCTTTACTTCTCTTACTTACTTTTCACAATCCTTTTTGAGTTCTTCCATGGCCTTATAATAATTCACATTTTTCTTGGAGGCTTTGGATATAGAAGCTTTGACTTTGTTGTCTTCATCTGGTTGTATGTTTTGATCTTTTTTGTCAACAAAGTAAGATTCTATAGTCTGAGGCTTTTTTTAATGCTGTTTGCTCATAATTATTGAAGTTCACACTCTTTGTTAAGGTAGGGCTCTGCCTCCTGTGGAGGGTGTACTGTCCCAAGCTTCAGGGTTTTGTGCAGGTGTTTTTTGAGGTACTTCTAGGGACCTGCAAATTTTCAGTTCTTCCAAGGTGGTATGATCAAAGGCAAAGTGTTTACTCCTTTCCTTGCCTGTGCTGTGGTTTATGAGTGACCACAAGCACTCTTTTCTGCCTTGGAAGTGTGAGGAGGATTTCTTCTTTCACCACCACTACAAGTTCCAACATGCCAGTATTCCTTCTCACCCCAGTATCACCACCCAGAACTGTGACCCAAATCCAAGCACAAACAAAGCAAGAGAATCCTGCCTCAGGGTCAACAAAGAGATCCTTGCAATCCCTCTCTGATCAGCCACTTGATTCCCCCTCTGTCTGTGGGCCAAGATCTCTGGAAGCAAGTGCTGCCCCAAAGCTGTTCAGGGACTGGGGCTGGGACTGAGCTTCTCTCTCACCGTGGTCACAGACCTTTCCTACTAATCTTCTAAATTGTCTTTGTCATTTGTGGGTTGAGAAGTCTAGAAACTGCCACAGTAGTTCACTCCCCTTAGATCTGCTCCAGGTTCATTGAGGCCGGTCTTTGCCTGTTCACCTATGCTGAACTGCATTCCTTTCCTAGCCCTGGAAAATAAACCTTTCCAATCGCCCATCCTGGTTGTCTTGGACTAGAAATTTCTTTCAGTCTGTCTTTTTGTGGGTTCTACTGCTGTGGAATCTGTTTAGAGCCATTTTTACAGGTATTTGGAGAGGTTTTGAGGAGAGCTCAAGCAAGTCATTGTTTTTACTCCCCCCAAAAGAAAATCTTATAAAAGTAAGTGCTTTCCAAGTCTGAAATGTGGCTGCATTGACAAGTGATAGGTTTCCCTTTCTCAGAGAGTTGAAGTAGGTGCTATATGAGCACATGTCATATGCCATAGTGTGATTTTAGATTTTTTCATATATGGGTTGTACTAGATGAACATTGAGGCACCTTCTGACTCACAAATTCTGTAACTCTGTAATTCATTTCCACAGTGGTTGTAGGGGATTGGAAGAAAGAGGAAAAATGGGTGCTAAGGACTTCAACCTTTTTCTAATCACATTTCTTCTGATTACAATTCAAACATTGTTCTGACTTTTTAAAAAAATCTTTTGGGATATGAATTTTCTCATTTGTTAGTTGTCCTTCTGAGCTTTATCCCATTTACAAAACCTGCAAAAATTATTTGATGAATATATCTCACCCAAATCAACAATAAAATTTTTGAACATTAGGCTGTAAGGGTATCCACTATGTGCCTAGAATATACTAAGCATGCATTTTTTTATTCATTCATTTTCACTAATTAGAGATCATGTTCCAAGTTAATATCAGCCTGTTCAACTTCTCTGTCTCTCTCTCTCTCTCTCTCTCTCTCTCTCTCTCAGGCTCTACATATACATCCATATTAAATATATGTTCACATTAGGCATGTTGTAAAGATTTAGAACCAATTAGAGGAACCATGAGAAAGAAGAAACAAAAAAAGAGACAGCAAATAGTATGCATTAATCTGCATTCAGATTCCATAGTTCTTTTTCTGGATGTGGATAGCATTTTCCATCTTTTTTCCCCCCATCTTTTGGAGTTGTCTTAGATCCTTGCATTTCTGAGAAGAGCAATATATCAAAATTAGTCACTGCACAATGTTACTGTTACTGTGTACAATGTTCTGGTTCTGCTCACTTCACTCAGCATCAGTTCATGTAAGTATTTCCAGGTTTTTCTGAAATCCAGCTGCTCACCATTTCTTATTGAACAGTAGTATTCCATTACATTCATATACCATTACTTGTTCAGCCCTTCCCCAGTTGATGGGCATCCCCTCAATTTCCAATTCTTTGCCACCACATAAAGAGCTGCTATAAATATCTTTGCACATGTAGATCCTTTACCCATTTTTAAGATCTCTTTGGGATACAGATCCAGAAGTGGTATTGCTGGGCCAAAGGGTATGCACACTTTTATAATCTTTTGGATGTAGTTTCAAAACACTCTCTGGAATGGTTGGATTAGTTCACAACTCCACCAACAATGTGTTAGTGTTCCAATTTTCCCACAGCTCCAAGATATACCGTTTTCCTGCTTTATTATATTAGCCAATTTGATAGGTATGGTATGATACCACAGAGTTGTTTTGATTTGCATTTCTGTAATCAATAATGATCTAGAGCATTTTTATATGGCTATAGAAAGCTTAAATGTCTCCATCTCATAACTGTCTGTTCATATCCTTTGATCATTTTTGAATTGGTGAATGACTTACATTCTTAGAAATTGGCTCAATTCTCTAAATATTTTAAAGATAAGGCTTTTATCAGAGACTGGCTATAAAAATTGTTTCCCACCTTTCTGCTTCCATTCAATCTTGGCTTTGGTGGTTTTGCTTGTACAAAACTTTTCAATTTAATGTAATCAAAACTATCCATTTTGCATTTCATAATGTTCTCTATCTCTTATTTGGTCAGAAATTATTCAGTTCTCCATAAATATGATAGATAAACTATTCTTAAGTCTCTTAGTTTGCTTATATAAACAGCATGTATATCTAAATTGTGTACCCATTTTGACATTATCTTGTTTTATGGTGTAAGATGTTGCTCTATGCTTAGTTTCTGCCACAGTATTTTCCAGTTTTCCCAACAGTTTTTGTTAAATAGTGAGTTCTTATCCCAGAAGCTGGAGTCTTTGGGTTTATCAGATAGTAGGTTACTATAGTCATTGACTCCTGTGTCTTATGTAGCTGAACTATTCCACTGACCACCACTCTATTTCTTAGCCAATACCAAGCAATTTTGGTGACTGCTGCTTTATAATACAATTTAAGATCTGGCAGGGATAGATGACCTTCCCCTGCATTCTTTTTTTGTATTAATTCCCTTCATATTCTGGACCTTTTGCTCTTCCAAATGAATTTTTTTTATTATTGGTTCTAGCCCTAAAATATTTTTTGGTAGTTTAATGTATGACACTGAATAAGTAAATTAATTTAGATAAAATTGTCATTTTTATTATATTAGCTCAACCTACCAATGGCCAACTGATATTTTTCCAATTCTTTAGATCAAGTTTTATTTGTGTAAAAAGTGTTTTGTAATTGTACTCATATATTTCATGGTTTTATCTTGGAAGGTAGACTCCCAAATACTATAGTAATTTTAAATGGAATTTCTCTTTCTCTTCCTGTTGGGTTTTGTTAGTAATATATAGAAATGTCCATGTTTTATGTGGGTTTATTTCATATCCTGCAACTTTGCTAAAGTTGTTTATTGCTTCAAGTAGTTTTTTAGTTCATTCTCTAAGATTCTCTAAATATGTCATTATATCATGTGGAATGAGTGATAGCTTTGTTTCTTTTTTGCCTATTCTAATAGCTTCAATTTCTTTTTCTTATTGCTAATGCTAATGTTTCCATTACCATAACGAATAACAGTGATGATAATGAACATTGTTTCATGTCTGATCTTATTGGAAATGCTTCTAGCATATCCCCTTTACAGATAATGCTTGCTGATGGTTTTAGACGGGTACTATCATTTTAAATATATTATCATTTTAAGGATGACTCCATTCATTCTTATGCTCTCTAGTGTTTTTAATAGAAATGTGCTTTTTTAAAAATTTTGTCAAAAGCTTTTTCTGCATCTATTGAAATAATCATATGCTTTCTGTTAGTTTTGTTGTTGATATATATGGTCAATCATGCTACTAGTTTTCCTAATATTAAACCAATCCTGAATTCCTGTTATAAATCCCACCTGGTCACAATGTATCATTCTCATGATAAGTTCCTATAATCTCCTTGCTAAAATTTTTTAAAGATTTTTGCATCTCTATTCATTGGGGGAAATTAGTCTATTATTTTCTTTCTCTGTTTTTGCTTTCCCCAGTTCAGGTATCAGTACCATATTTGTATTATAAAAAAAAAATGGTAGGACTTCATCTATTTTTTCAAATAGTTGATATAGTATTGGAATTAATTGTTCATTATATGTTTGATAGATTTCACTTTTAAATCCATCTGGCCCTGGATATTTTTTCTTAAGGAGTTCATAGATGGCTTCTTTACTTTCTTTTTCTGAAATGGGGTTAAGTATATTATTTCTTCTTCTGTTAATCTGAGGAGTTTATATTTTCATAAATATTCATCCATTTCACTAAGAGTGTCAAATTTATGGCATACAGTTGGGCAAAATAACTTCTAAATATTCTTTTAATTTTCTCTTCATCAGTGGTGAATTCACCATTTTAATTTTTGATATTGATATTTTGGTTTTCTTATTTTTTTAATCAAATTAACCAAAGGTTTACTATTTTATTGTTTTGTTCATAAAATGAGCTCTTGTCTATTTTTTTTATTAGTTCACATTAGTCATGTTGTGAAAGAGGAAACAGAGTAAAAGGTACCTTCCTCCCCACAAAAAAACAACAAAACAAAACAAAGTGAAAATACTTTGCTTTGGCCTTCATTTGGACTCCACCAGTTCTTTCTTTGAATGTGGGTAGCATTTTCCATCATAAGTCTTTTGGAATTGTCTTGGTACATTGTATTGCTGAGAGGAACTAGATCTATCATAGTTGATCATCGTACAATGTTGCTGTTACCATTTACAATGTTATCCTGGTTTTGCTCACTTCACTCAGCATCAGTTCATAAAAGCCTTTCCTGGTTTTTCTGAAATCTGCCTGCTCATCATTTCTTATAGCACAATAGTATTCCATTACATTCATATACCACAAATTGTTCAACCAATTCCCAATTAATGGGCATTCCCTCAACTTCCAATTCTTTGCTGCTACAAAAAGAGCTGCTATAAATATTTTTATATATGTAGGTCCTTTTATCTTTCTTATGATCTCTTTGGGATATAGACCTAGTAATGATATTGCTGGATCAAAGGGAATGAACAGTTTGATTGCCCTTTGGGTATAGATACAAATTGCTCTCTAAAGTGGTTGGATCAGTTCACAACTCCACCAGCAATGCATTAGTGTCCCAGTTTCCGACATCTTCTCTAGCATTTATCATTTTCCTTTTCTGTCATATTAGCCAATACAGACTCTGTTTTAATCAAACTGACCTGATAGCTGGTTCCCCTAAATTACATTCCATCTCCTGCCTCTGTGTTTTTAATGATAATTTCTCATATCCAGAAAGCACTACTTCCTTACTTCCACCCTGTAAAATCCATAACTGCCGTGAAGATTGTAGTGGGGATATACATTGATGTATGATATTTTAATGTATCTTAAACCTCATTTTAGAACTTGAGTTCATCTTGTCATCCTGAATTAAGATGGGGATTTAATTTGTTTTGGAAACTTACTAGCTAGCTTGCAACCCCCCTGCCTACACATACACACTGCCTTAGCCTTGATTTTCCTGACTGTATATCATATGGGAGACCATCCCTTACCCTCTTTTTTAGCTGACAATTTCCTGAGATGGCTAAGGTCAGAATACCCTGCTCTGGGAGAAAGGACCCCACCATCATACAGACAGGTGGGAAATGTGCTTGAAGATCCCTATAAAAGCCTTACTCAAATCTCTAGTCTGGGGAATAACCAATGCTGTTTCATGCCTGCACAGTTGTCCAACAATTGTTTTAATTGCCTTACTCCGTAAGTTGGAATCACCACCTCTGTTTATTCTTTATCTCTCCCCTTCCCTGATCTTTCTCATAGGTTTTATTGCTTGTACCACTGGCCTTTGAACTTTGTTTGCGTCCTGCACTGTCATGTGGTAGTGCTAAGTTTCAATTGGCCACTAACAAAGTCTTCTGTAATCACCCATGGAATGGTTCTTTCTGGTCAGAATCAAATAAAATCTTTTAGATGGGAATGGGGTGAGCCTGGACCATTAGTACCTTTAACTTAAGAACCACTGTTGAAAGCTGAAACTACACTTTTTTTTGAAACTGCAACTCAAAAGATAAAATAAAATACTCAACCTCACTCCTACTTTTTATCTTCTCCATAGAAAAATAAAGCGTCAGGTAATTGAAGCCCATTCTTCTCTTATCTTGGCTCAGCTCAATAAATTCTTGACCAGGGCTGGGACTAGTACCCTCAGCAGCTGCATCTTCATGGGCAGGAACCTCTGCTTCCAAAAGCAAAATAAAATAAAAACAAAACAAGGGATAAAAGATTAAAATCCATATTCTTTTTTATTTTATTAATTTATTTTGATTTATCAACAATCACTTCCACGTGCTTTTGAGTTTAAAATTCTTCTCTCCCTTCCTCCCTACCACCCTCCCAAAGACTGCACACAATCTGATATAGGCTATACATTTGCATTCCTATTAAATATATTTTCACATTAGTGAAGTTGTAAGTAAAAATTTAAAGTAATAGGAGGAACCATCAGAAAGAGGAAACAAAACTCAACAGAAGAGAAAAAAAAAGATAGCGATTCAACGTTCACAGTTATGATTACTATTTGTGTCTTTTTCTCCATCCTTTTACCCCCCTGTTTATACTTTTCTTTCTCCTTTCTCCTATTCCCTCCTCACTAGTGTTTTGCTCTTTACCACCGCCTCCTTCAGTCTCTCCTCCCTTCTGTTATCCCTTTCCCTTTTCTTCCCCTTTACCCTTACTACTTCTTCCCTTCCTTCCATCACCCCTCCCTTTCCCTTCCCCACTTCCCTCCAACTGCCCATAGGACAAGTTGTATTTCTATACCCAACTGACTATGTTATTCCCTTCTTGAGCCAAATCTGATGAGAGTAAGGTTCAAACAATGCTCACTCCCCTCCCTTCTTTCCTTCTGCTGTAATAGGATTTTCTGTCTTTTCCTGTAATGTAATTTACCCTTGTCTGCCTCCTCCTTTCTCAGTAGATTTTCTAAGATCAGACTAATCCACTTACTTGGATCCATTAAACCCACTTGATTAGATTTTTTTTATCATTACATCAAAGTCAACTAATATCCACCCCCTTTATGTATACTGCTTTAACATGGTGTAATAACAATACAGTTCTCAAGAGTTGAAAGGGACATCTTCCCTCGTAGGGATGTAAACAGTTTGCCCTTATTAATGACATTTTGTATCTTTCTTTTCCATTTACCTTTCTATTTCTTTCTTGAATCTTGCACTTGAAGATCAAATTTTTTTGTTGAGCTCTGGTCTTTTTATGAGGAAAATTTGGAAGTCCCATATTTCATCGAATATCCTTCTCCTCCCTTGAAAAATCATGCTCATTGGAGCAGCTCGGTGGCACAGTGGATAGAGCATTGGCCCTGGAGTCAGGAGGAGCTGAGTTCAAATCTGGCCTCAGACACGTAATACTTCCTAACAGTGTGACTCTGGGCAAGTCACTTAACCCCAATTGCCTTACTAAAAAACAAACAAACAAACAAAAGAAAAATCATGCTCACTTTTGTAGGGTAGTTGATCCTTGGCTGCAGTCCACGCTCCTTTGCCTTATGGAATATCATGTTCCACGTCCTGTGGTCTTTTAATGTAGAAGCTGCAAGTTCCTGTGTAATCCTGACAGTGGTTCCATGATATTTAAATTGTTTCTTTCTGGATGCTTGCACCACCTTCTCTTTCATCTGGTAATTTTGGAATTTTGCTATTATATTCCTTGACATTGTCAATTTGGTATCTCTTTCAGGTGGTGAGTGGTGGATTCTTTCTATGGTTACCTTACCCTCTGGTTCTAGGACTTCCAGGCAGTTTTCATTTGTGATTTCCTGAAAGATACCATCCAGTCTCTTTTTTTCCTCATGATTTTCGGGTAGTCCAATGATTTTTAAATTGTCTCTCCTGGATCTTTTTTCCAGGTTGCTTTGTTTTACTGATGAGGTATTTTATGTTTTCATCTATTTTTTCATTTTTTTTTGTTTCTGTGTAACTGATTCTTGCTCTCTCATAGAGTCATTAGTTTCCATTTGTCCAATTCTAGTTTTTAACGGATTGTTTTCTTCTCTTAGTTTTTGTACTTCCTTCTTCAATTGGCCAATTTCATTTTTAAGGCATTTGTTTTCTTCAGTGTACTTTTTTTTTTCCAGTTTGCCAATTGTGTTTTTTAGGGATTTGTTTTCTTCAGTGTACTTTTTTTCCAATTGGCCAATTGCATTTTTGAAGGACTCTTTTACCTCTCTCATCAGACTTTTAAAATCCTTTTTGAGGTCTTCTAAGAAGGCTTTTTGGGCTTCAGACCAGTTCATATTCCCTTTTGATGTTGCAGATGTGGGTTTGTTGACAATGTTGTCCTCTTCAGAATTTCTCTCTTGATCTTCACTCTTCTCATAATATGAATCTGTGGTAAGTTTCTTTTTATTCATGGTTTCTTTATTCCCTGGCCTTTAAAGAAATTGAGCTCTCCTGCTGGGGAACATAAGGCACTGACCCAAGCTTCTTGTGTTGGGAGCCTAGGTCTTAGTCACTGGCTTTGTGTGCTGGGGCCTCTTATGTTGGCAGTTGGAGGGTGTAGGGTTTTGGCAGCTTACCTAGTGTTGGGCTGGAATCAGCAAGGCTGGAACTTTCAGGCAATTCTAGGTTGCCTGCTTTTCCTTTCCTTTAGCTTTCTTCAGCTCCTTTTAGATGGGTGCTGCAGGGTGTTTATCTTCCTGGGCCTCTTGCAATGCTGCCTCCCTCGTTTCTCCTAATCCACTGGGAGATTCCTTTGAGGTAGAGTGCCTGGTGGTTTTCTGAGGTGGTTTCCACTGTTTCCCCCCACCTTCACTGAGGCACTCAGAGGTCCAGGTGTTGGTGTTTGCCTGCTCCACCACCTGGGCTTCAGGATGTCTTCCTGGTTGACAATTGGAGTCTGTAGGGTTCTGACGCTTACCTGGTGTTGGGTTGGAATCAGCAAGGCTGGGAATTTAGGAAGACTTTAGGTTGTGTCCTTCAGCTCCTTTCAGATGAATGCTGCAGGGTGCTTATCCACTTGGAGCCCTTTGTATTGCTGCTTCCCTTATTTTTGCTGAGGTACTGGGAGACCCATTTGCTGGGCTGTTGCACTGCTGTTTCCTGTCTTTCTTCTAGTTCATCTGTTCCAAGGTTTTTTTTTTCCCTGGGGTGATATTTTCTGGGTTTTCAGAGGTTAATAAAGGAGTGTGAGAGCAACTACCCTTTCACTCCACCATCTTGACTCCCAGAAGTAGAAGTCTCCATGTTCTAATGATCAGGATACCCTCTTTCTTCCCTGGTCTATCAGTCATTGACTTGGGCTGGGAATAAGATCTTTACCAGCCAAATAGTCCTTCACAGGCAAAACTTCCTGCCTTCCCCAAAGACAGCAAGGTCTGACAGTCTGATTTCTATGGCTCAGTGATAGGGAATTCACTTTTTATAGTTTCCCTTAGATTCATGAACAAACTTAGAATCAGGTCTACTGGGTCTGATGCCTGTGATTCAGAGGATGGGAATTCCTCCTTGTTTTGGTCATTGAAATGTTTGTAATCCCTTTCCATAAAAAAAGATTCAGTTTAGCAGCCATATTAAGAATACAGTCTTTACTGACTCCACTGACTTCTTCTTTGTGAAATTAGTTTTTTGTGATTTTAGATATAAATATTGCAGTCCCCAGGTGTAAAGGTAAGTTCCTTGAGGTTAAATGACTTGTTCTGGGGTCACGTAGTCAATATGTGTCAGAGACAGGACTCAAACCTAGGCCTTTCTCCTAATTCTATGCATTTTCATTGATTCTCCTCCATGCTTGGAATATATCTTTAGCTTTTCTCTATCTCTTAGATTGCCCAGTTTACTTGAAGACTCATATTAAATCTTCTGGATGAAGCCTTTTGTGAAGCAGTAGTTGCTAATGCCTTCTCTGCCAAAATATATTATACTTATTGTATATGTTTATTTGCATGCATATCTTCCATGGCTATATTGTAAGTTCCTAGTGGCAGGAAATATATAATGGATACTTAATAAGTGCTTATTGATAGAGTGAACGTGTATTAGTAAGGTTTTTCCCAGTTTCCTAGCAACATAGCCTCATTTCCAATATTTCTTTAGACATACAAAGTAAGTTAGAGAGGCACCAGAATCAGCAATACACACACACACACACACACACACACACACACAGACATATTTATATATATATATATATATATATATATATATAATTTTGTTACTTGGTACTTCTTTGTTTTTTTTAATTTTTTCCAATTATATGTAAAGTACTTAAAATTGATTTTTAAAATTTTGAATTGCAAATGCCCTCCCTTTTTCCCCTCTCCCCTCATGGAGAAGGAAAAAAAATTGAACTAGTTTATACATGTGCAATCACATAAAACATATTTCCATATCAGTCATGTTGTAAAAGAAAGCATCAACGCCCCCCCAAAAATAAATAAAAAGGTTTGGGTTTTTTTTAAGTGTACTCTGATGTGCATATCATCGGATCATTCTCTGGAGATGGATAGCATTTTTCATCATTAGTACTTTGGAATTGTTAGGTCATTCGCAGCTAATCATTGTACAATACTGCTGTTATTTTGTACAGTGCTTTCCTGAATAGGGTCACTTCACTTTGCATCAGTTCATATAATTTTTCCAGGTTTTTCTTATTTTGATCACTAGTTTAAGAATAGTTTTCCTTGGATTAAAAACAAAGAAAACACAAAAACCCCAGAAAACTGATATTGAGAAAGAATGTGGATAGAAGGTGGCTTTCAAGAGGTCCATTGTCTCTTCATAGTGAGAGTGAGAAACAATATTCCCTGTACAGAGTAGGGGAATAAATTAGTTATATGCCAAGTGAATTTCAGATGAATTTTTTGAAAGCTAGTTTCTCTTCATGAATAGAAATTTTTTCAGCTTTAAATTTCTTGAACATGAAAACATTGAGGAATTTCACGCGTTTTTTATTATTGATATTTATTGAGAGATTATAATATATGTACTCCCAGCCTTGTTTAATTATGGTGCTGTACTTTAAAAACCTGTGAGGTTAACAGAACTTTTTCAAATGCCAACAAATATCATTATATTAATGTGGAAATCTAAAAAATGTTTTCCGATTTTGTGGATCTAAAATTTTTAGTAATTGTAATAATGCTGTTAGAAGTCTAAATTTTTATCTATGAAAATTAGAAAGTTGTATGGAAATGGAATTCACTTATGTATAATACTTATAAATACTTTCTAGGGAATCTGCCGAACCGACTGCATCTCTACACATTATACAGAGAACAACATAAAACTCAAGGTGTACAGTGGTTATCTTTAACTTTCATTACATGACAATCTACCATGTTGTTCTGCTAATATATCTCTACTACAACATCCTCTACATAGCATCTTTGTGCTGCCCTCCATTAGTAATGTATTTTGAACTATTCATAGCACACACTTTCTATTATTATTTCAGGGACTGTCAATTTAAATTCCTTTTTTAAAATATAAATTTGTTTATTTTTAGCTTTCAGCATTCACTTCTACAAGTTTTGGAGTTCCAAATTTTCACCCCATCTCAGCCCTCCCCCCCACCTCAAGATGGCATGCATTCTGAATATCCCTTCCCCTAGTCTGTCCTCTCTTCTATCTTTCCCCTTCTCTTATCCTTTCCCCTTCTATTTTCCTATAGGGCAGGATAGACTTCTGTACCCCATTTCCTGTATTTCTTATTTCCCAGTTGCACATGAAAATATTTATTAAAAACATATGTGTTTAAAACTTTAGGTTTCAAATTTTCTCTCTTCCTCCCTCCCCACCCACCCTCATTGAAAGGGAAAGCAACTCAATATAGGTTGTACATGTACAGTTATGCAAAACACTTCCATAGTGGACATGTGAAAAACTAACTCTATTTCCCTTAATCCTATCCTGCCCTCCCATTTATTCTATTCTTTCTTTTGACCCTGTCCCTCCTCAGAAGTATTTACTTCTGATTACCCCTTTCCCAATCTGCCCTCCTCTCTATCATCCCCCTGCTCTCTTGTCCCCTATTTTCCTGTAGGGTAAGACAGATTTCCATACCCAATTGAATGTGTATGTTATTCCCTCCTTAAGCCAAATCCTATGAGAATAAGATTCACTCATTCCCTCTCACCTTCCCCTTCCCCTCCACTGTAAGAGACTTTTCTTTTTGTTTTTTTGTGAGATAATTTACCCCATTCTACCTCTCCCTTTCTTCTCTGAGTATAATCCTCCCTCATCCCTTAATTTTATTCTCCAGATATGACCCCTTAATCTTCAACTCACCCTGTGCCCTCTATCTATCTATCTATATACATACATATACTTTTTTCCTCCAACTACCCTAATACTGACAAAGGTCTCATGAGTTATAAATATCATCTTTCCATGCAGGAATGTAAACAGTTCAATCTTAATAAGTCTCTTATGATTTCTCTTTCCTGTTTACCTCTTCATGTTCCACTTGAGTCCTGTATTTGAAAGTCAAATTTTCTATTCAGCTCTGGTCTTTTCATCAAGAATGCTTGAAAGTCCTCTATTTCACTGACCATTTTTTCCCCTGAAGGATTATACTCAGTTTTGCTGGGTAGGTGATTCTTGGTTGTAATCCTATCTCCTTTGCCCTCTGGAATATTATATTCCATGCCCTGCAGTCCTTTAATGTAGAAGCTGCTAAATCTTGTGTTATCCTGATTGTGTTTCCACAGTACTTGAATTGTTTCCTTCTGGCAGCTTGTAATATTTTCTCCTTGACCTGGGAACTCTGGAATTTGGCTACAATATTCCTAGGAGTTTTCCTTTGGGGATCTCTTTCAGGAGGAGATCGGTGGATTCTTTCAATTTCTATTTTGCCCTCTGGTTCTAAATATCAGGGCAGTTTTCCTTGATAATTTCTTGAAAGATGATGTCTAGGCTCTTTTTTTGATCATGGCTTTCAGATAGTCCAATAATTTTTAAATTCTCTCTCCTGGATCTATTTTCCAGGTCAGTTGTTTTTCCAATGAGATATTTCACATTGTTTTCTAATTTTTCATTCTTTTGGATTTGTTTTACAGCATCTTGATTTCTCATAAAGTTACTAGCTTCCAATTGCTCTATTCTAATTTTTAAGGAAGTATTTTCTTCAGTAATCTTTTGGACTTCCTTTTCCATTTTGCCAATTTTTCTTTTTAGGGCATTTTTCTCCTGATTGGCTTTTTGGACCTCTTTAGCCATTTGGGTTAGGCTATTTTTTAAGGTGTTATTTTCTTCAGTATTTTTTGGGTCTCCTTTAGCAAGCTGTTGACTTGTTTTTCATGATTTTCTTGCATCACTCTCATTTCTCTTCCCAGTTTTTCCTCTACTTCCCTTACTTGCTTCTCAAAATCCCTTTTGAGCTCTTCCAAGGCCTGGGACTGATTCATATTTTTCTTGGAGGCTTTGGATGTAGGAGCTTTGACTTTGTTGTCTTCTTCTGGTTGTATATTTTGATCTTCTTTGTCACCAAAGTAAGATAATGTAGTCTGACTCATTTGCGTTGCTTGCTCATGATCCCAGCCAATTACTTGAGTTTTAAACTCTTTGTTAAGGTAAGATCTGCTTCCAATGTGGAAATTGTACTGTCCCAAGCTTTGGGGGTTTGTACAGCTGTTTTCAGAGATACTTGTAGGGACCTGTAAATTTTCAGTTCTTCCAAGGTGGTATGATAAGGGGTGAGGTGTTTATTCCTTTCCTGGCCTGAGACCACAAGTATTCCTTTCTGTCCTGTAACTGTGAGGAAGGGTTCCTCTCCACAGCCACTACAAGCACGCCAGTGTTCTCCTCACCCCAGCACCACTGCCCAGAACTGTGACTCAGATCCAAACACAGGCAAAGCAAGAGATTCCTGCCTCAGCAGTGGCAAAGAGATCCCTGCTATCCATCTCTGATCAGCCACTGGATTCAACCTCAGTCTATGGTCCAGAAGCTCAGAAAGCAGGTGCCCCCCTGGCCTCAGGACCATGCTTTTGGGGAATGGAGCTGAGACCCCGCCTTCCTGTCTCAGCACTGCAGAAACAGGCATTTCCCACTGACCTTCTAAGTTGTCTTTTCATTCGTGGGTTGATGAGTCTGGAAACCCCCACGGCTGTCCAAGATTGAGTCCTCTGAGGCCTGCTCCAGGTTTTGGTGGCCTGCGTGCCTATGCCGCACTGCGCTGAGCTCCCAGCCTGGTGCCATATACATTTCTGATCAACCCTCCAGTTTGTCTTGGGCTGGAAATTTGTTTCACTCTGTCTTTTTGTGGGTTCTGCTGCTTCATAATTTGGAGCCAGTTTTTATGAGTATTTGGAGGTGTTTGGGGGAGAGCTCAAGCAAGTCACTGCTTTCACTCTGTCATCTTGGCTCCACCCCCCCATTTTAATTCTTCAAAGGTTGTGCATGACTAGAAGTCGTACAGCATCTCCAGAAAAAAAAAGGCCACTGATGTTTAAAAGATAAGTCTGTGTTTCAGGGATGCAGTGGGTGACCTTGGCCCTTTTAAGGTAAAGTCTTTAACAAGTCTCAGTTTGATTGTGGTAACACCTATTCAGTGATTAATGACAGCTTTGTTTCAGGGAGAAGTATGAGGTTGTTAAAGACAATACACAAAAATAACCCAGTCTATTCACTTTCTACTCATTTGATGTCTAAATCAGTATCAAACAGCAATATCTGTCCAAAATCCAAAGAGGTACTGAAGGACCAGAACTATCACATATCCATACAATCACCTAGAAGAATCTTTATGATATATCTTTTTCCTTTATTTATCCACATGGTATTTTTTTCCCATGTGGACAGAAACTCCCTTGAATAATTATGTATACTGTTTCAAAAGCTCTGCAATGTTTCAGATTTTCATGCAATCAACATTATGACATCCATAAATAGAAATATTTAGAAAGCTTCATCATCTATAGGGAATCACTCTTTACCTTGCTCTTTGCGTTGGATATCCTACATGATACTATCAAAAAAAAAAGGTAATCAAGTGTCTCTCAGTTTTATGTTTTGTGTTACACTGATAATCAGAAGATTACTAAATAATGTTTTCTCTGTTGTCATATATTTCAAGGAATGTAGTATGATTCTAAAATACTGATAGACACACTTGATGGGAAAAGAACCTCTAAATTATTGTTTTTCTCTATAGAATCAATATTTTTAATGTAAAGAAACAATGTTAGGATACTATGTGACTGTAAAAATGCCCAATATTATTGAAAAATGACTATTTTCTTTTTGACATTTTCACCAAAGGTACATGTTTGGATTATTCTTACAAAAAATGAAGAGGAGAAGAAAGTAAGTATGGAAGTCCGAGTACTGGAATTTTATTAGTTAATGTTTATCATTGATTCCATCAAGATCTGAGATTTTTCCTCTGAAGCATTTGACAATAAATCTGCTTCCAGATGTTTTGAGAATGTATTCCTCACTTTCCTCAGAGCTATTAGCTTTTACAAAGAAGTATTTATATCTAAGTTAATATATTATTAGTTTTTATTATACCATATGTTAATTAATATATGACATAATACATGAAATTAATAATATTATATAATACATTAATTAATATATATTGTGTGTATGTGTGTGCATATGTGTGTGTGTGTGTGTGTGTGTGTGTGTGTAAAACAGCTTAGGGCTGTTCCTATAGGCAATTAGCCTTGTTTGCTTTGAATGACAAAGAATGAACATAACAATATGATAAGAACATTTTGACATGACAGTTGCAATCTAGTGATGATCGATTTATCATATTAAATTTACTATTTACAATCAGTACTTATACTGTACTCCACAATACAGAATAATTCTCTTCTTGTCTCTGGGGAAGTAGAAGCAATTTCTATTCACTTGCTTCTTCCTTAGTGTCATAGGCATCTACAATCTATGTAGTATGATAACATATACAATTCCATATACACAAACAAAAATAACAATTATTCCCAAATGCAAAGTTTTGCGGATTATTGAAATGTGCAACATTTCACAAAATTTTGCCAAATATGTATCTTTAGATTTTGTTTTCATTTTTTGTTGCAAAATCTTTACCTCCCTTCACTCCCTTCCCCACACGTTGAGACAGCAAAAAATAAAATACACATTATACATATAAAGTAAAACAAAATATATTTATACGTTAGCTGTGTTGTAAAAAAGGGAAGAAAAATAAAGAAAAATATATGCTTCAATCTACACTCAGAATCCATCATTCTCTAAGTAGAGTTTGACAGCATTTTTATCACAGTCTCTGGAATTGCTGTGGATCATTGTATTGATTAGAGTTGTTAAGTCTCTCACAGTTGGTTATTTTTACAGTATTGCTCGTACTGTGTACATTGTTTTCTCACTCATTTCACTTTACATCACTTCATATAAGTCTTCTAGTTTCTTCTAAAGGAATACGCATCATTTCTTATAGCATAATAGTTTTCTATCACAATCATATGCCATAACTTGTCCAGCCATTGTGCAGTTGATGGATATTCTCCCAGTTTCCAAATCTTTGCCACCACACATATAAGAGCTGCTATGAATATTTTTGTATATCTAGGTTGTCTTCCTTTTAAAAAAATATCTTTAGGGTATAGACCAAATAGCAGTATTGCTGGTCAAAGAAAATGAAGTTTTTTAGTCTGTTGGCATAATTTCAAATTGTTCCTCTGAATGGTGGACCAGCTCACATCTCCACAAACAGAGCATTAATGTACCCACTTTTATGTATCCATTCAAGTATCTGTCATTTCTCTTTTCTGTCACCTAAGCAATATGAAAAATATGAGGTAATACCTCAGAATTATTTTAATTTACATTTCTCTAAATGAGCTTTTCTCCATATAACTAGTGATAGCTTTGGTTTCTTCTTCTGAAAATTTCCTGTTTATATCCTTTGATCATTTATCAATTAGGGAATGAATCTTATTCTTAAAATTTTGTCTCAATTCCCTATATATTTAGGAAATGAGTATTTTATCAGAGAAATGCTATAAAAATGTTTCACAGTTTCTTGCTTTCCTTCTAATTTGGCTGCATTGGTTTTCATTGTACAAAATCTTTTTGTAAAACTTTTATTTAATTAAAATTATGCATTGCACCCACCATGATCCTATTTCTTCCCCTATCAATATATTTGATAGGATTTTTTTTCTTCCTATAACTTGTTTATGATATCCAGTATCAAGTATAAAATATTCTTTTTGAATTCTACCTTCATCACCTTCATTAATTTTATAATCTCATGACATTGGCTTCCTTGCTCTTCCTCAGGCAAAATACTTCACCTTCTCAATCTCCGTATCTGACTGTCCCCCAAACCTGTTATTCACTCTCTCCTCATCTCTGTTACCTGCATTCCTCAATATTATTCAAGTCTCAGCTAAAATCTCACCTTCTACAGTAGCTTTTCTAATCATACTTTATAATAGTTCCTTCTCTCTTTGATTATATCAAATTTATTCTGTATATATCTCATTTTATCATGGTTTTTTTTTCTTCTGCATATTATCCCCACCATTAAAACATCAATTCCTTCAAGGAAAGGACTTTTTTTTTTGGTTTTTCTTTCTGTCCCTAAAAATTTGCATAGTTCCCAGCACATAGTATTATAAAGGATTATAGTATCAAAAAGACTTGTTGACTCGAATCACCACCTCTTTTTTAACTTCCTGATTCCTCATTCTTTGAGTCCCAACTTTAACTTTGTCCCTATCATGTTTTCTTCCAAAGAGGCATATTTATTCATTGTATGACCTTATGTCTCTCCATTTATCTGTCTACTTTAAATTTTTTTTTTTGTCTCTCTGCATCTTTATGTATCTTTCTGTCTCTATCTTTCCAGGCATCTTTCTCTGTTCCTCTGTGGCACTGTCTGTACCTGTCTGTCAGTCTATTTCTCTTTTTCCAATGCTGATTTTTAAATTTCCTTCCTTTCTTTTCTTTTTTCTTTTTTTTTTTTATCAAAATTCAACTTAATTGACTGGTTGAGAAAGTAGAAAACTTTTATTGCATCTCTTTCTGATCAAACTGATGGTGAATGAGATGATAAATTTATGTTTCATGTTTTAAAAAGCACAAATCTTTAAGAAAGCATGATTGAACTTCACTAACTTTAAGTTACTTTTCTCAAAACAAATTAATTTCATTTCAAATAGATGAGGTATGTTGTAAGACAACCATTTTGGTTTCAGGCATGTTGATTCTGAGTCATAAACTAATTTTATTTTCCTTGAAGCTGCCTCACTATACATTTTATTTCCTTTCCAAGCAGCAACCAATTTGTGCATTGCTACTACAGTTGGTTTCTTTCTACTTTCCCTTTGTCTGTTGCCTGCTGAGCGGTGTTTGCTTGATCTGTTGTTTCAGTCACATGGCTAAAAACCACTTCTCTGGATGTGGATAGAATTTTCCATTGCGAGTCTTTTGGAGTTGTCTTAGATCCTTGTATTGCTGTGAAGAGCCAAGTCTACCAAAGTCAGTCATTGCACAATGTGGGTTCTACTGTGTACATTGTTCACCTGGTTCTGCTACTTTCACTCAATATCAGTTTACATAAGACTTTAGAGGTTGTTTTTTTAATTAGTTTATTAAATTTTAGTTTTCAACATTCACTTAACAAAAGATTTTGAATTCCAAATTCTCTCCCCATCTCATCCATCCCCTCACTCCAATATAGCATGCATTCTGAATACCCCTTCCTCTAATCTGCCCTCCCTTCTATTTCCACCCCCCTTTTTTATTCCCTTTCCATTATGTTTTCCTATAGGGCAGAATAGGTTTCTATGCCCCATTGCCTCTATATCTTATTTCCCAGTTGCATGTGAAACATTTTTTAACATTTGTTTTTAAAACTTTGGGTTCCAAATTCTCTCTCTTCCTTTCTCCCCACCCAACCTCATTGAGAAGGCAAGCAACTTGATTCAGGATATAAGTGTGTAGTCATGCAAAATATTTCCATAGTAGTCATGTTGTGGAAAACTAACTTTATTTCCTTTCATCCTATCACGCCCCCTGTTTATTCTGTTCTCTCTTTTGACCCTGTCCCAAATCAGAAATATTTGTTTCTGATTATCCCCTACCCCAATATGCCCTTCCCTCTACCATCCCCCTGCTGTCTTACCCCTCTACTTTCCTGTAGGGTAAGGCAGATTTCCATACCTAATTGTGTGTATGTTATTCCCTCCTTAAGCCAAATCCAATGATAAGATTTACTCATTCCCTCTCACCTTCCCCAACTCTCCCTCCGACTATTCAAGCTTTTTCTTGTCTGTTTTATGTGAGATAATTTATCCCATACTACCTCTCCCTTTCTCCTTCTCCCAGTTTAATCCTCTCTCACTCCTTAATTTTATTCTCTGGATATCACCCCTTTATCTTCAACTCACCTGTGCCCCCTATCTATGTATGTATTATGTATGTATGTATGTATTTGAAAGTCAAATACATACACATAATTTTTTTTCCTCCAACTACCTTAATACTGACAAAGTTCTCGTAAGTTACAAATATATTTCTATGCAGCAATGTAAACAGTTCAAACTTAATAAGTCCCTTATGATTTCTCTTTCCTGTTTACCTTTTTTTTCTGTTCAGTTCTGGTCTTTTCATCAAAAATGCTTAAAAGCCTTCTATTTCACTGAATGTCCATTCCCCCCCCAAAGGATTATACTTAGCTTTTCTGGAGGAAGTTGGGTGTTTCTTGGTTGTAATCCTATCTCTTTGACTTCTGGAAGACCATATTCTAAGCCCTCTGGTCCCTTAATGTAGAAGCTACTAAATCTTGTGCTATCATGATTATGTTTCCACAATACTTGAATTGTTTCTTTTTTTTTCTGGCTGCTTGCAATATTTTCTCCTCAACCTGGGAACTCTGGAATTTGGCTACAATATTACTAGGAGTTTTGCTTTGGGGATCTCTTTCAGGAGGTGATTGGTGGATTCTTTCAATTTCTATTTTGCCCTCTGGTTCTAGAATATCAGGGAAGTTTCCTTGATGATTTCTTTAAAGATGATGTCTAGGCTCTTTTTGTGATCATGGCTTTCAGATAGTCCAATAATTTTTAAATTATCTCTCCTGGACTTATTTTCCCAGTCAATTGTTTTTCCAATGAGATATTTCACATTGTGTTCTATTTTTTCATTCTTTTGGTTTTGTTTTACAATGTCTGGATTTCTCATAAAGTCGCTAACTTACATTTGCTCCATTCTAATTTTTAAGGAAGCATTTTCTTCAGTAAGCTTTTGGATTTCCTTTTCCATTTGGCCAATTCTGCTGTTTAAGGCATTCTTCTCCTCATTGGCTTCTTGGACCTCTTTTGCCATTTGGGTTAGTATATTTTTTTAAGTGTTATTTTCTTCAGTACTTCTTTTGGGTCTCCTTTAGCAAGCTGTTGTCTTGTTTTTCATGATTTTCTTGCAAAACTCTCATTTCTCTTCCCAGTTTTTCCTCTACTTCTCTTACTTGCTTCTCAAAATGATTTTTGAACTCTTCCATGACCTGGGACAAATTCATATTTTTCTTGGAGCCTTTGGATGTAGGAGCCTTGACTTTGTTTTCTTCTAGTTGTATGTTTTGATCATTGTCACCAAAGTCAGATTCTGTATTCTGACATTTTTTATGCAGTTTGCTTATGATCCCAGCCAATTACTTGAGTTATAAACTCTTTGTTAAGGTAGAGATCTGCTTCCAGTGTGGAGAACATACTGTCCCAAGCTTCGGGGACTTGGTGCACCTGTTTTCAGAGATACTTCTAGGGACCTATAATTTTCATTTCTTCCAAGGTGGTACGATCATGGGAGAGGTGTTTACTCCTTTCCTGGCCTGTGCTCTGGTCTATAAGTGACCAGAAGCACTCTGTTCTGCCTTGGAACTGTGAGGGGATTCGCTCTGTACTGCCCCTGCAAGCTCCACCATGCCAGTGCTCCTTCTTGCCCCAGGACCACCACCCAGAACTGTGACCCAGATCCAAGCATGGGCAAAGCAAAATAAACCTGCCTCAGCCCCAGCAATGAAATCCCTGCAATATCCTTCTGATCAGCCACTTGATCCCACCTCTGTCTCTGGGTGGAGCTCAGGAAGCAGGTGTTGCCCCAAGGATGTGCCAGGACTGGGGCTGGCGCTGGGACTCAGCTTCTCTCTCACTGCAGTCATGACTTTTCCTACTAACCTTCTAAGTTGTCTTTGGGTTGAGAAGCCAGAAACCACCACAGCTTCCTGTTATTCAGTCCTCTGGGGCCTGCTCTGGGTTAGCTGAGGCCTGTTTTGTCTGTATGCCCATGCTAAATTGCGTTCCTCTCCCAGCCTGGTGCCATAGACCTTTCCAATCAACCATCAGGTTGGCTTGGCCTGGGAATTTGCTTCACTTTGTCTTTTTTTCTGGGTTCTGCTGTTATAGAATTTGCTTAGAGTCATTATTTCTAGGTATTTTGAGGTGTTTGGGGGAGAGCTCAAGCCAGTCACTGCTTTCATTTGGCCATCTTGTTTACTACCCCCCCCCAATATTTTTTAAAGTAGCAAAATCCAAGAATAATAATGGAACCATATATAAAATGGTAATATTTGTTGCTGCTTTTTTTCATATGGTCAAACTTGTATAATAGTTATACCTAAGAAGGAAGTCAGTAACATGACTCTGCCCACAAAGCCTTAGAACCTATCATGAATACCCTGTCATATTGTATGGCATGCGTAATTACTGGAAGGGTGGTGATAGCTTACTGAGAGAGAACACTTGATCATTATTATCGAACAGGATCAGGTTAGTACACCTCCTCCCTCTTTCATACTATTTAAATATGAAAGAAGATAATAAGACTCCTTTAATATTGAGACTGTATGGCATTTTTGACAGAGAAACAGGACTACAGTCAGGAGATGTTGGGTCAAGGTCTGCCTATGATATATATATATATTAGCTGAGTGACCATGAAATAGTCTCCCAGCCTCCTAGTGTTCCCAGGTAATGTCTTATATTATAAGTATGATAATTGCAAAACTGCATCAGTGGTGAGAATTTGGACAACAAGAATTCCCCCACATTAATGAAACAATCACATGCCCATACTATAATAATAATGATAACAATAAGAGTTATAATAATCAATAAATAAATTAATTATATAATTGCTTGTAATTATAGAAATAATTAATTATACTACTAATAATAAAAATGAGTAAGAATAAGAATTTGAGTTAACACAGTTAAAAACAGGATTTTCTTTTTCCTTTAAATAGAACAGAAAAAAAATAACGAAAAAAACAGGGAATCAAAAAATGGAAGGTACAGTGGCATTTAAAGTACATAAAGGTCAGATTTATTAGCCTTTACCATCCATTAACTAGCTTTGCCAGTACTGCTTCCACTCGCCAATTGTGAGCTCCTAGTTCAGCATTGGGCCTAGGTGTTATACTGGCAGACCTCTGTAGTTCCTTCTTAATAGTCTAATTAATGTTCATCTTAAAGCCCAAAATGTCAGAGGGAAAGGGAGAGAGAATTTTAGAATTCCCAAATTACTTAGAATTAGCTGCTGAGAAAACAACTTTAAAGTTTTACCCCCAAGGTCCCTGATTCCCATCTTCTGCCCTCTAGAAAGAATTTTAATGGCTGATCAAAATTTGATTCACAAGGTCACAAATACCCAGTGACCAAAGGGCAAGGGAAACAAGAAGCTGCTCTCCTCAATTAAGCAAGCTGCAACATTGAGTGAAAACTTTTTAAAATATAACTTTCTTATGAAAGTGGGTGTTGCATAAAAAAAAAAACTGATTGAACCTGCTATATTGCCCTTCAGTAAATGATTAGAATATGCATCATTTATCTAATCATTGTTTTCATTATTGTTGCTATCATTAATATGCCCTTCAACTCAAGGGAAATAATGGACCTTTTGATAGCTCAGGGGAAGAAGAATAAAAAACCTTGTCCTAAATGTAGCTGTTTCTACACAAGCAGTGTGAAGAGCTGAATCAATTACCTAGAAAATTCAAAGGAAAATGCGTTTCCATTATAGAGAGAAACATAGCATTTGGACAATGATTATTAAAGGTTATATTGGCATTACTTAGCTTCTCAGTTTGTCACTTTGCTTATGTTGACGCAATGACAGAATTGTAAAATCTTAAATTAGGAAAGGACTTTAAAAATCATTTAATTCAAACATTATTTCTAAAAATTGGTCAGGGTAAGCTTTTGTCATATTGAAGTTATCATCTAGGGTATGATGCCCAAAGTGTTGTTCCTGGTGGGAAGAGACAAAGTAAGCCAGATCTATTTACATATTCTCCTTTCCCTAAACCACTCTACCATGGGTGGATACTGCTGCAGTAATATTGATTTTGCCAACAGCTAGTGCCAGTGCCAGGGTCTACCAGTTCTATGGCCTCATATCTCAAGCCATGGTCATTCAGAACTCTTAACATAGTTATAGAACTTTATGAACACCTTCTTGGTCCTTCTTTGTCCCTCAAAAGAACCAGTAAAGATATTAGTTATTTTGGATTGGAAGTGACATTTCCATCATGAGCTCTTTCTTCTCACTGCAATCATTGTTAATATTCTGTATTCCCAAGGAATTAGGACACAGGAGATGTAGGGATGGGAGGAATGGCTCTCTTTGAGAGAGTTTCAGTGACGCTATTTTTACTTCTTACCGGTTGGGCAACTGAACTGTTACTTGGCACAGAGGTTTCTATTCATCTCCAGAAATGTCCATGAAATCCTGTTTCGTTTTCCTTAAAGATGGTGTCCCAGCTAGCTGCAGGCATTCTGAGATCTCCAGAAAGTTTCATAGAAGTACAAGACTGGCCAGTAAATGCTTAAAACAGTAGACCCTCATCATAGTACATTTTGAAACAGTGGGAGCAATAAATTAGGGATAAGAAGGGAAAGGTTCAATTAATGCACAACTGACATCTACAGAAAAGGATAAATAATGATTGCTTCCATGTCCAAAGGTAAACCCCACCTTCTCATAAGGGTCAGGGAAATTATTGAACCAAGGTGCTTGATGACTGTGTAGGTCATACATTTTATAGTATAACATTTATGTAGACTATATATGTTAATATTTGTGTTGCTGAGTGGGGGCATGACCATAATAGCCACAATCTAAATTGTCTGTAGTGTCATTTTCCTTAAGTTTAGAGAGGACAATAGTTTTATTACCCTGGGAATTGTCCAACAAGGTAATTCAACATTATGCATGTGTATGTGTGTGTGTGTGTATGTATGTATATATATACACACACATATATTATGTATGTGTTGTGTATATATATGTGTGTATGTATATATGTATGTATGTGTATGTATATATATATATGTTTTGTATATGCATATATATTTTGTGTATGTGTGTGTGCATGTGTGTGTGTATGTTTTGTCTACCAAATATTCCTCTACTTGATCAACTTCAATACCTAGAGCTGTTAGACAAACTACCAAATAATTGTGATATCCCTGTTGATTACCAAAGGGAGCTAAGTCAGCAAACATCCTACACTTTTGTGTTCCACCATATGTCAAAACAGAAAGCAGATATACAAGTACAGATACAGCAAAGTAATTCCACATCTATATTTTACAGATTAGGAAATTGAGACACAGAGAATGACTCTCTTAGGGATAGAAAAATACAAGAAGGGGTGGGGAACCTGTAGCCCTGAGGCCACATGTGGCCTTCTAGGTCCTTGGGTGTGACCTTTTGACTGAGTCCAAGTTTTACAAAACAAATCCTTTTATTAAAGGAATTTATTCTGTGAAGTTTGGATTCGGTCAAAGGGCCATACCCAAGGACCTGGAAGGGCACATGTGGCCTTGAGGTCACAAATTCCTCACCTCTGGATTGCAAACTAAGACCTTTGATGCTAAATCATTAGATTTTGCTACTCTTGCTACTACACCGTGATTGCTTTCTATGAGATTTTATCATTTTCTTTTTATTTATGCTTTTACTAAATTTCTTACAAAAAGATTATAAATGATTATATTCAGGGATTTTGAATTCCTCAGGAGTTGTCAGAGCCATGTTGTTCACAGTCAGAGTCTTATTAGAATTTTGATTACACTTCAACAATTCCAAGGAAGTTTTGAAGATTCCAATCATTCCTCTTATCTTTTAGCTATATATATATATGCCAAGTCTCACAGGCCAAGTACCACATAAAAGGATATTCTAAGTTGGCCAAATTGTCATCCTGCCCCCACCATCCTAGGAGACTCCCAATTCTACAAAGGCAGAAAATGTCATACAGTAACTCTGCAGTGTTATTCAGCAAGATGAGTTTTTATCCTTATGTCTTTGCTCAGACCAGAAGGAGGACAAGATTGTTCTTGGAAGCTCCATTTCTCAGTCCACTTTGGGAGATTCAAGTGATTTGCCTTAGTGCTTTGGATTGATTTTTTGAAAAGATTTCCATCCTGGTACAGACGTTAGGAGCAGCTAGGGCCAAAATTATCCACTGAATACATATTTTAAATCACACAGAAAATACCCTAGACTGTCAAAAATAATAGACTGAACTTGAATTCATCAAAGGTGCTGGGGAAAACCAAAAAAGTTATTGCTAATGAAGGGCTCCTAGTTGCTCTCAGAAATGGAGAAAATTGGCAACTGATGTGAATAATTCATCTCTCTGCCAAAAAAAAAAAATCCAGAATGTATCCATGGTTTCAGAAAGTATCTCTGCTAGATATTGTAAATTTCAGGAACAAAGGAAAGAAAAAAATCTCTCTTTGTAGTTACCAAGACATTAGCAAATGCTTGGCACCAATTTTATTTCAAGTAGTCTAAATTGACAGCTTTGGGAATTGAAGTCTTTTTCTATTCTCTAAGTATTCATGGAATATGGACTACAGGGAAGTTGTAGCAGAAATAGAATGTCAGAGCCATCAATGGACCCAGGATCTAAGAGAAATTAGACCTCACACCAAATGAATCAGATAAAATAAAATCTTAACTTTTTCAGGATTTGATGATTTATAGGTTTTTTTTTTCATTTTTTTCAGTCTTACAAAGCCTATCTTTTCTCTCTCCCAGCTTTTCCCCATTTGAAAACAGAAGGAAAAACAAAATTCCTTTTACAAACATGTATAGTCAAGCAAAACAAATTTCTAGATTAGCCATGGCCCCCAAAATATCTTGCATTCTGTATTCTGAGTTTTTCATCTCTCTATCAGGAGGTGAGCAGCATATTTAATTAGTCCTCTGGTTTTAAAATATTGTTGCCAATGTATAAATTGTTCTCTTGATTCTTCTCATTTCACTGTAAATCAGTTTGTGTAATTGTTGCCAGTTTTCTCTGAAACCCTTCCCTTCATCATTTCTTACAGCAAAATAACATTATACAAAATTTATGTACTATAACATCTTCATTCTCCCATTTATAAGAACCCCTTCAATTTCCAATTATTTAGCACCACAGTTACAAATATTTTTTACATCTTTATTTAGCATGTGTACTGTTTATGACCAACCCTCCCTTGATCTATTTTACCTGTTCTTCCTTTTCCTCTTTCCCTTCCATTTTCTTTTTTAGTGAAATTTCTTTCTGTACTAATGCCGTGTGTGTGTGTGTGTGTGTGTGTGTGTGTGTGTATTTCTCCCTCCTTTGGCCAGTTCAGTTGAGGAGGTCCAAGTTTCACTTGCTCCCCTTGTTTCAGACAATCTCCTTTTTTATTATTAGCCTCTTCCTTCTTTGCATAAACTCCTATTAGGTAATCTGATTCTGTGAGATTATTTCCCCTTATCTTTCTTTTCCTTTATGTCCTCTGTGCTATTTCTCTTCCTCTCATTTTCCATTCTACCTTTAAGATCACCAAGACATAACAGAATCACTTCCAATCCTTCTGTCTAATTAGAATACCACTGTAACTCATCATGATGATAGGGTTCAGAGGAGACATGCTATCTCCCTATATTATAATGTAAACATTTTTTCTTTCTTTAGTCTCTTATGATTATTTCTTCATAATGATCTTTTTATACTTTTCTTGACTCTAGGTTTTGCATTTAAGAATTTTTATGTTGCTGTGGCCTTTATATCAGGGATGCCTGGAGCTCGTTTATTTCATTAAAGGTCCATTTTCCCCTGGCAGGATTATATTTAATTTGGCTGGCTAAGTTATTCTTAGTAACAATTACTTGATGTGAGTTCTTCTTGGGTTTCCCAATCAGAATTCCGTCAGTGCATCTTTTTAGATTATTTCAAAGAATTTTTTTTTATGGGGGGATTCATTGTTCTTATTTCTGTGCATTGTTCTGTATTTCTGTTCTGATTTCATACAGGCTCCACCATTATGGGTTTTTTTAAGTCAACACTGCTGCTACCTCTATTTGTGCAAATTATAACCACTTGCAATGCCTCAACCTGACTAATTTTCTTTATATTCTCATGCCAATCCTCCACAGAAGCTCTATTCAACATTAATACCTTGCTCTTGGCTTTGGGATACTCTATGGGCACTAGTGCATCACTAAACCAGTACTAGCACTGTCCATCTGCTTCCTCTTCTTCTTCTATATGACTGCTTCTTTTCTACTAAGACATTTCTTAGATTATATCTGTTATGTTACTCAATCCAAAATTCTCTCTCTTCAACTTATCAATGATTGCTTATAAAAGCCAAATCTCATGGTCTTTTCTCAAGCCTCACCTTCTTGATATCTTTTTGATATCTGACACTATTGACATCTGACATTGTTGAATATCATCTATTCTTTGGTATTCTCCTCCCTCCCCTTCCTTCCCCTCCCCTTCCTTCCCCTCCCCTCCCATCCCTTCTCCTCTCCTCTCCTCTCCTCTCCTCTCCTCTCCTCTCCTCTCCTCTCCTCTCCTCTCCTCTCCTCTCCTCTCCTCTCCTCTCCTCTCCTCTCCTCTCCTCTCCTCTTCTCTTTTCCACACTTCCCCTTGATAACCAAGTGATTTCATATACATAGATTTAAATGTTACTCTATTCAGACAAATCCTTCTCAGAACTAGGTTCTCTCCTGAGTTCACATTATCAAATGGCTGCTGGCATTGTGAACTAGATGTACTATACTATAGGCATCTCAACTCACCATATTCAAAATGTAACATATCATCTTTCTTCCCAAACTTATTGGCATTATGAACTATCATTTCTTTTGAAAATAATTTTCTATTTCCAGGCACTTAGATGGACAATCTCAGTTCACAATCACTACCAAATATGGTAGGTGGCCAGGTTTTTTTGGTTCTGCTTCCACAATATAACACATAGCTATTGACTTCCAACTGTTCACATGACTACCACTCCATTTCAGGCCTTCACCATTTCTTTCCTGATTATTGTAATTATCTCTTCCTTCATATTTTCCCCTCAGATCCCTCACCTCAGCTACTAAAATGGATTTTCCAAAGCACATGTTTGATCATGTCATTTAACTACTTAATACAATTTTATTACTCCAAGGTCAAATAAAGGCTTGTCTGCTTGGCATTTAAGCCTCTCATTAATTGGATCCAACATACATTTTTGGATACACACACACACACACACACACACACACAACTTAATAACTCATTGATAAGTAGCAACAACAGAAGGAGGAGGAGAAGGAGGAAAAGAGGAGAAGAAAGGAGAAGATAAGAGAAGAACAAAAAAAGGTCTAGGTCACTGGTGCCAATGAAATTGGCTAGTCTTTTTTTTGAGGGCAATAAATAAAACTTTCTTTAAGTCTAAAATATACATATATTCCCTCAAGTAGTTCCATTCTATATTTGAAGGGATAGTTTCATTTCCAAGATCATTAAGTCATTTAGCTTTCTGGTAAATGAGGCTGCCCAAAAAGGGCCAACTGATTGTGCCATAGGACAATCAAAGAAATAAAATCAATCAAATTATTCATTAAATTTCTTATTCTCAGCAATAATGTATCCATTCTACAGGCAATTCATAGATATACTCAATAATTGGTAGCAATTTATGGCAATTAAATGAAGAGCCTTTTCCTCACTTAATACTGGTTTCACTTAGTAAAACTATTACCAAGTGAAAGGATTGATTAGTAGTTGATAGCCACTTCTTGTATTTAAATATTTTGTTAATCAAATAGATTATTGGCTGAAAGAAACATTCCCTAACATTATTAAGGAATGGCTACATAAAGAAATTTATGCTGAATAAATGATTTCCAGATATTATATTTAAAACATTGCATTAATGTAAGATAAGTAAGCATAATTCTGGAATTCATTGGATATTTTATGCCCGCAAATTCAAAGCAAATTGAATAAATTGTGGTATATGAGTGTAATAAAATACATTATAATGAATGCAATTAAATGTGTATGCATCATTAGAATATGAAGACTTCTGGGAAACTTAGAAGAACTAAATGAAGTAAAGAGAAATAAGTAGACTTATGAGCCCAGAGGGCTGATAGTGAGTAGACAGCAGGTGATGATTTAGGAGACACATTATAGAGTTAGTTAATGTATCATTTTACTATATTTCTTTGTTGAAAGAGAGGATCTCCCCAAATTCTACAACTAGGGTAAATGCCAAGGAAATCATTAATAGAAAGTAAATCCAAATATGCAATAAAATGCTTTTTGCATCACTTTTATAATAGTAAAGAACTAGAATCAAAGTAAATATTACTCAATTGGTAAATGGATAATCAAAGTATAGTACATAAACATAATGAGACATTGCTATACATAAGAAATAACAAATAAAAGGTAAATACACAGGGACATGGACTTATATTAAATGATGTGAAGTGAAGTTAGCAGAGCCTGGAAAATAATAGACATAATAATTGCAACAATGTAAAAGGAAATAAGATCAAGTATAAAATATTCAAAAAATGCTGCAAATTTACAAAGAACAATCATGACCCAAAAGAAAAGGTATGAAAAGACACCTTCCATAATAGAGGTCCAGGGGGTGTGGAAAATTGCATATGTATTGAAATATTTCCTCTTTTTCATTAATTTTTTTTTTGTTATATTATGTGGCTCTCTGGGAGAGGAGATAGAGACAGGACATTTTAGGCAGTGTAAAAACAATATTTATAACTACAAAATGCTTTATACAAAATAAGACTGAACTAAATAATTAGAGAAATATTAATTGCTTGTGATTAGGCTGAGCTAATACAATAAAAATGAAAATGTTACCAAAAATTAATTCTCTTATTCAGTACTATAACAAACCAATTCCAAAGGATTACTGTGAATAAATAAAAAAATAACAATTTATCTAAGAAAAAAAATTAATCTTAAAGAACAAAAGGTCCAGAATTTCAATAAAGATGATGAAAAAAAAGTGGAAACGAAAGGGACCTATGAGTATGAAATTTCAAACTACACTACAAACCAGTAATCATCAAAATGTTTTTGGTACTGGTTAAGAAGAGAGACCTATCAGTAGAACAGATTAAGTATACAATATATGGAAACAAATGATCGTAGTTGATTAGTATTTAATAAACTAAAGGATTCTATATACTGGAGTAAAAAAATTACTATTCAACAAAATCTGCTGTGAAATGTGCTAAGCAGTCTGCAAAAAAAAAAAAAAGTAGGTATAGAAGAACATCTCAATCAATAGGGAGCCAAGATGTCAGAGGCAGGGACTTGCCTGAGCCCTCCACCAAACCCTTTACCTTTACGTAATGACTCTAAACAAATTGCAGAGTGGAAGAACCCACAAAAAGAGAGACTGGAAGGTTGCCAGGAAAGTTCTGTTGCTCCAAGGTAAAAGAGGAGCACAGTCCAGAAAAGGCTGTGCCAGTGCATACTGTGCCCCACTAAACCAGGAGCAGGCCTCAGGGTGACTGAATCAGCGTTAGCTCTGGCAATTTCCAGACCTCTCAGCCCACAGATACCAAAGACAACTCAGAAGTTAGCAGGAAAGGTTTGTTTGCATACAGGTTAGAGTGGAGAGCCAGACAGTAAAGACTGTGCCAGCATAGCACCAGCCACAGCAAAACAGGACCAGGCCTTGGTGGCCACTGGGTCAGCAGTTACAGAAGTTGTTTTCAGAGCTCTCAGCCCACAGAAGGTAAGGAGGTCATACAATTGGTGAGATGGAGATCACAGGGGCCTCTTTGCTAGCACTGGAGCAGAACTCTTTTGCTTTATCCATACTTGGATCAGGGTTGTAGTCCTGGGTGGCAGTGCCAGGGTGAGGTGCAGCACTAGCACACCAGAGCTTGCTGCCAAGTGGAAGGATAACTCCTCATGGTTCCAGGGCAGAAAAGAGTGCTTGTGGTCACCCACAGAACAGAACACAGGGCAAGATCATAACACCCTCGAGGAACTGAAAATTTGCAGGTACCTAGAAGTATCTTTGAAAACAGCTGTACAAAAGCCCTGAAGCTTGGGACAATATACCCTCCAAGCTGGAAGCAGAGCCCTACTTTAACAAATAATTAAAAATCAAGGAATAGGGTGGGAAAGTGAGTAAAAAAAAATTTGAGCATATAAAGTTACTATGGTGACAAGGGGAATCAAAACTAACTCAAAGAAAGATAACAATGTCAAAGATCCTACATCCAGTCTCCAAGGCAAATGTTAATTGGTCTCAGGCCATGGAAAGGCTCAAAAAGGATTTTGAAAATTAAGTAAGAGACATAGAGGAAAACTGGGAAGAGAAATAAGAGTAATGCAAGAAAATAATGAAAAACAGCTCAGTAAAGTAAATATCTTAAAAAACAGAATAGGCCAAGTGGTAAAAGAGGTCCAAAAAGCCAATGAGGAGAAGAATACATTAAAAAGCAGAAATGACCCAATCCAAAACGGGGTCCAAATTCTCACTGAAGAAAATAGTGCCTCAAAAATCAGAACTGAGCAAATGGAAGTTAATGACTTTCTGAGGAATCAAGAAACAATAAAACAAAACCAAAAGAATGAAAAAAAAAGACAATGTGAAATATCTAATTAGAAAAATTGGAATTGGAAATAAACTGACCTGGAAAATAGATCTAGGAGAAATAATTAAAAAATTATATTGTACTACCTGAAAGCCATGATAAAAAAAAAAAGAGAGAGAGAGAGACTAGAAATCATTTTTCAAGAAATTGATAGAGAAAATTGCCCAGATATTCTGAAACAAGAGGGTAAGCTAGAAATGGAAAGAATCCCCCAATCATCTTCTTAAAGAGATCCCAAAATGAAAACTTCTAGGAATATTATAGCCAAATTATGGAACTCCCAGGTCAAAGAGAAAATATTGCAAGCAGCCAGAAATAAACAACTGAAGTGCCATGGAGCCACAATCAGGATAACACAACACTTAGCAGTTTCAACATTAAAGGATTGGAGGGCTTGGAATATGATATTCTGGATCTCAGAAGAGTTTGAATTACAACCAAGAATCACCTACCCAGCAAAACTGAGTGTAATCCATCAGGGGAAAAATGAATATGCAATAAAATGGAAGACTTTCAAGCAATCTTAATGAAAAAAAAAAGAGCTGAATGAAAAATTTGGCTTCCAAATATGAGAATCAAGAGAAGCATAAAAAGATAAACAAGAAAGGGAAATTGTAGGAGATTTAATAAGGTTAAACTGTTTGTGTTCCCTATGTGGGAAGATCATACCTGTGACTCATAAGAACTTTCTCATTATTAGGGCAGATAGCAGCCTAGATAGATAGATAGATAGATAGATAGATAGATAGATAGATAGAGATACAGAGTAGATGAGTGAATTGAATATGAAGATATGATATCTAAAAAGTAAAAGAAAAATAAAATTAAGGAGTGATAGAGGAATGTACTTAAGAAAGAGAAAGGGTGAGGTAGAATGGGGTAAATTATAAAAGAGGCAAGAAAAAAGCTATTACAGTGGAGGGGAAGAAGGGAGAGGTTAAGGGGAGTGAGTGAACTTTATTCTTATAAAAATTGGCTCAAAGACAGAATAATATATACACTCAACTGGGTATAGTAGGAGGAGAAAGGGATAAGAGAAGTGGAGTGGATCGTTAGAAGGGAGGGCAGATAGGGGGAGTTGGTAGTCAGAAGCAAAACATTTTTGAGGAGGGACAGGGTGAAAGAGAAAGAGAATAAAATAAATGGGGTGGAATAGGATGGAGGGAAATAAAGTTAGCAACAGTAACTGTGGAATAATATATTGAAGAAAGTTTCTCTGATAAAGGCCTCATTTCTCAAAAATATGGAGAATTGATTGAAATTTATACTAATAAAGGCCCTTCCCCAAATGATAAATGATTAAAAATTATACTTTCTGATAAAGCAATCAAAATTATCTGTAGCCATATGAAAAATGCTCTCACTATTGATTGGAGAACAGCAAACTAAAGCAATTCTGAAGTACTACCTCATAAATATTAGACTGGCTAACAGGACAGAAAAGTTAATGAAAAATGTTGGGAGGGTGTTGGAAAAATAAGACATTTAGGTACTGTGGGTGGAGTTGTGAACTGATTCAAAAATTTTGTACAGCTATTTGGAACTATGCCCAAAAGGCTATAAAACCATGCATACCCTTTGACCTAGCAATATCACTACTACTTATATATGGCAAAAGAGATTTGAAAAAATAGGATAAAAACCTATATGTACAAAAATATCTATGGCAAGTCTTTTCTGGGGGTAAGGAATTAGAAGTTGAGAGGTTCCTCATCAATTAGGGAAGGGCTAAACAAATTATGGTATGTAACTATGATGAAATACTGTTGTACTATAGAAATTATGATCAGGATGCTCTCAGAAAAAAAAAATCTGCAAAGACTTTCATGGGCTGATGCAAAGTGAAATGTACTGTGTACAAAGTAACAGTAATTAGTGTAAGATGATTGGCTATGAATGACTTTGCTATTCTTGGCAATAAAATGATCCAAGACAACTCTGAAGGACTTATGATGAAAAATGCTAACCCTTCCCTTCCCAGAGAAAGAATTGATGGTGTTTGAATACAGATTGAAGCATACTTTTTTTAACTTTATTTTTCTTCAGTTTTTTTGTCTATGTTGTCATTCTCAATAAGAGTATTATGAAATGTTTTGCATTACTACACATGTATAACCTATATCAAATTGTTTGTCTTCTCAATGGGAGTGAGGGTGGGAAGGGAGAAGGGATAAAATTTTGAACTCAAACTTTTAAAAATGAACATTAAAAATTGTTTTTATCTGTAATGGAAGAAAATAAAATCTTAAATAAAGACAGAATAAAAAAAAGAACATCTCACTCCTTTTACCAAGATATGCTTCAAATAGGAACATGACAGACATGAAGGGTGATTTCATAAGTAAAGTAAAGGAGTGAAGAAGATATCACCTTTCCAGTCTACCAAGGAGGGTCATAATAAAAAAAAATATGCAATACAGTTACATAGAAGGTAAAAGGAATGATTTTGATTATAATTTTATTTGCACAAAAAGAGTTGAGCTAAAATTAGAAGGATAGCATATTACTGAGTGGAAATTGTTGCAGCAAATTTATCTGATAAATGACTAATTTATAAGAAATATGTGGAACCAATTTAATTAGTAAGAATAAAGTCTAGAGCCAAGATAGAGGAGTAAAAGCAGTGACTTACTTGAGCTCTCCCCCAAACACCTCCAAATAACTAATAAAAAGGCTCTAAGAAAATTCTAGAGCAGTAGAATCCACAAAAAGACAGAGTGAACAAAATTTCAATCCCAAGACAACCCTAGAAGGTCAGTAGGAAAAGTCTGTTGCACCAGGCTGAGAGAAGCACAGTTCAGCATGGGCCCCACAGGGAAAGACCAGGCCTCAGTGACCTGGAGCAGGCATAAGGGGACTGAATCACAGGCAGCTGTGGCAGTTTCCATATTTCTCAACCCACAAACATGAGAGAGAACTTAGAAAGCCAGTAGGAAAGGTCTGTTGGAACCCAGTGAAAGAGGAGCTTGGTCCAGCTGAATTCCTGGCACATTCTCAGTGGTGGTAGCTGCTTCTGGGGCTCTGGGCCCATAGACAGAGGGAGAATTGAGTGCCTGATCAGAGGGGAAATGCAGTGACCTCTTTTCTGGTGCTAAGGCAGAATTTCCTTGCTTTGCCCACGCTTGGATCTGGGTCAGAGTTCTGGGTGGCAGTCCTGGGGCAAAGAATAATGTTGACTTAGTGGAGCTTGGGTGTTGGTGAAGAGGGAAGCCTCCTCACAGTTGCAAGGCATAAAAGAGTGCTTCTGGTCACTTATAGACCAGAGTACAGGCCAGGAAAGGAGTAAACACCTCCCCCTTGATCGAACCACCTTGAAAGAACTGAAAATTATATGTTCTTAGAAGTATCTCTGAAAAGAGCTACACAAAACCTCTGAAGCTTAGGACTGTACATTCTCCACACTGGAAGCAGACCTCTAGCTTAAGAAAGAGTTTAAACTCAAGTAATTGGCTGGGATCATGAGCAAACAGGATAAAAAAATGTCAGACCATAGAATATTACTTCAGTGAAAAAAAAATCAAAATATGCAGCCAGAAGAAGACAAAAAATTCAAAGCTCCTACATCCAAAGCCTCCAAGAAAAATATGAATTGGCCCCAGGCCATAGAAAAGCTCAGAAAGGATTTTGAGAAGCAAGTAAGAGAAGCAGAGGAAAAACTGGGAAGAGAAATGAGAGTTTTGCAAGAAAATCATGAAAAACAAGACAACAGCTTGCTAAAGGAGACCCCCCAAAATACTGAAGAAAATAACACCTTAAACAATAGCCTAACCCAAATGGCAAAAGAGGTCCAAAAAGCTAATGAGGAGAAGAATGCCTTAAAAAGCAGAATTGGCCAAATGGAAAAAGAAGTCCAAAAGCTCACTGAAGAAAATACTTCCTTAAAAATTAGAATGGAGCAAATGGAAGCTAATGACTTTATGAGAAATCAAGAAATTATAAAGCAAAACCAAAAGAATGAAAAAATAGAAGACAATGTGAAATATCTCATTGGAAAAACAACTGACCTGGAAAATAGATCCAGGAGAGAGAATGTAAAAAATTATTGGTGTACCTGAAAGCCAGATCAAAAAAAGAACCTAGACATCATCTTTCAAGAAATTATCAAGGAAAAGTGCCCTGATATTTTAGAGTTAGGGGGTAAAATAGAAAGCAAAAGAATCCACCAATCACCTACTGAAAAAAATCTCCAAAGGAAAACCCCTAATAATATTATAGCCAACTTCTAGAGTTCCCAGGTCAAGGAGAAAATATTGGAGCAGCCAGAAAGAAACAATTCAAGCATTGTGGAAACACAATCAGGGATGCCCAAGATTTAGTAGCTTCCACATTAAGGGACCAGGGGGCTTAGAACATGATATCCAGAGGGCAAAGGAGGTAGGATTACAATCAAGAAACACCCAATCTCCTCCAGAAAAGCTAAGTATAATCCTTTAGGGGTAAAAATGGATAGTCAGTGAAATAGAAGACTTGCAAGCATTCTTGATGAAAACACCAGAACTGAATAGAAAATCTGACTTTCAAGTACAATACTCAAGAGAAGCATGAAAAGGTAAACAGGATAGAGAAATCATAAGGGCCTTTAATTAAACTGTTTACATTCCTACCTGGAAAGATGATATTTGTAACTCATGAGAACTTTGTCAGTATTAGGGTAATTGGAAGGGAAAAATTGTATGTATAGATAGGTAGACAGATAGGTAGGTAGATAGATAGATAGACAGACAGACAGACAGACAGACAGACAGACAGATAGATAGATAGATAGATAGATAGATAGATAGATAGATAGATAGATTGATAAATAGAGGGCACAGGGTGAGTTGAAGATAAAGGGATGATATGTGGAGAATAAAATTAAGGAGTGAGAGAGGATTAAACTGGGAGAAGGAGAAAGGGAGTGGTAGAATGGGATAAATTATCTCATATGAACAGACAAGAAAAAGCTTGTATCCTGGAGGGAGAGTTGGGGAAGGTGAGAGGGAATGAATGAATCTTATTCTCATTGGATTTGTCTTAAAGGGGGAATTAACATACATACCCATTTAGGTATGGAAATCTCTTTTACCCTACAGGAAAATAGGGGTGAAGGAGATAAGAGGGGGGAGATGATAGAAGGGAAGGCATATTGGGGAGGGAGTAATCAGAAGTAAACACTTCTGAGGATGGACAAGGTGAAAAGAGAGAATAGAATAAATGGAAGGTGGCATAGGATGAAGGTAAATATAGTTAGCTTTCCACAACATGACTACTATGGAAATGTTTTGCAGAACTACACATGTATAACCTGTATTGAGTTGCTTACCATTTCAATAAGGGTGGGCAAGGAGGGAGGATGAGGGAAAATTTGGAGCTCAAAGCTTTAAAAACAAATGTTAAAATTTGTTTTTACATGCAACTGGGAAATAAGATATATAGGCAATGGTTATGGAAATCTATCCTACCCTACAGGGAAATAGAAGGGGAAGGGGAATAAGCAAAGGGATAGGGTGATAGTAGGGAGGGCAGATTAGGGGAAGAGATATTCAGAATGCACGCCATTTTCGGGTAGGGGTAGGGATGAGATGGGGACAAAATTTGGAACTCAAAATCATGTGGAAATGAATATTGAAAACCAAAAATTAATTAATTTAAAAAAGAATAAAGGCCATCTTTTCAATTGACAAATGGTCAAAGGTTATGACAGACATTCCCACCCACATTCCCCACATCCTAGAAAGAAATCCAAACTACCAATAGCAAAATAAAATATTTGAAATGTAATAATCAGGGAAATTCAAATTAAAACAACTTTGAATTTCTACCCCCCGCATATATCAGTTTGATAAAGTTGACAAAAATTCAAAATAAGTGCTAGAGGGGCAGTGGAACAATGGGATTAATGTGCTCTTGGTGGTGCTCTGAACTCATCTAGATTTTATGGAAAATAATTAGTTACCATGTGGTAAAAGTTAATAAATGGTATTTTTGACACATTGATACTACTAGTATGTGTCTAACCTAAAGAGACCAAGGAAAAGGGGGGAGGGATTACTTACACGTGTAAAAATCTTAATAGTGACACTGTGTGTGTGTGTGTGTGTGTGTGTGTGTGTGGTGATAAAGAACTGAAAGATTTTCCAAAGACAGTGTAATGGCTGAACTACTTATTGTAAATTCATATTATGTAACACTATCATGCTGAAAGAGAACATGAAGAGGGCAGTTCTGAATAAATCTCAGAAAACAATGAACTGATTTATAGTGGTGAGCAGAAACAAAACTTTTTTTATAACTGTATTATAAAGAAAATAACTTTGAAAGATTGAATCCTGAGCAATGCAATGAACAGTTCCAGAACATGAATAGTGAAATATGTACCAACTTTCTGAGGAAAAGATGAGGGATTCAGAGTGGAATTGAGACCTATATATTTTTGGTTGTAACAAATGA
Source organism: Phascolarctos cinereus (assembly GCF_003287225.1). NCBI lineage: Eukaryota > Metazoa > Chordata > Mammalia > Diprotodontia > Phascolarctidae > Phascolarctos > Phascolarctos cinereus. Next base: position 189,053,659 of record NW_027555847.1, read on the forward strand.
AAAATTTTGCTTAACTTAATTATTCATATTTGTTAAAAATCTTGTTTTTCTTTTTTAGTAGGAGGTGGAGAAGAAGGGAGAGAAAAAGGATTTTTTTCATTAAAAATAAATTTAAATTAAAAACCATAAATTATAAATAAAATATGTTTTTATTTTAAAAAGAAGAGTTCTATAGGTAGAGTTAATTGGACTCATCAGAAAGTGACATTTTTTGAAAAGGCATATCTTTTTTTGGGAAAAGATAAATTAGATATCAAATCTAGAAATATTAAGGTTTCAGCTTAGTTTGTATTTGCTAAAATACACTTTACCTTTTCTAAAGTAAATATCTTTTGAAAATGCCATATAAAATATTCTTGAATTACTTAGGAACTTATATAAAGCTATATTTTTATGATTTCAGTTTAAATACAATACAAATTTTGAATTCGATTTCTCCTGTAATTTATGATACTGACTTAAAAAAATAAACACATACATACATGCATACATACACATATATATGTATATGTGTGTGCATATATATGTATATATGTATATATATGTATACGTATATATGTGTGTATGTATGTATGTGTGTGTGTGTGTATATATATATATATATATATATATATATATATATATATATATATATATATAAACAAACATCTATTAGATTTTAGTGGCAACGTGATGCCACAGAAAGTAGATGAGACTCGGCATTATTGAAGTTGCTTTCAAATCTCAGGTCTTCTACTAACTATTCTGATCTCATTAGGCAAGTCATATAGCATCAGTGATGCATTAGCATATTCATCCATAAAATGAAGAATAATAGAAATTCCACTTATAAGTTTCTTTTTTTTAATTATGTTATCTAAATGAAAAATGCCTTCAGATGGTCATTGGATTAGTTTCAATTAAAAAAGAAGTTACACTTGTTTCACGTAAATTGATGGAATCCATAAATTGTTTACTTTCATACCTATTAAGTAAGAATTTATGTTTTCAAGGTCAAGGATTACTAATGCTTAAATCACTGTCCTTTGTATCTACTTTATCTTCCACTTCATTCAACCTTCTGGACTTTCTCCCTTCATCTAATCTATACTGTAGCAACTAGAAATTAGGTGATGTGCACAGATTATCAGAGATCTATTTTTCACTTTTTCCTTTGCAAAAGTGCTCTGAATAAAAACTTAAGTGCTGTAATGTTTAACAATCAATATCTCCTTGTAGAGAAATTTTCAAAGTATCTGGAGTGCTTCTTTTCAGTTTTTCAGAATAAGTAACAATGAATTTATTTATTGATAAATTAAAATACTATTTTATAGTTCATTAAATAGAAGTGATCATTTTCAACTGAGTCCTTGTATACAGAAAGACTATAGGAGGTATCTAGGAGTGGTCAAGTAGTCTTGAGTGACTGGAGGAAGGGCCTAAGGGGGATCTGGATGGGTGAGGCCAGTAAGCTGGGGTGACTGAGAGGTAAAAGAACCCCACAGACCTGGCGTATGTGGCCAAGGGACAGTGGAGCCTAGATAGGATAAAGGGTGAGAAGCAGCAGGGGGCCATAGGGAGGTAAGTTAATGGAGGGCTAGCTTACGTTAAGGGTAACAGAAAATTGGGAGATTGGGCTGTAGGTGATAATGAAAGGCCGGTTGATAGGATTATAGCCTCAGGCAAAAGCCAGAGATTTGGCCATGAGGAAAAGTCCAGGCCTTTTCCTCTTTGGGGTCCATATTCCAAATACATGGTCTTTTCCTTCAGATCCCACCCCTATTATTCCCCTGTCAAACAAATGGGACCTAAATTCTTTTGTGATAAGGGTTGAAGGTCTTGGTTTCTGAAACTGCTGGCAAGAGGCCTAGAGCTGTCCCTGTCTCAAGGGTGTCCCAAAGAGGAGAGTGACTGGATCTGAGCACAGGCTGTATCCAGGGAACCTTGGCTGGTTCCTGATGTTTGCTACCAACTGTAGGTGAATGGACTGTAGTCTAGGAAACACAAATCCAACAGAAAAGACTGCAGGCCCCAGATATAGAGAGAAGTAAAAGTGTGAGAGCCCCATTAAAATAATTAAATTTCACCTGTAGGATTGTCCCATCTTGTTACTTTTTCATTAACCACAGCTTAGGAGAAACTTTTCCTAGACTTGCAAATTCTCAACAAGCCATAACCCAAACAAGCTGTTTGGCAAGTTTGCACATTAAAACAATAACCAACAATAGCCAAATTGTTTTACCTATAACCAAATGATGAAAAGTTGCATGATATTACTGATATGAAAAGTTTACCAGTTTGAAACTTGAAACCTATTACTATCAGGTGACATCAGTTTTGTTAAATGCATTTCCAAATTATTTTACACAGAGAATCAACATCTCATCATTAACAGTTAAAACTACAACTCACCCAAGTTTGGAGGCTGGCTAATTTCTTTACCTTGACCCATTCCCCTTCCCTCTCTCCCCATACCTGCTGAGGATTGTGGTGGGGGTGGAGGGTGAGCAGGATGGGTTGAACCTGAATGATGCTTCCAGGCAAAGTTTGCTCCAGGACCCAAGGCCGCTGCCAGTGGAACCCATGCTCTAGCTACTGCCCCTCACCCTTTCTTTCTTTCTCCAGGTGGGGAAAGGTGAATTCAAAAGTGAAGAGGGAATGGTGAAACTCTCTTCTCCTATGAGAGGGATTATCAAAGATACCCTCTTGACTCAAGGGAAGGGAGTGGGAGAAGGTAGTGACCAGGGTTGTAAAGTGGTGTTTCAAAACTCCTTAATGATTAATCACAAAACCTCCAGAATCTGCTAAGATGATTTTAGCTGTTCTAACTTTTCCCTGAAGCCTCCTTGAAGCAGGATCCAGGGGTATAGAGGGGAGGGAGTAAGTAAGCCTCAGGGAACCAAAAAGCATCTGCAGTTTTCCCCAATTCCCTACCAATAATATTATAGCCAAACTTCAGAGCTTCCAGTTCAAGGAAAGAATATAGCAAGTAGCCAGAAAGAAACAATTCAATTATTGTGGAGTCACAGTCAGGATAACACAAGATTAAGTAGCTTCTAGATTATAGGTTTGGACCACTTGAATTAGATTTTCTAGAGGGCAATGGAGACAGGTTTACAACCAAGAATCACCTACCCAGCAAAAATGAGTATAATCCTTAGAGGGGAAAATAGATATTCCATGAAATAGAGGACTTTTAAGCATTCTTGATGAAAAGACCAGAGCTGAATAGAAAATATGACTTTCAAATACAAGATTCAAGAGAAGTATAAAAAGGTAAACAGGAAAGGGAAATCATAAGGGATTTAATAAAGTTAAACTGTTTGCATTCCTACATGGGAAGATGATAGTTGTAACTGATAGGAACTTTCTTATTATCAGGCACATAGAAGGAGTATATATAGACAAAGGGCACAGGTGTGAGTTGAATATGAAGGGATGCTATCTAAAAAAAATTAATGGGTGAGAAAGAGGAATGCACTTACAGAAATAAAAAGGGAGTGGTAGAATGGGGTAAATTCTCTAACATACAGAAGCAAGAAAAAGTTTTTACAGTGGAGGGGGAAATGAGTGAGGTAGAGGGGAATGAGTGAAACTTACTCTTATCAAAATTGGCCCAAAGAGGGAATAACATACACACTCAATTGGGTATGGAAATCTATCTTAGCCTATAGGAAAGTAGGAGGGAAAGGGGATAAGAGAAGAAGGGGGGCTTGATTCAAGTGAAGGTAACTTAGGGAAGTTGGTAGTCAGAAGCAAAACCTTTTGAGGAAGCATAGGGTGAAAGGAGACAGGATAGAAGAAATAGAGGAATAACATAGAAGGAATTGCAGTTAGCAATCGTAGCTGTGAAAAAATGAAGCAAATTTCTCTGATAGAGGCCTCATTTCTCAAACATATAGAGAACTGAGTAAAATGTATAAAAATAATAGCAATTCCCCAATTGATAAATGATCAAAGGATATGAACAGTTTTCAGATGCAGTAATCAGTTATCTATAGCCATGTGAAGGTGATCTAAATTGCTAAATTGCTGTTGATTGGAGGAATGCAAATTGAAACAACTACCTCCCACCTATTTAGATTGACTAACAGGACAGAAAAGCCAAATGAATAATATTAGAGGGGATATGGAATAAATGAGACTTTAATGCATTGTTGGTGGAATTGTGAACTGATTCAACCATTCTTTAGAGCAATTTGGAATTATACCCAAAGAGCTATAAAACTGTGCATACTGTTAGACCTAGCAGTGCCACTACTAGGTCTGTAGCCACAAAGAAATTAAAAAAAGGGGGAAAGGACCTATATATAAGGACATATTTATAGCAGCTCTTTTCTGGTGGTATGGAGATGGAGACTGGGAAGATGCCCATTCATTGGGAAATGGCTGAACAGATTGTATGTGATTGTGATGGAATGCTGTTGTGCTATAAGAAATGATGAGCAGGATGCTCTCAGATAAACTTGGAAATACTTACATGAGCTGATGTAAAAGTGAAATATACTGTGTTGAAAGTAACCACAATATTGTAAGATGATCAGCTGTGAATGACTTAGCTATTATCAGCAATACAATGATACATGACAACTTTGAAAACTTATGATGAAAAATCTCCAGAGAAAGAACTGATGGTTTTTGAATACAGATTGAAGCATATATTTTTTTTACTTTATTTTTCTTGAGTTTTTTTGTCTATGTTTTCTTTCACAGCATGACTAATATGAAAATATAGTTTGTATGACTACATATGTGTAATCTATATTGAATTGTTTGCCTTCTCAGTAGGAGGGATGGGGAGGGAGGAAGGGAGAAAATTTGGAATTCAAAGTTTTAAAAATGAATGTTAATTACTGGTTTTATATGTAATTTTGTAAAATTAGATAGTAAATAAAATTTAAAAAAGAAATAAAAGAAGAAAACCAAATGACCAGTATCAAAAATGAAAAGAGTGTTTGTGCAACCAACAAAAATGAAATTTAAACAATTATTAGAAGCTGTTTTGGCTAATTGGGAAAGGTAGGTGGCACAGTAGATATAGTACCAGGCCTGGAGTCAGGAAGACATGAATTCAAATCAGAACTCAGACACTTATTAGCTGTATGAACCTAGGTACCACTTAACCCTGTTTGTTTCAGTTTTTTTCATCTGTAAAAGAAGGTGGAGAAGGAAATGGCAGGCCAGTCCAGTATCTTTGCCAAGAAAACCCCAAAAGGGTTCATGAAAAGTCAGACACAATGTGAACAGCTGAACAATAAAAAAAAAAATAACATCTATATACCAAAAAAAGAGACAATCCAAATAAAATAGATGAATATTTACCCAAAAAAAAAAATGAAACCAACAACTATAAATTGTCCACTGAAGGAGTAGGAAATACAGTACTTAAAAACTCCATCTTAGAAAAATATATCAAATAAGATATAAATGAACTTCCTTAGGAAAAATAAAACGAGGGGCAGCTAGGTGGTCACAGTATATAGAGCACCGGCTCTAGAGTCAGGAGGACCTGAGTTCAAATCCAACCCCAGACATATAACACTCACTAACTGTGAGACTCTGAACAACTCACTTAACCCCAATTGCCTCACCAAAAATAAATAAATTAATTAAATAAATGGGACAACCTGGATTTACAAGTGAATTCTATAAAACATTTAAAGTATAATTCATTACAATACCATATAAACTGTTTGACAAAATAGGCAGAGAAAGAATCCTACCAAATTGCTTCTATAACAGAAATACAGTTTTGATATTTAAAGGAGGGAGAACAAAAACAAAGAAAGTAAGTTATGTACCAAATTCTCTAAGTTATGTTGATACACACATTTTAAATAAAATACTAGCCAGGAGATTATAGTAATATATCACAAGGTTCAAACATTATTTAGGCTGGATTTATACCAAAGATGCAGGACTAATACAATATTAGGAAAACTATAAACATAATTGACTATTTCAATAGTTAAAAATGAAAATCATATCATTGTATTGCTATCTGCAGAAAGAGCTTTTGACAAATTGCAACACCCATTCTTAATAAAAACACTAAAAAGTATAGGAAAATGAAGTTTTCCCTAGAATGATAAGTATTATTTATCTAAATCCAAGAGCAAGCATTATCTCTAATGGCAAACTAGTGTAGATTGAAGCACATATTTTTTCTCTTCACTTTTCTTCCTTTTTTTTCCTGAAGGGAGGCATGTCTAACATGGAAATATGTTTTTCAGTACTTCATAAATGAATTGTCTTCTCAATGAATTGAGGAAGAGTGAAGGGAGGAATAGAATTTGAAAGTGGAAATTTAAAAGAAAATTTAAAAAGAAACAGCAATATAAATATAATCTGCATTTCTTCAATTATTAGTGACTGAATATTTTTATATGATAATGGACAGTTAGGAGTTCACTCTTTGAGAGCTGACTGTCTATGTCTTTTGACTATTTATTTATTAAGGAATGAATCTTACTGAATGAATGAATTTTGCATATCAAATCTTTATCAGGGAAACTTGCTGCAATCACTTTTCCCCAGTTAATTTGTAATGTATTCCCCCACCCCATCCCTTGATCCTCTAGTTTGTTTATGGTGAGACCTTTCTTATCTGCGTAATTGTATCCTTTCAAAGACTGACTAATTTTATTTTTTTTAAAGAAAAGCATTTATATGCTTTAAGAAGCCTTGTTTTTCAATGATTCCCAGCCTCTATAACTACAATAGACTATTTCCTTTTAATAAATACAAATTAATAAGGCATATTAACTTATGAACCATGTCTAAAAACGCCTTATCCCAATATTTTAGCACCGCTTAGTTGAAAAGCAGATGTTCTTCATAATTAGACTTTTTAAGTTACAATTTGGATAATTCTTACGTTTTTCATTATTTTTATGGGGATAATGTGACTTGTGTCTCTGGTTCCACTTTTTTTGTTTTGTATCCAACCTTGGCGTCATCCTCAATAATTCACTGTCATAGATGTCATATCTAATCCATTGCAGAATCTTGTTATTTCATATTTCACAATATGTCTCCGCTCAGAAAGCCACCATCATTTCACAGGCCCCCACTGCCACTTACCTCGACTATGTCCTTGCCTCAACTCTCTTTTCAACCTATATCTGTTTCTACTACACACACACACACACACACACACACACACACACACACACACACACACATACACACACACACACATTTATTTTTTTTCTTTTCCTTCTTGCTCCTTGTTGACTTTCTCCTTATTTGGTATAGGATAGAGTATTGACATTCAAGTCAGGAAGACCTGTGTTCAAATCCTGTTTCAAACGTTTACAAGCTATATGACTGTGGGAAAGACACTTCACCTCTTCGACTCAATTTCTTTATCAGTATACTGAATTGCTGGAATTGATCATCTCTAATGTCCCTCCCAGATATAAATATATGGTTCTATTAGCTAATTGAACTTCTACTTTTCTCTCTATTTTTGCATTGATTTTTTTCATTGCTGTCACAGAAACACTAATGCAGGAGAAAAAATATACAAACAAAAAGCCCTACATACAGAAGTAGCAGTTTCCTTTCTTTGTGGTGTTATTAAGTGCTTGTAATTTACACTTCCAATTCTTTTCTTAAAGATGCTTAAAATATGAAGCTTCCATGTGTTCAATTGATAGCCATATTCCAATACATTTTTCATGGTGTACCATTGTTTGAAGTCACTGAATATTAAAATATATGCTGATGTCAATTGAGAGTTTTCTGGAATTCTCCATGTAGCTTTCCTACCTCTTCAACCTCTACAACAGATAAAGGCCCATGAACTGTAATTATTTTCATAGTGGACTTTTTCTTTAAGAAAACCATGAGCATTACATGTTGAAGTGACTAAGTATCTATGAGATTTTGGCTTTTATCGCCTTTTTAAGCTATGAAACCAGTATCCTCATTTGCCTCTCCAAGATGAACCTGTAAGCCATACTTCAATTTGGCTACAACATCATTAGCTTAATTTGCTAAATAATTATAGCTAAATATGTTATTTCTTTTTGTCCACCACATAGTGAGAATGCCCACATTAATACATTTCATTTCTGCCGGAATGAGGTAGACTTGTTATTCGTTGGACAAAAAAAAATCCACATTTATAAAACAATCTAAAACCTTTTAATTCTTAGCAATCTCTGGTCCTTTTGTCACCATTCTGCTGTAATCAATGAAGAAGCAGAAATTGGTGAATTCACCCTTTTCATTTGTGATGCTGGTAATTTTTTTATTTTTTTAATCAAATTATTCAAAGGTTTATCTACTTTATTTTTTTCATAAAACTAGCTCTTGGTTTTATTCATTAGCTCAATAGCTTTCTTAATTTCAATTTTAGTAATCTCTCCTCTAATTTGGTATTTAATTGGGAATTTTTAATTTGTTCTTTTTCTAACTTTTTTAGTTGCATGGCCAATTTATCGATCTTTTCTTTCTTGATTTTATTCACATAAGCATTGAGAGATAAAACAAAACAAAACAAAACAAAACAAAAAAACCTTTCCAAGGAACTGCTTTCGAAACATCCCACAAATTTTGGTTTGCTGTCTCATTATTGTCATTCTCTTGGATGAAGTTTTTGATTGTCTCTATGATTTGTTGTTTGACACACTGATTCTTTAAAATTAGATTATTGAGTTTCCAATTAATTTTACTTTATCTTTTCATGGCCCTTTATTACATGTAATTTTTATTGTATCATGATCTGAAAAGAATGCATTTAATACTTCTGCCTTAGATTGTGAGGGTTTTATGCCCTAATTCATGGTCAGTTTTTTGTTGGTGCCATGTACCTCTGAGAGAAATATATCTTTCTTTCTATCCCCTTTCAATTTTCTCCAGAGGTCTACCATATCTTACTTTTCTGAAATTCCATTCATCTCCTCAACTTACTTTTTGTTCATTTCATGCTTAGATGTGTTTAGTTCTGGGAGGGGGAGTTTGAGGTACCACACTAGTACAGTTTCATTGTCTATTTCTTCCTGTAAGTCCCTTAACTTCTCCTCTAAGAATTTGGATGCTATAACACTTTGTGCAACATGTTTAGTAATGGTATTACTTCACTGAATCTAGTACCTTTTAGCAGGATGTGGATTCTTTTTACTCAGATGTGTTTTTGCTTTTGTTTTGCCTGAGATCAGGATTGCTACTCTTTTTTTTTATTTCAGCTTAAGCATAACATATTCAGTTCCAACCTTTTTACCTTGACTTTGTGTTATCCCTCTGCTTCAAATATGTTTCTTGTAAACAACATATTACACGATTTTTTTTTAATCCACTCTACCTGCTTATGTTTTATGGGAGAGTTCATTCATTCACACTCACTGTTATGATTATCAATTTTTTCTTTCCCTCCATCCTATTCTCCCTCTCCACCCTGTTTATACTTTTCTCTCTCCTTTCTCCTTTTACCTCCTTACTAGAGTTTTACTTCTGGCCACCACCTCTCTCAATCTGTCCTCTCTTCTTTCAGCCCTCTTCCTTTTCTTCTCCTTTTCCCTTACTATTTCTTCCTCCCTTCTATCCACCCCTTCTTTTTTTCCCCTTTCCCTTCTATTTCCTATAGATTGTTAGATTTCTATATCTAACTGATTATGTTATTCCTTCTTTGAGCCAAATCCAATGAGTGTAAGGTTCAAACAGCACTCATCTCTTGCCTTTCTTTCCCTCTACTCTAATAGGTCTTTGTGCCTCTTCATGTGATATAATTTACCCTTTTTTTGCCTCTTACTTTCCTCTTCTCCCAGTAAAATCCATTTTCACCACTTAGAGTTTTTATCATCACATCAAAGTCAACTTATACCCACACCCTCTATCTATGTATACCCCTTCTAAATATTATAATAAAAAAGAGTTTTTATCATCACATCAAAGTCAACTTATACCCACACCCTCTATCTATGTATACCCCTTCTAAATATTGTAATAAAAATACAATTCTCAAGAGTTACGAATATCATCTTTCCATGTAGGAATGTAAACAGTTTAACCTTATTTAATAATGTATTTTTTTTCTCTCTTTACTTTTTTATGCCTGTGGCTTCTTTTATTTGAAGATCAAATTTTCTGTTGAACTCTGGTCTTTGCATCAGGAAAGTTTGGAAATCACCTCTTTCATTGAATGTCCATCGTTTTGTCCAAAAGTTAATTCTCAATTTCAGTAGACAGTTGAAAGTTGATTGTAATTCAATTTTGTTTGCCTTACACAATACCATCTTCCAAGGCCCACATTCCTTTAATGTAGAACCTGCAAGGTTAGGTGTAATCCTGACTATGGTTCCACGATATTTAAATTGTTTCTTTCTGGCTGCTTGCAGTATTTTCTCTTTGGCCTAGTAATTTTAAAGTTTTTAAAGCTTTTAAAGTTGAGCTCTCCTGCTTGACCACATGGGACACTGTCTCAATCTTATTGTTCTTGGTCCATGGACCTTGTCATTGGTTTTTTTTATTTTGTGTGCTGGGGACTCAGGTACTGACAGCTGGAGGCTGTAAGGGTCTGACAGATTACCTGTGCAGAACTGGGGTCATCAACACTGAAGCTTTGGGGTGAGACCATCTGGCCCCTGGAGAATGCCTATTTACCTGGGTTGCTTTGTAGCACTGGAGGATGCTGCTGGAGGACGCCTGCTGCCTGGAGTCATGCTGAAGCACTAGAAGATTTGGCTGCTGGAGTATGCTTGCTTGCCAGCACACATGGTGTTTTTCTGAGCTGGAGACTACCAGTTCCTCTGCTTATGCCAAGACATTTAAGGGGTCCTGGTATTGGTGCTTGCCCATTCCAGCACCCTGTGGCTCAGGATCTCCCCCTGGTTTGCTGAGGTAGGGCCTACAGTTGACTTGCTAGGATGAGCCCTACCAAAATAAGAGGGACCTTCCCCATTAATCCCCAAACTTTCTGTGCTGCAAAACTGCTGCACCCCCTCTTTCTGCTGGCTCAGCTGTTCCAGGGTTTTTCCTGGGGTGATATTTTCTGGCTTTTTAGAGGTCAGTAAGGAAGAGTGAGCACAACTTCTTATTCTGCCTTCTTGGCTCTCAGAAGTCCACCTGTTATGACTACTCTTGAAGCCTTTCCATCTTTGCAGAAATTTCCAGAAGTTGCATTTGATTGCCTTAAGCTTCAGTAACCCAGTATCATCATCACCCAGCAATGATATGTTAGTATAATATTTTTAATGAAAAAAATATAATTAGTTAATGTCCAGTCCAAAGGAGCTGTGCACATAGTAACAAAATGTGAGCATTTCCTTTCTATCTCACTATTTTAGTTGTTCCAGTGGGCGAACAAGTTGTAGAAACACATCATCTGGTGGCAGGCTGACAAAATTCCAGTCATATACAGGTTACTGATAAAATAACATTTTCCCCCAAAGCAACCTGGTGTTCCACAGACAGAAGCTTTAGAAAAACATACATGTCCACCCATTTAGCTTCTGAACCCAAATTATTGCATATTATCCATCTATAATGCCTTGTTTGCATTTGACTAATTTTCATTATTATAAGAAATTTTCAGTAATAAAATTTCATCTATATTAAGATAAACACTTCTCTTCCACTTATATTCTTAGAGAATTCTCTGGGCCATTGGGAGATATGACTTGCCCAGGCTTATTTGTGTAGGAGGAAAGGCTTTAGCTCAAGTGTTCCTAATTCCAAAGCTGGCATTAGGATTACAGCACATTGACTTTATCTCTCTATCTATCCACACACACACACAGACACACACACACACACACACACACGTATATATAGATATATGTGTGTATTTGTACATGTATATGTGTGTATGTATATGTGCGCATAGATAGATGCATAGATAGACAGACAGACAGACAGACAGACAGACAGATAGATAGATAGATAGATAGATAGATAGATAGATAGATAGATAGAATTTAAAGGCAGAGGTTCATTCAACTTGGACCAAACATAGTAGGCTTTGTCTTCCTAATTAAATCAATCAATCAGAGGCATGATCTTAGTGTGAACAAGACCCTGACCTTTACTGAATCAGTCAATTAATTAATCAATCAAAGTTGAAAGCTAAGTTTGTTGTAGGATATGATTGACAGGCTTCTCACAATCTATGCAAGTTGGCTGAAAAGAGCAAACTGGTTCAGAATCTGGAATTCCAGTGGAAGGCTAGCCTAGTGAGAGAATTGTTTTTCAGTTGTGTCTGACTCTTAATGACCCCATGGACCATATCACACCAATGCTATCCATGAGATTTTCTTGGCAAAGATACTGAAGTGAATTGCCATTTCCTTTGCCAGCAGATTAAGACAAACAGAGGTTAAGTGACTTGCACAGGGTCACACAGCTAATAAATGTCTGAAGCCTGATTTGAACTCAGATCTTGCTGCCTCAAGGCCCAATGTTCTATCCACTGAGCCACTGAGCTGCCTGTAGTCTATGCTTCATGAATGGAAGAGTTTTTGACCAAAACATTGAGGAAGTAGTGGAGGGGAAACCCCTAATTTACTATATATTTATCTTCTGTTCAGTACAAGTGGCAAGGGGTTCCTGGAAAAGGCCTAGGCTCTGAATGTCTGTCTGTGTAATCCTGAGGTTGTCCATGTGGACCAGCTTCTACTGGACTCAATGCAGTGGTGGTCTCCCAGCTAGCACTGTGGCTTTAAGAAGAAAGAACTTGGAGATTGTAAGTTTCCCAGAAATAGCAGTGGTTAAGGGCACCATCTCCATCAGGAGTCGAGGAAAAATTAGGCACCCTAAAGATATTCTGAGTTAAGGCTTCCAGAAATTCTGTTAAATCTAAGGAGGGTCAAATAGGTTACGGTTGAAAATGGAACAGGTCAAAGGTTCCATGCTCATTAGAGTAGGGCTTGTCCTATGAATAGCCCCTGCAATTGATTTGGACTTACTCTTTTGTACATACACAAATACACATACATGCATAAATATACATTCATGCATACCAATATATATGCATATGTATGTGTGTGTGTGTGTATGGAAGAATCTGAGAAGACAGCACATATATAAGTGTGTCTATGCACACACATAAATATGTTGTGTACCACTGGTTTCTACTACTGTCTCTTGGTAGTGCGTGATCCTGTATACCAAACAAAGAAGTGTTACTAACTTTTGACAGTGGCATACATTTTAGCTTGTTAAAACAGGGATTATTAATATTCCCTCAGGCTATCACCCTGGCCCAAGTTACCGAACCACAAAGTACAATAAGACACAGACCTGTAATTTTATGGTTCATATGAAATGCTACAGATTAAAGAATACAGTGTAACAGCATACTAAAATGAAATGCATTAATCATACTTTAAAGGACTGGGATTTTGCATTTTATTTTAAAGCCAATGACTGCAACAATTCTATAATGAGAGTGACAACCTTACACAGGCTATTATTCCGTTGTTCACATAATCAGCTTGGTCATTAAAAATCCAGAATCTTCATTTATGTTCATCTCTGGCTTTTCCATTGCCCTAGATGGGTTTCTGTGTAAGAAAGAAATATTTGCCCACATCTTCATACAATTTGCTCCCCCTACATTTTGGCCTTGAAGGTGGCCTTATGGTTAGAAACTGCTGCTTTCTCTGTATTTATTTTGGCAGCTCTGGAGGTCAGGAGAACAACAATGCTTCAAGACACCATCTTTCAGACCAAACTGGTGATGCTCAGTAGTTAACAGAAGTTTAGGAATCTTGGGTGGGGGAAGCTGTTTACATCTTCAGGTTAGAATGGTGCTTTTTAAAAATCATATTGCTGTTAGCTTAATATTTTGCTTATGGGTTTTTTAAACCATATTAAAAAAATGTCAGGATTCTTCCACCACAAGATTGGACTGTTAATACACTTAATAAGGCAAAGAAACATAGCAGTAATTCTGCACAATTAAAGCTTCTTCACTCAGACAGTAATAAAATCTACAATTGTCTCCTTTCTAGCTACAAGAACAACTTTATAGTTTTCTGAGAGAAGTTTTGATTTGGTTCCTATTCTTCTATGCAAAATTTTCTCTTCTGTCTATTCCAACTCCCATGAGGTTTTTAGTAGAAGGAACTACTTTTCACACACATCAATGATGGTGATGATGATGATGATTTTATTTTGGCCCAGTCTTATGATTTTATTTGTATAAAGCAGTGGCCTGCATGAGATGGTGAGTCCCCTTCTGAAGAGGCCTGAGGAAACTTGACCTGAATCCAAGAGGGCCCAGGCATAACACCAAGGTATACACAATTTTAAAAAATTCAAATGATGGAAAGGTGAGTCACATCCTACAGTCTCCATGAATGGTATTTTGTCTTCACTGTATCCACACGTACTCTTATTGCCCAACATTCCCTATTTTCCCCCTTCTCTCTGAAATCCAATCTTCCAAGCTTCCTTATTCTGAGCCAGGCACCAGTCTTTGGGGATAGTTATAATTTTATTAGTACATAGGTACTTGAAGTTATGGAGGAGTCATTGTGAAAATCCCCTTCCCTTAGTATATCAACTATGGCCCTTCCCCCTATCACTGTATGACTGGCACTTGCCCCTCAGACGGTGTAATAGAGTACTTTAGGTAAGTGACGATAGAGTACTTTCTCTATCATCTGCTCTTTACTGTTTTAAGTGGGACAGAATAAATAGCATAGGCTAGGAGTGTAGGGATGTGTTGCTATATGTTTTACTGATTTCTTCACATTTTCTCTACTCCCCATTTGTTCCCCCCTCTTTCCATGGGAATTTCCCTGTTACTTTTAATGTGTCCACCACCATTTTAGTCGCACAGATTAGCCACATTGGCATGATCTTTAAATCTTCCCTCTCCCTCACCATATATATATATATACATTATCAGTTGCCTAGTGTTGTCATATTTCCCTCTTGAATATCTGCATTTGTTGTTCTACTTTCTCTCTACTCATATACCTACAAATACAGAAAAGTTTCTCCTGCCTTGTATCACTCTCCTTTCCAATTCTTCCTTTACAAAACTGCCAAAGAGATTTTCCTTAATTCTGACCATGTGCCATTTTTACTGAAAAAAACTCCAGTGGTTTCTGATTGATCCTACAGTCAAATTATTTCATCTTCATCTCATCTTTAAAAATATTCATTTTATATATTTTGTAATGTGTATGATTATTTGTATAGTAGCAGCTATGCATAACTTATAAGGAAATACACACATACTGGGGGTACATGTTCATTTTTTTTTCTAGATTGATTTGTGATCAAAAGTTTTGAGACTGCTTGTGTAGAGAACTCTTGACTTCCTTGATCAGTAGAGATATTCAACTGTTCTGTAATTAATTCAGTCACCCTGAGCAATAAAAGATTATGTGATACACCCAGTTTGACATAGTGAGTATATGTCAGAGGCTGGACTTCAGTCCAACTCTTCATGACTCCAAGGCCAGATTTATATCCACTACGTCATGCTACCATTCAGTAATAATAGTAAAAACACAACACACCAATAATAGTACAATAAATACAAGTGAAAAATATCCTGTTTATTTAGTAAATAAATAATATTTTCACTAGATGCTGATTATAACATATCCCACCCCACCCCTTATACACACAAAAAATGCCTAGAAATGCATGGCTATAACATTTATCATTAATATTTTTAAATGCACTTATTTTTATTCTGAGCATTAATATTAAATAAAACTCACATTACCACATACATAGTAGGACAGAAAAAGAAGAAAACACATGAAAATGCAGATCTGTATTATGTACAACTTGGTTTTCTTTTAAGTATATAATAAATTCAACCTACCATTTGTAAAGTTGACCTATTTGTCTGTGCTTCTTGCTGGGCTTCTATTCTCTTCTGTGCATTAATGAAATGATACCTCGATGAATCTTCCTTCCTTGCTTGCTTCCTTGTTTCATTGTTTTCTTTCCTTTTTTATCTCTATAACCCTTCAAACACCCTTCTCCCAACCCCCTCAGAAAAAAAGTCAGGGAAAATCCATGTAAAAAAAAATTCATTGCCAGAAAAAAACAAATTGAAGCATTCTTATTCTGCAATTTGATTCCATTACTTCTCTGGCAAGAAGTAGGTAGGATGATTTATTGTCACTCCTTTGGAATTGTGATTGGTCATGATATTCAAGACTGTTTTCAAATCTTTCAAAGTTTTTTTTCTCTTCTGTATAATAGTGTTATAATATAAATTGTTCTCCTATCTCTGCGTACATCATTCTGAATCAGTTGATAAAGGTCTCAGGTTTCTGATAAATGGTTTAATGATTTCCATTACATTCATTTATGTAGTCTTCATTTCATAGTATATGAGAGTCTCTTTAGTTTCTAGCTCTTTGCCACTATTAAAAGGGCTGCTATAAATATTTTGTCCATTTTGTGTAAATATTTATGTGTTTTCCTCTTCCTGTCAACTCTTTGAAATAATGACCTGCTGCTGGTATTGGTGGGCAAAAGCGTACGCACAATTAAGAAGTTTTGAGGCATGGTTTCCAGAATGGCTTTACCAAATGAGATAAGATACATAAAGTGTTTAGTACAATGTCTGGCATATAGTAGGTATTTAATAAATGTTTATTTCTTCTTTTCCTTTCTTTTCTCTTCATTTCACTTCTACCCATCCTTCTTTCCTTCCTTTTCATAGACTCATCAACAATGCATTAATATGCACCAACAGTGCATTATTTTAGTGCAACTTTTGTATTATTAGTAATTTTTTTTTTTGTTATCTTTTCCAATCTGATGTGAGGGAGAAACTCAATGTTGCTTTACTTTGTGTTCACTTTGTATTTCTTTAATTATTTAATTATAATTTAAGTTTATTAATTGGAACATTTTAAATTGCTCATTGGTAATTTGGATTCTTCCTTTTGAAAACATCTGGCTCATACTGAAAATTTTTCTATTGGGGACAGCTCTTTTTTCTTAAAAATTTGAATCTGTATGATAGATAAATAGATATATAGGATATGAGACCTTTATCAGTGAAACTTGCAGAAAATATTTTCTAATCATCTCTTTCTTTTCTAATTTTAACTTCATTCATTTTATTTCTGCAAGACCTATCTCATTTCATATAATCAAATTTGTCTATTTTATGTTCTCAATCCATGGGTTGGTCAGAAACTCCTCCCTTATTCATAGATTGGCAAGGTAATTTCTTTCTTGCTTCTCTAATTTTTTATGATGTTAATATTTGTGTGTTAAAAATGTATTCATTTGGAACAATTCACAAAAATTCAGGAAAAAGTAGTTAAATTTTTCCATGCTAAATGTTTATACAGGCATACATTAGAAATACTGTGGGTTTGGTTTGATCACAATAAAGTAAATAGTGCAATAAGGTGAACCACATGATTTTTCATTTCCCAATGCATATAATAATTATGTTTACATTATACTGTAGTCTATTAAGTGTGTGATAGTATTATGCCTAAAACAGTGCACGTATTTTAGTTTTAATATTTCATTGCTAAAATATTGAAACCATCATCTGAGCCTTCAGTGAGTCTTAATCATTTTTTTGCTGATGGAAGTTCCTTCCTCAATGTTGATGGCTACTGACTGATCAGGGTGCTGTCTGCAGAAGGTTAGGAGGGCAATGGCAATTTCTTAAAATGAGAAAACAAGGAATTGTGCTGCATTTATTGCCTCTTCCTTTTACTTGAGTAGAGGCCATATTAGAGTTATTAATTAACCTGATTTCAATTTTGTTGTGTTTCAGGGAATAAGCAATCTCAAGAAGAGGGAGAGAGATGAGGAATGAATGGCTTGCCAGTGAAGCAACAAACCACACACAACATTTATTAATTAAGCTTGCCATCTTATATAAGCACATTTCATGTTGCCCCAAAATATTTATAAGAGTAACATCAAAGATCACTAATCACAGATCACAATAAAATATATAATGAGAATAGAAAAGCTTAAAATTTTGTGAGAATTACCAAAATGTGACACAGAGACATGATGTGAGTGCATGCTATTGAATAGATGGTAATTCTAGATTATTTAACACAATGTTGTCACAAACATTCAATTTGCAAAATAAATAAATAAACAAATCACATCTGCAAAGTGCAATAAAGTGAAACACAATAAAATGAGGTATGCCTGTAATTTCCAACTACATGGAATGAAAAGCTTTCAAAATATATGA
The DNA here is from genome assembly GCF_003287225.1 of Phascolarctos cinereus. Taxonomy (NCBI): domain Eukaryota; kingdom Metazoa; phylum Chordata; class Mammalia; order Diprotodontia; family Phascolarctidae; genus Phascolarctos; species Phascolarctos cinereus. Next base: position 189,071,795 of record NW_027555847.1, read on the forward strand.
CCCAGAAAAAAAATTAAATCCATGCAAAAATAAATGTGTTATATATTATCTCTATAATGTTATTACTACGGTTGTCCTGGAAAAGCATTCAATGAATCCTCAAAGATGAGTTTATATTCCAATTTCTTACTCAATTATGCAAAAAAGTTTATTTTATCTACCTATGCAAAATTCTATGGAATGCTGAACAGAAAAGTATGTCAACTTTTTCTAAGGCCATTTATAACTGAGTTCAATAAAGTTTAGTCAGATAAATATAATTTCTTATCTACATTCTATGTTCCAAATAATTATGTTAAATTCTGAAGATACGAAGAAAGACAATCATGGACGTTACCCTCAAGGAGCTCACAATCTAATGGGGAGAAAACATACAGATAAGTACATACATATAATTTATGCCAAGTATAAACTGAAGCTAATGTTAGGAATGTGATATTAGCTTTGGGAAGGACCAGGACTTTTGAGCTGAAATTTTAAGGAATTTAAGGAAACCAGGAAGCAGAGGAGAAGAGGCTGAACTTTCCAAGCATGGGGGACATCCAGAGAAAAGGCATACAGTCAAAGGAAGGAATGTCACATGCAAGGCACAAGGAGGCTAATGTCCCTGGATTGCAGATACTGTTGTTCATTAGTTTTAGTCATGCCTATGTCTTTATGACCCTATTTGGGGCTATATTGGCAAAGATAGAGGATGCAGAGAAGAGTAAATTGTATGAAAATTAGAAAAAGTTAGTAGAGGTTAGGTTGTGAATGACTGTAAAAGTCAGGGAGCCACTGGAGTTTATTAAGTAGGGAGTGATTTATTTATATCTGTGCTCTAGTAAAATCACCTTGGGAGATGAAAGAAGATGGACTGGAGTACAGAAATCTGAGGCAGGGAAACTAATCAGAAGGCTACTGTTACAGTCTGTGTGGGAATCAATGAAAATCTACACCAGCATATGGCAATCTCAGAAGAGAGAACGGGGTTATTTACAAGGAATATTTTGAAGATAGAATCAACACAATTTGACAACAGATTAGATATGGGAGGATGAGAAAAGAATAAGTAGTAAAGGATGATATCTTCTCTCACTGGTTAATTCCTTCCAGTGTCCCTATTTTGTGAATGAACCCAGGTGAGCCATGCTTAATTCCTCTCCTGCCTGTTCTCTCCATACTTTGACACTGAGATTCAGCAGCCTTCTCATCCTTTCACCAAGCTGACTCCCTTTTTCTTTTTTAATTTGATTCATCAACAATCACTTCCATAAGCTTTTTAGTTTTCAATTTTTCTCCCCCTCCTTTGCCTCCCTCCCCAAGACAGCACACAATCTGATATAGGCCATACATATACATTCGTATTAAACATATTTTCACATTAGTGATGTTGTAAGGAAGAATTAGAACCAATAGGAGGAACCACAAGAAAGAGAAAACAAAACAAAACAGAAGAAAAAAATAGCAAATAGTATGCTTCGATCTGCATTCAAACTCTATAGTTCTTTCTTTGGATGTGGATAGCATTTTCCACCTTGAGAGCTTTGGATATGTCTTAGATCCTTGCATTGCTGAGAAGGGCTAAGTCTATCAACATCGGTCATCACGTAATGTGGCTGTTACTGTGTACAATGTTCTCCTGGTTCTGCCCACTTCACTCAGCATCAGTCCATATAAGTCTTTCCAGGTTTTTCTGATGACTCCTTTTTTGATTGATGGATTCCTTCCATGGAGTCCGTTTTGGGGATGGACTCAGATTTACCATGCTTCATTCATCTTTTTCTGACTCCCTGTACTTTATCACTATGCTCCTAAGTGGATATCTTCTCATCTTCATTTTTCAGCTTCATTTTTTGTAATCTTACTCCATTAAAATATAAGCTTCCTGAGGGTTGGTACTGTTTTTCTTTTTGCTTGTATTCATATTCCAGCACTTAGCAAAGTGCCTGGAAAATGGTAGATGCTTAATAAATGCTTTTCATGTTCCTGTTAAGATTAAAAGCCTAGGTAGAGCCTTAGTAAGGAGGTTTACGTCCTCTGTGAGACAAGTGTAATGAGAAGATAGGGAAATCTTTACTTAATGGAAACTATACACACACATACACACATATATACATAAACACATATATTTATATATGTGTATATATACACATACATAAGATATATAGACACATTTATGCACATGTATAATTTCAAAATAGATTACTAAAACATCATAAATATATTAAATGACTTTGAAAAGGAAATGCTTATAGTTAAACTAGAATTCAGATAAGGCATTTTTGAGTTTCATATTGTGAATCCAACTAGCAAGCCAATTACATCAAATAGATATTGTTCAACAAGTCAGTATCTGCTAATACTATCATATATAAACATTTTTCTATCATATTTGACAGAAAGTATAAAATTATTTCCAGTTGTGCACATAGCACATATGCTGCATTTGTTGCCATGATAAGTACCATAGGAGGAAAGGTGGTACTATCAATGACTATCCATAAGAATAAATGTCAACATCACAATTAAAGAAGTGAATTTAGAGTTATTGAGAAAATAGAAAGTCACAGGAAAAATACATCATATTTACATTATACTCAGTAGGAGGAGCTAAGTTAAATAATTGATAGTATACTAGATATAGTATCAGGAATATTGATGCAAATCCTGTCTCAGATATGAACAACAGAAGATAAGGTACACACAGTGAGGTGACTGAAGCTCTGCTTTCACTACAAAACTGGAAAGTAGTGGGGCCAGATAAAATCCATATTTTTTTAGTCAAATATTTCATAATGTCTTTTTCCTTAGCTATAAATAGCATCTAATTTCCAGCATTGTTTTGAAGTTAAAATGAGATAGTATTTACAAAATATTTTGTAAACCTTAAGAGTTATATAATGCTAGCTATGATACTTATTATTAAATATCATTTCCCAATTAAATTTTTTTAAAAGATTAAAATTGTGAAGATTCTGGAAATATACATATCATAAATTCTAGCTTCCTTTAATCAGAAATTGAGGAATTTTTTTTTAAAATAGCATAATATAAGGTTCAAAGAAGAGCATAGAATATAATAAGCAATTCAGCACTGGTCAAGAACTTTGCTTCAGAGGTAGAACAAGTAAAGAAATAATTGTTCAGATAGAACCCCTAAAAAAGGATGATGTGACAATTTCTAGTCATCTGAATTACATAAATTATGATCAAATCATTTTACTAGTTGCATTTCAGATTCAAGCCTGATCTCACCTTTCCTAACATAAGGTTTCACACATTTATTATGAAAGATGAGAACATGAATGCTGATGCCACATATCGGTCAATTACCTGATTATTTACTTTTGGCAAAACATTCATATAATGTTTCACACACACACACACACACACACACACACACACATGCACACTTGCAGGCAAGCATGCATAGAATCTATTAACAATTACAAGAAAATTTTTTGAAGGCCAAGAGGCACAAAAAGTTACTAAAAATTTCCAGGGATATGAAGTGACTTGCTATCAATGTGTTAGTTATTGATTAAGCTTCCTGAAAACTCCATTACATGTATATTGTCTTTTGATTATTACAAAGCATTTCACTTAGTTCTGCACTCATGGCTTGTTTATGGACTTCAAATCTGTACAACTGATTCAAACATAAAGAGAATATTTAAGTACTTCATGTCCACATAAAAACTGTTTTATGTTTTTAATTTGTCTTTATTATCCTCAGCTGTTATCACAATTGCTGGCAAATAATAATCACTTGATAAATGTTTCTCGAGTATTTGATATTTAAAACATTCCACCAACACAATAATGTCAGTAACAGTTGAAATCAAAAATGCAATTTCTAGCAAACGTGTTTAGCTCCTAATGGTTCTACCTATCTTTAAATTCATAATCTCTAAATATAATTAAATATGGCTTCTAAATTCAGAGTCAAGGGAATACTCAAGGTACACAGATGACATCAAGCTATATCTCACAATTGGAAAACATGTTAAGCAACCCTTTCATCTCATGGAATCTTTCTTCAATAATATAAAATGAAATGCAGGATCAGTAAGTATGAACCTATTAATGTATGTCAAGGAAAGGTAGAGAAAGAAGGCTATGAACTTCAATTTGGAGGTCACACATAGCACAGTAAAATTAACAATAGATCTAAAAGTTATCCAAAGAAAAACTCATACCATATTGACAAAACACAGAACTCATCACTCCCAGGCAGTTATAGAAAGATTAACTTTTTCTTACTAAATGGAAGGGGGATTGGTAGATATCTGCAGAGTGTAGGACAAACAGGTTAAAATAGAATTATTTTTGGAACAAACAGACCTCTCTTCACAAACCAATAGTAAAGGCTAGCAGTGAGTATACATTGCTATATTTGTCAGATACATCTGAAAGTGGTGTATTTCTGGATGATGCCTACAAAACTGCTAAGATCCAAGAATGGAATCAAAAGGTGATGATCATATGAATTCAATCAGGAATATGTTGACAAAGAAGAATTAAATGGTTGTCATGAATTCAATGTATGCATATACATATACATACATACATACACACATAGAGGCATTTATGATAACAATTCATGATCATATATTACAGAATGATCATTTGTAAGGACTCTAGTAACTGATTGACTTGGATTTTATAAATCAAGTGGTAAAAGTTTTGTAATATCATTACAGATTGAAAAATTTAGCTTCCCCTGAATACCAAGAAAATGTGATTAAGTACCTAGAATTACGTACCAAAAGTCACTCTCCTTTACAAATTAACATAAATTCATATGCTACAAATACAAATCACACATACTCTTAAGAATTCAGCAAATAAACTGCTGCCTAATAAAACACTGATTTATTAAAAAAAATAAGAAAAACAAACAAAGGTTTTCAAAAGGTGTTGGTATACCTAATACATGCAATCTGCAAAGTGCTTGGAAAGACAAGCATTCACCATAGAGAGATGTAGCAGAAGAAATTAAAACCGTGTTTGTCTAAGACGAGGTAAGTGGTATTTCTGTCATCCTATCTGCTACAGGAGCTATCTCAAGAAAACTCTCAGTAAATCTATATGCATTTAAGTTAAAAAAAAAAACCAGTTATTTTATCCACCTGAGCAATAGTCTACAGAGCTTTAAGTATAAAAGAATAATAGTAAGATAGAGAATTGCCCTTGAAGAGTTTCTATATGAAATCCGTAAAAAAAGATGAGAATATGTAATGGTGATAATGATGATAACAGCCAATGCTAATTTCAACAGCAAAAAACATTAGCTTTAAAGTTTGTAGAATGTTTTATATGCATTGCTTGTTTGAGGCTCACAACAAGTCTCTAAGAACAGTTCTATAGATAATATCCTTCCATTTTACAGATGAGGAAACATATTCAGGAAGTTTAAATTAGTTGTCTATGATCAGATATCTGCAAAGTATCTAACAGCAACATAATAAATGTCAGAAGTTGGATTTCACCCCAGGTCTTTCTGATCCAGTGTTTACTCACTATGAGGACTTGCATTTTCAGTGGGAAGGGATATTTGAAATAACCCTGGAGTCAAGAAGACTTATCTTTCTAGTTCAAATCCACTCTCAGACACTTACTAACTGTGTAACCCTAGCCAAGTCACTTAACCCTCCTTGCCTCAGTTTTCTCATCTGCAAAGTGAACCGGAGAAGGAAATGGCAAACCGCTCCAGTATTTTTGCAAACCAAACCTCAAATGGGGTCACAAAGAGTCAGACATGACCTACAACCACAGCAACAAACAGGACATAGACAACATTACTGTTTTAGCAACTGACTTTCAGCTTCTCTCAGTTGTTTCCCAACCTAAAGCAGAAAAGCAAACACAAAACATCTTTTCCAAAGAATACAATGTGTTTTTTTTTTAATCTCTATTGTCACTGAACTAAGGGAGGGCAGCATGGAGGGATCCATTCCAAACATGTTATTCTTTCTTGGCAGTCAATTTTATTCTTTTGGTAAACCCTTGAATTAGATGTACTGTACACATTCTGCCTAACATATGTGAGCACACATTTCTGCAAAAATTGTTTTCTTAGGCTTAGTAAGGCTCCTTTTAATTTTGCTCTTTATATCTTACCTTCAATATACAAAAATTGATGAGAGACTTGAGTACCATCCTATGATACTTACTGAAAGGGGATATGGGCAACTCCAGAGAATACTCAGAGGTAAATTAAAAAATAAACATATAGAAAGCAGAATCTATGAGGAAAGAATAAAAACACTAAAATTTTGCAGCTTGAAAAAAGAAACTAAAAAGTAATTTAATAGTCTTTGAATGAGTGAATGACTATTATTCAGAGCATGGTGGCTAGTTCTTTACCTCCACAGCAGATAGCACAAGAAGTAATGAAGTAAAATTATAGCACAGGAAACTTAGTAAAGGTTGTCAAAAACTAAAATATTTTCCATATGGTGGTTGTATGCAATTCTTTAAAAGTGAGTTAGATTTTCATCTGTCTGGGGCTGTTTATTTGGAGGGATGGAGCATATGACCTTTCAAAGTCATTTCCTAGTCCTGAGATCCTGTGATAAGACATGCCAACAGAAATGAAAGCATTAAGGAAGAAATCCATATTTCCTTGCGTTTCACAAAGGCACATCTTGAGAAAGGGAAGAAGAGAGAGAGTGTGAGAGGGAAGGAGGAAGGGAGAGAGAGAAGGTCATTTGGTAGGTATCTATTAGCTATGTCCCTATAAATACATTTTGGAAAGTTAGATATGTTTTCATGGACAGTCATGTTATCTTAGCAGCCCCCTCTCAGACTACTTATTGTAGCAAATTTTCCCGGTTTTACAAAGACCAAACATTCTGAATCCTTCTGATGTAAAACAGCTTAAATCACAAAGAGGTGTAAGGTGTAAATGAAAAATGATATGAATATTAAAAAAGAAAGAAGTGAAACTGAATATTATCACGAATCTATTAGTTTCTGTTCCATATTAAAGATGATGCTCCCAGAAGCCAAAGTGGTCAGGAATTACCAATCACAAAGTGACATCATCAAGGCCTATCTCCAACTCTAAAGATAAACAAACAATTCAATACTAGCTCCGTAATGACCACATATTTTCAGGCACAGCAGGTTTCTGCCGGTCCCTGAAGGAAAATGACAAATGAATGCTGTTTAATATTTTGCTTGAACAGTTTTTCCTTTCAGAAAACTATTTGCAATATGGTAATGAGAGGAGCAGAGCTGCAAAGAGTAGCATTTTGTAAGGATGGCTACTTTTCTAGGGCATATCGTCTGATACATACTCTGTTTATCCAGAGTGAATTCAGTGGTTAAAATGATTAATTGAACCCATTTTATGTTACTCATACTTGCTCTTGCAAAAGAGGTGACTGCTATTTTTTCTTGGTGACTCATACAAAGGGGCTAACAGTACACTGGCAATAACAAAATGACATTTCTAAATTTAGCAGATCATAAATCTAAAAAAATGCCAACCACATCCAGTATTTTTTTATACTACCCCCTTCCACCCTTACTTTTCTCTTTCAGAGCTTGCTTCTATGTACAAAAGACCTAATGTGTACCTTTCTTTAAGGTTTCCTTCCTGTTCTTTCCTAATCTCCTGGTGCTTAGTATTTAATGTGGCCCCTTGGTAGGAGAAATGTGTATATTCCCCAGGTGATAGATTTTTATTTTCCTTTTAAGATGCTAAATTTTTCTTGTAAAAATTCATAGAATTTTTTTTTCCAAAAAGAATACAGTTCACTGATTTCTCTTTAAGGGACTCTCAAGGAACTAGGAAAATTTCCCTTACTCTCTTATATTATCTGTTGCCTGGTATGAAATATTCAGTAACTTCACAGCCTTGGGAAATGCATTTTTTCTCTTTGCAATTTTCTGTGGTTTATGTAAGCACTTGCCAAATAGAATGTGCCCTCTGCTTCCCCCACTTATGGCCCTTTGGCCATTGCTAAGAGACCTCAGTGACACCCCTCTGGAAATTTCACCAACACATAGTTCATGTAATTTATGATGCAAAAGGTAGTCTGTAGCAAAGTAACTAAGAAAAACTCTGAGTTGGTATAGTAGATCCAACTCTGTTGAGAATAGGTTTCACAATAACTTGAAATGCACTCACCATAAAACACGAGGCTGCCTCTCACTCCCTTCCTTTTTCTCTCACCCACAGCCCTCCTCCATCTCACTACCCCTTCTCTTCTTCATTGAACATAAGGTTCTGTAGTGTCAGTTCCTATCAAATTTAAGTGACTTTCTCTGAAGAGTAGAAAAAAGGTTTGTAATAACCTATTTGCTTCCTTTCAGTTACAAATGTATCTGTCTTCAGGTTAATAGAAAAAAAGGATCATTTTAAAACAGATGCAATCAGCATATGTGATATCATTATAACTATAGTTCAAATAGAAGTTAAAAATGGTGGGACAGAGGGTGAGGGAAAGAAGGAAGAAAGGGAGGAAGGAAGTACATGAGAGAAAGAGGAAAGGATTGGAAGAAAAGGAGGGAAGAAGGGAGGGAAAGAAAGAGGGAGGATGGGAATGAGGAGAACAGAAGGAGAGTGGGAGGATGAAAGGGAGAAAAGAATAAAAGAGGGAAGGAAAGAGGGAAGGAAGGAATGAAAGAAGGAACAAAGAAAGGAATGAAGGAAGAAAGGAATGAAGAAAGTAATGAAGGAAGGAGCAAAGGAAGAGACATGAAGGAAAGAAGCTAGCATTACTTTAGCAAGGATAAATAGGGTTTAAAACTGAATTCAGATAATTATAGCAATTGTTCAAACTCAACAGCCAGTCATGTGGTAAGCAGACTAGCACCAATATTTGTGTATACTTTAAAGTTAATGTGGAGATTACATCAAGGAAAGACCATCAAACAAGTTTGTGAAGATGGGGATCCCATTGGCCAGGTTCCTGTTACATAAGTCTCTGTGCATGAACATGCGACTTTATCCTTTCCCTCATTTTTCAATCCATTAATTCAATATTTAACAAACATTAATTAATCCTCTGTTCCTAGGTGGCAGAGTGAATAGAGAACCAGGCCTGGAGTCAGAAAGACTTGAGTTTAAATTCAGCTTCAGACACTTACTAGCTGTGTGACTCTGGGTGTGTCACTTAATCCTTTTTGCTTTGGTTTTTTCATCTATAAAATAAGCTGGGGAAGGAAATGGCAAGCCACTGTAGTGTCTTTGCCAAGAAAACTCCAAAAGGGGTCACAGAGAGTCAGAAATGACTAAAAATGACTGAAAAATGTGTTCAAAACACAGTACCAAGTGCTAGGGATAGAAAGACAAAAATGAAAGCATCCTTTTCCTGAAGAGGCTTACATTTTGCAGAGGAAAAATAGCGTGAGCAAAGATAAGCTAACATGAATTATATAAAAGCAATTTCGTAGAGGAAGACACTAACAGCTTAAGGGGATTGGGAAAGTCCCTGCATGCAAATCAACATTTGAGTTAAACCTTTAAGGAAATTAAGGATTCTAAGAAACTAACACATTTAGTTGAAAAATGGAATTTAGTGGAAGGAAGGACCTGTTCAAAACCATGATAGCGAGAGATGAAATGTCATACATAGGGAAGAACAAGTAGCCAGTGCTTGAGAAGGATACACACGTAATCAGTTTGGAGCCAAATTCCTTCTTTTCTTTTTCTTCCCTTTGTTTTTAGGATGGCTACAGCCCAGCAATAATATCAATTTTCTCAAGCATTAACTTTATTTTTTGCAGTAGTGAAGAATTTAACTTGAGAACATCTCCAAAATGAATAAATAGTCTATTCCCAAATGTGGTAGAGCAGCTGCTAATAACTCAAATGTTAAATTAAAATTGCTTAACATCTCTCAGATTTGACCCTTTCATTATTCACAGAGCTGCCACCTCAGGTCAGGCCCTCATCACCTCTTGTCTGCATTGTTGAAATGACCTCCTCATAAGTCTCCCTGCCTCAAGTCACACTAAAATCGATTTCATCCTCCAAACACTGCCAGTGTGATTTTCTTTAAGTACAGATTTGACCATATCACTGCACTCAATACACACAAACTCCAATAACTCCCTATTGCCTCTAGACTAAAATATAATTTATCTTGTCTGGTTTTTAGAGCTTTTCACAACTTGACTCCACCCTATCTTCCAGCCTCTTACGCTACCCTTCTTGAACATTCTTCAGCCAAGCTGTTCTCTCTGTTCCTCAGAAACAACACTCTAACTTCATTTCCCATTCCTTTTCACTAGTTATCTGAACATACTTTAAATGCATCATCTGTTTCTCTTTGAAACTCTAACTTTCTTTATGAAATAGCTCAAATATCACCTTTTCAATAATGATTTCACTGATCCCTTACTGGTAGTGCTTTCCCTCACTGCCTTCTTTAACTTTCTGATATTTATTTTGTATGTCTTCTGCATGTGTTTATTTTGTATGTACTTGTATATGTTTTTTTTATGTACTTGTCTACCCCAGAAGTGAACAATATTCCTTTTTATCAATCCAAGATTGCCTCATTTTTATTTTAATCATTGTATCCACAGTACCAAGCATAGTTCCTGCCTCTTAACAAATGTCTGCTGATTTATTGATTGGTTGGTTGATTGTAAGTATAGTAGAGCCAAGGTTGGAAATTGAATCTACCAAAGTAGAGAATTCTAAATTAACTTTTCCATCTGGTTTGTTGTCTTTACTTACTCTTTATATCACATTAGATATCAGATTCAATGCTGAACAACAGCAGGACTGAAAAGACAATTCCTGTCTTAGAATTCCATTCTTAGAACTCAAGAGATTAGCAAATTACAAAACTATAGTAGCGTGTGACATATTAGCCACTTAGATGACTTGTCAAAGTGTTTTTGAAAACTAGTTGTGAAAATTAGTCATTTAATGTCTAGAAGACAGACTTCTAGCTTGGGGGAAGGAAAATGTATGCTATTTGAGAAGGATCTCTTCTCCTAATTCTGCAGTTCAAAAAAATCATTAGATTGATCAATACTCAAGACCCCCTGTCGAGAAGCATGATGTTAGTTACTGAAGCTAGCTTAATTTAATGCTATTTGCCTTCATGACAAATTGGATTTTTTACTCTCTTGTTATTTCTCAGTTTCTTTCTTCATTCTCTCATTGTTATGCTTTTATTCACATAATCCCAGTACCTGGGATAGATGCCTTTACTCTGTCTATATCTTTTGTGGTTTCTATTTATTCCTTCAAGGTCAAACTCCAACATTACATCCTTATGACCCAACCAACTTGAATTCCAACAAGTGAAAATGACTTTCTCTTCCTGAAAGTTCTCACTCCACTTTGCCTTTCCCTCTGCTTTAATTCAATTCCAATCAATTATATAAACATTTATCATATTGGTAGCAGGTAGATAAAAGGAGAAACTCACCACTTGCATCTACTTGTGCCTCATTTTTAAAAGTCAATTATACCAGTGTTCCTATGTTACTCAATGATTAAGCAAACTTATACTGCACTCTTCTGTACCCATCTTTTGCTCGTCTCTAAAAAATGTACAAAGTAATGCTGCATTGATTTTTACTGCCAGTTCTGTGTATAAAATATCCGTAACAGACCCCTTTTTATGGAACACAGATGTGGTCTGATCATTTTGAAGGGATGGACCACAGACCGGGCTGTCTTACACAAACTGGCCCACCTCTCCCTAATCTCAAAGCAATTTACCAAATAATGAGTTACATGCTAGTAGTGCAATAACTGTGTAATTTTGTTTTCTCTATTTATGGTCCATAGTGGATCCTGTTGTGAAAAAGTAATTTGGCCTTTCATTACCCAATAATGCAAACCCTTTCTGCCTCTCTCCTTCCATCTCTTCCCAAGAGAGAGGGGAAAAAATTGGCAAGACTTTGAAGTCATCCAGGATCATTAGAAAACAAATCATATGATCTCTTTGCTAGGACCTTGAAGTTGGGAAGGGGAACTTTTTTATTTAAAATACCTTTCCACAAGGGCAACAGCCCTTTCATGAGATGAATATGATCATTGAATTGGAGCACAGGTATTGATTAACAGTCATTTTCCTAGAGGGCAATGAAACTACCAATTGACCCACATTGATTAAAACTAGATTATCTTCACTGGATAACCTTAGTAAAATATCTGTGGCAGTGAGAAAACATAATTGTCTTTCCAATTCCTCCCCTTTCCCCAGATGTCAAACTTGGCTGTAGAATCCAAGACCCTGCAGATGTTCTCTGTGCCCTTGACATGAAGTCAACAATTACTGGCAGCAGTGAAATTTATTTAGGCCGTGAATCCATATTAACACAAATCCTTCAGAATATTGAGGGAAATGGACAGATGCTGTTCTTCATGACTAAATTTTATGTATAATGGGAAAAACCACAATATACCACCCATCTAAACACATGCCACAAACCATATGTATATATACATATATGAAACTAATATAATTTTGTTTCCCCCCTGCCTTTTTGCTGCCCATTTTGAATCCTCTGTGTTATAGAAATTCTATAGCTACAGAACTTAAGAGCAATGTATTCCATATACTTTAAATTGTAGCACTAATCATCGAATTCTGTTCCTGTGAAATGAATTACAATGATACCTTCTTTGAATATTATTAATCTGAAGCAACTAAAAAGTAGCATAGGAAGATATATGCACAGTATTTTTCCTCCTTCTAGTAAATAGACTCAGCTAGGAAGATTAACTTAGTTTTGTATCACAAAACTTCCACTAAAAAGAACATTAGGCGTTATTAATTTGAGAGAGGCATCATGGTTTAGTGGAAAAAAGAGTTGGTCTCCAGGAAGGTTTTTAACTTGTGTCACTGTCACATACTGATAATGTGAGTTGGGCAAGCTACCTAACATCTTACTGCTCTAGGCCAGAAGTATCAAACTTCAGGGTCAAGGCACGATACGCTTGTAAAATTCGCCAGCCCAGAGCAGCTAGCCAGAACCAGATTAAAATGCAATTGGAAAAAAGGTTTAACAAAGTACATAAAAATCAATACCATCTAGATAATACTAATTTGTAGTTTTCTAAGTCTGTATGCAGCCAGGGGAAATCTGTTTCTATTTGAGTTTTATACCATTTATTAGGCAATTCTTTAAGACTCTAAGTTGCAGAAAATGTGCTGACCTGAAATGGCAAAAGTTTTCTTATTCAGGAGTTTCCTATATTAACAAAATCACAAGTCGCAGGTTCAGCCTTTACCCTATGTTTTATTAGTAAAGAAAGCATAATGCTTGAATATTGGTGCATGAGGATTATAGAGATCATCAACCTTCTCATTATACAGAAGAAGAAACTGAGGACTAGGTAGAATAAATGACTTGGTCAAGTCCACAGAGTATAAGACAGAGCTGGGATTTGAACCCAAGTCTTTGGACTCTCAATCTAATTCATTTTTCAACCTCACATAATGCTTACTGCTTGACCAAAGTAAGTTATATGACAGACTCATTTCTCTGCCAAATAGAGAACAGAGCAAAAATCTTATATACATGTTTTTTATATCCTTTTAATTATTTTCTTCCTAGTTGGGAGAAATCTAAGAATTAATCACCCAGTATTTATTAATTTCTTACTGTATGCCAAGTACCATATTAATGTTGTGAATAAAAAGAAAAGTAGTCCATACTTTCAAAGAATTTATATTCTCATTGAGGAATAATGATATATTTAGGGAAATGCAAGATATTTACAGAATATGTGGGAAATGATTTTAGAAGGGAAGACATTATCAACTGGAAAGCCCTCCTGCACAAGGTATCAGGTAAGCTTTGTCTTGGTGGGAAGCCTGAGAAACTAACAGGAAGAGATGAAGAGGGAGAATATTCTAGGGATGGGCAACAGACAGCTCAAAGGCATGGAGACAGGATTATGAAATAACATATGTGAGAAGTAGTAAGTAAAAGAATTTAGCTGGATCATATAATGTGTCACTCAGTCAACTGTGAGTTAATAAACATTTATTAATCACTTCTACATGCCAGACACTGTGCTAAGCATTGGGGAAGTAAAAAGAGGCAAAAGAAAGTTCCTGCTCTCAAAGAGCTTACAATCTAATGAGGGGAGCAACATGCAAACAAATACATACACAAACACATACACATATATATGTGTATACACACACACACACACACATATATATATATATAGACATATATACATATAGGATATACAGATACATACACATACATATATACATAGGTTATAAATATATATATACATGCATACACATACACATAGGCTATACATATATGCATATGTGTGTGTGTATATATATATGTATACATATACATATATATATGTATATGTATACATATACACATACACACAGATATATGCACACATATTCCCTAACAGAAGGAAAACCACAGAATTAAAAGGACATTAGGAAAGGTTTCCTATAAGACATGGAATTTTATTTGGAGGTTAAAGGAAGTCAGGGAAATCTAAAGACAGAGTTGAGAAGGGAAAGCATTCTAGCCATAAGGGAGAGCAAGAGAAAATGCTCAAAGGCAAGACATAGAGTGTCTTGTGCATGGAACAGTCAGGAGGCCAGTGTCACTGTATTGAAGAGAATATGGTAGGGAATAAGGTATAAGAAGACTGAAAATGAAAGTAGCTACATTAAAAAGGGCTTTCAATGCCAACCAGAATTTTAAAGTTGGCACTGGAGGTGATAAGAAGTCACTGGAGTTTTTATTGAGTAGGGGAGTGACACGGTTGGATCTGTTCCTTGGGAAAATCACTTTGGTGGTTGAATGGAGGATAGATTGGAATATAAGAGAGACTTAAAACAAGCAAACTTTCGGCAGAGTATCATAATAGTCCAGGTGTGTTGTGATAAGGACCCCTAGCAGAGCGGTGGCAATCTCAGAGGAGAAAAGGGCACATGTGTGAGATTTGTTGCAAAGATGAAATTGATAGGCCTTGCCAACAGCTTGGATATAAGGAGTGGTGGACGGTAAGGAGTTGAGGATACATCCTAGGTTGTAAACCTCTGTGACTAGGAGGATGGTGTTGCCTTCTACAGTGAATAGTGAAGATAGGAAGGGGGAAGGGTTCTCAGGTTTAGGAGGAAAATAAAGCTATGATTTTGCATGTTTCACTTAAGGAGACTACTGTATATACAGTTTGAGATGTTTGAAAGACAGTTAAATATGTAACATCTGAGGTCAGCAGAGAGATTGGACAGGATAGGTAGATATGAAAATCATCAGCATAGATATAGTAATGAAATCCATAACAGCTGATGAGAAAACTCTTTGGCAGCTAAACAGATTATAAAATAAAGTGGAGACAACCTCTAGGAAAGGAGAAAAATTAGAAGGGTATTTTAATGTCCAGGAAATGAGTAAGGAGGACCTTAACTGATGGAACAGCCATGCAAGTAAAAACAAAAACAATAACAAAAAATAAACAAACAAAATCTCTAAGGTAACCATCTGCTCTTATATATTTGTGTTAATGCGTAAAGTTTTAGATGATAGATTTTTATTAAATACGTTTATTGTAGATATTTCCTTGAATCCATATGTTTTTATTCTTATACTACAGGCATTGATTTTCTTTGTGAAGAACTGCTAAAAATCTATACAAATAAAATTTTTACAGAGTATCTAAACATAGAGAAAATGAACTTAAAATATTTTGATAACTATTTTAATATAATTCATTTCTTTCTATCCCTATGTATTTTATTTTATGCATTCATGCATTTTATGTAGAAAGCATTATACCAAGAAAAGAATAAATTATCCAAATCAACTTAGAATGCAATAGAGATCTAAAATAGCATAATTTCAAAAAAATGAAGTAGAAGCTAAATAAGAATATCAGAATGAGAAAAAACTCCTGGGCTAAATGATTTACAGCTTAAATTTATAAAATACTAAAGGGCAGTTAATAATTATGTTACTTTTTTCATAAATTGAACAAGGAAACATTCTAGAAACCTCTTTCAAGATACAAATATAGTCTTAATATCTAAATGACGCTAAAATTAAACAAAAAGGATTATAGAACTATATTATTAATGAATATTGATACAAAATATAAAGTAAAATCCTAGCAAAATGACTAGAGTAACATTGAAAATAATTTTTCTCTTTAACATTAAACCAGAGATGCAAAACTGGTTCAATAATATGGAAAGCAATAAAACTTATCTTGAATATAGTGGTAAAAGTACAGAGGCATTACAAGGCAAAAGAAAGAAACAAATATGCAAATTACAATTTTAGCTTGATGATAACAATTAAAAAAGCTAGATGCATAAACTTTAGCAAAGAAGGAGGTAAAAATATCCTATGTGCAGAAGGTTTTATGGTGTACTCAGAAAACCCCAATGAATCAGCAAAGAAGCTAGTGGATATAATTAATAATTGTAATAAAATATCAGAATACAAAAGAAAAATATAGTTCTAACATTTTTATGTAGCAATAATGAAATCTAAAAGAAAAAAATTAAAAAGAAATTCAATTCAAAATAACTTATAGTTGCATAACATATCTGAGAGTCAATCTACCAAGACATATTCAATACTTATATAAACAAAATTAGAAAACACTACTTAACCAAATTAAGAAAGACAAATAATTGAAAGCATATTCATTATTTATAATTGGGCAACACCTATGTAATTAGAAATATCAATACTACCAATTTATAGATTTATACCTACACCAACCAAACTACCAAGGTGATATTGGAGATAATTACACAAACAAATTTCAAAAATTTAATTACAGGAACAAAATGTCTAGAAATAATGTATGCATGTGTGCGTGTGTGTGTGTGTGTGTGCACGTGTGTGTATGTGTGTGTGTATGTGTGTGTGTGTAGGGATGAGGAATGAATGAGGAATAGCACTTTCAGATCAGTAATTTTGCTATAGAGTAGTTATCAAAAACTATTTGGTAATCAGAAAATAATTCAAAAAGAAAGAATGTGTGAGGATTAGAGACAGTGTAACTCAACAATGCATTGTTCTGCAAAACTGGCTATACATTACTTGGAGAAGAACTCAGTAGTTAGTTAAAAAGAACTACTGGAAAAACTTAAAAGCTGTTTGGGAAAAAATAGCCATTAACCAGATTCACAATTCATACCCAATGATTTTCAAATGAGTACTAAACTTAAATATAAAAAGCTAATTTATAAAAATAAGTAGGAGAAAATTGATCGAAAATATCACACAAATATTTCAGAGAATAATTCTCCTCCAAAGAAAAGAGAAAAGAAATAATAAAAGATAAAATAGGTATTTAGATTACATGGAAATAAAAACAGAAAATTCACTTGATCACTTGAAATAAATATAAAGCAATGAAAGATATCTGAGGAAGGAAGGAAGTTAGGAAATAAAGATGGAAAGAGATGAGAGAGAAAGGAAGAAAAGATGTTACATGCCACAACTGAGGGCATACCAGGAATATCAAGAAAATATGATATTTGGTAGCCAAATTAAGGAATAAAATTGATGAAGAAGATGAAGGAGTAACTTGTGGCCCTGAAGCCCTTTTGAAGCCACTGTAATATGCTTACTTTTGGGGGTCTGTCAGACTTATAGCCAGGGACAAGTACAACTCCTGGAAAATGATAGAGGAAATGAATATGGGGCTGAGGCCAATAATTACATTAGACCAGAAGATGAAGTCAGAAGCCTAAAACTGAGGCAGAGTGAGGCCAGAGTCCAATTCTGAATTTGATTTCCTTTCCTAGGTCAGGAATATGGAAGAAGGAGAAGAGGGAAACAACTGACCAACCTAGTTAACCAGAATTGTGGTGTTACAACTGAAGAAACATTCAGACTGTGGTAGACAAAGACCCTTGCTGGGCCTGTTGAAGAGTGTCCAGTTGAGAATAGAGGCTGACATTGGCACAGAGATTTAATACAAGAACAGAAGAGAAAATTCTGAAAATAATGAAGAAAAAGTATGGGTTAAAAATAGCTCAAGACATAAATCTGAATGAAGACTAACTCATAATAAATACAAATAAAAGTGTAAGGAGGGGGTGAATGGCTTGAACACAAAGACACAGACACAGTGGATGGAACTAAAACTATGAGAGTTTACAATAAAAAAGGGGCTCTTGTGGGGATGTTGAGAAGATGAATAGCTTGGAATAAAAGTTTTAAAACATTTCTCAAGAGGAGAACTTTGAAAAATAGAACAATCAGTACATATTAATTTAATGAAAAATGAGAAATATTAGAAAAAAGTAAAAATACATTGAAAAATTAGAGCATGTGAATTATCAACTATCAAAAAATAAATAATATTTTAAAAATATATAATTTAAGAATCATCAGATTCCTTGAAAATAGATTGATAATACATAATATTAGAATCATTATATATCCTAAAAAAATGACCAAACAAATATCATAGATGTCATATTTGAAGGAATAAAAAAATGAAACTGTTTAGAATATGAGAACCTGACACTAAAATGAAAATAAAAAAATCTTTATCTCTATTGTATATGTTTCTTGAAATATTAACTATAGTACAATAATAAAAATAAAAGGAGAGAATAGCATTTGTGAAGAATAAAAAAAAAATTTCTTTTTGAAGATGACATGATGTTCTACTTAAAGAATCCAAGAGTTAATTAAAAAGAAAAATAAATAAATTGAAACAAGCTATAACTTCAATGAATATCACTATTCTTTCTGTGTATTATCAATAAAACCTTAAAGAAGGAGAAAGAGACTTCTGTTCAAAGTAAGTACAAAATGTGCAGAATACCTGGGAGTCCACCTACTGAAGAATTATATTACTACAATTAAGAACCACTTTTACATAAATAAAAGAAAACAAAATCTAGAGAGCTATTAATTGATCATAGTTAGACCATGCCAATATGGTAAAAATGACAATATTATGTTGTATGTATATTACCAATGGTTAATGCTATAGAACTAGTCAACATAATAACAAAATTGATCTGAGTGAATAAAAGGTTATGAATGTCAAAAGTACTAAAACAAATACGAATGAAAGAAATCTATACTACAATGCATTATTCATCAAAACAAGTCATTCCTTAAAAGACAAAACAGTTTAGGCATACATAGACACACAAGATCTAGAAACATGATAGCATAGTATTTAAAAAACCCCAGATCACTAACTACAGAAATACATTCTTTATATTTGACAAAAATTGTGAGGAATTTTTTCCAATTGTAGGTAATATTTTAATGTTATTGTTATCTTTCAACTCTAAAAATTAAAATATACACCAATGAATCAAGCTTTCAGTTTCCCTATAAAATATTAGTGGTTTTAATACCACCTACATTTCAATCAGATTTTTTTAGCTGACGTTATGATCACTTCTTGGTTGATTAAGATCTTTTGTATCTGATTTGACATCAGTTCAAGCAGAAACCTCAAGGAATAATTATAATTTGTCAATAATATGCCTATAAAGGAATCATAATTCTTTCTATAGAAAGAAGATGAAAGTTTGCTTATTATCCATAAGCATAAGTGGGACCATATATAGTGTCTGAAGTAAGAGGGAGACAGAGAGAGAGAGAGAGAGAGAGAGAGAGAGAGAGAGAGAGAGAGAGAGATTTGATGGAAAATATCACATAAATATTTCTAGAGAATAATTCTCCTCCAAAGAAAGGAGAAAGGAAATAATAAAAGATAAAATAGATATTTTGATTACGTGGAAATGAAAACAGAAAATTCACTTGATCACTTGAAATAAATATAAAGCAATCAAAGATATCTGAGGAAGGAAGGAAGTTAGGAAATAAAGATGGAAGGCTACCTAAGCTAATTTACTTTACTGAGTCTTAATCAATTTACTCTGTATTAATAAGCAAGTTGCTACGTATTAGTATAACTTGAACTCTCTCTCTGAACTTGAGCCTGCAGCTGCATGCTAGCTATTAGTAAGACAAGACACTCTACTATACATTGCTAGCCAAGCCATCCTGTTATCATTGCCTCATGTATACTTTAAAAACTTCAAGAACAAACAACTTGACCCTGTCCTACTATCTCCTTAACAACCAAGAAAACAACCCTGAGTTTCCCTTTTTGGGTACTTTTCACGTACAAAATTTTAATTCAACCAGAATAGTGTCAATCAGACTGCTAAATCTTTGTTCTTTGTATTTTTATTTTTGTTTTCATTTTTGTTTATTTTTTAAATTCTTGAGTGACATTTATTTATTTATTTAATTTTCAACATTCACTACTACAAGATTTTGAGTTGCAAATTTTCTCCACATTTTGTCCCTCCTCCCACCCCAAGATGGCATGTATTCTGAATACCTCTTCTCCTAATCTGCCCTGCCTTCTATCTAACCCACCCCCTTCTCTTATCCACTTCCCCTTCTATTTTTCTGTAGGGCAGCATAGATTTCTATGCCCCATTACCTGCATATCTTTTTTTCACCCAGTTGCATGTGAAAACAATTTTTATCATTCATTCTCAAAACTTTGGGTTCCAGATTTTCTCCCTTCCTCCCTCCTCACCTACCCTCATTGAGAAGGCAAGCAACTCCATACATATTGTTCATGTGTAGTCATCCAAAACATTTCCATAGTAGTCATGTTGTAAAAAGCAACTATATTTCCCTTCATCTTATCCCTCCCCCTGTTCATTATATTCTCTCTTTTGACCCTGTCCTTCCTCAGAAGTGTTTGCTTCTGATTACCTTCTTTCCCAATCTGCCCTCCCCTCTATCATCCCCCGGCCTCTTGTCCCCTCCCCTCCCCATTTTCCTATAGAGTAAGACAGCTTTCCATACCCAATTGAATGTGTATATTATTCCCTCCTTAAGCAAAATCCAATAAGATTCACTCATTCCCTCTCACCTTCCCCACTTCCCCTCCACTGTAAAAGCCTTTTCTTGTCTGTTTTATGTGAGATAATTTATCCCATTCTACCTCTCCATTTCTCCTTTTCCCAATATAATCCTCTCTCACCACTTAATTTTGTACTTTAGATATCACTCCTTCATCTTCAACTCACCCTGTGCCCTCTGTCTTTCTACCTACCTAGCTAGCTAGCTAGCTAGCTAATTTTTTCCCCTCCAAATACTCTAATACTGACAAAGGTCTCATGAGTTACAAATATCACCTTTCCATGTAGGAATGTAAACAGTTCAACCTTAATAAGTCTCTTATGATTTCTCTTTCCTGTTTACCTCTTCATGTTTCTCTTGAGTCTTGTATCTGATAATCAAGTTTTCTATTCAGCTTTGGTCTTTTCATCAAGAATGCTTGAAAGTCCTCTATTTCACTGAATGTTTATTTTTTCCTCTGAAGGATTATACTCAGTTTTGTTGGGTAGGTGATTCTTGGTTGTAATACTATCTCCTTTGCCCTCTGGTATTATATCCCATGCCCTCTGGTTCCTTAATGTAGAAGCTGCAAGTTCTTCTGTTATCCTGATTGTGATTCCACAATACTTGAATTGTTTCTTTCTGGCTGCTTGAAGTATTTTGTCCTTAACCTGGGAACTCTGAAATTTGGCTACAATATTCCTAGTAGTTTTCTTTTGGGGATCTCTTTCAAGAGGTGACTTGTGGATTCTTTCAATTTCTATTTTGCCCTCTGGTTCTAAAATATCAGGGCAATTTTCCTTGATAATTTCTTGAAAGATGATGTCTAGGTTCTTTTTTATTCTCATCATGGCTTTCAGATAGTCCAATAATTTTTAAATTCTCTCTCCTGGATCTATTTTGCAGGTCAATTGTTTTTCCAATGAGACATTTAACATTGTTTTCTATTTTTTCATTATTATAGTTTTATTTTACAGTGTCTTGATTTCTCATAAATTCACTAGCTTCCAATTGCTCCATTCTAATTTTTAAGGAAGTATTTTCTTCAGTGAGCCTTTGAACTTCCTTTTCCATTTGGCCAACTTTGCTTTTTAGGACATTTTTCTCTGGTTTTTTGGACCTCTTTTGCCATTTGGTTTAATCCATTTTTTAAAGTGTTATTTTCTTTAGTATTTTTTGGGTCTCCTTTGTCAAGCTGTTGACTTTTTTTTGATTTTCTTGCATCACTGTCATTTCTCTTCCCAGTTTTTCCTTTACTTCTCTTACTTGCTTCTCAAAATCCTTTTTGAGCTCCTCAATGGCCTGGGATTGATTCATATTTTTCTTGGAGGTTTTGAATGTAGGAGCTTTGACTTTGTTGTCTTCTTCTGCTTGTATATTTTGATCTTTTTTGTCACCAAAGAAAAGTTCTATGGTCTGACTTTTTTTTTTTTGCACAGTTTGCTCATGTTCTTAGTCAATTACTTGAGTTTTAAACTCTTTGTTAAAGTAGGGGTCTGCTTCCAGTGTGGAGAATGTACTGTTCCAACTTTTGGGGGGCACTTTTAAATTTTCAGTTTATCCAAGGTGATAAGGTCAAGGGTGAGGTGTTTATTCCTTTCCTGGCCTGTGCTCTGGTCTATAAGTGATCGACAAGCACTCTTTTCTTTCTTGGAACTGTGAGGAGGATTCTCTGTCTACCACCACTAAAAGTTCCACCATGCCAGCATTTGTCCTTGCCCCAGGACCACCATCCAGTACTATGACTCATAATGAAGCATGGGCAAAGGAAGAGATTCCTGCCTCAGCACCAGCAAACAGATCCCTGCAATCCACCTCTGATTAACTGCTTGATCCCCCCTCCATCTGTATGCTGAAAGCTCTGGAAGCAGCTGCAGCCCTGGGCTGTGCAGAGTCTAGGGCTGGGACCAAGCTTCTCTCTCACCATGGTCACAGATTTTTTCTACTGATCTTCTAAGTAGTTTTTGGCATTTGTGGATTGCGATGTCTGGAAACCCCTACAGCTGCATGTGATTCAGTCCTGAGGCCTGCTCCAGGTTTGCTGAGGCCTGGTGTTTGCCTGCACACCCATGCTGTATTGCACTCCTCTCCCAGCCCAGCACAATAGACCTTCACAATCAACCATCTGGGTTATATTGGGCTGGAAATTTGTTTCACTCTGTCTTTTTGTGGCTTCTGCTTCTCTAGAATTTGTTTTGAGCCATTTTTTACAGGTATTTGGAAGGGTTTGGAGGGCAGCTCAAGCATATCACTGCTTTTATTCTGCCATCTTGGGTTCCCTTCCCCCTCCTCTGCACATGTCCCTGTTCTAATAACCAACATGAGATTTTGCAGAGGATGTTTGTCTTGTTATATGTTTACCTAGTGATAATCTCATGAAACTTGTGGTTAAAACCTTGGACCTGGCCAATCAGGAGTGAGATATATTTCTGTTATATCAGATTGATGTAACTATCTATTTTTAGGTGGGGCAGCTAAGTGGCACAGTGGATAGGGTGCCAGGCTTGGAGTGAAGATCATCTTCCTGAATTTCAATCTGGCCTCAGATACTTACTAACTGTGTGACTCTCGGCAAGTCACTTATCAACCCTATTTACTTCTGTTTCATCTATAAGATAAACTAGAGAAGGAAATGGCAAACCGCTCCAGCACCTTTGCCAAGAAAACCCCAAGTAGGATCACAAAGAGTGAGATATGATTTGAAATGACTCAGCAACAACAAAAAAACATGAATTTTTACATTTCAATTCTGTTCTTTTCTTTTTCTGAGAATTTTTCTAGTTTCTGGATAGGCTTCCTGATTTATTCATTGTAACATCTAATTTTTGTGATTATATATCTTATATTTTCAATTGATTCTTTTATTGTTTTCTGAACCATTCTAGAGGCTCTTCAAGCTGCTTCATTATCATTTCTAGGCTGTCACAAAATTGGATTTTCTATCTTCACTTTCCCTCTTAGATATGTACTAAATTTATTTTGTTGTAAATTAGTTGCTTGCTGAGGTGGACCTCTTCTGTAAACGTTTTCTCATTCATCCTGCTCAATCAATATTTTTTCTATCTTAGTTGTTCTGTCACTTTGTCTGTGGTTCCCTAGCAGAAAATGGACTTAACGCTAATCATTTCTCTTCCTAAGGCTCCATGCTGTATCTTTTCGCTCCTACATTTCCAGTTTTCCAACATCTTACTCTCCACCATGTAGTCTTCCATCTAATGACACTGGTTTGTTAGCTGGTTTTTCCATAAGCAAAACACTCCATCTCTCAGCTTTAGACATTTTCTCTAACTGTCCCTCATTCCTGGAATGTTCTCCATCCTAAACTCTGCCTGAAGGCTTCTTTAATTTCCTTTAAGTATCAGCCAACACCCACCTTTTTTACAGGAAGCCTTTCCCAATCCCTCTTAATTCCAGTACTTTATATGTTAATTATCTACTTGCACTATATATACATTTCTTTGTATATATTTGTTTGCATGTTATCTCCCCTATTAGACTAAGCTCCCTGAGGGCTGGAAGAATCTTCCTTACCCCCTGTTCCTATGAATTGATTTTTTGCTTCCTGCTTTTTTCTCTTTCAAGTTCCCTGAGTAGGTCACACTCAAAAATTAAGGGTCATCATTTAAGGCACTGCTGCAGAGAAATTATAATTTCAACTTTTGCCAGACTTTTTATTGTAGGTTCAACTGTCATTCCTACAACTGGCTTACCTTGATGCTGGACTGACCCTTATGATCTAGTCATAAAGGGACTGGGAGAGAATTCAGTAGGACATTAATATGAGGGATACCCTAAATTTTGCAGTTCATTCTATTCTTTATTTCTCTCTCATTCTTTCTGATAGTTATGTATATCTTCCTTTTTTTTGAATTAATCATTGTAATTAGTTTTGCATTTCTTTTCTCTTCTCCTCTGCTTTCTTTTCTCCCAAGCTCTACACTCTTCGATACTGTTCCAGATATACCCAATTTTCTACCCTGGCTTTGAAACCAGCATGGTTCATAGGCTTTAAATGTCCCTGAGAGTAGAGATCTCCTAGTATAATGTCACAGTATTAACTCCAAAAACTAGATGCCTAAAATTGTCCAGGCCAGTGTTGGGCTGTGGAAGTATGGAAAGATGACTAGAAATAATGTAAGAATTCCAGGATAATAGGGTATCCCAATAGTGGGTATTGTCTCTTCCCTTCTCACCCTATCATCATCATCGTCATCATCATCATTATCATTATCATCATTATCCTCTTCTTTTTCTTCATATTTTTTAAAGCTGGGACAATTTACTATTGTCCCAAGCAGTTTTCAATTTTAATTCCTTGAAATATAGCTTTGAAAAAGCAACTTTAAAAAAGCCTATTGCATTTCAAATGAAGCTATTTGAGTATCTTTTAAACAAATCATTTTGGATTTCATTGAATGGCCAATAATGACCCTTCTCAATCCTCTTTAGCTCATCTTTTATGTTTTGATAGCTTAGAATGGGTGTAAATAGCAATAACTTTTTGATCTGACCAGAAACTCTGAGGGTCTTCTTTGGGATAGTAAATTTTGTTATTTTTGATCTTAATTATTACCTATCCCTTAGTCAATGAATGGGTGTGATTTTTTTTTTCCTTTTGAAACCTATTCTATCCTTTATAATTTTTTACTGCTTAGTATTTAAAAAATATAATATTTCATATTCTCCCATTACATTTTAAGAAAAATTTAAGCTTTTGTGTTTACAAAATTTTGATTCCCAAATTTTTCTCCCTCCTTTCCAATTCTTTTGAAAGTTGTAGGCAGTTTGATAGTTTATATATGTGCTATCATGCAAAAAATATTTGCACTTTAGTCACAGTTGTGAAGGAAGAAATAGATTAAAAAGCACAAGAAAGAATAAAGTAAGTGAAAAATCATGCTTTGTTGTGCATTCAGAGCCTAGTGGTTCTTTATCTAGATATGGATAGCATTTTCCTTTGTGAGTTCTTTATAGTTATCTTGGATCATTGTGTTGTTAAAAGCCGAGGCATTCAGAATCGATCATCACACAATGTTGCTGATACTGTGTGCAATGTTTTCTTGGTTCTGCTCATTTCACTTTGTCTCAGTCATATAAGTCTTTCCAAGATTTTCTCAAATCTGTCTTTATCATTTCCTATGGCACAATAATATTCTATTATATTCATATAACACTATTTGTTCAGCCATTACCCAATTGATGAGCATCCCCTCAAATTCCAATTCCTTTTCACCATGACAAGAGCTGCTATAAATATTTTTTTTTCACATGTAGGCCCTTCCTCTTTTTTATGGTCTTTTGTGGGATACAGGCCTTGAAGTGGCATTGCTGGATCAAAGGGTATGCACAGTTTGGTTGACTTTGGGAATAGTTCCAAATTGCTCTCCACAATGTTTGGATCAATAACCTACCAAAAGTGCATCAGTGTTCAAATTTTCCCACATCCTCACCAACATTTATCATTTTCCTTTTTTGTCATATAACCAATCTATTAAGTGTGAGGTGGTATCTCTGAGTTATTTTAATTTGCATTTCTCTAATCAAAAGTGGTTTAGAGCACTTCTTCATACACCTATAGATAACATTGATTTCCTCATCTGAAAACTGCCTGTTCATATCCTTTGACCATTTATCAGTTGGGGAATGGCTTGTATTCTTATAAATTTGAATCAGTTTTCTATAAACTTGAGAATGAAGCCTTTATCAGAGACACTGGTTGTAAACCTACATCAATGGGTTTTGTTTATACAGAAGCTTTTTAACTTAGTATAATCAAAATTATCTATTTTACATTTTGCAATGCTATTTCTTGTTTGGTTATGAATTCTTCTCCTTCCCATAGATCTGACAGATAGACTATTCCTTGTTCTTCTAATTTGCTTTTGGTGTTACCCTTTATGTCTAAATCATGCACCCACTTTGACTTTATCTTGCTATATGATGTGAGATATTGGTATATACTTAGTTAGTGTCCCATTGTTTTCCAACAATCCCAGAAGTTTTTGTCAAATAGTGAATTCTCATCACAAAAGCTGAGGTCTTTAGTTTATCAAACAATAGGTTACTATGGACATTGACTACTATGTCTTTGTACCTTATCTGTTCCACTAATCCCCCCCTCTATTTCTTACCAATACCAGATTTGATAACTATTGCTTTATAATATAGTTTGAAATCTAGTTTTGCTAGACCACCTTCCTTTATATTTTTTTCCATTAATTCCCTTGATGTTATTGATGTTCTTCTTGATAAATTTTGTTATTGTTTTTCTAGCTCTATAAAATATGTTTTTGCTAGTTTGATTAGTTTGGCACTGAACAGATACATTAGTTTAGGCGGAATTGTCATTTTTATCATATTGGCTAGGACTACTCATGAGCAACTGATATTTTTTTTTCCAATTGTTTAGATGTGACTTTGTGCGATAAGTATTTTATAATTGTGTTCATGTAGTTCCTGGGTTTGTCTTGGCAGGTAAACTCCTAAGTACTTTATATTGCTTACAGCTATTTTAAATGTAATTCTTTCTAACTCTTGCAGCTGAGCCTTATTGGTCACATAAAGAAATGTTAATGGTTTATGCCAGTTTATCTTATATCCTGCAACTTTGTAAAAGTTTTTAATTATTTCAAGTAATTTTTAGTAGATTCTCTAGGATTCTCTAAGTATACCATCACATCATATGTAAAGAGTGATAGCTTTTTTTTTCTTCACTGAATATTCTAATTCCTTCAATTTTTTTCTTCTCTTGTTGCTATAGCTAATATTTCTAGTACTATGTTGAATAACAGTGGTGATAATGGACATCCTTGTTTCACCACTGATCTTATTGGGAAGGCCTTATCCTCATTACAAATGCTTGCTAGTACTTTGTTCAAATTGTTTGCATCAGTATTCATTAGGGAAAATGGTCTATAATTTTCTTTCTATGTTTTAGCTCTTCCTGGTTTAGGTATCAGCACCTGACTTGTGTCACAAAAGCAGTTTGGTAGGACCCCTTCTTTGTGAATTTTTCCAAGTAGTTTATGTAGTATTAGATTCAATTGTTCTTTAAACATTTGGTAGAATTCACTCATAAACCCATCTGACCCCAGGGATTTTTTCCTAGTGATTTCATTGATGGCTGGTTCAATTTATTTTCCTAAGATGTGGTTATTCAGGCATTCTATTTCCTGATCTGTTAATCTAGGTAATTTATATTTTATTAATATTTATCCATTTCACTCAGATTGTCAGATTTATTGGCCAATAATTGGGCAAAATATTTTCTAATATTTGTTTTAATTTCTTTATTTGCAATGATTTGACCTTTCTCATTTTTGATACTGGATGTTTGGCTTTCTTCTTTCTTTTTTTAATCAAATTAACAAATGGATTGTCTTTGTTTTTCCATAAAAACAACTTTTAGATTTATTTGTTAGTTCAGGAGGGTTTTTTTCTGATTATTTTCAATCTTATTAATCTCACCTTTGATTTTCAGGATTTCCAATTTGGTGCTCATTTAGAGATTTTTAATATATTCTTTTTTCTAGTTATTTTTTATTTGCATACCCAATTCATTGATCTGTCCTTTTCCCATTTTGCTGTTTTAAGAATTTATAGAAATAAATTTTCCCCAAAGTGCTGCTTTGGTTGCATTCCATAAATTCTGGTATGTTGTGTCATTTTCATTTTCTTTAATGAAATCATTGTTTCTATGATTTGTTCCTTGATCCACTTATTCTTTAGGCTTAGATTAAATTAGTTTTTAATTACTTTTAATCTATATTTCCATTGCCTGTTGTTGAATATAATTTTATTGCATTATGATCCAAAAAACACATTTACTATTTTTGCCTTTTTACCTTTTATTTTGGGGTTTTAATGCTCCATTACATGGTCAGTTTTGTTTTTTTTTTTTATTTTTGTAGGAGTCATGTGTTACTGAGAAAAAAAAATCTATATTCCTTTCTGTTTCCATTCTGTTTTTCTTCCCCCCCTCCCAGAGGTCAGTCATATCTAACTTTTCTAATGTTCTATTTGCCTACTTAGTTTTTTCCTTGTTTAGTTGAACTTATTGAGTTCTCAGAGGGGACAGTTGAGGTACCCCACTAGTATAGTTTTGCTGTCTAGTTCTGCCTAGTTTTTCTGCCTAGTTCTTCCTTCCTAACTCACTTAACTTCTCCTTTAAGAATTTGGATGCTATCCCACTTGGTGCATATATGTTTAATATTCATATTGCTTCATTGTCTATGGCACCTTTTCACAACATGTAGTTTCCCTCCTTATCTCCTTTAATTAGACCTATTTTACCTTTAATTTGTCTGAGATCAGGATTGCTAGCCCAGTTTTTTTTTAACTTCAGCTGAAGCATAATAGATTCTGCTCCAGCCCCTTACCTTAACTGTCTGTGCATCTCTCTGATTCAATTGTGTTTCTTGTACACAATGTATTGTAGGATTCTGCTTTTTGATCCACTCTGCTATCCACTTCCTTTTTTAGGAGAATTCATCCCATTCGTGTTCACAGTTATGATTACTGTGCATTTCCCTCCATCTTATTCTTCCTCCTGTCTGCCCTCTCTCTCCTTTCATCTTTCCTTCCTCATTAGTGTTTTGTTTCTCTCTGTTACCTCTCATGATCTGCCCTCCATTCTTTTAGTCCCCACATACATACCCCTTACTTGATTTCCTTTCCTCCTGCTTCCTTGTTGGGTAAGATAGATGTCTATATTCAACCAATTGTGTATATTATTCCCTCTTTGAGCCAATAATGATGAGAGCAATGTTCAAGCGGTGCTCCTGCACACCCTCCCATCTTCCCCTTCAACATAAGAAGTCTTTAGCTTCCCTTCACACGAAATAATTTACCCCATTCTACCTCTCCTTTCCTTCTGCACCCATTGTACTCCTTTTTATCCTCTATTTTTTTATGTCATTCCCTCAGATTCATATTGAATCTGTACCATCTGTCTGTCTGTCTGTCTGTCTCTCTCATCTTCTCATAAAGGAATGTAAATGGCTTAGCTCTATTGAATCCCTTATGTTTTCTTTTCCCTTTTTACCTGTTTATGCCTTTCTTGGGTCTTGATATTGGAGGTCAAATTTTTGGTTTAGTTTTAGTCTTCTTATGAAAGCTTGAAATCTCCCTATTTCATTAAATATCCATTTTTTCCCTTGATGTATTTTGCTTAATTTTGCTGGGTAACTGATTGTAGTCCTAGCTCTTTTGCTTTCCAGAATATCATGTTCCATGATCTCTGGTACTTTAATGTTGAATCTAGGAAATCTTGTGTGATCCTGATTGTGACTCCTTAATATTTGGATTTTTTTTCCTCAACTCTTGTATAATTTTTCCCTTGATCTAATAATTCTGGAATTTGTCTATAATGTTCCTTGGAGTTTTATTTGGGGATCTATTTCATGAGGTGATCAGTGGATTCCTTCAATGTCTATTTAACCCTCTGGTCTCAGGATATCAGGGAAATTTTCCTTGACAATTTCTTGAAAGAGGCTGTCCAGGACCTCCCTTGGATTATGGCTCTTATGTATTGTGATGATTCTGATATTTTCTTTCCTGAATCTATTTTCCAGGTCTTCTACTTCTCTTCTATGATTTTTAAGTTCCTTTTTGAAATCTTCCATAAGTTCTTTCTGGGCTTGAGACCACTTCCCATTTTCCTTTGGAGTTTTGCCCATAGGTGTTTTGGTATCTTGTCATCTTCTGAGTTTGTGCCTTTGTCTTCCCTTTCACCATAATAACTTTCTAAGGTCATATTCTTCTTTGTTACTTTTTTGTTCATCTCTTTTTTTTTTACTTTTTCCTTACTTTTAAATTTGATCTCTGCTCTGATCCTTGTGAAAGGGGCTCTCTCTCAGGCTTCTTGTGCCAGTGGCTGCGGGCCCTGGCTGTTTACCTGGTGACATGCTGAGGGAGTGTGGTGGGAGTGTGGCCAGTGCTTCTGGAGGCATTGGGGGTCTGGCAACTTAGCTGGTGCCGAACTGGGGTCCCAGTGGTGGTGTCTGGCATGTTCTGATGCCCAGTGGGGTTTTTCTGTATTTCCCTGGGGCTATACCAAAGCCCATGGAGGTCTGGCCACTGCAGGGTGTCTGTTTGCCCTGGGCTGTGCTGAAGCATAAAGCCCCTGGAGGACTCCCACCTGCCTGGGGCAATACTAAAGCACCAAAGGGCCCACTGCTGGAGGGTGCTTGTTTTCCCATGGCTACACTGAAGCATGTAGTGGTTCTCTGAGCTGGAGTCTGCTGATTACCCTGGCTATACATGTGGCAAGTGGGGGGTCCTGGTGTTGGTGTTTGCCTGCTCTACCACACTGGGGCTTAGGATCTCCCTCTGGTTTGCTGAGGTGTGGCAGGATGCTGGCTTGCTGTGACTATTCATGTCCTGGACTGTGCTCCCCTCTTACCTGAGTGAGATGGATGTTTCTTGAAGATCCTCCAGGTCTCCTGGGCTAAAAGACCACTCCACCCTGTCTTTCTGTTGGCTTCCCTGTTCCAGCATTTGCTCTAGGCCCATATTTTATTGTTGTTTGAAGGTGAATGTATGAGAGTTACAGCAATTTACTGCTTACTCTGCCATCTTGGCTCCTTTGTATAATCTTAATTTAAAAAGGCCAAGATCACCCACTGAATCCTGGGCCATCTTCAGTTGTCTTTGATCTTTCTGTTGCCATTGGCCTCTGATGACTCTGAACAAGGGAGAGAGGCTGATGACTTTGCACAGCTCTGTCTCACTCAAAATTCACATATAAGTGAAGACAGTGCTTGTGATGTCATTGGTCTTCTTTGAGAATGAAGAATAAGCAACAATTGTCCTCTCTATGGGAAATTGCAATGAGTTTAATTAATATAAAATAAAAGTAGTCACAAGTTGTCCATTTTATTCTTGGCTAACTTGTGAACTGAGGGAATAAGGTGAGGTGGCTAGTAACCACAGGAACACTATAAAAGGCAGACTGCTGGATTGGTCTCCTATTTTTTTTTCAGAAATAATTATTTCTTATTCAATTCTATTTTTCACTTATCTGTTTTTTGTCACTTGTGCATTTTCTAAATTAGAATACTTTTCCCTTGTATTATTTGTTATGGCAGGAGGAAGTTGCCCCTCAGAAAACAGGATCTCTTCCTCTGTGATAAAACATGCAAAACACTTTTCAAACTTTAAATTGCTGGTTAAGTTTTTGTAGCTTTTGTTCTCTAATGTGTCAGCTTTGCTTGTAAGAGAACATGAGAACAAGAGAGTGAGAACATTTGGGACTCTGAATTTTAAATGTTTTGCTCCAACATTTCTTTCCTCCTTTCGTGTGCAACACACCTTTCATGTGCAACCTCCACTCTCAGTTACAACTCTCTGTGCCTACAACCATGTTTGGATCTCTCCTGCCATACTAATAACTTTTCCTCAATTCTGTCACCCTCAAGGTTTACAATCCTAACTTTCCAGTTCCTTACTTGAAGGAAAACTTCTTAAAAGACTAATTCATATTTGTCTTTTTTTTTTACCACGTATTCCTTAACACCTTGTAATCTGTTCAGTCCCTAATGATACTTATTAACTTGAAATCTCTAATTCTCTAAGGGCAAAATCAAATGGATACTTTGTAGTTCTCCTTGACCACTCTATAGCATTAAATACTATTGATAACTCTGTACATCAGGAAACATTTTTCTTCCTTTATTCTACTGATAACTGAAGTCTGGTGATTCTCCTACTTTCTTAATTTTCTTCAATTTCTCCTTTGCTGGCTTCTCTTCTTCCCCCTGTTCTCTAGTTGTGGAGCACCATGAAGGTTTTGTCATTGATTCTCTCCAGTTATAGTGTTGTTTCCATGATGTCCAATTCTTCATAACCCCATTTGGGGTTTTCTTAGCAAACATTCTGGAGTGATTTGCCATTTCCTTCTCCAGCTGTGTTGAAGTGGTAGAGTGGGGCTGGCTGGTGCTGCTGGAGGCCATAGGGGTCTGGCAGGTTACCTGGTGCTGGACTGGGGTCCTGTTGTGGTGTCTGGCATGTGCTGGTGCCCAGTGAGGGTTTTCTGCATTTCTTCCAGACTACACTAAAGACCATGAAGGTCTGGCCATGATAGGATGCCTGTTTGCCCCGGGCTATGCTGAAGCATGTGGAGGTCCAGCCCCTGAAGAGAAATGAGGAAACTGAAGTAAACATGGTAAAAGTAGCACTGGTTTAGCTTCACAAGAAGCTATTATTCAAATTCTGGCTCCAGCAATTATTAGTTTTATGAGCATGGACAAGCATCTTACATTTTCTGATTCTTCATATCATAGGCTATACCATACATTAATTCTTTTAGGTTATGATTAAAAACAGTTATATAATCAAAGGCAGCTACATGGTGCCATGGGTAGTCACGAATCTTGGAGTCAAGAAGACCTGAATACAAATGCAGCCTCTGATACTTGCTAGCTGTCTGACTCTGAGCAAGTTATTAACCTCCACTTGCCCCAGCGTCCTCCTCTATAAAATTGGCTGGAGAAGGAAATGGCAAACCACTCCAGCATCTTTGCCAGGAAAACATCAAAAGAGATCATAAACACTCAGATACCACTGAATTGACTAAACAATAGCAAATGATTAAATATATGGAAGAGGATCAGAACAAAAATATTTTTTTAGAGCTGAAAGAACCCTTAAATATATCTAGAATAGTTCTTTCATTTGAGAAATGAGGATATTGAGGCCCAGAGAGAAGTGGCATGCCTATGATAATACAGGGATTAAGTATTAGGAAAGATTTCCTACTGATTCTAACTAAATCCACTGCTATTTCCATTTAGACCATGCTGGATATTGATGAATTGTGAGACTGGGTAGAATATGGCGTGAATCTAAATAATAAATCTGGGCAGATAAGAGTCAGATGGGGAGGTGAAAATCTGAAAATCAGGAGACATCTTCAAAACTATTATTTTAAACCAATGGAAAGATAAGGGATTGAACAATGGTGGTGTTAATGGGATTGGAAAGAAAGAACCATTAGCAAAATGACTTATGTGATTGGGGAGAGAGATGAATAAATGAGCGGAGCAAGAGATGTCAAGGAAGTTTTTAGCTGGGTTAAAACCTAACAAAATTAGGTAATGAACATGGGAAAGCTTACTCATTTGCACAGGCAGAATTTGAGGAACTGACAGGACATAGAACTGAAAATATACAGTAGGTTTCAGACTTTAGCTTGGGAAAGAAGGTGGGGCTGAAGACACTGATTCGTGAATATGGTAGTTGAAACTATTCAAACTATTTCAAAGGGCTTTTGAAGCTAAACTGTGTGAATTTTAAGTCAGCAGATTAAGCCACCATAAGGTCCAGGACTGGATTTTTTGCTAAGGTTTGCCAACAGCTGCTTCAGCTTTAAGAGCAAGGGGTGATCTTACAGATCTTGCCCAATGTTAGCTGAGACAAGGTCTCATTCCACAGCAATGCTGCATTTGAACATGAATTTGGTGGAATCAATCCTACATAGGAACTTATGTATACATATACACACACACATACACACACACACACACACACACACACATACACACACACACACACACATCCAATATGGGAACCAAGGGAGAATATGTCTCAGAAGTGTTGGAGGAAAGTGTTTTTCTGTTGTTGCTATATATTCAAAGTAAATATTCCTTTGTAAAAGCTAATTGATGTCAATTGATTAAATGGAACTGAAGCATTATTCAGTAGCTGGTAACAATAGAGGTGACCTCATTAGAATGGCTGTTTGATTCAACACCATGAGAGAAAGACATCACAACCCTACAAAAGTATGCTTGGAACCCTGAAGTAGAGATAGAAAGTACTCACTACATATAGATGAGAAAACTGAAGGCCATAGAGGATAAATGACTTCAAATTCAAACAGAATAAGTGACAATAATGAGATATGAATTCAAGCCTTCTGATTCTAAATCCTGTGTTTTTTCTGCTATATTCAAGATAAGGCACAGACTGGATAATTTGTTGTTGTTCAGTTATTTTAATCATGTCCAACTCTTTGTCACCCCATTTGGGATTTTCTTGACAGAGATACTGGAATGGTATATCATTTCCTCATTTAACAGATGAGGAAACTGAGGCAAATAAAGGTTAAGTGATTTGCCCTGGGTCACACAATTAGAAAGTGTCTGAGGCTGAATTTCAACTCAAGATCTTCCTTACTCCAAGCCTGGCACTCTATTAATACACCACCTAGCTGCAGAGTGGGTAACAGTCCCTTGTTTAACTGAAAGTTCATCTTTATGTACTAGCTATTTTCTTCTTGTCTTTTGAAACCTATAATTTCCAGGCTTTTACTCTTCTTCCCTAGATTTTGGATCAACAAACCTGAGGATGGTTTTTTTTTCATATTTGTCAGTACTGCTTTGCCAAGGCATTGCTATGTTCTGTCATAATAGATGGATGAGCACTTATTTAGCACTTACTATGTACTAGGGCTAGGCAGTATGCTAAGTTGCCATAAGCTGAACCAAAGAAATTTTAGGTAGTGCTATTTAAGTTACTTTATAGTAGAACATATTTATTTCCTTTTAATTAGCAGTAAGTCTACAAATAGGATTTTTCTGCTTTCTGCATGCTTCCTCTTCCATACTGTTAATCACTTAATAAGCTTCTTCCATATAGGATATCTAGGTTAAAATTCTGATACAGCTATAGAGGGAAGTTGAGTTTGGAGTCAGAATACCTAGGCTTGTGTCCTTGCTCTATGACTAATAGTTATGACACCCTGAGCAAATGTCTATTAGTTTACTAATCTCTAAAATGGGGTTGATAATATTTTTATTATAATTACCATCAAGTCACTGTGGAGAAAGGATTTTAAAACTGAAAGTGCTATAAAAATATGAGTCAATATCATATAAATTGTTTGTCCTTTTCTATTGACTGTCCTGTCTCATTTAACCTCATATTCAAACAGTACATGCGTTGAGGAGTAGATCTATAGGTTTGAGGAATTAAGTTACTGGCTATTCAGATGGACATTAATTTTTGTTTTGTTTTGTTTTCTAGAAATAGAGAAACCACTAGTATATCGAACCATCACTCCCCGTGTTTTGTTTTGCTTTATTCCTAAAACAACTCTGCCCTTGATCAGTTATGAAGGGAGATTGCAGACAATGTGGGGTGCAATCAACCTCAAGAAAAGCACAGAATAGGTATTTTCACATCTGTGTACCTCTATCCCTGACTGTTTGCTCAACAAGAAGCAAAGAAGTGGAAGGGGGTTGGGGATTAACCTGAAGACTTTTAAGCCTGGCAGAGAATAAACAGCACTATTACCAAAGTTCACAGCTGTAACCTTGGGGAGCTGAACTGGAACAAGGAACAGTTGCCACCTGCTTGGCTCAAGAAAGACTAATGGCAGGCCTTTAACATCAGGCCAGTGATTTTTTGGCAGCAGAAAAGGATGCATCCTCCATAAAGCAAGCTGTTTGCCTGCTTCTTCTGACTCTGATTCTACTGAAGATTGTTGTTTTATAATGGAGTAAAGCCCTCACTGGCAGCATTGTCTGTATCCTGATTCTCCATAAAAGAAGATAACAGATGTTACTGTATAGTACCCCCTGTGACAGAACATTCATTGTGGGGTATATTTGCAGATCATTCTACCCACATGAAACTCCTAGTACTACAGCTCTTGCTAACAACAGACATTGTCTGCCAAGATATCAGCAGAACAAGTAAGACATTTAGCCTGAGGGCTTTTTCATAGAGTCAAATTTAAACAGAGATTAACTAGGACAAAGAATGAGGGGCAAACTCATGGAGAATAAACTATGCTCTCTTAATTTGGGCCTTCAACCCAACAAATGCACCAGCTAACTAAGGGAAAGGTCAGATGATATCTAATAGTTCCCTATTGTTTCTATTTTCTGTTTACTTATATACTGTTTGTTTTCTCTTATCTCTGGAAATCTTTAATTTGTAGACTTTTGTTTTCTTTTCCTGGATTCTGAATCATGAAAGCTCAAGATAGATTTTTTCTCACTTTTGTTAGTGCTGCTTTACTGAGATGTTGCTATATGCTGCCATGATGAAAGAAGCATTTGTTTAGCACTTTATGCCCTGCACTGTGCTAAATATAATGAGGGATTATTTCATTTTTCAAGAAATTTCATCTATCAAGTGCCTCAATATTTACCAACTACAAAAAATATATGTTGCTTAGCACTCAAGTTTCATAATATATGTGCATAGCAGTCTTGCTTTATACATTCTCTTAACCCTGACTCACATAAGCTGGTTGGTTCCCCAGACAGTAGCTGACTATTCTAACTTTCAGGATTCTAAGGGTACCTCTGCGTTGTTGTAATTTCTAATATCTCAAAACTCCATTCAGTGTGCTCCCTCTAATATCAACCAACCAGTTGACATCAATAAGCTTTCACAAGGGATATTTACTGAGAAGATATAGCAAGGACATACATTATTTTTTAAAAAATCCCCAAACCAGGGGCACATTCTGTTTGTATAAGTCTCTAGGGAGAGATATTTCAAGCTTAAAATTCAAGTGTAGTCAGGCACTCATGTAGGAAATACTTGGAGCCAAGGGATAAATTATGACTCCTGACCTTTAGAGCCCTTTTCTTCCTTTACCAAGTCATCATTAGCTTCACTTTGCACCATTGTATTGGAATGGAAGAGTTGCTCCCTAGCTATATTGCACTGCATCTTTCCAGGACGTGGGATCTCATCTGACAGTTAAATTCACTACTAGGTGGTATTAAGAAGGTCACTTGGATGATTCATTAAAACCTCACCAGACTCAGATAATAAACTGCCTCTGGTGGTCTTTCCTACTGACTGTAGTAACTGATGGGATATCTGATAATTCTTCCAACTTTATAAAGCTTACATAATCCATTCCATTTCTGGATATCCATTCATCTAAAAGAAATAAATAGATGGCCAAAAATGGCAGAGTAAAGGCAAGGACTTCCCTGAGGTCTTCCAAATTGTCTTCTAACTAACATTAAAATATTTCTTCAAAATGAATTCTGGCATTGCAGATCCAACAAAAGGATGGGGTGAAACAAGTTTCCAGGGCAAGACTAAGAAGTTTGGCAGAAACATCTGTCTTACTGGGTTTCAGTGGAATGCAGTCCAGAACATGCCATGGCCCACATGACTTCAAGTCAGCAGCAAGCTTTAGAGGTTACTGAATCGTTGGCAGTGGGGCAACTTCTAGAACACTCAGTCCATGGTATGGTAATAGGATTGGACAACCCATTAGAAGGAGAATTCAGAAGTGCCTTTGCTGACACGGAAAGCAGGACTCTGTTGTATTGCTCAGATGTGTTTCCAGGTCACAGTCCCAGGGCAAGGAAGAGCAATAGGTAGTCTAGACATAGTTCCAGGGTGGAAATGAGTACTCGTGGTTCCTCACAGACCAGAACACAGGGAAGGAGAGCAGTGACTACATCTCTCCTTATATCATACCATCTTGAAAGAACTGAAAACATATAGATGCCCAGAACAAGCTGAAAACAGCAGCATGAAAAACCACAAGCTTGGAATAGTGGCCCCTTTACCCCAGGAACAGAGCTGAACTTTAGAATAAGGCTGAACTCAAGAAATAGGCTGAACAATTGGGCAAAATTAAAAAAAAAAAACCATGATGATAGAAAGTTACTCTGGTAATAGGAAACATCAAAACACAATCTTGGAAGAAAACACTGTCAAAACAGCTACATGAAAAACTTTGAAGAAAAATATGAGTTGGTTTCAGCCCTCCACCCCCCCAAAAAAATTCTGGAAGTGCTCAGAAAGGATTTTAAAAATCAAATAATTAGGGTAGAAGAAAAAATGATAAAAGAAACGAGAGTGATGCAAGAAACTCAGGAAATAAGAGTCAACAGAATGGTAAAGGAGAAACAAAAAATGCTGAAACAACATTTTCAAAAATAGAATAGGCCAAATGGTAAAAGATGTGCGAAAATCCATTAAAGAGAATAACTTCTTATAAATCAGAATTGACCAAATGGAAAAGGAGTTACAAAAGCTCAATGAAGAAAATAATTTCTTAAAAATTAGAATTGGGCAACTAAGCGAATGACTCCATAGCAAGAAATAATATTACAAAACAAAACAAAATCAAAAAGAGTGAAAAAAAGAAAATAAAATGTAAAATATTTCATTGGGAAAACAACTGACCTAAAAAACATATCAAGGAGAGGTAATTTAAGAATAATTGGACTGCCTGAAAGTCATTTAAAAAAAAAAGATCCTAGATGTCATATTAAAAAAAAAAAGGAAAGCTGCCCTGATATCTTAGAACCAGAGGGTAAAGTAGAAAAGGAAAGAATCCACCAGTGGACTTCTGACAAAGATCCTAAAATGAAAACTTCCAGGATTATTGTATCCAAATTCCAGAGGTCCTAGGTCAAGCAGGAAAATATTGTGAGCAGCTAGAAAGAAACAATTCAAATATTGTAAAGCCAGAGTTAGAATAACCCAAGATTTGTCAGATTCTACATTAAAGAGTTAGAAGTCTTGTAATATGATATTCCACATAGCAAAAGAGCTCTTGTATTTTTTTTTAAATAATTTATTTATTTTTAGTTTTCAACATTCACTTCCACAAGATTTTGAGTTCCAAATTTTCTCTCCATCTCTTCCCTCCTTCACCCCCAGATGGCATACATTCTGAGTACCCCTTCTCCTAATCTGCCCTCCCTTCTACCTCTCCCCAATCTTCTCTTATCCTATTCTCCTTCAATTTTCCTGTAGGGAAGGATAGATTTCTATACTCCATTTCTTGTATATCTTATTTCCCAGTTGCACGTGAAAACAATTATTTTAACTTATGTTTTTAAAATTTTGGGTTCCAAATTTCCTCCTTTCCTCTCTCCCCACCCACTCTCATTGAGAAGACAAGCAACTCAATAGAGGTAATACATGTGGAATCATGCAAAACACTTCCATAGTAGTCATGTTGTGAAAAACTATATTTCCCTTCATCTTATCCCAGCCCCCATTTATTCTATTCTCTCTTTTGACCCTGTACCTCCTTAGAAGAGTTTGCTTCTGATTACCCCCTGCCCCATTCTGCCCTCCCCTCTATCATCTCCCTGCTCTCTTCTCCCCTCCCCCCCCATTTTCCTGTATGGTAAGATAAGATTTCCATATGCAATTGAGTGTGTATGTTATTCTCTCCTCAAGCCAAATCCAATGAAAATAAGATTAACTCATTCCCTCTCACCTTTCCCCATTTCCCTTCCACTATATAAGCCTTTTCTTGTCTGTTTTATGTGAGATAATTTATCCCATTCTACTTCTCCTTTTCTCCTTCTCCCAGGATAATTCTCTCTCACCCCTTAATTTTATTCTCCAGATATCACTCCTTCATCCTCAACTCACCTTGTGCCCTCTATCTATCTATCTATCTAGCTAGCTAGCTAGCTATATACATACTTATAATTTTTTCCTCCAAGTACTCTACTACTGACAAAGGATTCATGAATTACAAATATCATCTTTCCACACAGAATGTAAACAGTTCAACTTTAATAAGTCTCTTCTGATTTCTCTTTCCTGTTTACCACTTCATGTTTCTCTTGAGTCTTGCATCTGAAAGTCAAATTTTCTATTCAGCTCTGGTCTTTTCATCAAGAAGGCTTGAAAGTCTTCTATTTCACTGAATGACCATTTTTCCCCTGAAAGATTATACTCAGTTTTGCTGGGTAGGTGATTCTTGGCTGTAATCCTATTTCCTTTGCCCTGTGGAACATTATATTCCATGCCTTCTGGTCCCTTAATGTAGAAGCTGCTAGTTCTTGTGTTATCCTAATTGTATTTCCACAATACTTGAATTGTTTCTTTCTGGCTGCTTGCAATATTTTCTCCTGGACCTGGGAACTCTAGAATTTGGCTACAATATTCCTAGCAGTTTTTCCTTGGGGGATCTCTTTCAGGAGGTAACTTGTGGATTCTTTCAATTTCTATTTTGCCCTCTGTTTCTAAAATATCAGGGCAATTTTTCTTGAAATTTCTTGAAAGATGATGTCTAAGCTCTTTTTCTGATCACAACTTTCAGATGGTCCAATAATTTTAAAATGACTTCTCCTAGATTTATTTTTCAAGTCAGTTGTTTTTCCAATAAGATACTTCACACTGTTATCTCTTTTTTCATTCTTTTGGATTTGTTTTACAGTGTCTTGATTTCTCATAAAGTCATTAGCTTCCAATTGCTCCATTCTAATTTTTAAGGAAGTATTTTCTTCAGTAAGCTTTTGGACTTCCTTTTCCATTTGGCCAATTGTACTTTTAATACATTCTTCTCCTCTTGGATTTTTGGACCTCTTTTGTCATTTAGGTTAGGCTATTTTTTCAAGTGTTATTTTCTTCAGTATTTTTTTATCTCCTTTAGCAAGCTGTTGACTTGTTTTTCATGATTTTCTTGCATTACTCTCAGTTTTTCCTCTACTTGTCTCCTCAAAATCCTTTTTGAAATCTTCCATGGTCTGGGACCATTTCATAGTTTTCTTGGAGGCTTTAAAGGTAGGAGCTTTGACTTTGTTGTCTTCTGGTTGTATGTTTTGATCTTCTTTGTCACCAAAGTTAGATTGTATGGTCTGACACTTTTTGTGCTGCTTACTCATGATCGCCCATCACTTGAGTTTTAAACTCTTTGTTAAGGTAGGGGTCTGCTTCCAGTGTGGGGAATGTGCTGTCCCAAGCTTTGGGGGTTTTGTGCAGCTGTTTTTAGAGATACTTCTAGGGACCTGCAAATTTTCAGTTCTTCCAAAGTGCTGTGATCAGGGGTGAGGTGTTTACTCCTTTCCTGGCCTATGCTCTAGTCTATGAGTGACCACAAGTACTCTTTTCTGCCTTGGAACTGTGAGGAGGACTGACTCTGTACAGCCACTGCAAGATTCACCATGCCCTCACCCCAGGACTGCCACTCAGAACTGTGACCCATATCTAAACATGGACAAAGCAAGAGAATCCTTCACCAGCAGAGAAATCCCTACAATATCCCTCTGATCAGCAACTTGATTCCTGATTCCCCCCTTAGTCTGTGGGCTGGAAGCTATGGAGGCAGTCACTGCCCCAGGGCCATGCTTGGGGACTGGAGTTGGAACACTGCTCTTCTCTCACCACAGACACAGACTTTTTCTACTGAGCTTCTAAGTTGTCTTTGGCATTCATGGATTGAGAAGTCAGGAAACTGCCATAGTTGCCCATGATTCAGTCCTCTGAGGCCTGTTCTAGGTTCACTGAGGCCTCCATGGCCACACCAAACTGCATTCCTCTCCCAGCCCAGCATGATAGACCTTTCTGATCAACCATCTACATTGTCTTGGGCTGGAAATTTGTTTCTCTCTGTCTTTCTGTGGCTTCTGCTGCTCTAGAATTTGTTTAGAGCCATTTTTAATAGGAGGGGTTTGAGGGAGAGTTCAAGCAAGTAACTGTTTTTACTGAGCCATTTTGGCTCTACCTCCAAAGAACTCTAGCATTACAAGCAAGAACACCTGCACCAAAACTGAGCATAATACTTCAGGAAAAAAAATAAACATTTAATAAAATGAAAGACCTTCAAATATTCTTCATGAAAAGATCAAGTTGAATAGAAAATTTGACTTTCAAATGCAAGACTCAAGAGAAGCATAAAAAGGCAAACATGAAAGAGAAATTATAAGAGAATCAATAAGGTTACAATATGTATATTTTTACATGGAAAGATTATACTTTTAACACATAAGGATTTTCTCATCATTAGGCAGTTAGAAGGAGGGCACAAGTATGAGTTGACTGTGATAAGCTGATAGACCCAAAAATGCATGATAAAGGGGTCCATTAAAGGAGTAGTGGTCTTTCCCATTAGACTGCAAACTTCTTGAGAGCAAGGATTGTCTTTTTGACTCTTTTTGGATGTCCAGCACAGCACAGTTCCTGGCACATAGTAAGCTTTTAATAAATATTTATCAGTTGATTGATTGATATGTCTGAGAAGGAAGGATGCACTGTGAGAATGGGGAGGACAAAGGCAGAATGGGGGTAAATAATCTCACCTAAAATAAACACAAAAGAATATTTACAGTGGAGGGGGATGTGGGGTGGTAACTGTAATAAACAATTGAATCTTATTCTCCTCAGAATTGGCTCAGAGAAAAAAAAATATCCACGTTTGTTTTGGGATTCGAAATCTATTTTACATTACACCAGAATCAGAGTGGAGGGGAATAAGAGGGTGAAAGGGCTGATAGAAGGGAGGGTTGAAAAGTTTTTGCAAAAACAAATCTTACCCTACAGGAAAATGAGGGGGGGGAGAGGATAAGAGAGCAGGGGGATGATAGAGTGGAGGGCAGATTGGGGAGCAAACACTTCTGAGGAGGGACAGGGTCAAAAGAGAGAATAGAATAAACAGGGGGAGGGATAGGATGAAGGGAAATATAGTGAGTTTTCCACAGCATGACTACTATGAAAGTGTTTTGCATAACTACACAAGTATAACCTGTAATGAGTTGCTTGCCTTCTCAATGAGGGTAGATGGGGAGGGAAGAAGGGATAAAATTGGGAACCCAAAGTTTTAAAAACAACTGTTAAAAAATTGTTTTCACATGCAACTGGGAAATGAGATATACAGGCAATGGGGTATAGAAATCTGTCCTGCCTACAGGAAAATAGAATAGGAAGGGGATAAGAGAAGGGTGGGGTGAGATAGAAGGGAGGGCAGATTAGGGAAAAGGGTTTTCAGAGTGCATG
Organism: Phascolarctos cinereus; assembly: GCF_003287225.1. Lineage (NCBI taxonomy): Eukaryota > Metazoa > Chordata > Mammalia > Diprotodontia > Phascolarctidae > Phascolarctos > Phascolarctos cinereus. Next base: position 189,115,325 of record NW_027555847.1, read on the forward strand.
CTGTCTTGTGGTTGGGGGAGAGCTGAGATGGGAAGAAAAATTTGAACTCAAAATCTTGTGGAAGTGAATGTTGAAAGCTGAAAATAAATAGAATAATGTTTAAAAAAAAACCCAATGCAGTCAAGATTGGAAACAAAGCAAAAAATGTGGAAAAATTACAGCAAGTTCCTTTGACAAAGACCTCATATCCCAAATATATAGAGAATTGATTCAAATTTATAAGAATACAAGTCATTCCCCAATTGACAAAAGGTCAAAGGACATGAACAGGCAGTTTTCAGACAAAGAAATAAAAAATATCTACAGGCATATGAAAATACACTACAAATTGTTATTGATTAGAGAAATGAAAATTAAAACAACTCTGAGATGCCTCATACCTCAGATTGGCTGATATGACAGAAAAGGAAAATGATAAATGTTGAAAGGGATGTGGGAAAATTGGAACACTAATGAACTTCATTGAGTTGTGAACTGATCTACCTGTTCTGGAGACCAATTTGGAATTATGACCAAAGTGCTAGGGAATATATACTATTTACATAAGCTTTGACCCAGCAATACCACTATGCGATGTGTATCCCAAAAAGTTATGTTAAAATTGCTTTTGAATGTCATTAGAAAAAATAAAAATATTTTATAAAAAATAAAAACAAGAAATAATAAACATAAATGAAACAGTCATTATACTTTCAGGTACAGATGTTAGATAGGTGGGAACATAAGGCAGACACTGTTCCTCTTTATCCCTGACCCCCTTAATCAAATAATTAACAGAAGCCTTGCTTACATGAAAGCCAGTAAGACTTTCTTTTGGAGAAAATATGAGAAAGTTTACTCAAAACATCTTTATACATTCTCAATGTCAGCTCTGTCCCTACTGAGTCATTAGAACTTCCATCTTGTAAGTCAATTAGAAAGCTTTTTGATCACCATATAATCCATACCCCACGTGCTTCATGGCTTGAAGTAGGCTCCCTGAAGTCCCATGTGTTGGATTGGAATCAGTCAATGATAATCTATGAAAATTTAACCACACTTGGAATATTAGGCCCTCCCATTGAATACTAATAGAAACATATATTTGCACGTGTTTATTGTCTATATTCCTAGTTATTTGTGGGCTATACATATTTTGTGATTTATTTTTTCTCTTATTTTTAGAGAGACAGCATGAGCTAATGGATGAAGTGCTAGCTTCAGAGCATAGAAGACCAAGCTTCAAATCCTACCTCTGATACATATTATCAATCAATCATTTGATAAATATTTATTAAGTGCTTACTATGTGCTAGGAACTGCACTAAGTGCTGGATATCCAAAAAGAATCAAAAGACAATCCTTACTCTCAAGAAGTTTGCAATATAATGGGAAAGACCACAAGCAAATAAATATATGCGAAGCAAACTATGTACCAGATAAGTAGGTAATAATTAACAAAGAGAAATTCAAATTATGAAGGGTTAAGGAAGGCTTCCTGTAAAAGAAGGGATTTTATTTGGAATTTAAGTAAATCCAGAGAAGTCAGCAAGCAGAATTGAGGAGGAAGAACATTCTAGGCATAAGGAATAGCCAGAGAAAATGCCCAGCCAAGAGACGGAATGTCTTGTTTCTGGAATAGTCAAAAAACCAGTATTATGTGATCTTACAATATATACATGGAGAGTAAGATGTAAGAAAATTGAAAAGGTGGGAAAAGACTAAGTTATGAAAGCCTTTGACTGCCACATTGAACATTTTGCATTTAATCCTGAAGATAATAGAGAGCCACAGGAGTTTATTGCAAAGAAAGTGATGCGGTCACTACTGTATTTGAACTTCACACATGGTCAGACTTGTACTTGAGGAAAACCATTTTGGTGACTGAATGAAAGAAGGATTAAAGTGGGGAGAACCTTGAGGCAAGCAGACCTAACAGCAAACCATTGCAGTAGTCCAGGCATGAAGTGATAAGAATCTGCACTAGAATGGTAGTAGTCAGAATAAAGGGGTATATCCAAGAGATGTTGCAAAGTTGAAACCTGCTTTGGCAACAGATTGAATGGAGGGGGAGGGAGGTGAGAGATAGTGAGGGTTCAATAAAAACTCCAAAATTTTTTTTCTGTGTAACTAGGAGGATATTGTTGTATTCAAACAGTAATAGGAAAGGTAAGATGTGGCTGGAGGGTTTAGAGGGAAAGATAACAAGTTCTATTTTGGATATGTTTTGGACATACTAAGTCTCTGGATAAGTCACTTACCTTTTAGAGGTGACTCTTTATCTTAAGACTAAGAGATTCAGAGAAGATGCCTACCTTGGTAGAAAAAACCTCCTCCCAAGAATCTTTTATACCAATGAAAATACAGGTCCAGCCCCTATCCCTATTTTACCATCACCATCTCTATCATCATCATCATCATCATCATCATCATCATTGAAAAATAGTGTCTCTTCTACTTTAATGATCTTTAACAAGTCAATTCTTTTACATAATTCTGTTATGTTTATTGCCCCATGGACTGTTTCACAGTTGGATAAAAAAAAAACAGATTTTGTAGTTGAATAAAAGTGATGAGCTGTAGTCTCCCTGAAACCATCTTCAGTTACTACTGCAGTAACACACAGGATGATGGGGATAATATGCACTTAATCCTGGTCCCAAATGATATTTATTTCTTCTACTGAATCTAAATATTTTAAGAGATTTTCAAGTATCTTGGATTATTTGATATGGTGACATCTATTAAAACATTATTCTTAAGCTTTTGATTATTTCATTTTTAAAGAATCAGCATTGTATCTGGAAGATTGTGGAGAACAGGTGAGTTTGTGAGAATTGCTCTAATTCAGTGAAATTTATTAGTTTTCTTAAGATTATTTTGAGATCTGAATTTATTATTTATAGATCTGTCATCAGTTAGTCCATGAAAAAAACAAGATTTTGTTCTAATTCTAGCATAGATGGAATGGTGAATAGAGCACTGCAATCAGAGTAAAAAAGACCACAGTTCAGTTCTTGCCTCAGACACCGTGTGACCCTGGACAAGTCACAACTTTTGAACCTCAGTTTTGGTATCTTTGGTACAGGATTATTGTAGTGATAGAATTTAATATATACAAGCACACATATACATACATGCTTATAGATGTATATAGATATGGATACATATATGCTACCTATATACATATATGTGTATATCTTTGGAAACTTTCCTTAACATACTACGTAAGTGTTAGCTATATTTACTCACCATTATGTCTTGCTAAGCATTCCATAGGTGCTAAAGTTTTGTACCTACAATGAAATGTGACACATTTTATACAATTTCCTTATATAGTCTATATTGATCATGAGGTCTGGAATATAGCATACTCCCATTTCAAGTGATGATGACCTAGTCTTTGATTGCCAGCATAAATCCCTCAATTTCCATAAACAAATCCACATAATTAAGTGATTTGTTCAACAATTCATTGTAGACAAATTATAAGTTGAATATATATACACACAAACACACACACACACATACATATATATAAGTATACATATACATACATACATGTATGAGTGTTTGTATATCACCTAGGGAGGTCCTTTTGAATCCACTCTTGGGTTTTAATTTCATGAGTTATGTTCCACAAAGCATTGTTATGTTACACTTATCCTTTTAGCACTGTCCAGTGAAATAATATTCCAGAGAAATTCCATTTAAAGTTATTGTAGACATTATAAAATATTTAGGAGTCTGCCTCCAGAATCAAAACCCAGGAACTATATGAACACAATTACAAAATACTTTTAACACAAAGAAAATCACATCTAAGTAACTGGGAAAACATCAGTTGCTCATGGGTAGGCTGAGCTAATATAATAAAAAATTACAACTCTACCTAAGTTAATTTACTTATTTAGTGCCATAAGAATCAAACTACCCAAAACTATTTTATAGAGCTAGAAAAAATAATAACAAGATTCATTTGAAATAACAAAAGGTCTGGAATATCAAGGGAACTAATGAAAATAAATGGAGGGGAAGGTGGCCTAGCTGTTCCAGATCTTAAATTGTATTATAAAAGAGCAATCATCAAAACTAGTTGGTACTGGCTAAGAAATAAAGTGGTGGATCAGTGGAATAGTTTAAGTATGCAATGCACAGTAGTCAATAACTATTGTAATCTACTGTTTAATAAAGATAAAGAGTGAAAATGAGATGAAGAGAAATATATAATTAGAGAAATACATAACAAAACATCACACCTAGCAGATTGGCTAACATAACAAAACAGGAAAATGATAATTGTTGGAGAAAATGTGGGAAAATTGAAACACTAATGCATTGTTGGTGGAGTTATGAACTGATACAACTATTTTGGAGAGCAGTTTGGAACTATGCCCAAAGGGTTATAAAAATGTGCATACCTTTGATCCAGCAATAGCACTTCTATGGCTGTATCCCAAAAAGATCACAAAAATGGGAAAAGGACCCACATGTACAAAACTATTTATAGAACCTCTTTTTGTGGTGGCAAAGAATTGGAAATCATGGGGATGCCCATCAGTTGGGAAATGGCTAAGCAAGTTGTGGTATGTGAATGTAATGGAATGCTGTGGTGAGTGATGAGTAAGCAGTCCTCAGAAAACCTGGAAAGACTTGTATGGATTGATGCTGAGTGAAGTGAGCAGAACTGAGTTGCACACAGTAACAACCATGTTGTGTGATGACTAATATTGATCAACTTACACCTTCTCAGCAATGCAAGAATGGAAGATATCTCCAAAAGATGCATATTGTAAAATGCTATCCACATCCAGAGAAAGAATTGGAGTTTGAATGCAGATCAAAGCATACCATTTACTCTTTTTCTCTTCTGTTTTGTTTCTTCTTTCTTGTGGTTCCTTCTATTATTTCTAGCTCTTCTTTACAACATGACTCATGTGAAAATATGTTTAATAGGAATGTATATGTATATCAGATTTTACACCATCTTGGGAAGGGAATTCCCAGTTCTAGGAGAAAATATTGCAAGCAGACAAAAGAAACAATTCAAATATCATTGAGCCACAGACAGGATTATACAAGATTAAGCAATTTCCATATTATAGGATTGAAAGGCTTGGAATATACTATTCCAATAGGCAAAGGAGCTAAGATTGCAATTAAGAACAACCTAATCAGCAAAACTATGTGTAATCCTTTAGGATATAAAATGGATATTTAATGGAATAGAGGACTTTCAAGAACACCCAATGAAAAGACCAGAGCTGAATAGAAAAGATGACTTTCAAAAATAAGATTCAGTAGAAACATAAAAAGAAAAAAAAACATCAAAGAGAAATCATTAGGGAATCAATATGGTTAAAATTCTTACATTCATATATGAGAAGATGATAAATGTACCTTACATAAATGTTATTATTCTTAGAGTAGTTAAAAGAGTACACATATACAGACAGCAGAGTTGTGAGATGACTATCCCAGGATGATTTCAAAAAACAAAATTAATGAGAGATATATATTGACAGAAGAGTGAAGAGTGAGCAAGAATGGGGAAATTGTCACACAAAAATGAGGTGTAGAAGAGTTTTACAGTGGAGGAGAAGATGAAGGGTGATGAATAAGTATTGAACCTTACTCTCAATGGAAGTCTGTCAAGGGAGAAATAAAGTGGCATAGAAAAGATGTATAGAAATCTGTCTTTCACTACAGGGAAGTTGGAGGGGAAGTAGGTAAGAAAAGGCAAGAGGGGCTGATAGAAGGTGGGGTTGATTAAGGAAAGTAGTGGCCAGAAGATAAAGCATGAAAATGAGATAAAGGGAAATATATAATTACCAATCATAACTATGAATGCAAATGGAATGAAATCATTCATAAAACAAAAGCAAATAGCAAAAAATATTAAAAAAACAGAATTCAAAAACATGTTGTTTATGAAAAACAATTGAAACAGAGACACACACACACACAGATTAAAAATAAGGTCCCTAGAGAAGAATATATTATGCTTCAGCTAAGGTAGGAGAAAGCAAGGATAGCAATCATAATCTCAGATAAAAGCAAAAATAGACCCAATTAAAAATAATGCAGGAAACTACATCTTACTAAAAAGGTACCATAGACAGTGAGATAATATCAATAATAAACATATGCACCAAAACGGTCTATCATCCAAATTGTTAATGGAAAAGCTCAATAAGTAACAGGAGGAAATAGCAAAGTTATACTAGTGAGGAGCCACAACTTTCCCCTCTCAGAACTAGATAAATCTAATCATAAAATAAACAAGAAAGAAGTTAAGGAGATGAATAGAACTTTAGAAAAGTTAGATATGATAGACATCTGGAAGAATATTGAATTGGAATAGAGAGGCTACATCTTTTTCTCAGATGTACATGGCACTTTCAAAAAAAGTTGACCATGGAGACATTTGACAGGGGCCAAGATTGCAGAGTAAACAGTAGATCACTCTCCCTCTCCCTTATTGACCTCTGAAAAACCCAGAAAATAGCACCCCAGGAAAAATCCTGTAACAGTGGAGCCAGCAGAAAGACTGAATGGAGTCACCTAGGAAATTTGGAGGCTTGCCAATAAAAGTCCAACACATTCAGGTAAAAAGGGAGCACAGACTTAGGTGGGAGGCATCCTGGCAAGTCAGCCAGAAGTACCACCTCAGCAAACCAGCAGGAGATTCTGAGCCCAAGGGTGATGGATCAAGCAAGTGCCAATGCCAAGACCTCCCAGGTGCCTTAGCATAGTCAGGGGAACTGGCAGAATCCAGCTCAGAGAAGCATCATGTGCACCAGCATGGGCAGGCATCCTCCATCAGGACTCAAGAGAGGCATAAAAAGGTAAACAGAAAAAAAAGAAAGAAAATCATGTTATTCAATAAGGACAAAATGTTTACATCCCTATATGGAAAGATGACACTTTTGACTCTTGAGAATTGTATCTTTATTAGTACATTTAGAAAGGGTATACATAGACAGAGGGTGTGTTTATAAGATGATAAAAGAAATTAAGAGGTGAAAAAAAAATTGTACTTGGAGAAGAGGAAAGGAGGAGGCAGAAAAGGGTAAATTACATCACATGAAGAGGTTCAAAGACCTATTTCAAGAGAGGGAAAGAAGGCTGAGATTCTTAAAATCTAGCCACTGCTCAGATTCTTAGAATTTTACCAATAGCTCACTAATGTTCAGACTCCTTAAGAGTCTTTCCAATATAATGGATGTTCTAATAAACATTGTCTTTGGCTGAAAGAAGTCTTGGGTAGAATTATTTTGGTTAGGACCTGCATGTTGTGATTTTGGGGTCCCAGCACCCCTAAACCTCAACATTTTGGTAGCTCGTATTGGGAAACTACCTAACTCCAAGTTCTTCTCCAGCCAAGACTGGAGAATTCCCTCCTTCCTTGATTTGCAGGTGGGGTCACTCTCCAAGCACCAAGGCTTGGAGGTACTTTTCAGGCAGACAGGAGGCTGTCTGAAATTCAGCCTGACGCTCTCAGGCTCTCAGTCTACTGGGTCAGTGCTGGGCCATGGATCTGGGCACACCTTGCACAGCATGGAGGACAAGGACGGACACCCTATCCAGAAGTGTATGCCCAATTCTATCAATTCTCTCAGCACTAGGGAATTGGGGAAAACTGCAGCTGCTTTTTGGTTCCCTGAAGCTTGCTTACTCCCTTCCCTGTACACCCCTGAATCCTCCTTCATGGAAGTTACAGGAAAAAGTTAGAACAGCTGAAAATATCTCAGCAGATTCTGGAGGTTTTGCAATTGATCATTAAGGAGTTTTGAAACTCATCCTTACAACCCTCGTCACTCCTTTCTCCTACTCCCTTCCCTTGAGTCAAGAGGGTATCTATATTTCCTTTCCTCATCACAATTGGTTCTCCTTATGTATTTAGAATTTAATTCTTAAGACCTGCCCACCTCTCTTGGGCTAACTTTGCATGTAGAACTTTATTTAGTCTATAAACCCCTAACAATCCTTTGCCTTTGAAATTTCCTCTCTTAAAATCTAGGATTTGTGTCTACTTATGCGCAATTTTCCTTACCTTCTCAATCATAGATTCTAAAGATGAAGGAGTGATTTTCCCAGAAGTTTGCCATCATCTGTAAACCAGAAACAAGTTCTTCCTTACTAATGAAAGTAAATCAAGAATACAAGTTTTCTTCACCAGTTCTTCCACTTTCAGAAAAAATGAAACTATTATGAAAACCAGACATGGAATTATCAGTCAGCACTTGTAGAGGAAGGAAGTCTAGCAGATGTACAGATAATTGAATTCCACCATCACTACTGTATCATATTTCCATCATAGCAGTTTAATTTTATAGTCATTCATCTATTTTCTCTTTCTGTCCAGGTGTGTTCTGTAGCATAGTCTGATGACAATATTGTTTCTTTTTCTGTCTCCATTGATCTTTACTAAGATGCTTTCCATGATGGTTACTTTGGCAATTCTTGGATTTCTCTAGATGAGTATTTTTCTTAATGTATCGCTGCATTTTAAGGGGGGAAATGGTTCATTTTGAATATGGTCTATCATTTCAAAACCACATTCCAGTGTCATCCCATTAAATCTCAATGACACCATCAGGTCAATTTTATTTCCTTGTCTTAATACTCTAGTTCACCTTTCTTATTACTTACACATTGTGCATTTTTCTATTGGAACCTGAGGCCTTACTGAATTCTTTCTCACATGTCTACTACATCAATCTTCCTAGACTGTAGAATTCTAATTGCACTATATCTTGCTCATATTGTGATACATATAGATGGAAGTGATGTGGATCTCACTTTCGTATCTGTATTTTATGTGAAGCAGAGAAATGTCAACCCCATCCTTTAGCATATCAGATGTTAATGTGGTAATTGATGCTTTTTCATGTTCCCTATTTTATTTGCCACAAAATCATTTAATTGAAGAAAGTTTATTTTATACTTAACCAGATTTAAACTCCTATATTATTGGGTTTTAAACTTTTAAGAGTGCTTATTTTCTCCCCTTATTAAAACCCTGGCATGATACCAGTGCACTATATAAAATGGTCTATAATTGAGCTCACTGACAATTTTCATTTGAACCAAGTGTAAGACATAATAAAGTACCTTTCTATCCTGAGAAAAGTTTAAACAATACCCTAAAGAAGTTTATTGTGAGCATGCTTCAGTAGGAATCAGTTATATCTGATTTGCTAAAAATATTCTCTTCTTTTTTAAATAGCATCAATGAATTTGGAAAGGAATCTTTTGCATCTATGACTTTTATTCTTCAATTAGAGTACCATATAACATGTGAATAATAATAATAAAAAAAGCTGACTGATTTCTCCTCCTCTATGTTTTTGTTCAATTCTTTGAGAGTTCGGTGAATATTCAGATAAATTAAACTTAAGCAATTTTAAAAACAATTGATTATTATATAATTAGAAAATATTTTTCTTTCTAACACCTTCAGGGCTTCATTGGTTATCTGAATGACTACAATCAATATAAATAAACAGAAGAGGAGAAATATCATTGATCCCTATGAATAAAAAGGCTCACCCCAATCTGTAATAAAGGAAAGTCTGTGGGACTAAGGTTGTAGGTGCTTCCTCGAAAATCTAATTTTGCACGGTGTATTTTGATTTGTTAGATTTGAAAGTTTGGTCTTCTGACAGTTGTTCAGGTAGTAAATAACATCTGCCATACTATTGGCTGGTAAAACCCATAAGTAGTATAATTAAACAGTCATCATTTTCTTACAGTGTAAACAAGAAGATAAGAAGTCCATGAATTAGCAAGTGCAGCATCATTTGGCAACTCATAGCTAGAAGGAAGCTATACAGATTTTGCATATACCCAGAGTGTACTTTCTGCATAGGGAATTAACAACAGTTATGTGTCTGTGATTCAATAACTGATGCAGCTAAAGCTAGGTCAAGGATGACTGTATCTAGGATCAGGCATCTTTCTCCTTTATCTCATGAATTAATTCCATCCTCTTCAACTCATTCATGGGACATGAATGTATTCCAGCTGATTTTCTTCATTTGAAAATATATTAGTGCGGTACATATGAATGGTAGAGAACACCATGCCGTTATCACTATCGGGGTAAAAGGGGCAAGATTTTCCCTTACAACACTGCCACTTCTCTTTCAAAACATTGAAACTAGAACTAGCACTGGGGATTAAAGGAAGTCAATTATTTATCTAAATATATATCTTTACTCTTCAACTTAAACCCTATACAGATGCTTAATTTTGGCATACAGTTGACCCTGGATTATGTGAATTATAGTAATGGACAATAAAGTCTAATAGATCATATTGAGTTAGAAATAATTTGTATACTGGTCAATGTAATATGTCCCTAATATGACGACCAGAAGAGTTAAGGTTAAATTTGCAAAGATTATTGGATTCCTGATTGGTTACCAGGCAATTTTACTGAGGAATAAGTTGGGTATATACTGTAACTCGTAAAGTTTATGGAAAGGTTGCCATTTCTCTTTTCTCTCAGATAACTTCACCTTGTGTCTGCTGCCCTGCCTGATTTCAACTTCGTAGAACAATATGCCCTCAATTCAGATACCCCCTGGTGTCTAGTTCCCCCCACTTCCCTACTTTCCTGCCTTTTTTGTATGTTGTCATCCCTTTTTAGATTGAAAGTTCATGAAGGGGAGGGACTGTATTTCTTTTTGTATCTTTAGTACTTGGTACAGTAACTGGCATATCATAGGTGCTTAATAAATCTTGACTGGATTGGATTGAATAGGATTGGATGGAAATATCTGCCAACCATAAAGATTGCTTGAAGTACTGAAGCCAAGATCCATTCCATAGTCATATTGGAGAGGATTTTTGATTCATGTAAAGTTCCCTGAAAATGAAAAATGACCCTTTATATTTTAAAATAGCATTTATGTTTTTTTCTCAAACAGCAAAGAACTACTATTGAACAACTGGGTCACCTTAATCAGATTATGTATACACACACACACACACACACACACACACACACACACACACACACACATATAATCAGCGCTTTCTCTTCACATAGGTTGCCTATTTTTCTAAGTTCAATTCTCATAGTAAGCCCACTATGGGAAAGGGAGGGGAGACAATATGGTAAATAGTTGAGATCATGGATAGTTAATCTAGAGTTCATGGACCCACAAATAATCTATGGATAGATTTCAGAGGGTCTGTGAACTTAGATCACAAAAATCTAAAACATTGTCATTAACATTTAATTGAAATTTAGCATTTCCTTCAACACTGTAAAAGCATTATTCTGATTAGGAGTTTGTAATTTTTTACCTGATTGTCAATGAGTTCCAAGACATAAAAATGTTAAGAGTCTCTTAATCAGAGAGGAACAATATTGGAATGTTTTATGGTTTCTCTGTGAATTTCAATGATCTATCTTCTTGTCCTCTGTCACATGGGTAATGGATAATTGGTGGTAGTATTGAGAAAAAAAGGCACTGAACATCTCACTCATAATACACTTTTAAAAAAAAATTCTACCTCCAGAAAGCAAAGTCATTTTCCTTTGCTTATTTGTTGGCTCAGCACAGTTAGTTATTGTCATACTTTGTTCTTAAAGAGTACTAAAATGGCATTGCTTTGCTAGACTCAAGTTAGAGTGTGTCTTACTATGGATGATCTGAACAATATGAGCTCAGAATGCTCTACTACAGGTTGAGAACAAATACTCCATGTGAACATTTGGAGTGGGTCTCTGAATTTGTACATATCATGTTTCTTTTGCACTACTTCAATACTGCTTTGTTCATAAAGCACAGCATCTTCTTTGATGAGGGCACACCATGCTGGGTAGCCCTATGCCAGTGTCTACCATGTCATGCAATCAGTTCAGAAGTTCTTCAGACAGATCTTGAGAGTGTCCTTTAATCACTTTTTCTCAGCACCAAGTGAGCACTTGCATTGTGTGAGTTCTCCATAAAATAGTCTTTTACGCAAAAGCATATGTTTGGCATTCAAACAACATGGCCAGCCCATCTGAGCTGTGCTCTCTGCAGCAGAGTTTGAATTCTTGGAAGTTTATTTTTAGAAAGGATGCCTGGTACATTATTCTGCAAGGTGATCTTCAGAATCTTCCTAAGGCAATTCAAATGGATTTTCTTGCATGGCGCTGGTATACTGCCCAGGTTTTACAGGCATACAACAATGAGGTCAACACAATGGCTCTGTAGCCCTTCAGGTCAGTAGTCAGTTTGAGACTTCTCTCCCACACTTTTCTTCAGAGTATCCCAAACACTTAGCTAGCTGTGGTAATATATGGGTCAATTTCATTATCAATGAAAGTACAATGGAAAGTACACTGCCAAGGTAAGTGAACTTATCCATGATATTAAAAACTTTTCCTTTTCTGTAACCATGGAATATGTAGGCATCCTTTAACTCCTGGGGGAATAACCTCCTCTTACCATATAACCTAGAAAAGTTCAGTCAGCTTTTGAATAAGCAATGGACTCTCCCACCTTGTAAATCTCAGCTGGGATAGAATTAGTACCAGGTTCTTTTCCATGGGAGAGGAGCCTAATGGAATTGAAAACTTCTTTTTCAGTGGGGAATTTGGCTAGAAAGGGATTGACTTCAATCTGAAGTAAATGGTCAATGACTTCAGCACTGATTGATGACAGTCTGTTGAAAATACTATCAAAGTATTCAGCCCATCTCTCCAACATCGTATCCTTATCATTAATCAATATGGCTCCATCAGCACTGAATAGTTGAGATACACCCTATGTCTTTGGCCCATAAAGAGCCTTCAGGACATCATAAAAGCACTTTGGATTGTTACTATGAGCATTAAACTGAATTTCATCTGCCTTCTTACTGACCCAAGAATCCTTCATCTCTCAAAGATTCCCTAGTACTTTACTTTTGATGGAGGTTAAATGCTGTCTTCTCAGAGACAGATGAACTATCCTGTTGGTAAACCCTGGGGAATTCTTGCTTTTCATTTAGCAACTTCTGAATTTCTCCATTATTTTTGTCAAACCAGTCTTGATGTTTGTGACTGTTCTGACCCAGATGACTAAATGCAGTGCTGTATACCAAATCTCGGAGAGCTACCCACTCCTTTTCTGCCCCACTCTTGCTAACTGTGTGTTGGCTCAACTCTCTCTTCAAGTTAGGAACCACTGTTCCTGCTCAGAGAAGCACTCCAATCTGTTCACATTAATTCTTTTGGTAGTCATCTTCCCTGAGGGCTGCTGGATTTGTTGAATGCAGATGTTTAGCTTGGAGAGGAGAATTCTATGATAAATCCAGTACCCTGCACCACACATTGCCTTCAATACTCTCAATCCTATTCCTTCTCCTTATAATGACATAGTCTATTAAATGTCAATGTTTGCAGCAAGGATGCATCCATAAATTTTTACTGTTTTATGTTAACAGAAGGCAATGTTGCTTATGAGAAAGTTATGAAATGCACAAGTCTTCAATAGTAAGTGACCATTGTTGTTGCTATTTCCAACTCCACTCCTCTCAAGGGCTTTCTGCCATGTCTGGTAGTCTGTGCCTACTTTAGCATTAAAGTCACCCAGAATTATATGTTTGTCCTATTGGAATACTGATGATGAGGGTCTATAGGTCTCTGTAAAATTTTTCTTTGACTTCATCAGGATATTTCATAGTGGAAACATAGGCAGTGATTATGGTGGTATGACACTTTCTTGCAAGGGCAATCATATTGTCATGATCCTGTTGTTCACTCCTTTTGATAGGCATACATACAAGCTTGTTAAATAAATTAATTTTGATTGTAAAACCTAAGCCAGTTTCTCAGCACTCCCCTTCACTGTGGCCACTCCAGAAAAAAAACTCTATCCAGCTCCAACTTTGGTAAGCTGGCCTTCATTTGCCAGCCTTGTTTCACTCAAGGTTGTTCTTTGGATGTGATAACTGCTAAATTATCTTGCAACAAGATCTATGCCTCTTTCAGGTCTGCTGGAATTTTTGTTGTCCATTAGTGCACGTACATCCCACATACTTATGGTGAGTGGAATCATCTTTGTAGAAGTTTTTGTATAATTTTGTGTGTTTCAATGACAGGGTAGGATCCCTACCTGCCATGCTAAGCAATTCAGGGTTGGGTAAGCAGACAATTTTTAGGGAACCATTAGCTGAACCTGCTACAGCATCTTGGAGCCACAGGTAAGAGTATGAGGGATCAGAGAGACACCAAAGGTGGAAAGCAGCCCTGAAAAGGGCTCAGGTGCCCTCACACCAGAAGTACTAGTCTTCCTTGAACACACGATACACAGTACTTGTACATGGAAGGCACTTAATAGATTTTGATTGATTGATTGAAAGAAAATGAGATCTAATACCTTTTTATTCTTGCCAATAAAATTCAGGTCAAAAAGCTTTAATCAGTTTTGACTTTTCAGTTAATGTTATTATTAAGGTGATTGTTATTTATTAAGTACTGCTCAGGTAAATCAGGTATCAAATGTGTGGCAGTATATGATCAGTGTATGTTTATGCATAGAATTCAACTTCCCCATAATAAATATTCCAAATAGAATGTTTTTTCCCCTTAATATTTGAGATGGCATGCTTTTCTGTAACGTGGAGTTAGAAAGGAAGTATCAGAATCTCAAAGTTGGAAGGAACTTCAAAGGCTATCTAATTCAATTGCTAAATAAAAGCCATCTTTATAACCTACCAGACTTTGCATGCAGGCCTCCAGTGATGAGAACTTTACTACCTCATGAAATGACAAATTCCAGATTTGGAAAACTGTTCTTTTTCAGTTTTGCCTTTTGTCGAGAAGTATAAAAGTCTAGTCTCTCTTCTATGCTCCAATAAAAGCTATTATGCCTTCCACTATACTCTCTCATATTTTTTTCTAAGCTAAATATCCTCAAACTGTGAACCATTTTTCATATGATATGATCTTGAGACCTTTTACTAAACTGATTGGCTAGCTCACCATGTTCTACAGTTTGTCAAAGCCCTTCCCAAAATATGCCACCTGGAAGAGAAAAGAAAAACCCAGACATGATTCAACTAGATTAGATCACCAGTTGTCAAAGCCTTTCCAAAACTATGTAAATCATTATTCTTGGTTCCTAGAGTAACTTCCAAGTAAAGAGAGTTATTATATTGAAGCTTGTTTTGTTTTCCATCTAGGCAATATCAAAATCACTGTCTGAAGTGATTAAGTGATTAACTCATGGATAAAATTCATTTCACACTGTGCATGTTCTTAAGTAATTCCAGAGAGGAAAACCATATTAACAGCAACAGTATTAGTAGTAACTACTGCAAAAAACAAAAACAAAAACAAAACCCATGGCAGCACCAAGAAATACCAATGTTGTGTCCTAGCCAAGCATTATTGCTATGGCCAGACTTTACCTGCTACAACCTCTATTGTAAAGCCATTCCAGACACTGTTGGTAGGAAATAGAATATTTAAGAATATAGAGTTGATGATGGAAGAATGAACTAAGAGTGAAGATAGCACAGTTTCCCAGGTAGCAGGAAAGATTTTTTCCTTTCCCCAATGCAAATTGAGCAGATTTCATTCTACTTTTAATGAAAGTAGTGAAACATTTGTTCTGTCAAATTTCCAAAACATCTCTGAGGTTATTTTATCAGCCAAAATAATTCTGTTCCTCTGGCAGAAGTTAATCAATGAGGAAAAAAATTTTGGTACTTTAAATGTTATTACATATCAATCCAATCCATTAGAGTTTGAAAGAATGAGTAAGTCAGTGTGTCTCGGGACAATGATCAAAAGTTATTATTTATGGATATGTTTCAAACATTTCTCTGTACAGTAACAAATCAGGTTGCAGGCTCATTGAGTTTAAAGTCAGAAGACTTATCTTGGAGACCTGGCTATGCTGTTTAGTAGATTTACAACTTTGGGCAAAATCATTCAAATGGTTGAGCATGTTTCCTCATCCGTAACTTGATGTTGATATTAACTTAAACTATCTACCTCCCAGGAGAGTTGTGAGGAACAAATGAGATAATATCTATAAAGGCTTTTATAGCTAGTATAACTTATATAAATATAAACTCTACTAGATATGGAAAGAAATTAGAGAAATGAAGAATAAAAAAAGAAAAAGGAAGTATTCAATGACCTTAATACAATCATATATCAGTGAATATATGACATATAAATCATATATGTCAATAAACATATATTAATTTATCTTGATTAGACCAACCATATAGATAGGAACATTGGTAACTACCATCATGCTATCCAAGAGGTTATTTAAAATATTGATTTGACACAGTTTAGGAAAATCAAAAGATTGAAGTCACTACTCTGGATCCTTCTATTATCAGCCATCACCCACTTTTTTTCTTATCATCAATGTTCTAAGAACACACAACCCAAAAAAAAGTTAAGATGCGACTGTGATGGGAAGAAGAAAGTGAGAACAAAAATTTTATTCTGGGATATTAGGGCAAACTCAACTGGGATATTGTAGCAAATAGCCCAAGGTGGCCTATAGGCAACATGAGGGCAGAGAAAGAAAACAAATAAACAAAAAGAAGAGAACAAAGATGACCTAAATTATTTCAGTGGGTTTTTTTATTCTTTGGTTTTTTGGTGTTTTTTTTTTTTTTTTTTACTGTGTACTGGGCTCTTAAAGTATATCGTTCAACCACTTCCTGCTATAACACAGACAAGTTAGGAAGAAAACGTTTTCAAACCTTGAGCTAAATCAATCAGCTTCATAATTTGATAATTTGCTAACATTCAAAACCCAGGAGCAATTTAGTTTTGTTTTCTGACTTCCTAATGGATCATAGCATCCCTCACCCCACTTAATAGTATTTTTTTTTCAAATTACATGTAAAAATAGTTTTCAACACTCAGTATTATAAGATTTTGTGTTCCAAATTTTCCTCTGTTCCTCCTTCCCCTTCAACCTCCCCAAGATGGCAAACAATTGGTTTTAGGTTATACATATACAGTCAGGTTAAATATATTTCCACATTAGTCATGTTTGGACAGAAGAAGCAGGACAAAAGGGAAAAAAATCATGAGAAATAAAAAAAAATAAGTGAAAATAGTATGGTTTGATCTGCATTTGGACTCCATAATTCTATCTCTGGATGTGGATAGCATTTTCCATCAAGAGTTTTTTGGAATTGTCTTGGATCAGTGTTTTGCTGAGAACAGCTAAGCCTATTATTGATGATCACCAAGTAATGTTCTTGTCACTGTATGCAATATTCTTCTGGTTCAGCTCACTTCACTCAGCCTCTGTTCATGTAAGTCTTTCCAGGTTTTTTTGAAATCTGCCTGCTCATCATTTCTTATAGAACAATGGTATTCTTTACATTCATATACCACAACTTGTTCAGGCATTCCCTAATTGATGGACATCCCTTCAATTTCCAATACTTTGCCACCACAAAAAGAACTGCTGTTAATATTTTTATGCATATTGGTCCTTTTCCATTTTTTATGATCTCTTTGGGATACAAATCTATTAGTGGTATTGCTAGGTCAAAGGGTATGCACAATTTCATTACCCTGTGGGAATACTTCCAAATTGCTCCCCAGAGTGGTTAGATCAGTTCCCAACTCCACCAACAATACATTACTGTCTCAATTTTCCCACATCCTCGCCAACATTTATCATTTTTCTCTTTAGTCATATCAGTCAATCTGATAGGTGTGAGGTGGTACCTCAGAGTTGTCTTTAATTTGCATTTAAATTTGCATGCAATTTGAAATTCTTTAATGATTTTCATATAATTATAAATAGCTTTAATTTCCTCATACGAAAATTTCCTGTTCATATCCTTTCACCATTTCTCAAATTGAGAATAACTTGTGTTCTTATAAATTTGACTCAGTTCTCTATATATTTTAGAAATTAGGCCTTTATCCAAAACATTTCGTAAAAAATATTGTTTCCTGGCTTTCCACTTTCCTTCTAATCTTGGTTGAATTGGATTTTTTTGTGCGAAAACTTTTTTTAAAAAATTTGATGCAATCAAAATTATCCATTTTGCATTTCATAATGTTCTCATCTTTTGTTGGGTCATAAACACTTCCTTTCTCCATATATCTGACATATAAGCTATTCCTTACTCTCCTAATTTGCTTATGATATCATTCTTTATATCTAATCACGTACACATTTTGATCTTATCTTGGTATATGGTATAAGATGTTGATTTATGCCTTGTTTTTGCCAATACTCTTCCAGTTTTCCCAGCAGTTTTTGTCAAATAATTAGTTCTTATCATAGTAGCTACAGTCTTTGGGTTTGTCATACAGTAGATTAATCATTTACTACTGTGTCTTGTGTACCTAAACTATAGAACTGATCCACCACTCTATTTCTTAGCTAATACTAGGTAGTTTTGATGATAGCTGCTTTATGATATATTTTAGATCTGATACAGCTGGCTACCTTCTTTTGCACTTTTTTCAGTAATTCCCTTGATATTTTTGACCTTTTGTTCTTCCAGATGGATTATGTTGTTATTTTTTCTAGCTTTATATAAATAAGTTTTTGGTAGTTTTATTGGTATGGTACTAAATAAAGGAATTAATGTAGGTAGAATTGTCATTTTTATTACATTAGCTAAGCCTACCCATGAGCAATTGATATTTTTTTCCCAATTGTTCAGATCTGAATTTACTTGTGTCAAAAGTTTTGAAATTGTGTTCATATAGTTCTTGGGTTTGGCTTGGCAGGTAGACTCCCAATATTTCATATTCTCTATAGTTATTTTAAATGTAATTTATCTTTTTATTTCTTGCTGCTGGGTTTTACTGGTCATATATAGAAATGTTAATGCTTTATGTAGGTTTATTATATATTCTCCAAATTTGCTGAAGTTGTTAGTTATTTCAAGTAGTTTTTTTAATTGATACTCTAAGTATACCATCATTTCATCTGCAGTGTGATAGTTTCATTTCTTCATTGTCTGCTGATTTCTTCAATTTCTTTTTCTTCTCTTATTGTTAAAGCTAAAATTTCTAGTACAATATTGAATAATAGTGGTGATAATGGGCATCTTTGTTTCACTCCTGATCTTAAAGATCAGGGAAAAGCTTCTAGCTTATCTTCATTACATATAATGCTTGCTGATGATCTTAGATAGGTACTGCTGGGGTGTGGACCCAAGCCAAGATCTTGGCCCCTTGCCCCAAAAGGAATTTGGCTCCCATTTGTCTACAGGTCCCAGATCCTCATCGCTTTTTGAAAGCCCTAGCCCTACCCTTTGATCTTATCCAGATGTGCCTTTGGCTCCTTGCCCCCAAAAGAATCTGGCTTCTGTGTGTCTACAGGTACCAGAAAACCCTTAAATGCTTAGGTTCCTTATTGACTCCTCTTATCGACTCCCCTTATCTCCTTTTGAAAGCCCTAGCCCCACCTTTTGATCTTATTCAGATGCCTTTCAAACTTTTTCATTCCATTTCCCTTCATTATCTATTCTCATGGTCTGTTCAATCTCTCAGACCTTCCAATCAGAATTCTTACCTAGACCCTTTTCCCACCCCCTCCAAGGGCCACCCAAAGTTATTTTAGTGTATATAAGATCCACCGTGGCCCCCATTCAAATGCTGAGAATCTTTCATGCCCAAAAGGCTAAGCTTTTCTCATGCCCCCTCTTCCTTATGGGTGTTACCTGGCCTATACAAGTTATCTTTAATAAACTTTTTTCTCTGGCTGGAATATTTGGGTTGAATTCATTCAGAGATGGTCCATATTGCAATCTCAGAGGTGCTGGCACCCCAAACCTCTAGACCTCTTCAGATACTATGTATCATCTTCAGGAAAACTCCATTTATTCCTATGTTCTTTAGTGTTTTTAAAAGGAATGGGTGCTGTTTTTTGTCAAAGGCTTTTTCTGCATCCATTAAGAAAATCATGATTTTTGTTAGGTTTTTTAATTGGTGTAGTCCATTGTTCTGATCATTTTCTTAATATTGAACCATCCCTACATTCCTGGTATAAATCCTACTTTGTCATAATGTATTTTCCTAGTGATAAATTGATGTAATCTCTTTGCTAATATTTTATTAATTTTTTGCATAATTAGTTATTGGGGTAATTTAATTGGGGAAAATAATTTTCTTTCTCTTTTTTGACTCTTCCAGATTTAGGTACATTCACCATATTTGTGTCATAAAAAGAATTTGGTAGGACTCCTACTTTGCCTATTTGTTTCAAATAGTTTGAATAGTATTGGAATTAATTGTTCTTTAAATGTTAGGTAGAATTCATTTGTAAATCTATCTGGCCCTGGAGATTTTTTTCTTAGAGTGTTCATTGATGGCTTGTTCAATTTGTTTTCCTTAAATGGGTTTATTTAAGTATTTTCTTTCCTTTTTTTGTTAATCTGGGCAATTTATACTTTTTGTAACTATTTATCCATTTCATTTATGTTGTCATATTTATTAGCATACAGCTGGGTAAAATAGCTCCTAATTATGGCTTTAATTTCTCCTCATTGGTGGTGAATTCATCTGTTTCATTTTTGATCCTAGTAATTTGTTTTTCTTCTTTTTTAAATCAATCATATCAAAGGTTTATCTATTTTGTTTTTTTTAAATAAAACTAGCTCTTCATTGTATATATATAATATATCTATATCTATCTATTTATATATGTATGTATATGTGTGTGTGTGTGTGTATACATGCAATAGTTCAATACTCTTCCTACTTTCAATTTTATTCAACTCACCTTAGATTTTCAGAATTCTTTATTCTGTATTTAATTGGGGATTTGAAATTTATTCTTTTTCTAGCTTTTTTAGTTGCAGGTCCAATTCATTGATCTTTTCTTTCTCTATTTTATCCATGGAAGCATTTAGAAATGTATAATTTGCCTTATGTTACTTTGGAAGATCTGAATGGGAGTGGCCTGTAAACTGGACTGAACAGAACACCTGGGACCTGGACCTTATGGCCAAGGAAGAATAAAGCTTAGCTAGGATTAAGTTTGAGAAATGGCCTGAGGCCATAAGGAGGTAAGACAATGGAGGGCTAGGCCAGGTTAAGGGTAACAGAATTGGGAAATTGGCTGTAGCCACAATGGAAGGCCAGGTGATGGGATTATAGCTTCAGGCAAAAGCCAGAGATTTGGCCATGTGGGAAACTCCAGGGTTTTTCCTTTTTGGGGGTCTATCTCCCATCCTCATCATTCCCCCCTCAAGCAAATGGGACTCAAATTCTTTTGGGGTAAAGGACAAAGGTCTTGGCTTCTGAAACTGCTTCCTGCTGGCAAGAGGCATACATCTGTCCCTACCTCAAGGGGGTCCCAAAGAAGAGGTTGACTGGATCTGAGCACAGGCTGCATCCAGGGAACAATGTGTGTGTGTGGGGGGACATTGGCTGGTACCCTCTGTTTGCTACCAACTGTAGATGAATGGATTGTAGTCTGGAAGACACAAATCTGACAGAAAAAACCGCAGGGCCTAGATATGACAAGATTAAACATCTTTAGCTCTGTTTAGATTCAGATAATTCAGCTTTCCAGACATGCAATATTAAATCCACCTCACAGCCAGACTCAGGAATAGCCAGGTGGGTAACACTCCTTTTCAAATTAACATAATAGGGACACTGAGCCAGGAGGATCCCATCTTTGACTGAGGCTAAAATTGTCCTCCCAGCTTTTCCTGATGCTGACTTCCCACCAGTATTATATTCTCTGAATAGCTTGTGGCATTTCTCAGATGGATTATTGATTATCAACGGATTATGATCCATCAGACAACTCAAAATAAAATTCTACGAGCTTTTACCTCAAACAGCAAGTTTCACTAATCACAGTTTAGGAAAAACTTTTCCAGGATTTACATTTCAAACTGAAATTTGTCCTGGTGTAAAAGGCCAATCATTAGAGATTCCTATACTTCTGCAAATTCTCAGCAAGCCATAACCCAAACAAGCTTTTTGGCTAGTTTACACATTAAAACAATAACCAAGAATAGCCAAATTATTTTAGCGGTAATCAAATTATGAAAAGTTGCTTGATATAACTGATATAAAAAGTTCATCAATTTGAAACTTGAAACAAATCCATTACCAATTAGGTGACTTCAATTTTGTTAAATTCATTTCCAAATTATTTTACACAGAGAATCAACATCTCATCATTAACAGTTGAAACTACAACTGTAAAAGAGTGTGCTTACCCAAGTTCAGAGGCTAACTTCTTTACCTTGAGCAGGATGTACTGACCCTGGGTTATGCTTCCAGGGAAAGGTTGCCCTAGGGCCCAAGGTGTTTGCCAGTGGGGCCTATGATGTAGCTGCTGCCATTACCCCCTCCTTTCTTTCCCCAGATATAGGAGAGACAGAGAAATCAAAGGTGAGTCGGAAAGGGTGAAACCCTTTTCTCCTATGAGAGGGGTTAACAGATACCCTCTTTACTCAAGGGAAGGGAGCCGACCTGGGCTGTAAGAAGGTGTTTCAAAACTCCTTAATGATCAATTACAAAACCTCCCGAATCTACCAAGATAGTCTTAGCTATTCTGGCTTTTCCCTGTAACCTGCATGAAGAAGGATTCAGTTGTGTAGAGTGAAGGGAGTAAGCCTCAGGGAACCAAAAAGCAACTGCAGTTTTCCCCAATTGCCTACCACCAAGAGAATTGACAGAATTGGGCATAAACTTTCAAATAGGGCATATGTCCTTGTCCTCTATGCTGTGGAAGGTGTGCCCAGGTCCATGGCCTGCAACCAACCCAGTGGACTGAGAGCCTGAGAGTATCAGGTTGAATGTGAAACAGCCTCATAACTGTCTACCCAAATAGCATCTCCAAGCTTTGTTGCTTGGAGAGACCCCAACTGCAGATCAAGAAAGAAGGGAGGGGAGACTTACATACCTTCCAGTCTTGGCTGAAGAAAAACTTGAGGTTAGGCAGTTTTCACATACAGGCCACCAAAAGGTTGAGGTTTAGAGGTTTAGGGGTGCTGGGACCCCAAAATCAGAACACATGGGTCCTGTCCAAAAGAATTCAATGCAAGCCTTCTTTTAGCCAAAGACAAGGTTTATTAGAACACCTGTAATATTGGGCAAACTCTTCAGGAGTATGAACATTAGCAAGCTTTTGGCTAGATTATAAGAATCTGAGCCTTTAAGTACTACTTTGGCTGAATACCGTAAGTTTTGGCATGTTGTCTCATTATTGTCATTCCCTTTGATGAAATTATTGTTTCTATGTTTTATTATTTGACCCACTCATTCTTTTGGATTAGATTATTTAGTTTCCACATCATTTTTAGCCTATCTTTCCTTGACCCTGCATTACACATAATTTTTATTGCATTGAAAAGGATGCACTTAACATTTCTATATTTGTTTGTGAGTTTTTTATGCACTAATACATTGTCACGTACTGCTGAGAAAAGGGTATATTCCCTTCTATCCCCATTCAATTATCTCCAGAGGTCTATCATATTTAACTTTTCTAAAATTCTAGTCACCTCCTTAACCTCTTTCTTGTTTATTTTGTGGTTATATTTATCTAGTTCTGAGAGGGGGTGGTTGAGGTCCCCCACTAGTATAGTTTCCCTGTTTTGCTTTCTTTTGTTTTCCTTTAACTCATTTAATTTCTCCTCTAACAATTTAGATGCTACACCACTTGGTGCATATATGTTTAATACCAATATTACTTCATAGCAAGATGTACCTCCTTATCTCTCTCACTTAGATCTATTTTTACTTTTGCTTTGTCTGAGACCAAGATTGTTACCCTTGCTTTTTTTTTTAACTTCAGCTGAAGCGTAATATATTCTCTCCAGCTTTTTATCTTTACTCTGTGTATGTCTCTCTGCTTCAAATATATTTCTTGTACACAACATATCACATGCTTCTGTTTTTTTTTTTATTCCACTCTGCTGTACACTTCCATTTTATGGAAGAGTTCATCCCATTCACATTCACAGTTGTGATTGCTGTGTATTTCCCTCCATCCTATTTTCCCTCTTTTTCTTATTTCTGCTTCTGACCACCACCTCCTCAATCTGTCCTCTATTATATCAGCACCACTCCCTTTTCTTTCCCCTTTCTCCTCCTATTTACATGTAGGGTAAGATAAATCTCTATACCAAACTGCATGTGTATGTTATTCCCTTTTTAAGCCAAATCTGATTAAGTAAGATTCACACAAAACTCACCCTCTCCCTTCTTTCCCTGTACTGTAATATTTATTTTCTGCTTCTTCATGTGATATAATTTTCCTTATTTTGCCTCCCCCTTTCCTCTTCTCCCAGCACAATTCCTTTTTTCTACCCCTTAATTTTTATACCATCACATTGATGTCAACTTATGCCTACACCCTCTGTCCATATGTACCCCTTTTAGCACCCAAATATAAATGGAGTTATCAAGAATTACAAGTTTCATGTTACAGGATGTAAAAAGTTTATCCTTATTGAATAGCATTTTTTTCTTTCCTGTTTACCCTTTTAGTTTTCTTTTGCCTCTTGCATTTGAATATCACATTTTCTGTTCAGTTCTGGCCTTTTTATTGGGAAAGTTTGAAAGTCCCTTATTCCAATGAATATCCATCTTTCCCCCTGAATGATTATGCTCAATTTTGCTGGGTAGTTGATTCTTGGTTGTAATTCAAGCTCCTTTGACTTCTGAAATATCATATTCTAAGCCCTTCTATACTTTAATATAGAAGCTTCTAAGTCCTGTGCAATTCTCACTGTGGCTCCAATTTAAATTGTTTCTTTCTAACTGCTTGCAGTACCTTCTCCTTGACCTCATAAATCTGTAATTCTGCTACAATATTCCTTGGAATTTTCATTTTGTGATCTCTTTCTGGAGGTGATTAATGGATTCTTTCAATGACTATTTTACCTTCTGTTTCTAGCATATGAAAGCAGTTTTCCTTGATAATTTCTTGAAAGATACTCTCCAGGCTTTTTTTTTTTAATCATCACTTTCAGGTAGTCCAATAATTCTTCAGTGATCTCTCCTCAATCTATTTTCCACTTAAACTGTTTTTCCAATGAGGTATTTTACAATTTCTTTAATTTTTTTCCATTCTTTTGATTTTGTTTGACTTAATATCTCGCAGTGTCATTAGTTTCCACTTGCTCAATGGTAATTTTTAAGGTATTATTTTCTTCAGTGAGCTTTTGTATCTCCTTTTCCATTTGGCCAATTTGACTTTTTAAGAAGTTGCTTTCTTTAGTCAATGTTTTTTCCTACCTTTTCCAAGCTGTTGACTCTCTCTTTCATACTTGTCATTTTCTTTCCTAATTTTTCTTCTACCTCTTTATTTGATTTTTAAAATCCTTTTTTTAATTCTTCCATGAAGACTTTTTGGTCTTGAGACCAATTCATATTCCTCTTTGAGTTTTTGTACGTAGTTATTTTGACATTGTTGTCCTTGTGTTTGTGTTTTGATCTTCCCTTTCACCATAATAGTTTTCTGTGCTCTAGGCTCTTGCTTCTTGCTCTTTTTTAGCCTAATTCATGGCTTTTAAAGTTGAGCTTTGCTCCTGACATGCAGGTGACACTGTCCCAAGCTTTTTGTGCTCAGGGCCAGGGGCCTGGTCACTGGTTTTATGAGTCAGGGCCTTAATTGCTGAAAGCTTGCTTTCTTTGCTGGGTTGTCCTGGCATAGGTGTATCTCTTGTTTCCTGGGTTCCAGGGCTAGCAATTTGTCTTCTGTGCTGGGGGTAGAGGCCTCACATTTCACCTGCTGTGCTACTGGTCTGCTGAGCCAGGACCAAGAAACCTCAGTTTTTCATTTGCACTGTGACTAAGGGCCTCCAGCTGGCTTTCCCAAACACTGATGCACTGGGCTACTCTCCCCTTTTGCCCAAGTGAGACAGACCTTTCCTGAAGTCCTTCTAAATTATCTTAAATTGGAAAATTGTCTCACTACATCTTTTTTTTAAGTTCTGTCACTCTAGGATTTGATTAGAATCTTGATTTAATGTTGTTTCTGAGGGAAACTTGGGAGAGCTAAGGCAACCTCTTGGTTTTTCTTTGCCATTTTGTTCACTGACATCTTTTTGAAGGAGAAATTCCCACAATTTGACAATGACCTATCTGCTTCATTGAATTTTTCTCTCCATTAAAGAACTTGGATAGAAAATTATTTTGTACTTCTCAGTGTGCATCTTCATTTGTTGCTGTGGGGTTTTTTTTGAGAATTTTGTGCATTCTTCAGTCTTCACATTCTGAAAAAAAGTTTGGAAGGGGCCAAAACAAAGTATATATTTCTGTAAGTTGGCCTCTTCCTAGAATCACCTAAAACAGTGCAAAAGTTGTCATGGGTAAGGAGTTGCTGAGAAAGGTATAAGTCTGAAAAAATGAAGAGCATAGATGTGTTTATTCACTGTAAATCATCTTTCCTGATTGTAAACAATTTTTACCAAGTTTATGTTATATCAAAAGGAAGTTCTAAGGATACTATGCTATTATATGGCTTAAAAACCAGCACTTCCAACATACATACACACACACACACACACGCAGACTTTTTTGTATCACTTAGTTATACAATATATTAAGAAGATAGTAAAAGCCATAGAATTAAAATTCTAAAGCTTGAAGGGATTTCAGAAGCTGTATATAGAGATCAGGGTAGATATTAATCTAAGCACCTTTGCTCAAGCATTTTGTGCTGAAGACATTTGTCTCCAACACTTTATTGATCTTCTATTCCAGCAGTTCCTAGTTTCTGTGCAATAAAACTGAGGAAGAGGGATGCCCCTATATGAGATATAAATGAGTGAATACCTTGAGTGAATCAAGATAGAAGCAACATTACAGGATAAAGAATTACAGGCCACTACTCTGGATGGCCATGAAAAATCAATCCAGATATACTTCAAAAGCAACAGTTTCTGACAGAATGGGTAGAAGAATCATAGAGATGAAAAAAGGGATGCTGTTCCAAACTATCCATATTCAGAGAGTAAAAAGATAGGTAACTATTAAAAAAAAGGGTTAGGAGTCTAGGAGCTGAGAAACCATTTTTTAAAATGTCCCTTCTCATCAATACAGGCTCCAGGGTGGTAATCCTATATGTAATTTTTACCCTTCAACTTATCCACAAGACCTGAATGTAGGTAGCCTTTTTGTTTAAGAAGTAGAATGTCTATTCACCTTTATTTATTTTAAATGATTACCTTACTTTCATAAACAATGTTAACTACTAGCATTTGCTAGTTAGGGTGTGGTTATTTGCAGTGCATTGGGGAAGAAGCAACTGAGTATAAAACATTGCTGGAGAAAAGATAAAGATAGATACAGGAAGCTTTGTCATAGACTGGGTGCTCAGTAATAACAAAAGAATAAAGAAAATTGAATATCCTTTCATACCACTTCTCAAAGTAGAGAAGTATTATAGGAGAACTAATGTAGACAATGAGAAGGAAGCTAATAGAAATTGTTGGAAAACCCTGATAACAACAGCATCACACCATTTCTATGTATAACATAATTCTACAGAATAAATTAGCAAACATATGTTCCTTTTTCAGATTAAATAAATCTCTTGTACATGTAGCATCCCTTATGGCTTACTCCAGCATTCAGCTGCCATGGATGAATTTCTCTTGAAAGAACTTGCTCATTTTATAAAGCCAACAGGAAATAGGGGCAAAACTCACTCTTCAGCTAGCCAATGGCTAGCTACCCGATAACTACATTGAGTTGATCTTGTATGACTTTTTTTTTTCTATGTTGTCATCTGCATTAGAATGTAAGCTCTTTGGAGAAAAGAACTCAGGTTTGGTTTGGTTTGGTTTTGTTAGACCACCAGTGCATAGCTCAGTGCCTAGTATATTAGGCACTTGAAAATTTTTTGTTGACTGACTATATTTATGATCCTGTGGTCCTACTTATGCTTTCCCTCCTCCTGCCCCATAGGGCAAGTTAGATTTCTATACCTGTTTATGTTATTTCCTTCTTGAGCCAAATCTGATGAGAGTAAGGTTCAAAAAATGCTCACCCCCTCTTCTTTCCTTCTGCTGTAATAGGATTTTCTGTCTCTTCCTGTAATGTAATTTATCCTTGTCAGCCTCCTCCTTTCTCAGTACATTTTCTAAGATCAGACTAATCCACTTACTTGGATCCATTTAACCCACTTGATTAGAGGTTTTTTATCATTACATCAAAGTCAACTAATATCCACCCCCTTTATGTATACTCCTTTAACATGGTGTGATAACAATACAGTTCTCAAGAGTTGCAAGTGTCATCTTCCCTTGTAAGGATGTAAACAGTCTGCCCTTATTAACAACATTTTGTATTTTTCTGTCACATTTACCTTTTTATGTCTTTCTTGAATCTTGTACTTGAAGATCAAATTTTTTGTTGAGCTCTGGTCTTTTTATCAGGAAGGTTTGGAAGTCCCATATTTCATTGAATATCCATCTCCTCCCTTGAAATATCATGCTCATTTTTGCAGGGTAGTTGATCCTTGGCTGCAATCCCAGCTCCTTTGCCTAATGGAATATCATGCTCCATGCCCTGTTGGTGCTACAGCCACATCTATTGAAGGTCAAGAAAATAAAGTTCTTGTCAACAAAGCCTTTGGCAGTGTCAAATGCTTCAATAGTTCTTGGCATGCGCAATAGATTTTTTCACCCTTGCTTCTGTCTTCTCTTATATAACTGCACTCTTCATCCACAGAGTGATCTCTAATCCCTTGACCTCTTAAGTCTTTCCCAGGCCAGCTTCACTGAAGTAGGCAATCTTTTCCCCATCTCAGTGAACCAATTTGATATACAGTTCTAGTCAACTCCCAAACTACCTTATCATATTATCTATTACATCCACCCAAGCCTCTGTCTTGGTGGGATCATTGTCACCCTTCATTGCCTTCACTTCTATGCACATACTAATGAAAAGAAAAAGTGGTGAAAATAATTCAACCATTCTCATTGGGTCCACTACACTTTAAATAATCTCAACTGAGTCCTCACTGGTTCTAGGCAATCCTATTCTACCTCCATTATCAATCACTATCCTTCTCCACACACTTTCATCTTATTCAAACCTCCTGTGATTTCCCTGTCCCTCATTCTCTCAGATGAAAATCTTGCCTCATAATTCATAGGAAAAAAAATGAGGCTAGTTACTTCTGAACTTCTATCCTCTTCATTAGAGCTATCATTTTGGTGCCTTTTGCCACTATCTACTCCTTCATCCTTGTCTCATACAATGAAATGTCCTTACTCCTTATCAAGGGCTAACCATCTACTTGTTGAAGTAATCCCATTTTATTCCATCTCCTCCAAAAGGTTGCCTCCTCTCTCATTCCCACTCTTGTTTATTTTCTTCTTTGTCTCTGTATCTCTGTTTCTCTGTCTCTGTCTCTGTATCTCTGTTTCTCTGTCTCTGTCTCTCTGTCTCCCTCTCTGTCTCTGTCTCTGTCTCTTTCTCTCCTCTTGGGTCATTTCCTACTGCCTACATGTATGCCTCTTTTTTTACCCTGGAAAACCTCTAATTTCACTCTTTCACCCTTGTTAACTATCATCTCATATCTCTTCTGCCCTTTGTAGTTTAATTTCTCAAAAAAAGTTATTAATAATAGGTGCTTCCACTTTCTCTCCTCTCACTTTTCTCTTAACTCTTTATTACCTGGCTTCCCACCTGATTCTGTCCACTGAAACTACTATCTCCGATGTTATTTAGTTGCTAAATCAAATGGTCTTTTCACAATCCTGGTTCTCTTTGACTTCTCTTGCTTCTGACACTGTTGCTTACTCTGTCCTCATTGATATTCTTTTTTCTCTATGTTCTTGAAACACAATTCTCTCCTGATTGTCTTCCTGCCTAAATGACTGCTCCTTCTCTGTCTCCTTTGCTGAATCTTCATCCAGATTATGCCCTCTAACCATAGATATCCCTCAGAGTTCTGAACTGGCTCTCTTCTCTTCTCCTTTATATTACTTCACTTAGTGATCTCACCAACTACTACTATCATTTCTATGCTGATGATTCTCAAATTTATATTTTCTGCCCCAATCTCTATTTTCTGTCCCTTTCACATCTCTAAATGCCTTTCAGACATCTCAAACTGGAGGTCCAGTAGACATCTTTTTTAAAAATTTATTTTATTAATTTATTTTGATTTATCAACAATCACTTCCACATGCTTTTGAGTTTAAAATTTTTCTCCTCCTTCCTCCCCACCACCCTCCCCAAGATGGTGCACAATCTGATGTAGGCTACACATTTACATTCCTATTAAACATATTTTAACATTAATGAAGTTGTAAGTAAAAATTGAAACCAGTAGGAGGAACCATCAGAAAGAGGAAACAAAACTCAACAGAAGCAAAAAAAAAAAAATTCACATTCACAGTTATGATTACTATCTGTGTCTTTTTCTCCATCCTTTTTTCCCTGTTTATGCTTTTCTTTCTCTTCTCTCCTTTCCCCCACTCTCTAGTGATTTGCTTTTGACTACCACCTCCTTCAGTCTCTCCTCCCTTCTATTATCCCTTTCCCTTTTCTTCACCTTTGCCCTTACTGCTGCTTCCCTCCCTCCTTTCCCCCCTCCCTTTTCTTTCCCCTTTTCCTTCCTACTACCTATAGGGCAAGTTAGATTTCTATACCTGTTTATGTTATTTCCTTCTTGATCCAAATCTGATGAGAGTAAGATTCAAAAAATGCTTACCCCCCCCCTTCTTTCCTTCTGTTGTAATAGGATTTTCTGTCTCTTCCTGTAATGTAATTTATCCTTGTCAGCCTCCTCTTTTCTCAGTACATTTTCTAAGATCAGACTAATCCATTTACTTGGATCCATTTAACCCACTTGATTAGGTTCTTTTTTTTCCCATCATATCAAAATCAACTAATATCCACCCCCTTTATGTATACTCCTTTAACATGGTGTAATAACAATACAGTTCTCAAGAGTTGCAAGTGTCATGTTCCCTTGTAAGGATGTAAGCAGTCTGCCCTTAATAACAACATTTCATATCTTTCTGTCCCTTTATCTTTTTATGTCTTTCTTGAATCTTGTACTTGAAGATCAAATTTTTTGTTGAGCTCTGGCCTTTTTATTGGGAAGGTTTGAAGTCCCATATTTCACTGAATATCCATCTCCTCCCTTGAAATATCATGCTCATTTTTGCAAGGTAGTTGATCCTTGGCTGCAATCCAAGCTCCTTTGCCTTATGGAATAACATGTTCCATGCCTTGTGGTCTTTTAATGTAGAAGCTGCAAGGTCCTGTGTAATCCTGACTGTGGTTCCATGATATTTAAGTTGTTTCTTTCTGGATGCTTGCACCACCTTCTCTTTCATCTGGTAATTTTGGAATTTTGCTATTATATTCCTTGGTGTTTTCAATTTGGGATCTCTTTCAGATGGTGAGTGGTGGATTCTTTCCAAGGTTATTTTACCTTCTGGTTCTAGTACTTCCAGACAGTTTTCCTTTATGATTTCCTGAAAGTTACTGTCCAGGCTCTTTTTTTCATCATGATTTTCAGGTAGTGTAGTGATTTTTAAATTCTCTCTCCTGGATCAATTTTCCAGGTTGATTATTTTACCAGTGAGGTATTTTACGTTTTCATCTATTTTTAAATTTTTTGTATTTCAGTTTGACTGATTCTTGCTTTCTCATAGAGTCATTATTTTCCATTTGTCCAATTCTAGTTTTAACAGATTGTTTTCTCCCCTTAGTTTTTGTACTTTCTTCTCCAATTGGTCAACTGTATTTTTAAGGGATTTGTTTTCTTCAATGTACTTTTTTTCCCCCAGTTTGCCAATTGTGTTTTTAGGGACTTGTTTTCTTCAGTGTACTTGTTTTACAATTGGCCAATTGTACTTTTGAAGGACTCTTCTACCTCTCTCATTAGACTTTTAAAATCCTTCTTGAGCTCTTCTAAGAAGGCTTTTTGGGCTTCAGACCAGTTCATATTCCCTTTTGTTGTTGCAGATGTGGGTTTGTTGACAATGTTGTCCTCTTCAGAATTTCTGTCTTGATCTTCGCTCTTCTCATAATATGAATCTATGGTACGTTTTCTTTTTACTCATGGTGTTTCTTTATTCACTGGCCTTTAAAGAGATTGAGCTCTCCTGCTGGGGAACAGAGGACACTGACCCAAGCTTCTTTTGTTGGGAGCCTAGGTCTTGCTCACTGGCTTTGTGTGCTGGGGCCTCTTATGTTGGCAATTGGAGGCTGTAGGTTTCTGTTGGCTTACCTCATGTTGAGCTGGAATCAGCAAGACTGGAACTTTCAGGCAATTGTAGATTGCCGGTTTTTCCTTTCCTTTAACTTTCTTCAACTTCTTTTAGAGGGGTGCTGTAAGCTGTTTATCTGCCTGGGGCCCCCTGCAGTGTTGTCTCCCTTGTTTCTGCTAATGTACTGGGAGATTCCTTTGAGGTAGAGTGCCAAGGCACCTGGTGGTTTTTTGAGCTGGTTTCCACTGATTCTCCCTGCTGTCACCTAGGCACCCAGA
This sequence comes from Phascolarctos cinereus, assembly GCF_003287225.1. NCBI lineage: Eukaryota > Metazoa > Chordata > Mammalia > Diprotodontia > Phascolarctidae > Phascolarctos > Phascolarctos cinereus. Next base: position 189,147,733 of record NW_027555847.1, read on the forward strand.
GGTCCAGGTGTTGGTGTTTTCCTGTTCTACCACCTGGGCTTCAGGATTTCTTCACAGTTGGAGGCTGCAGGGCTTGGACAGCTCACCTGGTGTTACACTCGAAACAGCAAGCAGGGGCTTCAGGAAGCCTTTAGGTTGCTTTCTTCACCTCCTTTCAGTTGAATGCTGCAGGGTACTTATCTGCCTGGGTCCCCTTGTGGTTCTGCCTCCCTTATTTTGCTGAGGCACTGGGAGACCCATTTGCTGGGCTGATGCACTGCTGCTCCCCATAATTCAGCTGTTCCAGGGGTTTTTTTTGTGGAGTGATATTTTCTGGGTTTTCAGAGGCTGATAGGAGAGAATGAGAGTGACTGCCTTTTCACTCTGCCATCTTGGATCCCAGAAGCGGAAGTTTCCCCAAGTTAGTTCTTTTGTTTCTAATACTGACTGCACTTATTTTGATTTCATAGAAACTTTGCGATGGTATGTAATCAAAATTCCTCATTTTATCTTTAGTCTTGATTCTACATGGTGCAGTGGATAGAGCACCAAGCTTGGAACTCAAAAGACGCATCTTCTTAAGGCAAAATCTGGTCTCAGACACTAGCTAACTGGTTGTGTGTGTCCCTCTGCAAGTCACTTAACCGTGTTTGCTTCTGTTTCCTCTTTTGTAAAATGACCTGGAGAAAGAAATGGCAAACTATTGTATTATCTTTACCAAGGAAAATTGGGTCACGAAGACTTGAATACAGTTGAAACAAATGGACAGGTATTTGCCTGGCAAATTTTAACTTATATTTCTTTCCTTTATCCCTTATTTCTGCTAATGCACTGGGAGATTCCTTTGTGGTAGTGTGCAGAGGCACCTGGTGGTTTTTTGAGCTGGTTTCCACCAGTTCCCCCACCCTCACTGAGGCACTTGGAGGTCCATCTGTTGGTGTTTGCCTGCTCTAGCACCTGGGCTTCAGGATCTCTTCCTGGTTGACAGTTGGAGGCTGTAGGGTTCTGACAGCTTACCTGATGTTGGGTTGGAATCAGCAAAGCTGGGACTTTAGGAAGGCTCTAGGTTGCTTTCTTCAACTCTTTCAGATGAATGCTGCAGGATACTTATCTACCTGGGGCCTTTTGTAGCTCTGCTTCCCTTATTTTTGCTGAGGCACTGGGAGACCTGTTTGCTGGGCTCCTATACTGCTGTTCCCAGTCTTTCTGCTAGTTCAGCCGTTCTAGGTTTTCTTTTTTTCCCTGGGGTGATATTTTCTGGGTTTTCAGAGCTTTATAGGGGAGGGTGAGAGTGACCTCCTTTTTACTCCACCATCTTGGCTCCCGGAAGTGGAAGAGAAGACTCCAGTAGACATCTTAAACACCATATGTCCAAACTATGTCTTTCTCCTTTAATTCTCACTTTCTCCTACCTCCCTTATTATTGTGGATGGCAACACCATCCTCCCCTCCCTCACGATATAGGAGCTACCTTGAATTCCTTAGTATCTTTCACCTCCTGTATCCAAGGTGTTGCCACGACCTGTCAATTTCACCTTTGCGGCATCTCTTTAATATGTCCCTTTCTCTCCTCTGGCACTGCTACAACTCTAGTGAATCCCTTAATTCCCTCATACCTAGATTATTGCCAGAGTTTGTTGGTGGGTCCACCTGCCTCAAATCTCTGCCCTCAAATCCGTTTTCCATTCCGTCACTAAAGTGATTTTTACTAAAACAAAGTTCTGATCATGTGATCTTTCTATTAAAAAAAAACAAGCTCTAGTGCCTTCCTATTGTCTCCAGGAACAAATACAAAATGTTCTATTTGGTATTTAAAGTCCTTCATAAACTAGACCCCTCATTTCTTTCTAGTCTTCTTATACCTTACTCCCCAATAAGTATTCCTCAATCCAGTGACATTGACCTCTTGCCTGCTTGAAAAACAAGCCATTCCATCTTTCAACTCCCGACATTCTCTCTGGCTGTCCCCCATGTCTAATTGTGCTCTCTCTCCTATACTCCAACTGCTAAACTCTTTGGCTTTTCATAACTAAAGGCAGGAAACCTTCCTTAATCTCTTTTAACGTAATTATTTTTCTATGTTAATTATTTTCTTTTCATCTTGTATATAGCTTACTTTGTATATATTTGTTTGCATCTTGTCTTTCCCACTGGATTGCAAGGTCCTTGAGTCCAGAAAATGTACTTTTCCTTTTTCTGTATTGCAGCACAGTACCTAGTCCATAGTAGTCAGTTAATAACATTGATTGGGTTCTGCTTCTGGGAGCCAAGATGGCAGAGTGAAAAGGTAGTAGCTCTCCCTCTCCACTATCAACCTCTGAAAACCCAGAAAATCATCACACCAGAGAAAAAAAACTCTGGAACAGCTGAACTGGAAGAAACATGGGGAGCAGCTGTACAGCAGCCCAGGAAACAGGTCTCCCAGTGCCTCAACAAAAATAGGGGAAGTAGCACTGCAGGGTGCCCCAGGCAGATAAATACACTGCAGCATTCATCTGAAAGGAGCAGAAGAAAACAACATAAAGCCTTCATAAAGCCCCAGTCTTGCTGATTCCAGCTCAGCACTGGGTAAGCTATCAGAACCCCAGGAAGAGATCCTGAAGCCCAGGTGGTGCAGCGGGCAAGCACCAACACCTGGACCTCTGGGTGCCTACGTGACAGTGGGGGAAAGAAGGGAGGCCGGTTAAGAAAACCACTGGGTGCCTCGGCACTCTACCACAAAGGAATCTTCCAGTGTGTTAGCAGAAACAAGGGAGGCCGCATTAAAAGGGGCCCCAGGCAGATAAACACCCTGCAGCACCCATCTAAATGGAGTGGAAGAAAGCTAAAGGAAAGGAAAAGCAGGCAACCTAGAATGGCCTGAAAGTTCCAGTCTTGCTGATTCCAGCCCAACACCAGGTAAGCTGCCAGAAACCTACAGCCTCCAATGGCCAACATAAGAGGCCCCAGCACACAAAGCCAGTGACCAAAACCTAGGCTCCCAACAAGAGAAGCTTGGGTCAGTGTCCTCTGTTCCCCAGCAGGAGAGCTCAATGTCTTTAAAGGCCAGGGAGCAAAGAAACACTGTGAGTAAAAGGAAACATACCATAGATTCATATTATGAGAAGAATGAAGATCAAGACAGAAATTCTGAAGAGGACAACATTGTCAACAAACCCACATCTGCAACAACAAAAGGGAATATGAACTGCTCTGAAGCCGAAAAAGCCTACTTAGAAGAGTGCAAGAAGGATTTTAATAGTCAAATGAGAGAGGTAGAAGAGTTCTTCAAAAATACAATCTGCTAATAGGAAAAAAATATATGCTGAAGAAAGCAAGTCCCTAAAAAACACAATTTGCCAATTGAAGAAAGAAGCACAAAAACTAACAGAAGAGTACACTGAAGAAAACAAGTCCCTAAAAAACAAAATTGGCCTGTTGAAGAAGGAAGTACAAAAACTAACAGAAGAAAACAATCTATTAAAAACTAGACTTGGACAAATGGAATCTAATGTCTCTATGAGAGAGCATGAATCAGTTAAACAGAAACAAAAAAATGAAAAAAATAGAAGAAAACATAAAATACCTCATCAGTAAAACAACTGACCTGGAAAATCGATCCAGGAGAGACAATTTAAAAATTATTGGGCTACCTGAAAATCATGATGAAAAAAAGAGCCTGGACAGTATCTTTCAGGAAATCATAAAGGAAAACTGCCTGCAAGTCCCAGAACCAGAAGGGAAAATAACCATAGAAGGAATTCATAGCTCATCACCTGAAAGAGGTCCCAAATTGACAATGCTAAGGAATATAATAGCAAAATTCCAAAATTACCAGATGAAAGAGAAGGTGCTACAAGCAGACAGAAAGAAACAAATTAAATATCATGGAACCACAGTCAGGATTACACAGGACCTTGTGGCTTCTACATTAAAAGACCGCAGGGCATGGAACATGATATTCCACAAGTCAAAGGAGCTTGGAATGCAGCCAAAGATCATCTACCCTGCAAAAAATGAGCATTATTTTTCAAGGGAGGAGATGGATATTCAAAGATGTAGGAGACTTCCAAACTTTCCTGATAAAAAGACCAGAGCTCAACCAAAAATTTGATCTTCAAGTACCCGACTCAAGAAGGACATAAAAAGGTACATGGAACAGAAAGATACAAAATGTTGTTAATAAGGGTGGAGCGTTTACATCCTTACAAGGCAGGATGACACTTGCAACTCTTGAGAACTGTATTGTTATTATACCATGTTAAAGGAGTATACATAAAGAGGGTGAATATTAGTTGACTTCGATGCAATGCTAAAAAAAATCTAGTCAAGTGGGTTAAATGTATTCAAATAAGTGGATCAATCTGATGTTAGAAAATGTTCTGAGAAAGGAGGAGGCAGACAAGGGTAAATTACATTACAGGAAAAGACACAAAATCCTATTACAGCAGAGGGAAAGGGGGAAGGGAGCATTGTTTGAACCTTACTCTCATCAGATTTGGCTCAAGAAGGAAATAACACAAACAGTTATGTATAGAAATCTAACTTGCCCTATAGGTAGTAGGAGAGAAAAGGGGAAAGAAAAGGGAGGGGGGGAAAGAAGGGAGGAGGGACTGAAGGAGGTGGTGGTCAAAAGCAAAACACTACTGAAGGGGGAAAGGAAAAAGGAGAAAGAAAAGCATAAATGGGGGGAAAGGATGGAGAAAAAGACACAGATAGTAATCATAACTGTGAATGTGAATGGGATGAACTCTCCCATAAAATGGAAACAGATTGTGGAATGGATTAAAAACCATAATCCTACAACATGTTGTTTACAGGAAACACATTTGAAAAAGAGTGACACATACAGGGTAAAGGTAAAAGGCTGGAGCAGAATATATTATGCTTCAGCTGAAGTAAAAAAAGCAGGGTTAGCAATCCTGATCTCAGGCAAAGCAAAAGCAAAAATAGATGTAATCAAGAGAGATAAGGAAGGAAACTACATCCTGCTAAAAGTCACCATAGACAATGAAGTAATATCATTACTAAACATATATGCACTAAATGGTATAGCATCCAAATTCTTAGAGGAGAAGTTCAGGGAGTTACAGGAAGAAATAGACAGCAAAACTATACTAGTGGGGGACCTGAACCTCCCCCTCTTCGCACTAGATAAGTCTAACCACAAAATAAACAAGAAAGAAGTTAAGGAGGTGAATAGAACATTAGAAAAGTTAGGTATGATAGACCTCTGGAGAAAACTGAATGGGGATAGAAAGGAATATACTTTTTTCTCAGCAGTACATGGCACATACACAAAAATTGACCATGTACTAGGATATGAAAACCTCACCATCCAATGCAGAAAGGCAGAAATATTAAATGCATCCTTTTCAGATCATGATGCAATAAAAATTATATGTAATAAAGGGCCATGGAAAGATAGACTAAAAAATAATTGGAAACTAAATAATCTAATCCTAAAAAATGATTGGGTCAAACAACAAATCATAGAAACAATCAATAATTTCATTCAAGAGAATGACAATAATGAGACAACATACCAAAACTATGGGATGCAGCAAAGCAGTTCTTAGGGGAAGTTTTATATCTCTAAATGCTTACATAAATAAAATAGAAAAAGAGGAGATCAATGAATTGGGCATACAACTAAAAAAACTAGAAAAAGAACAAATTAAAAATCCTCAACTAAACACCAAATTAGAAATATTGAAAACCAAAGGAAAAATTAATAAAATTGAAATTAAGAAAACTATTGAACTAATAAATAAAACTAAATAAAACCTTTGGTTAATTTAATTTAAAAAAAAGAAAGAAGAAAACCAAATTACTAGTATCAAGAATGAAAAGGGTGAAGCTACCACAAGGAAGAGGAAATTAAAACAATAATTAGGAATTATTTTGCCCAACTATATGCCAACAAATTTGACAATCTTAGTGAAATGGATACATATTTACAAAAATATAAATTGCCCAGATTAACTGAAGAGGAAGTAAAATACTTAAATAACCCCATCTCAGAAAAAGAAATTGAACAAGCCATTGATGAACTCCCTAGGAAAAAATCTCCAGGGCCAGATGGATTTACATGCGAATTCTATCAAACATTTAAAGAACAATTAATTCCAATACTATATAGACTATTTGGGAAAATAGGTGAAGAAGGAGTCTTACCAAATTCTTTTTATGATACAAATATGGTGTTGATACCTAAACCAGGAAGAGTCAAAATAGAGAAAGAAAATTATAGACCAATTTCTCTAATGAATATAGATGCAAAAATTTTAAACAAAATACTAGCAAATAGATTGCAGCAACTTATCACAAGAATAATACACTATGACCAGGTAGGATTTATACCAGGAATGCAGGGTTGGTTCAATATTAGGAAAACTATCAGCATCATTGAGCATATCAACACAAAACCAACAGAAACCACATGATCATCTCAATAGATGCAGAAAAAGCTTTTGATAAAATACAACACCCATTCCTATTAAAAACACTAGAAAGCATAGGTATAAATGGAGTCTTCCTTAAAAATAATAAATAGCATCTATCTAAAACCTTCAGCAAGCAATATATTCAATGGGCACAGGCTAGAAGCGTTTCCAATAAGATCGGGGGTGAAACAAGGATGTCCATCATCACCACTGTTATTCAGTATTGTACTGGAAACCTTAGCTTTAGCAACAAGAGAAGAAAAAGAAATTGAAGTCATTAGAATAGGCAAATAAGAAACAAAGCTATCACTCTTTGCAGATGACATGATGATATACTTAGAGAATCCTAGAGAATCAAGTAAAAAACTACTTGAAATAATAAACAACTTTAGCAAAGTTGCAGGCTACAAAATAAACCCACATAAATCATCAGCATTTCTATATATTACCAACAAAGCCCAACAGCAAGAGATAGAAAGAGAAATCCCATTTAAACTTACTGTAGACATTATAAAATATTTAGGAGTCATCTCCCAAAACAAACCCAGGAACTCTATGAACACAATCATGAAACACTTTTCACACAAATAAAATCAGATCGAAATAATTTTAAAAACATCAGTTGCTCATGGGTAAGCAGAGCTAATATAAAAATGACAATCCTACTTAAACTAATTTACTTATTCAGTGCTATAACAATCAAACTACCAAGAAACTATTTTATAGAGTTAGAAAAAATAATAACAAGATTCATTTGGAAAAGCAAAATGTCCAGAATATCAAAGGAAGTAATGAAAAGAAATGCAGGTGAAGGTGGCCTATAAATTCCAGATCTTAAATTGTTCTATAAAGCAGCAATCATCAAAACTGCTTGGTATTGGCTAAGAAATAGGGAGTTGTATCTGAGGGATAGGTTAAATATGCAAGACACAGTAGGCATTGACTATAGTATCTATTATTTGACAAACCCAAAGACCCCAGCTTCTGGCATAAGAACCCAGTCTTGAAAAAAAACTGCTGGAAAAACTGAAAAAGAATATTGCAGAAACTAGGCATAGACCCAAATCTCACACCATATACCAAAATAAAGTCAAAATGGGATCATGACTTAGATATAAAAGTTGATACCACAAGTAAACTGGGAGAACAGGGAATAGTTTACCTATCAGTTCTATGGGGAACAGAATAATTCATGACCAAACAGGAGATAAAGAACATTATGAAAAGCAAAATGGATCATTTTGATTACATTAAATTGAAAAGTTTTTGCACAAACAAAGCCAATGCAACTAAGATTAGAAGGAGGTAGAAAATTGGGAAAGAATTTTTACAACCAGTCTCTATGATAAAGTCCTCATTTCTAAAATATATAGAGAATTAAGACAAATTCGTAAGAATACAAGCCATTCCCCAATTGATAAATGGTCAAAGGATATGAACAGACAGTTCTCAGATGAAGAAATTAAAGCCATCTATAGTCATATGAAAAAATGCTCTAAATCGTTATTAATTAGAGAAATGCAAATGAAAACAACTCTGAAGTACTACATCACACCTATCAGATTGGCCAACATGACAAAACAGAAAAATGATAAATGTTGGAGAAGGTGTGGGAAAATTGGAACACTAATACATTGTTGGTGGAGTTGTGAAATGATCCAATCATTTTGGAGAATAATTTGGAACTATGCCCAAAGGGCTACAAAAATGTGCATACCCTTTGATCCAGCAATAGCTCTTCTAGGGCTGTATCCCATAGAGATCATACAAATGGGAAAAGGACCCACATGTGCAAAAGTATTCATAGCAGCTCTTTTTGTGGTGGCAAAGAATTGGAAATTGAGAGGATGCCCATCAATTGGGGAATGGCTGAGCAAGTTGTGATATATGAATGTAATGGAGTACTATTGTGCTATATGAAATGATGAACAGGCTGACTTCAGAAAAACCTGGAAAGACTTATATGGTCTGATGCTAGTGAAGTGAGCAGAACCAAGAGAACTTTGTACACAATAATAGCTACGTCATGTGATGACTAATATTATGAAACTGAACCTTTCTCAGCATTACAATAATGTAAGAAATCTCCAGAGGCCTCAGGATAGAAAATGCTGTCCATATCCAAAGAAAGAACTATGGAAGTTGAATCACTATCACCTATTTTTACCTTCTGTTGAATTCTGTTTCATTCTTCGGATGGTTCCTCCTATCGGTTTTAATTTTTACTTAACGATTTCACTAATGTGAATATATGTTTAATAGGAATGTAAATGTAAAGCCTATATCAGATTTTGAACTGTCTTGGGGAGGTTGGGGGGGAAGAAGGCGGAGAAAAATTTCCAACTCAAAAGCATATGGAAGTGATTGTTGATAAATCAAAATAAATCAATAAAATTAAAAAAATGATAATGATTGGTAAAACCTCTTAGAGTTTTGTACACAGTCTATTTCATTACATTTATTAGTATGATTAGCTTACTATTTTTATGATTCTTTATTACTTGTCTTGACCCTCAAAGTAGTAGACAACTTAGTATATTCCAACTTTAGCTGCAGAAACTTTCCCAATCGAGTTTTTAGGTACTGAATTTTTGGAAGAATTAACAATAGATCTAGCTATCTTTTTGCACTATTGTTTAGCTTCTTTAATTTCCTTGCCAGCCATGATGGCTCATTGACATTAAGCCTTTGGAGCATTATTTCTCTGGTTCATCTTGCCTACTCTATCAGCAAGAGAAGCAGTCTGATTGATGTGTTACGGGTTCCTTTTGAAATGGAATGAAGATACATGCTTGCTATTAAAAATTTTTAAAACCTTTCTCTTGTCTGGGCATATCACCTCTCATGATATGGATAGATCTTGTACCCAGTGAAGCTGCACAATGAAAATTACCTGGCTGTAAAATACCAGCAATATGATAGAGAAGTAGACTTAGATTATCTCTTCTATGACTCTAAGTACATTAGAAGGCAGAGACGGTGTCTTATTTTTGGTTATGTCACCCTGAACACTTAGAATTTCATAAGTACTTGGAAAATATTTGCTGAATTGAATTTTGCATACAAATGCTTAAATATCTCTATCCTTTAATTTTACTGTTATCTTTCCTATTTAAAATTTGTGTGGTGTGATTCTGAGTACAAAACTGAATGTCAAAGAAATAAAATTTTTTTTAACATTTTTACCAGAAAAGATGATAGCTTGTTAGTAAGGTTTTGATGGCACAAATGATATAGTTTTCAAAAAGCATAAAAATTATTTATTTTTACAGTGAGAAATATCTTATTTCAAACAAATTATAACTAAAGCATATTAGAAATGATTTATGAATTCTTATGAACTAATATAAAAATGCCTGTCAATTAATACATTCAAAGCAACATTAATAGAAAAATAGAAAGTGAAAGTTCGACATTTAATTTCAATTTTGCAGAAATATAATCTAGCTACAACTAGCTAAATGCACCAAATACTAATTTTGTAATTAACATGGGGAAGAGTATCCTATAAATGAATTTAATGAAATGTAGAATAAGATGATTCTAATATATATAAAACAAAATTGATACTATGTTAAAATATATTTATTTTGATGTACTATCAATTTTGTTAACAATTCTAATCCTCTAATCCCCTGAACTTCTCACTTGGAATTTGTCTAGATGTTTAAAAAAATTGTGCAAACATTTGTTTAAAACCTCAGAATATCTGTGAAGATCCTGATGTTTTATCTGCATGCCCCCCCAAGAAAAATCTGGCTATTTAGAAATATCTGGGGGAATTATCTGATTTTTTAAGCTTTTGTCCAGATGGAGAAATAGATGAAGTATAATGGAGAGTAGAGCCAAGTATCTGGATAATTCAAGTCCCAGATCCTTTTAGCTATAGTAAAATTCAGGACAATGAGGTTTGGGGAAGATAATTTCTTCAGTAATTCATATGATTTGAAAAGAGTTGATATGTTTTGAAGGCATGTGTGTACAGACAAAAGACTAGAAAAACAAAAGCCACCCTCTGACACTAATAACTTTTACCTTATTTTCAACATGCCCTGGTACTTTGCTTCAAATTTTAAATAAATTTCTTCAAGTTGACTGACTTATTTTGCTTTCCTCTTCAGCAAAAATGGGGTACTGTGATCTGCACAAATGTTCCACCTGGTATCTTTCCTCAACTTGGAAAGCTCTCAATTCTCTTAGCTTTCAGGGTAGAAAAGGGGTATTGTTCAACTTGCTCTTGTCACATAATAGTGGTAAAAGGTGATTTTCTCAGTTGCAACTCTTTCACTCATGCATGACTGACTTAAGTGGAAGAATTATTATAAAGAATGTTTTCCTTACTTAAAACATCCTATTCTCCTAGTGAAAGTGTAAGATATGGGTCTATTTGTAAACAACTGAAGCGTAATATCTGCAATACATCTTGTAAAGTTATAATCACTGTCAAAATGCCAAGGCAACATCACAGAAATTGACTACTGTAATTGACAGGGATGGTGATCAGGCTGCAGAACTGTTTGCTGATTGCATATTCATGATGCTACTCTATAATATGCTACAGTTATACTGTGTGAGTTATTCCAAATGGATATTTTAACATCACTAGACTGACACCATGTATTTCTAAATTTGAAAGTCTAATCTTTAACACTGCTCATTCTGCTTTGTCTGGGGAATGTCTGAATCCTAAAGTGTGGACTTAGCCATGGGTCATAAATAAAAGGTTTTAATGTTTTCCTGATTGTCATAGGGCTGCCAAACTTCAGCTTCAGACCTGTTCCTTTAGTTCCATAAACCGTATCTTATTTAAAAAAAAGACTTTTGAGTAAACGTAGGTAGTCAAATGTAACAAACTTCTAAGTGCAATGGTTTTCTTGATCCTATGTTTACATAGATGATTTTTCATTGTCTCATTAAGTGATATTTATGTAAAGGTGGATAATTACCTTAGCTTTTAAAAATGGGATAACCTTTATTTCCTCCATGTGTTAGATGATATTTTCCCTTTTTGACAATTTTAATTTTGCATGGAGTTCAAAGAAGCAGCATATATCCACTAAGTGGTTTATTGTATTCTTTTCATAGCCACCTAAATCCATGCAACTAATATTGCTAGAACAAAAAAAAATGGCATGAAGAAAAACATTTTCTACTGCATTTCCTCTTCTGCTTTATCTATAAGAATGCTTTACATCCTTCAAAACTCACTTAAATGTTTACCTTCAGTATGAGGACTTTCTTCCTCCTTTTAACTCTCTCTCTGTCTCTGTCTCTGTCTCTGTCTTTCTCTCTCTGTCTCTCTTTGTCTCTCTGTCTCTGTCTCTCTCTCTCTCCTGACCTACCCCAATTTGCAATACAATAATAACAATATTTTCCCTTCTCCCACATTATGTATGGCCATGTGGCATATAGTCAATTCAAGCGCATGCAGTGATGTACTTCATATAAGCATAAACTTAGGCTGTGGATAAAGTTTAAATAAAGCACAACCACGTATTTCAATTGCCCAGGTGTAAACACAGTTGTAAAGCTATGAGAATCCCTCTAGGATGTTTCTTTTGTTAATTCTGTTTTTAAGTTGAAAGGTATCCTTTCCTTTTTTAGCATTTTAATTTATAATTTATTTTTAATACTATTTTCTTTTTAAATTTTCAGTTCTAAATTTGCTTCCTCCCATCCACCTCCATGCACTGAAAAAGGAAAGAATATGATATCAATTATTCATGTTAAATTGTGGAAAACATATTTCCATATCAGTCATACTGCAAAATAAAGCAAAAAAAAAAAAAGCAAGAAAAATATACTTCAGTATGTTCATCATCTATTCTCTCTCTGGAGGCAGGTAGCATTTTTTCACCATGAGTCCTTTGAAATTTTTTTGAATCATTGTATTGATCAGAATATCTAAGTCTTTCATAACAGATCATCATTGCAACATTGCTGTTACTGTGCACAATGCTCTCCCAGGTGTTCTGACTTAACTTTGTATCACTTGATGTTTTGCCATGATTTTTTTTTCTGAAACCACCCAATTTTGTAATTTATTTTCTTTCTTTCTACTTTCTACTTAATACTTTCTACGTAATTTACAATTACATGTAAAGATAGTTTTCAACATTCATTTTTGTAAGATTTTGAATTCTAATTTTTTTCTCCATCCCCCTTTCCCTCCCCTCTTCCAAAGACAGCACGCAATATGATATAGGTTATACAAGTACAATCATATTAAATATATTTCCACCTTGGTCATGTTGTGAAAGAAGAATTAGAATAAAAGGGAAAAACCACAAGAAAGGGAAAGCAGAATAAAAGAAAAGAGTATGCTTCAATCTGCAGTCAGACTGTATCGTTCTTTCTCTGGATGTGGATAGCATTTTCGCTCAAGTCTTTTGGAATGCTGTTAGATCAATATATTGCTGAGAAGAGCTATGTCTATCAAGGTTGGTTATTGCACAATGTTCCTGTTACTGTGTATAGTGTTCTCCTGGTTCTGCTCACTTCACTCAGCACCAGTTCATGTAGGACTTACCAGGTTTTTCTGAAATCCATCTGCTCACCATATCTTATAGAACAATAGAATTCGACAACATTCATATGCCATAACTTGTTCAGCCATTCCTCAATTGATGGGCATCCCTTCAAATTCCAATTCCTTGACATCACAAAAAGAACTGCTATAAATATTTCTGTACATGTGGGTCCTTTGCCCTTTTTTATGATCTCATTGGGATACAAACCTAGTATAGGTATTGCTGGATCAAAGGGTATACACAGTGTTATAGCCCTTTGGTTTATTTAAAAATAAGAATGATTATTGAATCTAAATATATTTCCTGTTGGATATGAAATTGCCCAAAGATAGCAAGATAAAGCTGAGAAATAGCAGAGTCCTAGATCTGATATTTACTAGGTGTCCTTTTTGGCACATCATTTAATATCTCTGGGAATCAATTTTCCCCTATCTAATGGACATGATAATATTTATGATATTGATTTCATACAATTGTTTTGAGGAAAGCAATTTATAACCTGTAAATTTATATTTCATTAGCTATTGCTATTTGATGTTGTAATTAATGACATTTAAATTGAATTAAATTACTCCCTTAAGAGGTAAAATTTAACAGTTTACACTGGGAAGGTGGGAAGGGTGGTAGAATTGTTAACACTTGCCTAAGAAATGAATGCCTAAAAAAGAAGTGCTTTTTCCCAATTTTGACAGCATCACCTGATCAGAATGCCTTGGTAATTTCCAACAAGCCAAACTTCTGGGCATATTTATGGTCTTATAATTTTAGCCTGATAATTTTTTTTTATGGTGGTGAAGTAGAATTGTAACAGCTTAAATAGGTTTTCTGTTCAGAACCTTATTAAACTAAGTTGACTGTCAGAAATGGTATATAGCATCTGGAAATTCAGGTGTTGTAAATCATAGAAACAGAGTCTCAGTGTTGCAAGGAGGTCATCTTCTCCCATCCATACCTGACCAATAATCTGTTCTACAAAATTCTTAATAGATGGTCATCCATCCTTTAATTGAAGACATCCAATCAGAGAAAATACACTCCCATTCCATTTTGACAGCTATAATTATTAGAAAATATTTCTTTTTCTTTTTAAAGGACATGAATTATCTGGGCAGCAGAAGAGGAAACATTGCATAAAGTGAGACTGGGGATTAGAAAGAAAGAGGGAATGATTGAAAGAGTAAATTCTTGAAGGAATAAGGAAAGGGTAAAACCAAGAATACAAGTATAAAGAATGGTAGATAAAATGTCTCCCTTCTCTGACATTGAAGAGAAAGAGGAGAAATGCGTATTGATGTTGAGAGAAGGTAAAGTGGTATTGGGAAGAAAAAGCTAAGAACAAAAAGCCTGTAATTTCTTGGTTAAGGGAGTTCTTTTGTTGAGAAGAGTTAAAAGGGAAGGAAAAGATTTGGTAGAAATACTGTACCAGTGGGTAGAAATTCAATCAAGAAAAGGTAAATAATTAATATATAGCAATGAAGGCCCAGTTAAGGTTAGAGAAGCAATTTGTGGTGGATCTAGTCAACATAATTACAGAACTAGATGTTTTACCCTAGATGTGATTTGATCAGTATAGTGTGACTATCTCCTTTCTAGTCCTAAACACCATTATGGGCCCAAGACAAGAATAACTTCTTAGCTATGAACTAATGTAGAACTTGTAGTCCACTCTTTTTTTTTTTTAAGTTGAATTGCTACCAGTAAAAGCCCAGCTCTCAAAAGCCTTTGTAGTTTTAGGAGGAGCTCAAAGACTAGCTTAAGCTAGAAGTTTTTCCTGGTACTCCGTCAAAAGCTACTGCTCCCTTTCCTATTTCCTTGTATTTAATTGCTTAATATGTATTTTATATTCATTCTTCATGTACAGATATGTGTAAATGTTGTTTCCCCACACAGAATGGAGAGATTATTTAATTCTTTATATTTGGATCCTTCTTGCCTAACTCACTGCCTTGCCTACAGTATGTACTTAACAAATCATCATTTATTAAATAATTGATCGTGGAAACACATTTCATAGGTCCATGCAGTCACAATATCCAATGGTGCTGTTAAATCTCTATTCTTTCATTTAGTTTGAGAGGTAGGTTTTCATCTTTTAAATGTCTCAGAAAGCAAGGAACAACAAAGGCAACAACCAAGAAAAAACCCCTTTAAAATATAGCTGATAAAATATTCTATTTTTCGCTAATGTAGCAAGGGTATTAAACCTGGAAACTATCTATTAATGGCACTTACATTTTTAAAAATATTCTATGTATCTCTGATAACACAGTTAGTTGTTTAAATTATTTTTTTTTGTGGTGCTATAAAAATAGAAGAGACACAAGAACAGCCACATGGTGCAATCAAAGAACACAAAACTCAAGCCACATGATTAACAAAATAGTTTCAAGTCAATACAGATCAATTAATTTTGCTAATGAGTGTCACACTTGGAAAAAATAGATAATGAGTTCCATCCTGGCAGTGCTAGCAGGCAGAGACATAGATTTCAACTAAGATGGGACAAAAAAATTATATTAAATAGAAAAGAATAAGATGAGGAGGGAGAAGGAAAGGAGAGGATACTATGGCAGTTACTCATCTAGAGACTCCATCAACAGCATGCAGACCATGAGTGAGAACAGAGGAACCTGCTAAAATCACTACTTAGAACACATGTCCCAGCACTAGTCTAAGATGAGGTCAAAGCAATCCTAATTACCTCTCTGCAAGGGAAGAGATGGGGTGGCAGGGAGGAGTCAACTCACTATTCTATTCAACTGTTATTCAGGTAGCTATTAAACAGGAAGCCAATTTATATGTCTAACCCTCTGACAGCTAAGACATTAACTCTTTCTTTTTTTTCCCCCATCCAATTAATTTGGATTCATGCAAATAAGAGACTGGCACACTTTTCCCAGGAATCAAAATGAGACTATATGTATCCAAATAAAGAGGATAGTATAACTTTTTTTTAATGAATAATGTTTATTTTGCAAATCAAGGGTGTTCCATAAGCAACAAACTTGCTGAATGAAAGTTCTAATCTATTTCTTTTCCACTCCTTCCATCTTGTGGCTTGTGGTGAGAACTAGCTTCTTCCCTCACTGGCTACCTTTTCCAGCACTGGCTACACTTTCACTCATTTCCCCTTGAAGTAGGAGAGTTAGAATGCTCCTTGCTACCCACTGCATCTTCAGGTTCTCCTTCAACCACCATTACTCAGAAACCTTTGAGGTTCACTCATCCATATCTACTACCTAATCAAAATTCTGGTTGCTATTATCTTCCAACATCCAGGACACTACTTCTCTTTTGTTACTGACCTCCAGGACACTCTAGAGTCAGTTAGGTGTCATGGTGGATAGAGCCCTGGACCTGCAGTCAGGAGGACAAGAGTTCAAATCCAGTCTCAGACAATTGCTAATTGTGTAACCCTAGGCAAGTCATTTAATCTCTGTGTGGTTCAATTTCCTCACTTATAAAATGGGGATAATAATAGAACCTACATCTCAGGGTTCTTGTGATCACCAAATGAGATCATATTTATTAAAGCTCTTAACATAGTAGATATTAAATAAAGGATTATTATTTCCTTCCTTCTTTTTCCCCCAAATACATTTAGTGCCTGTCTTTGAATCTATCCCTCTTCCCCAGTTCATAATAGGTACTTAAAATTCTATATTGACACTCCATCAAACACTTTAATCTTACAATTCCTCAACATCCTTTACAACTCAATCTTTCTCATTTCCCCATGTCCAATCTATTACTAAAGCTTGTCACTATTACTTTCATGATATCACGCAAATATGCTACCTTCTGTCCTCTGACACTACCATCACCTTGGTGCATGCCCTCATAACCTCATGCCTAGACTATTGCAATAAGCTAGTTGCTCTATGATAAGTCTCCCTAGCACAGTCCATTCTCCACTCAACTATTAAATTAATCTTTCTAAAGTGCAAGTTTGACCATATCACCTTCCCCACTCAAACTCTAACAATTCCCTAATACCTCCAGGATTAAATATAAAACCTTCTGTTTAGATTTCAAAGCTAAAATAGGCTGGCCTCCCTTAGCTTCCCAGTTTATTTAAACCTTACACCTCTTCATGTAATTTATGATCTAGTATATCTGGCCTGCTATCTGTTCCTTGAACATAACATGTCATTTCTCATCTCTGGGCATTTTCACTGGCTAATTCATAGAATATGGTCCCTTCTCCTCTCTGTCTCCTGGCTTTTCTGGCTTCCTTCAATTCCCAGTGAAAATTCCACTTTCTACTCGAAGCATTTCCTCATGTTTCTTAATTCTAGTGCCTTATCTCTGTTGATTATTTCCAATTCATCCTGTATATTGTTTATGTGTACATAATTAGATGCATTTTGTTTCTCCCATTAAATGATCAGCTCCTTGAGGACAGGAACTGTCTTTTATCTTTACTTTCATCTTCAGTGCTTACACCCGTGCTTGGAGGTGATTAGCAAACGTTTATTAACTAACAAATGGGTGGAAAAAGTCATATAATGGGCAACGTACTTCCATAGGTATCAGGAGGTTAATTCAAGTCAATTCAAGTCAAAGAATATCTTTTTAAGCACCTGTTATGTGCCAGGCATTGTGCCAAGCACTGGGAATACAAAAGGAAAATATGAATTCCTGCTTTTTATAAGTTCACAGTCTGGGAGGAGACAATATGGAAACAACTATGTAAAAAGAAAACATAAACAGTTTAGATTCAAGAAAATCAGCAGAAAGGCTACATTATGAGGATCTCCAAAAGTCTCATGATGGAAAATGCTATCCACATGCAAAGAACTATGGCGTTGTATGCAGATCAAAGCATACTATTTGCTCTTTTTCCCCCCTCTAATTTTGTTATGTTTCCTCTTTCTTGTGGTTCCTCTTATTGGTTATAATTCTTCCTTAAAACATGACTAATATGAAAATATGCTTAATAGGAATGTATATGCAGAGCCTATATAAGATTGTGTGCCATCTTGGGGAGGGAGGCAGACTGGAAGGAGGAGAAAAATTTAAAACTCAAAAGCATATGGAAGTGATTGTTGAAAACTAAAACTAAATTAATAAAAAGAAAAAAAGAAAGGCTGCATTATCATTAAGAGCGACTAGGAAAGGCTTCCTGTAGAAGGTAGAGTTTTAGCTGGGACTTGAAGGATCCAAAGAAGCCAATAAATGGAGAAGAGGAGAAAGTGAATTCCAGGTATAGGGAATAGTCAAGAAAAATTCCTGGAGTCAAAAGATGCAGGTTTTTGTCTGATGAATGTCAGTGAGGTCTGCTTCATTAGATCTCAGAATAGATGGAAGTACTAAGAGAAAATATGGGCAGAGATTTGCCCCATGGCAGCAAATCACTTTTTCCATGTGGAGATGTCTGCCAGGGGAAAGTACAACCTTATATTTTCTTGAGTATGGAGTAAATATTTAGGAGTGATCTGAAGTAGTCTGATCTATGTCATTTGATGGGTTGAGAGACTCCAGGGAACTGGGAGCATAGTGATGTGAAGGATAACTTATTGGTTGCAGCATGAGTGTGTAGCCTACTCTCTCGCAAGATATGAGAATGAGATGTGAGAGAGATTTTGGGAGTGTGAGTCCTACAGTCCTACATTGAGATTGGGTAGATATTAAAGAAGTAGTTGGTCTATGCTAGGGACAATGTAAATTCAGGAGCCACAGCATTAGAAAGAATTGGGGTGAATATAGAATGTAATGGGAGTAAGAGCTGTAACATAATAATCTTGCTTTTCCCATTCCTCATATACTCTTCACTGGGATAAAGCAAACAATGAGGAAAGGCAGTAAGATCAGAATCTATCCATTAATTGTATCTATTAGTTGAAGTTCTAAGAATCATCTGGTTCCTAATTAGGAGATATTGAAGAGGAGACTGAATGACCCAGATCAAGGGGGTCCAAAATTTTTTGATCACGTACCTATGCTATCAAAATATTTTACACATAACCCTAATATATGCATATATTTATGAAGGTCATGTCATATTAACATGTTTTGTAATGATAAAGTGTAGGCAAAATAAAACATAAAAGAGTGAAATAAAAATATTTATTTACTTCATTAATGATACCACTTTATAATTTGCTAAAATAAAATATTATTAGTCAAAATATTGATAAGAACAATGTGATTAAATATGCTTTATAATTCTAAAACTAAATTTAACACTTTTTGATAATCTGATTTATAAGGCCTGGTTCAATTTCAGTTTATTTCTCTATTTGGATTTAATGTCTTTCATTGCTGAAATGGGAAGGATTTTTTAACAATAATAATTATTAAAACAATAATAATAACTAACATTTATATAGTGCCTATTATGAGCCAGGTGCTATGCTAAGTGCTTTACAAACATTATATAATTTTATCCTCACAACAATCCCAGGAGGTGCTATTATTATTCTCATTTTATAGTTGAGGAAACTGAGGCAAATAGAGGTTAAGTGACTACCCCAGGGTTATGCAGTTAATAAGGGTCTACAGCTAAATTTTAACTCCCATCTTTTGGATTCCTGGCCCAGTGCTCTATCTACTGTGCCACCTAGCTGTCTAGACAAGAATCAAAAGAATTCACAAAAATATCTTTAAAGGGAATAGAATGATTGGTAAGTAGAAAAAGTGTTATTTTACTCTCCATATCATTATATTCAGATTTTTCCTTCAGTATGTGTGGGTGAGATAGTAATATGCATTTTTAAGAATATTAGTTTGGAATGTATGTGGAACAGTGATTGGAGAAAGGACAGACTGGAATTAGACCGATTCTAATGCTATTATAACTATCCAGGTGAGAAATTATAAGGGACAGAACAAGGGTAAAGGTTGTGGGAATGGAGAGAAGAACAAACATTTGAGAAATGTTATTGGAATAGAATGAACAAGGCTTTGCAACTGCTGGGATGTTTTGAAATTAGTGAAAGAAGAAAGTAAAAGTTTTACTCTAAGGTTATAAACTTGGATGAAGTAAAAGATGATAGGATCCCAAATAGAAACAAAGAAGCTTGTCAGAGTGATTAGTTTAAGGCAAAGTATATTGTTTTCTGTTTTGGACATGTTAAGTTTGACATCCTACAGGACATCTAAGTGAAAGTCTCTAGCAGGTAGTTATTTCAGAGAGAGAGAGTAGGGCTAGATATATAGATTTTTTAAGTCATAATATTTTAGATGAATATTGAATTCTTGAGTATATGTGATCTAACCAAGAGAAAGAATATAAAGATAGAAGAAGCTAATGTAGTAACTTGCTCCTGACAGTGAATATTGTCTGGAAAACTCCTTCTGGTTATTAGATCAAAATCTGCCATGATCTAGTCAAAAAGATGTGCCAAATCTTAGACCAGATCTTCAAAGAGTTTGAAGATAAATGGCTACAATATAGCAAACATTGGGGATTATGGGGTAATCAAGGATGATCAGCACTTCTGGTATGAAGACTTGCTGATCTCTTTTGAGGGCTGCCCACCTAACATTGGCATTCACTTATCACCTAACTCAATTGTGGTTCCAGGAAGCTCTAGTATGCACAGAGGCCACACCCCAGCACTACCATCTAGACAGGCAGGTTAAACCAGATTGGGGGTAACTAACAGGTTTTAAAATCATTGGTCTATTAGGAGGATGTCTACCCCAAGCATGTGAAGCCATCCCTCACTGGAATGGGTAGATGAGAACAATTTGTTCCCAAGGCCATGAAGGCAGCTGAAACAGGTACTGTGGAGTGCTTAGTTCTTGGTCAGACATTGAAGACACTGAGGTCATCCACTGCATCCCAGGCCATCACCAGTTATCTTCATTTTTGTCTTGCACTACACTTCAATGACTCTGGAAAGAGTGAGGCTTTATGCAACTCTGCCTCACATAAATCTAATTCACAAGGAAGTCAAGGCATCACCCTAATGATACCATTGATCCTCTTAAAAAATGAAAAATGAGCAAAAATCACAAACACTGTTCAACCTCTTCCAGTTCCTAAGAAAATCCTATACAAAATAATTTTTACTTTCCTTCTAGTTTTGCCTGCCTTGGTTTGTAGAAAACCTTTTTGATTTCATGTAGTCAAATTGTCCAATTCTCTTCCCATGATCCTCCCTATTTCTTGTATAGTCATAAATTTTTCCCTTCTAACAGATAATTTTTTCCTTGTTTCCTTAATTTGCTTATGATATCACCCTTCATGTCTAAATCATGTACCCAGGTTGATATTTTCTTGATATATAGTGTGAGATGTCAGTCAGCATAGCCATAGATACAGGCGTTCTGCCAAATTGCTTTCTAGTTTCCCCAGCAATTTTTGTCAGATAGCAAGTTCTTTTCACAAAAGCTTAGATCTTTTTATTTATCAAACATTAATTTGTTCACTTTCACCAGCTATGTAAGGACATAGAAGTTCAAAATAAAAGAACTTTAATGGAATAACAAATAAAGAAAAAAATATATATGTATGGTATAAACTTTACTCCAGGTTACCATACCACCAGAAATAGTTGATAGACATTCAGAAAACACATGTGCTCAGGGAAGCCACAAAGCAGGACATACAGATAATGAAGATGTGAAGCCAGGGAGGGGCAGCTTCTGTCAGATTTGCAGTTACCATCTAAACTTTTGTTCTTTAGTCAGTCCACTTGGTTTTTGGCTCCTATATGTTAAGGTATAGGAAATTGAAGGTTCTCCATTACAAGGGCAGGCAACCAGCTCTTTAGTGAATAGCTAAAACTGTGAACCTTCACAATTAATAAAAATAATTAGTAAATAAGCATTTATTAAGTCCCTACTGTTTCAGGCACTATGTATTGTCCAATTCATAGATGCTAAAACCCAAGAAGAATTTCTCCAGCTAAGATTGTCTATCATTTTGACTGCTCATGTCTGATACTAACTGAAGGCCCATGATCCCAGTACCTATAGGTATCAGACTTAGAAATTTCTCACAACTCTTTTAGAAACTCTGCCACAAACCCCATAGGAAACATCTGAAAGCAGAGAAAAAGAAGCCCACTTTGTTCCAGGTAAATGAAGTTGAAAAAGAATAAAAGCTAAACTTGTAGGTCAGGCTATTAGCTTCCATCTTCTGGGCCCTCATTTTTTTCTGATATCATTATATGTATTTACTAGTAACACCAATAATCCACAATAACACAACTGATTTTTTTTTGCTATATTTGGACCTATACAAATCTATCTCTTTACTTTCATACACTTTACATTTGTTTGTCTGGGAACATATTTTACCTTTTCCATTTCCTAAGAATGTAAGTTACTTGAAGGCAGGGACTATTTTATATTTTCCTTTGTTTCCTCAGTACTTAGTACAGTGACTTGCACATAATAGGCAATAAATGCTTGGTAAATTGAGTTAAATGGAATGAATGTATCACAAAAACTGCATAATTATACCTTTGAATGGTATGATTTTTATTATTATATATTCTAAGAAATCTTTCTCTTTTTTTCCTCAGGGCTCAACTCAAGTGCCACTTTCTTCTTTGATTCTCCACCTTCTGAAAGTTCTCTCTCCTAAAATTTTTCTAGAGGAATTTTTATGAAGTCTTTCCTTTGTCCCTCTCATATTCTCCCTGCTGTTATAATTCTTTGTGTAAAATCTACTTTCTGCCATTGTCCTCCTCTTCCTCCTCCTCCTCCTCCTCCCAGAATGACCTATTGGAAACCCCTTGAGGGCAGACACTACAGCCTTCTCATCTGATATTTAACATATTTTAATTCTTACTTTCCAATTAGTCAACAAATATTTATTAAATATCTGTTACCTTAGAAAGAACTGGGTTTTTTTTTGTATTAATAGAGGGAGTTTCCATTTCATAAATTCCTTTGCTCACTGTTAACATATATGATCATGCCCAGCCAATCTTCAGCTTTGGATCACTCCCACTATTCATTGCCTTCCCTCCATAAAGTGCTGCTGAACTAAGGGTGGAGAAAGTCATTCAACCATTCCAATTGAGTCCAGTACAAATGTAGGCTACATAACCTCAACTGGGCCTTCACCATTGCTAGATTTTCTTACTATACTTCTCTTATCAACTAACTATCCCACTGTCTACAGCAGTTCTCCCAAACCAATTAACCCACTTCCCATGGCTCTCACTCCCATCACTCTCTGAGCTGAGAACCTTGCCTTATATTTTAAAGAAAAAAATGTGAGGCTATTCACCATCAACTCTCTTCCCCCTTACTTTAGCTCCTATCTTTCAGATGCCTTTTTCCACTCTTGCCTCCTTCATCCCATTATGTTGCATAATGAAGTGGCCTTGGTAAGAAGTAACTCCTTTGCTTATTCAAGCTGTCTCATTGTATCCCATCTCCTCCAAAAAATTGCACCCTCTGACATTCTCACTATTTCATTTGTTATTTATTTATTTATTTTTTGGGTGAGGGTCATTGAGGGTAAGTGACTTGCTCAGAGTCACACAGCTAGTGAGTGTTATGTGTCTGAGGCCAGATTTCAATTCAGGTCCTCCTGACTCCAGGGCTGGTGCTCTACCCACTGTGCCACCTAGCTATCCCATTTCATTTATTTTCAATATGTCTTTCTCTACTAACTTATTTTCAAATGCCTATAAACATGCCCATGTCTTCCTTATCTTGGAGAACTCTTGACCCTTTCTTCCCTACTCTCTTCCTGTATCTTTTATGTCCTTTGTAGTTTAATTCCTCAAAAAGATTTTCTACATTAGATGCCTCCACTATCTCTCCTCTCAATCTCTTCTTAGCCCCTTACAATCTGGCTTCCAATCTTATCATTTAATGGAAAGGACTTTCTCTAAAGTTACTAATGATCTCTTAGTTGCCAGATTGAATGGCCTTTTCTGAATTCTCATTCTCCTTGATGCTTTTGCAATCTTTGATGCTGTTGATCACTACACTTTCACATTCTCTTCTCTCTGGGTTTTTGGGACACCACTTTGTCCTGGTTTTCCTCTACCTATCTGACCACTCCCCTATCTCCTTTGCTGGATCCTCCTTCAGATAATGCCCTCTAACGATATGTGCCCCTCAAAAGTCATGTTCTGGGATCTATTGCCTTTTGCCCCTATACTACTTCAATTGGTGTTCTCACCATTACCCATGGATTTAATTACCATCCCTATGCTGATGATTCTCAAATATACCTATCCTGCCCCAATTTCTCTTCTGAACTCCAACCTCCCATCTTCAACTGCCTTTCAGACATCTCCAACTATATGTCAAATAGTCATAATAAATTCAGTATGCAGGCATTTTTTCTGCATGTCCTTGATATTTAGATCTCACTCCTATACTCTGACTATTGATATTACCTGGCCCCCTCTAAATCTCAACTAAAATTCCACTTGCTATGAGAAAATTTCCAGAGGTGGAGCCAAGATGTCAGAGTGAAAGCAGCAACTCACTTGAGCTCACCCCCAAACCCCTCCAAATACCTATAAAAATGGTTCTAAACAAATTCTAAGGCAGCATAATGCTCAAAAAGACAGAGTGAAACACATTTGCAGCTCAGGACAAACTGTATGATTGATCAGAAAGGTATACCTCCCCAGGCTGGGAGCAAAGGGCAGCATGGCATGGGCACGCAAGCCACAGCAAACCAGGAGCAGGCCTCAGAGGACTGAATCACAGGCAGCTGTGGCGGTTTCCAGACTCCTCAACCCACTAATACCAAAGACAACTTAGAAGGTCAGTGGGAAAAGTCTGTTTCTGCAGTGCTGAGAGAGGAAGTCAGGGTCTCAGCTCCATTCCCCAAGAGCATGGCCCTTGGGTGGGCAGCTGCTTCCCAAGCTTCCAGCCCACAGACTGAGGGGGAATTGGGTGGCTGATCAGAAGGAGATTGCAGGGATCTCTCTGAGGCAGGAATCTCTTGCTTTGCCTGTGCTTGGATCTGGGTCACAGTTCTGGACAGGGGTCCTGGGCTGAGGAAGAGCACTGGCATGGTAGAGCTTGTACTGGCTGTGGACAGGAAACCTTCCTCATAGTTCCAGGCAAAAAAAGAGTGCTTGTGGTCACTAACAGGCCACAGCACAGGCCAGGAAAGGAATAAACACCTCACCCCTTATCATACCACCTTGCAGGAACTGAAAATTTACAGGTCCCTAAAAGTATCTCTGAACACAGCTGTAAAAACCCCTTAAACTTGGGACAGTACATTCTCCACATTGGAAGCAGACTCTTACCTTAACAAAGAGGTTAAAACTCAAGTAATTGGCTGCAATCATGAGCAAGCAGTGCAAAAAGAGGCAGACTATATTATCTTTCTTTGGTGACCAAGAAGTTCAAAATATACAACAAGAAGAAGACAACAAAGTCAGAGCTCCTACATTCAAAGCATCCAAGAAAAATATGAATCAGTCCTAGGCCTTGGAAGAGCAAAAAAGGGATTTTGGGAAGCAAGTAACAGAAGTAGAGAAAAAACTGGGAAGAGAAATGAGAGTGATGCAAGAAAATCATGAAAAACAAGTCAACAGCTTGCTAAAGGAGACTCAAAAACATACTGAAGAAAATAACACCTTAAAAAATAGCCTAACCCAAATGGCAAAAGAGGTCCAAAAAGCCAATGAGCAGAAAAATGCCCTAAAAAGAAAAATTGGCCAAATGGAAAAGGAAGTCCAAAAGATTACTGAAGAAAATACTTCCTTAAAAATTAGAATAGAGCAATTGGAGCTAGTGACTTTATGAGAAATCAAGACACTGTAAAACAAATCCAAAAGAATGAAAAATTAGAAAACAATGTGAAATATCTCATTGGAAAAACAACTGACCTGGAAAATAGATCCAGGAGAGAAATTTAAAAATTATTGGACTATCTGAAAGCCATGATCAAAAAAAGCCTAGACATCATCTTTCAAGAAATTATCAAGGAAAACTGCCCTGATATAGTAGAACCAGAGGGCAAAATAGAAATTGAAAGAATCCACAGATCTCCTCCTGAAAGAGATCAAAGGAAAACTCCTAGGAATATTGTAGCCAAATTCCAGAGTTCCCAGGTCAAGGAGAAAATATTACAAGCTGCCAGAAAGAAACATTCAAGTACTGTGGAAACACAATCAGGATAACACAAGATTTAGCAGCTTCTACATTAAAGGACCACAGGGCATGGAATATAATATTCTGGAGGGCAAAGGAGATAGGATTACAACCAAGAATCACCTACCCAGCAAAACTGAGTATAATCCTTCAGGGGAAAAAATGGTCATTCAGTGAAATAGAGGACTTTCAAGCATTCTTGATGAAAAGACCAGAGCTGAATAGAAAATTTGACTTTCAAATACAGACTCAAGTGGAACATGAAGAGGTAAACAGGAAAGAGAAATCATAAGAGACTTATTAAGATTGAACTGTTTACATTCCTGCATGGAAAGATGATATTTATAACTCATGAGACCTTTGTCAGTATTAGGGTAGTTGGAGGAAAAAAATATATGTATGTATAGTAGATAGATAGATAGATAGATAGAGGGCACAGGGTGAGTTGAAGATTAAGGGGTCATATCTGGAGAATAAAATTAAGGGATGAGAGAGGATTATATTGGAGAAGAGAAAGGGAGAGGTAGAATGGGGTAAATTATCTCACAAAAAAAAAACAGAAAAGAAAATGCTCTTACAGTGGAGGGGAAATGGGGAAGGTGAGAGGGAATGAGTGAATCTTATTCTCATAGGATTTGGCTTAAGGAGGGAATAACATACACATTCAATTGGGTATGGAAATCTGTCTTACCCTACAGGAAAATAGGGGAGAAGGGACAAGAGAGCAGGGGGATGATAGAGAGGAGGGCAGATTAGGAAAAGGGGTAATCAGAAGCAAATACTTCTGAAGAGGGACAGGGTCAAAAGAAAGAATAGAATAAATGGGAGGGCAGGATAGGATTAAGGAAAATAGAGTAACTTTTTCACAACATGTCTAGTATGGAAGTGTTTTGCATAACTGCAACTCAACTATGTTGAGTTGCTTGCCTTTTCAATGAGGTTAGGTGGGGAGGGCGGAAGGGAGAAGATTTGAAACCTAAAGTTTCAAAAACATATGTTTAAAGAAATGTTTTCACATGCTACTGGGAAATAAGAAATACAGGAAATGGGGTACAGAAGTCTGTCCTGCCCTACAGGAAAATAGAAGGTGAAGGGGATGAGAGAAGGGGGGAAGAGATAGAAGAGAGGGCAGACTAGGGGAAGGGATATTCAGAATGCATGCTATCTTGGGGTGGGGGGAGGGGTGAAATGGGATGAAAATGTGGTAACTCAATATCTTGTGGAAGTAAATACTGAAAACTGAAAATAAATAAGTTTATACTGAAAAAAAAGAAAAAAATATTTCCTTAACCCCTCTTAATTCCAGTGCTTTTCCTCTATTAATTATTTTCTATTTATCCTGTATATGTCTTGCATTGTAAGCTCCTTCAGGTAACTGATTGCCTTTCACTTCTTTTTCTATACCTAATATTTCACAAAGTGCATGGCACATGATAGGTACTTAATAAATATTGATTGATTATTGATTGGTATCAGATTTCTAGCCTCCATCCATACAAACTAAAATACCTACCATAATATATTTAAACCCTAAATTCAACATTTCAACAAGCATTTATTAAGAATTTATTATATACAAAGCATTAGGGATACAAAGACAAAAAATAAAAACAAAGAAACAAACAAAACAAACAGGCAAGCAAGAAATTATCCTCAGGAATGTTATATTCTTACAAACCATTTACCTTTTCCTCAGCTATATTCTGTGTGTGCTAGGCTAGTCAGAAATACACTTTGATTTCTTTTTTCCTTTCTTTCTCTCTCAGTTTTGAGTTATGTTACTAAATTCTACTACTAAAAGTTAATTTTATATCCCAATAGTATGGAAGTTAATCACAGGATTAAAGCTAAAAGGGACCTCTGAGGTTATTTAGTCTAGTTCCTCATTTTAAAGATAATTAAACTGAGGTGCAGGAAAAGTTAAATTATCTGTCCAAGGTCATAAAGACATAAATATTAAAGATGGGGCTTGAATTCAAGTCCTTCAGCTCCTAAACCAGTACCCTTTCCTGTGTGTTACATAATCCTATTGTTATGAACACATTTCACACTTTTATTATTCATTTAATAAATTTTCAATATTTAGACTCAGAATACTAGGGATATTTAGGTGTCAATATAAATACCACACACAGACTTATAATAATAAATGCAAGTGATTTTTTTTAATCATCTGTATTATCTGGAACAAGAAGAAGCACAATTTATAATAAAATGATATTTTGTCAAAAAAACCAACAACTTGTAACTTCTTTATTTTGGTAACTATTATTTTGGTGAAAGTATTGACAACCACCCAGAATTTTTGCCTTTAAATTATTTTCTTACTTTCTGTTAGAAGTGATAATGGAAAGCCATATGACTAAAAAGGAGACTAGAGTGCAGAAAGAAAATAGAGAAAATGGCTATTCATACTTTTTTCTGGACACTTGCAACACACATTATATTATCAACTATTTGCCCATGTATGTGTATATATCTATATGTAAATCTGTCTGTCTATCTATCTATCTGTCTGTCTATTTATGCATCTATCGAATTGTTCTTGTTAAGTTATTTTTCAGTCACATCTCACTCTTTGTGACCCCTTTTGAGGTTTTCTTGATTGATTGTTTCCAAAACTGGGAAATTGATCCTTTACTAAGTGGGAGCCAGCCATGATTTATTCTTATTAATAACACATCTTACTCACATTTTATTTTCCTCACAGTAATCATATGATATGATATTGGAAGGGTTATTATCCACATCTTACAGATATGGAAAGAGTAAATATTTACTAAGTGCCTACAATATGCAAGGCACTGTGCTAGAAAAATAAAACAATCCCTGCCCACAAAGACCTTTTATTCTCCTGGACTTAGGGATAAAAATGTGTAATTAGATTTGGAAATACGAAGTGTATATAAAGTATTTTTGTTTGGAGGAGGGTGTAGAAGAAGGGTGAATTAAGTCCTCATATGGTAAGTTATAACTAAATCTTGTAGGGAGCCAAAGATTTCCAGAGGAAGAGGTGAGAAACAAATTCCTGAAAATTGTGCTTTGCCCATTGTTAAGCAATTAGCAAGTTCCACAGCTGTGACTAAAATACCATGCTACTACTGCCTCTATCATTTTTTTTAAATCTGAGTTTATGTTCACTTTACAATATCAAGTTGTAAATACTTACAACTTTGGAGGAACTGTAGAGCAAATGTGATCTTCAGCATTTTTGAGATAGAGAAATAAACTATATTGTCAAGGTCATAGCCATCAAAAAGAATCAAGGTTTTTTGGCTGCCAACAAACAATCACAGTCCCCTCCACTAGATCATATTCTGGGAACATTTATCTTTGATGTTATTTCTACATGACAGTGCCAAAGGATTTGGACAGGACTAAAATAAAACAAAAAATGTTGGAGATAGTAATGTAGGAGCAATGAAAATGATGTGTGTTTTCACTTAAAAAGAAGAATACAGTCACAGTGATTGGTCAAGGCAATCTGGCATACTATTTTATCTCAACTAGGCTCCTGTGATTGATGCTTGGTTGGACAATATTTGAAACTAGATCAAAAACCATGGCAAAGGCTTATGCACACACACACACACACACACACACACACACACACACACACACATAAGGCTTTATATTCCTTGTATATTTTCAATTCAATACACATTTATTTATTACATACCATGTGTCAAAGCTCCTGTTAAGTGCTGAGTATGCAATAAGAAAAAGGAATAGTCCTTGCCCTCAAAGGGATTATGATCTAATGGGGGAAGACAACACAAAAGGAAGCTGAAAAGGGATTGGGGTAGCAATAGGTACTTGGAGTGGTGGTATGCTCTTCCCTGGAATCAAAGCAAGGCAGAGTAAATGATAGGAAATGGACTTACCAGAAAAGTTGTGAGTCTTCTACAAAGGAAGGAGATTAATGTTCTGCCCTCCTGTGCTCCAATAAGAGCAGAGAAGCAGCTGAGGGAGAGTTGAGAAATTATAGAGTATCAAAACCCTAGTTATTTTTCTTGGTAATGAGATTTTAGGTGCTCATTTTATTCTGGGGTGGAAGGGTGGAGGGAAAGGCACATTTTTGTTGGAGTTGAAGCCAAACAGAGTAGCTTA
The DNA here is from genome assembly GCF_003287225.1 of Phascolarctos cinereus. Classification (NCBI taxonomy): domain Eukaryota; kingdom Metazoa; phylum Chordata; class Mammalia; order Diprotodontia; family Phascolarctidae; genus Phascolarctos; species Phascolarctos cinereus. The sequence goes on from NW_027555847.1 coordinate 189,177,815, forward strand.
TAGAAAATGTCTATTCAATTTAATGAAGTTAAAAGTATAAATGCCCCAACATACATCACATGTCAGATGTTGATGACTTTTCCTTAATGGTCAGTGAAGAGTATCTAGGTTACTCATTGACTCATTAGCATGACATTGATGATGATTGAGTCATGACTGGTATAAATCTGAGCCAAAGCATTGCACTTGGCTTTTAAAAGTAATAAATCATACAAATAGAGGGGCCAGACTAAAATTCAATGAGAGATGCATATAGAAGAGGGACTGCACACACAAAGCAGGCTTGTGTCCTTAGGGGATTGAACTTTCACATTGCACAGATTCTGCACCTCTTCCCCTAAAACCTTTCATTTCTCCAAACATGGAAACAGTAGAAGCAAAGGATTTCCTCAAATTGGAATAGCAGGACACCAGAAGATAAAGGAACTGCATGACCTAAAAAATGGCAGCAACTAGAGGCTGTGGTAAAATAGTAAATATAGTTACCATTTATATAGTACTTTAATGTTTACAAAGCACTTTACATTTACATACATGCATATATAAATAGGTATATATTTATATACATATAATCTCATTTGGTCTTTATAATCATATAAGGTAGCTGCAATAATGATCTGTATTATACAGAGATGGAAACTGAGACTGAAAGAAGTTAAGTTACTTGCCCAGAGTCACAGATATTAAGAGTCTGAAGCCAAATTTGAACTCAGGTGTTCCTGACTCCAGGTTCTGCATTCTATTCCCTCCACTCCCTATCTGCTTACTACCATGAGAATTCCTTGACCAAATTTCTTGAAGAAAAGAGGATTTCCTAGAAAACATTGACTTTTTGGCCAAATGAAGAATTTTGGGGATAAAGCAAGAACCAGAACCAAGAATTAGTAAGGGCAGATTACTTCAATGAAGAGGAACGAACCCAAATCTTATTGTCCATCAATATTGTGAATGAATAGAGGGAGTCTTGGTTAAAGGCATTGCCACTCTAGCACCACTAATTCCTTTCTCTTTCAGGGGCTCCTCAATCCTAGGATTATTCTATAACTCTGGAGGATAGTAGAAATACTTTCCTAAGGTGGAATTTACTGAAGGGTCAAGGGATGGTTCTGTATCAATTATGTTTTCCTCCTGAAGGGGAACCTTTTATGGAACAGGTCTCACCCAGATGGTACAGAGATTCAGGTTTAGAATTGGAATGAGAGGAATCACTTATAAACCATATAACATTTTCCAAAAGGCAATTCACTTAGCTATAGTATACAAAGGACAATAAGCAAAGAGATCACTGGTTCAGTTCAACATACTTCCTCTTCCCCTGGCATGGGGTTCAGGTTGCCATGACCACCCTTCATTTTTTCCCTTGGTTATGACATGATACAGGACAGGAGGCAGAGGTATCCAATAGATGGGTTTCTTTGCAATGTGATGTAGTTTTGTGATGATACATGGCAAAGTTGATGGGTGACAGGGCTTTAGATGTACATCTACAGTGGGTTTGAGAGGTGCTTTTCTCACTAATAGTCCAAGTATTCTAGTTAGAATTTATTACAAGACATGACAGGTAGTTGGGACGGAACTTTCAGAAGTCTACTGATGAACATTAGCACCTGATCATAGACATAATAGCTCATCTATTGTTCAGAGGCCTGTTTACTACAGTCCATGTCTTTCTTCTTATAGTGTTATCAATGTGCATATACACATATATTTATATATAAAATACAAACACACACAAAATCTTCAGGAAAAGAGATGAGCTACTTGTTTTACAGTGGGTTTAAACATTTTCCAATTTGCCACAGAGATAAAAGAACTCAAGATACTGTACTTACAAAGTAAGATTAAATCCATTATTATTGTTTCCACTTAGCTCATGGTGCATAAGTAAAATGTCTCACTGAGTGGAGGATTGGGGAAAAATATTCTAAAATCAGTATGATCTCTTAGGTTTTTTTGATTCAATTCATAGACTAAGGTGCTCTTACTGTATATATCTTTACTCTACCTCAGCCTTCTTAAGCATAGAGGTTCACTTAAATTTTGGTACATTCAACAACTAAGAAGTTGTTGATTTTTAGAAATTTATTTTACTTATGTGTGTAATATATGATAATGGTATATTTTTAAAATATGTCATAAAAATTAATATGCCATAAAACATTCATTGGTAAAATGGATTTACTATAAAGGGAGTGGGGTGTTACTATGACAGTATTAAATTTATGACAATTTTGTGAAATGTCTACAAGGCAAGTTGAAACAAAATTTTCATAGCTCTCTATGATCCTAGGTAAAGGTCAGAAAATATTTTGGAAGTCAATTTATAAATCATAACTCCACATTTATTTTTCAATGGTTGTAAAAGCCAGGCATATGATGTCCCAGATAAGACTGTGAGGTGAACAACATTCAAAATGATTCAACACTTTGGAAATACTAGGCATCGAATCCTTTGGGCTACTGACATTCTCCTTTCCATAGTGGATTGCATATGTTTCATCAAAAAAACATACCCACTTGAAATAAATTGAGTAGAAAGGTCAAATTTTCAGTGCTAAAAGGTTCCACCTCATAGAGCAAATTTCACTTTTAAATTTAGAGCCAAGTATAGGTGTTGTGGCGTTAACAATTTTTCATTACATATTCTATTACGTGCTAGGTATATGCTGAAGATTGTAATACAATGAATGAAATAAGTCTCTACAAGTGAGGGGCTTATATTTGACTGGGGGAAATCTCTCTGTCTCTCTCTCTCTCTCACCCCCCCCCCCACATCTCTACCACTACCACTACCAGTTCCAAAACTCATAAACAAAAAGCAAGCTTTGGTTCTTATTATACTATTTAGATCTTAATATTTACGGTCTCACATCTTGATGATTTAGAACAACAATAATGAACACAGACTAAACTTATTCCTACCTGAAACTGAAGACAGGATATTAAGCAAGTAAAATTTTTGAAGCAGTTATAATTTAATATTGTATGTCTCAGTAACTTTATGATAGCACAGAAGAGACTTTTGACTTTTTCAGTTCAAAAGGACAGTATGTTTTGCAGATTTACTTATGTGTTGCTATTCTAGATAGAGATGTTAATTTGAAATCAATATCTTTTCACATTACAATTCGATCCATAAATTTCAAATACTAAATACTCAAGGTGAAAATATAATCCAGTGATTATGTGACTGAGTCTTTGTTTTAAATACTTCTGAAGGCCATGTCTGTCATGATTGCTATTGGTGGAGAAAGAGGAAAGTTGAAAGACAACATTGGAAAGAAAAAGAAACACAACTCCCAAAAATATTCTGATAAAATAGGAAAGGCAGTTATGTACACACAATAATTTGAACAAGTAACAATAGAAGCTTATATTTTTATGTTGCAAATCATTAAATTATTTATGTAGTATATAGGCAACCTTTCCACAATGTAATAATATTTAAAATATTGCCAGTTCATGCAAGCTTCACTGATTTTAAACTATGTTCTAAATGACAGTTTTTCCACATAAAGAGAAATTGTTCATAAATTTAAAAAAAATTAATGTAGTCTCTAAATATAACATATTAATCTGTGACTTCAAAATACAAAACACATTTTATAATTTTCATATTTTAGCTGATCAAGAATTTCTATAAAATTTCCCAAAACATGGATAGCCAAAGAAGAAATGCAGTGTATTAGCCTTCATGTGAAAGTGTACTCCAAAACATTAATATGGTAAATGGAATTAAAAATAAATATAAGTTTTTACTTTATACCCAGAAATGACAAAATTTATTAATGTTGGAGGGGTTATGGAAAATGGTAATATTCATGTACTTTGAAGCTATAAATTGTTTCTTCCATTTTGGAAATTAATTTGGAAATACTCAATGAAAGTGACTAAATTGTCCATACCCTTTGACTCAAAGAATCAGCTCCTTCATACTGGTTCTGAGAGCTAATTTATAAATTTTCATGGTAAATATTTGCATCTCAAAAATCATCAAATATTGTAAGTAAGGACTTACTTTATTATTTTTTTCATTATTGAGAAAATAAAAAGTGGTGGAGAAAATGTTAATAACACAACTTAAAATTATTGTGCAGTTTTTGGAGAGCCATTTGTTAAAGATTTACCAAACTACAACTTTGGAGAGTCTAAACATATACCCCCTAAAGACTTAATAAAAAGATTTCATTTGCTTCAAAGTACATATAGAAATACTTTCTGTAGTAATGAAAAATTAGAAACAAAGTAAAGTCCAGAGATTGAGGAACTGCTTAACAAATGTTATCTGTATGTAATGGAATAGTACTGCACAGAGAATAATGGAAACCCTTGTTTTAAATTATACAAAATGAAATAAGCCACCACAGGAAAACAATATATACAATTACTACAACAATTTAAATGGAAAAACCAACAAAAAATAAACTGAAACTGAATTATGTGAATTTATGGTCCCAAAACGAGGTCTAAGAAGGTTCCTTCCTCCCCTCTTTCAGAGGAAGAGAACTAGAACTAGATGTGTAAAACATTGCAGATAGTATCAGGCTTTTTCAGTGTGATGCTTAGTTTTGTGAAATTATTTCATTTTCTCTTTGTTATTCTTTGTTATGAGAAATTTCTCTCTAAGAGGAGGAGGTGGAATCCACTGGAAAATACAGATGTTATCATCACAAAATATCTATAATATTTATTATAATATGATTTTTTTATCATAAAAGCATATCTGATTCCTCACTTAATTTCCAACTGAAAAACTACCTTCCCCCTCTCCTTGGAAATTTTTTCAGTCAATAAGTCAAGATGTAGTACTATTTAAACAACTATTATTCAATGGAAAGGGCTTACATTTTACTTCCAGGAGGATGTTAAAGATTCTCTCTTCATTCTGTTTTAGAGACATAAGATCTAATAATTAAGTAGGCTTTTAATTAATAGGAAACAAACAAAATGAAAATAATAAATATTACTTCAATGTCTTTTTGTATTTTATATTTTGTATGTTATTTCAGTAAGCTAAATACTTCAAAAAACACTTAGTTTTCTTTCTTTTTAATTTAAGGGTATTTTCTCCCACTTCTGAAGTTTTTTTTTACAATGCCAAAATTCTATCCCATTTTTCACTTAAAAATTATGTTTTAAAGTACTAGTACAGACTGATTAATTTAACATTATGACAACTTTCTAATTCAAAATTGTATATTAAGCATTTTCAATCATAGGATTAAAAAACTAAAGTACATCTGATGTTTTACTCCCTCACAAGAGAAAAAAAATATTTCCCAAAAATTCTATAAATACATTTGAAACCCCATATTGTATGTACTTTTAAGACATGAAACACACTCTCTACAGCAATAAAATATTCCTTAGTCATATCATTTTTTTTTTAAAATTATTAATTTATTTTGATTTATCAACAATCACTTCCATATGCTTTTGAGTTGAAAATTTTTCTCCCCCTTCTCCCCCCCACCCTCCCCAAGATGGTGCGCAATCTGATATAGGCTTTACATTTACATTCCTATTAAACATACTTTCACATTAGTGAAGTTGTAAGTAAAAATTAAAAAGAATAGGAGAAACCATCAGAAAGATGAAACAAAACTCAACAGAAGGTAAAAATAAGTGATAGTCTGAGACAGGTTAATACAAAGGAAAACATATAAATCATTGCTTCACCAAAATGGGATACAGTAGTGGTCACAAAAGGGCTTAACTCACTTCTACTAATTAGTTGAAAGTACCAAAATAAGCTAAAGTCATAGCCTTTGGTTTTAAGAATTCTTTTTTATTTTGGTTGAGATTTTTAAAATTTTTTAATAATTTGCTTTTTTTTAGTTTTCAACATTCGCTTTGGTAAGATTTTGAGTTTTAAATTTTAAAATTGGGTAACTTCATCATAGGAGCCGGATATAAAATAAACCAACAAAATAATCAACAGCTTTTTTATTTATTACTAACAAAGCCAAGTATCGAGTTAGGGAAAAATAAATCCTATTTAATGTAACTGCAGAATATATAAAGTATCTAGAAGTCCACGTACTAAGATGTTCCTGGAATTACATAGATACAAAGCACATTTTGTGATAATCATTCAATCAGCAAGCATTTATTAAGTTCTCACTTTAATAACATGAAATCTGCTAAGCACTGGGGAAACATGGAAAGATTAAGAACAGTTCCTAACCTCAAAAAAGTTTAATTTTTAGTGGGGAAGAAAAAATTGCTGAGGGGTGGATTACACCAATATAATACAAATGACCATATTATCTACATAAATTTATAGATTTAATGACACTGATCAAACAAATTGATTGAGGTCTTAAATGCAAAATATTTAGATTATGAGTGTGTATTTATATAATTTCCCAAGAACTAAGTCATTTTAAGGACATGTACAAGTGATAGTAATTGTGAATCTCAAGAAAAATAGTGAAAAAAGTAACAATAAGTAGAATCTAGCAGTACCATCACAAATTATATTATAAAGCAGTAATCACTGAAACCCTTTGGTACTGGATCAAAATATTAGAAAAGGTGATCAGGGGGAGAGAGTAATTAAATAAAATAACTAAAAGCAATCATATAATATGATGTTTGATAAGCCTAGGCATATTATTAGGGAAAGGATTACTTTTTTGATAAAAAGTGCTGGGAAAATAACAAATTAGTACAATGACAATTAGGTTTCAAAGATGTAATACCATACATGACAACAAATTCCAGACAGATACATAACACATAGATAAAAAATAATGCCATTTTAAAATATAAGGGATAAAGGAAAGAAATATAAGTTAAAATTTGCCAGGCAAATACCTGTCCATTTGTTTCAACTGTATTCAAGTCTTCGTGACCCAATTTTCCTTGGTAAAGATAATACAATAGTTTGCCATTTCTTTCTCCAGGTCATTTTACAAAAGAGGAAACAGAAGCAAACACGGTTAAGTGACTTGCAGAGGGACACACACAACCAGTTAGCTAGTGTCTGAGACCAGATTTTGCCTTAAGAAGATGCGTCTTTTGAGTTCCAAGCTTGGTGCTCTATCCACTGCACCATGTAGAATCAAGACTAAAGATAAAATGAGGAATTTTGATTACATACCATCGCAAAGTTTCTATGAAATCAAAATAAGTGCAGTCAGTATTAGAAACAAAAGAACTAACTTGGGGAAACTTCCGCTTCTGGGATCCAAGATGGCAGAGTGAAAAGGCAGTCACTCTCATTCTCTCCTATCACCTCTGAAAACCCAGAAAATATCACCCCAAAAAAAAACCCTGGAAACGCTGAAAGGAGCAGCAGTGCAGCAGCCCAGCAAAGGGTCTCCCAGTGCCTCAGCAAAAATAAGGGAGGCAGAACTACAAGGGGCCCCAGGCAGATAAGTACCCTGCAGCATTCATCTGAAAGGAGGTGAAGAAAACAACCTAAAGGCTTCCTAAAGCCCCAGCCTTGCTGTTCCACCCAACACCAGGTGAGCTGTCAGAGCCCTGCAGCCTCCAATTGTGAAGAAATCCTGAAGCCCAGGTGGTAGACAGGCAAACACCAACACCTGGACCTCCAGTGCCTCAGGGGCAGGGAACCGGTGGAAACCAGCTCAGAAAACCACCAGGTGCCTGGCACTACCACAAAGGAATCTCCCAGTGCATTAGCAGAAAAAGGGAGACAACACTGCAGGGGCCCCAGGCAGATAAACACCCTGCAGCACCCATCTAAAAGGAGCTGAAGAAAGCTAAAGGAAAGGAAAAGCACAACCTAGAATTGCCTGAAAGTTCCAGCCTTGCTGATTCCAGCCCAACAGAGGTAAGCTGCCAGAAACCTACAGCCTCCAATTGCCAGCATAAGAGGCCCCAGCACACAAAGCCAGTGACCATTACCTAAGCTCCCAACACAAGAAGCTTGGGTCAGTGCCCTCTGTTCCCCAGCAGGAGAGCTCAATCTCTTTAAAGGCCAGGGAATAAAGAAACACCATGAGTAAAAAGAAACATACCATAGATTCATATTATGAGAAGAGTGAAGATCAAGACAGAAATTCTGAAGAGGACAACATTGTCAACAAACCCACATCTGCAACAACAAAAGGGAATATGAACTGGTCTGAAGCCCAAAAAGCCTTCTTAGAAGAGCTCAAGAAGGATTTTAATAGTCAAATGAGAGAGGTAGAAGAGTCCTTCAAAAATACAATTGGCCAATTGGAAAAAAAAATACACTGAAGAAAACAAGTCCCTAAAAAACACAATTGGCCAATTGAAGAAGGAAGTACAAAAACTAACAGAAGAAAACAATCTGTTAAAAACTAGAATTGGACAAATGGAAACTAATGTCTCTATGAGAGAGCAAGAATCAGTCAAACAGAAACAAAAAAATGAAAAAATAGATGAAAATAAAATACCTCATCAGTAAAACAACCGACCTGGAAAATCGATTCAGGAGAGACAATTTAAAAATTATTGGACTACCTGAAAATCATGATGAAAAAAAGAGCCTGGACAGTATCTTTCAGGAAATCATAAAGGAAAACTGCCCAGAAGTCCAAGAACCAGAAGGGAAAATAACCAATCATCACCACCTGAAAGAGATCCCAAATTGACAATGCCAAGGAATATAATAGCAAAATTCCAAAATTACCAGATGAAAGAGAAGGTGCTGCAAGCAGCCAGAAAGAAACAATTTAAATATCATGGAACCACAGTCAGGATTACACAGGACCTTGCAGCTTCTACATTAAAAGACGCAGGGGAACATGATATTCCTAAGGCAAAGGAGCTTGGAATGCAGCCAAGGATCAATTACCCAGCAAAAATGAGCATCATTTTTCAAGGGAGGAGATGGATATTCAAAAATAGGAGACTTCCAAACTTTCCTGATAAAAAGACCAGAGCTCAACAAAAAATTTGATCTTCAAGTACAGGACTCAAGAAGGACTTAAAAAGGTAAATGGGACAGAGAAAGATACAATATGTTGTTAATAAGGGGGGGGTTTAAACCCCTACAAGGGAATAGACTTGCAACCCTTGAGAACTGTATTGTTATTACACCATGTTAAAGGAGTATACATAAAGAGGGTGGATATTAGTTGACTTTGATGTAATGATAAAAAAAATCGAATCAAGTGGGTTAAATGGATCCAAATAAGTGGGTCAGTCTGATCTTAGAAAATGTACTGAGAAAAGGGGATACAGACGAGGGTAAGTTGCATTACAGGAAAAGACACAAAATCCTATTACAGGGCAGAAGGGAGGGGGGAGCATTGTTTGAACCTTACTCTCATCAGATTTAGCTCAAGAAGGGCATAACATAATCAGTTAGGTATAGAAATCTAACTTGCCCTATAGGCAGTAGGAGGGAAAAGGGGAAAGAAAAGGGAGGGAAAAAAAGGGAGGGGGGGAAAGAAGAGGAAGAAGCAGTAAAGGGAAGAAGGGAAAAGGATGATGGGAGTAGGGACTGAAGGAGGCAGTGGTCAAAAGCAGAACACTAGTGAAGGGGAAAGGAAAAAGGAGAAAGAAAAGCATAAATAGGGGGAAAAGGATGGAGAAAAAGACACAGATAGTAATCATAACTGTGAATGTGAATGGGATGAACTCTCCCATAAAATGGAAAAGGATTGCAGAATGGATTAAAAACCATAATCCTACAATATGTTGTTTACAGGAAACACATTTGAAAAAGAGTGACACATACAGGGTAAAGGTAAAAGGCTGGAGCAGAATATATTATGCTTCAGCTGAAGTAAAAAAAGCAGGGGTAGCAATCCTGATCTCAGACAAAGCAAAAGCAAAAATAGATCTAATCAAAAGAGATAAGGAAGGAAACTACATCCTGCTAAAAGGCACCATAGACAATGAATTAATATCATTATTAAACATATATGCACCAAATGGTATAGCATCCAAATTCTTAGGAGAAGTTCAGGGAGTTACAGGAAGAAATAGACAGCAAAACTATACTAGTGGGGACCTGAACCTCCCCCTCTCTGCACTAGATAAATCTAACCACAAAATAAACAAGAAAGAAGTTAAGGAGGTGAATAGAAGTTAATGATAGACCTCTGGAGAAAACTGAATGGGGATAGAAAGGAATATACTTTTTTCTGCAGTACATGGCACATACACAAAAATTGACCATGTACTAGGGCATAAAAACCTCACAATCCAATGCAGAAAGGCAGAAATATTAAATGCATCCTTTTCAGATCATGATGCAATAAAAATTATATGTAATAAAGGGCCATGGAAAGATAGACTAAAAAATAATTGGAAACTAAATAATCTAATCCTAAAAAATGATTGGGTCAAACAACAAATCATAGAAACAATCAATAATTTCATTCAAGAGAATGACAATAATGAGACAACATACCAAAACTTATGGGATGCAGCAAAAGCAGTTCTTAGGGGAAGTTTTATATCTCTAAATGCTTACATAAATAAAATAGAAAAAGAGGAGATTAATGAATTGGGCATACAACTAAAAAAACTAGAAAAAGAACAACTTAAAAATCCTCAACTAAACCATAAATTAGAAATATTGAAAACCAAAGGAAAAATTAACAAAATTGAAATTAAGAAAACTATTGAACTAATAAATAAAACTAAGAGCTGGTTTTATGAAAAAACAATAAAATAGATAACCTTTGGTTAATTTAATTAAAAAAAGAAAGAAGAAAACCAAATTACTAGTATCAAGAATGAAAAGGGTGAAGCTACCACCAAGGAAGAGGAAATTAAAACAATAATTAGGAATTATTTTGCCCAACTATATGCCAACAAATTTGACAATCTTAGTGAAATGGATACATATTTACAAAAATATAAATTGCCCAGATTAACAAAGAGGAAGTAAAATACTTAAATAACCCCATCTCAGAAAAAGAAATTGAACAAGCCATTGATGAACTCCCTAGGAAAAAATCTCCAGGGCCAGATGGATTTACATGTGAATTCTATCAAACATTTAAAGAACAATTAATTCCAATACTATATAGACTATTTGGGAAAATAGGTGAAGAAGGAGTCTTACCAAATTCTTTTTATGATACAAATATGGTGTTGATACCTAAACCAGGAAGAGTCAAAATAGAGAAAGAAAATTATAGACCAATTTCTCTAATGAATATAGATGCAAAAATTTTAAACAAAATACTAGCAAATAGATTGCAGCAACTTATCACAAGAATAATACACTATGACCAGGTAGGATTTATACCAGGAATGCAGGGTTGGTTCAATATTAGGAAAACTATCAGCATCATTGAGCATATCAACACCAAAACCAACAGAAACCACATGATCATCTCAATAGATGCAGAAAAAGCTTTTGATAAAATACAACACCCATTCCTATTAAAAACACTAGAAAGCATAGGTATAAATGGAGTCTTCCTTAAAATAATAAATAGCATATATCTAAAACCTTCAGCAAGCATTATATGTAATGGGGACAGGCTAGAAGCATTTCCAATAAGATGGGGTGAAACAAGGATGTCCATTATCACCACTGTTATTCAATATTGTACTGGAAACTTAGCTTTAGCAATAAGAGAAGAAAAAGAAATTGAAGGCATTAGAATAGGCAAAGAAGAAACAAAGCTATCACTCTTTGCAGATGACATGATGATATACTTAGAGAATCCTAGAGAATCAAGTAAAAAACTACTTGAAATAATAAACAACTTTAGCAAAGTTGCAGGCTATAAAATAAACCCACATAAATCATCAGCATTTCTATATATTACCAACAAAGCCCAACAGCAAGAGATAGAAAGAGAAATCCCATTTAAACTTACTGTAGACATTATAAAATATTTAGGAGTCTACCTCCGAAACAAACCCAGGAACTCTATGAACACAATTACAAAACACTTTTCACACAAATAAAATCAGATCTAAATAATTGGAAAAACATCAGTTGCTCATGGGTAGGCCGAGCTAATATAATAAAAATGACAATCCTACCTAAGCTAATTTACTTATTCAGTGCCATACCAATCAAACTACCAAAAAATTATTTTATAGAGTTAGAAAAAATAATAACAAGATTCATTTGGAAAAACAAAAGGTCCAGAATATCAAAGGAACTAATGAAAAGAAATGCAGGGGAAGGTGGCCTAGCAATTCCAGATCTTAAATTGTATTATAAAGCAGCAATCATCAAAACTGCTTGGTACTGGCTAAGAAATAGGGAGGTGGATCAGTGGAATAGGTTAAATATGCAAGACACAGTAGTCAATGACTATAGTAATCTATTATTTGATAAACCCAAAGACCCCAGCTTCTGGGATAAGAACCCACTCTTTGAAAAAAACTGCTGGGAAAACTGGAAAAGAGTATGGCAGAAACTAGGCATAGACCCAAATCTCACACCATATACCAAAATAAAGTCAAAATGGGTTCATGACTTAGATATAAAGGCTGATACCATAAGTAAACTGGGAGAACAAGGAATAGTTTACCTATCAGATCTATGGAGAACAGAAGAATTCATGACCAAACAGGAGATAGAGAACATTATGAAAAGCAAAATGGATAATTTTGATTACATTAAATTGAAAAGTTTTTGCACAAACAAAGCCAATGCAACTAAGATTAGAAGGAAGGTAGAAAATTGGGAAAGAATTTTTACAACCAGTCTCTCTGATAAAGGCCTCATTTCTAAAATATATAGAGAATTAAGACAAATTTATAAGAACACAAGCCATTCCCCAATTGATAAATGGTCAAAGGATATGAACAGACAGTTCTCAGATGAAGAAATTAAAGCCATCTATAGTCATATGAAAAAATGCTCTAAATTTATTGATTAGAGAAATGCAAATCAAAACAACTCTGAGGTACCACATCACACCTATCAGATTGGCCAACATGACAAAACAGGAAAATGATAAATGTTGGAGAAGATGTGGGAAAATTGGAACACTAATACATTGTTGGTGGAGTTGTGAAATGATCCAACCATTTTGGAGAACAATTTGGAACTATGCCCAAAGGGCTACAAAAATGTGCATACCCTTTGATCCAGCAATAGCACTTCTAGGGCTATATCCCAAAGAGATCAAACAAATGGGAAAAGGACCCACATGTACAAAAATATTCATAGCAGCTCTTGTTGTGGTGGCAAAGAATTGGAAATTGAGAGGATACCCATCAATTCGGGAATGGCTGAGCAAGTTTTGATACATGAATGTAATGGAATACTATTGTGCTATACAAAATGATGAACAGGCTGACTTCAGAAAAACCTGGAAAGACTTATATGGTCTGATGCTGAGTGAAGTGAGCAGAACCAAGAGGACTTTGTACACAATAGCAGCCATGTTGTGTGATGACTGATATTGTGAAACTGAACCCTTCTCAGCATTACAAGGATCTAAGACATCTCCAGAGGCCTCGGATGGAAAATGCTGTCCACATCCAAAGAAAGAACTATGGAAGTGAATGCTATCACTTATTTTTACCTTCTGTTGAGTTTTTTCCCTCTTTCTGATGGTTCCTCCTATTGGTCTTAATTTTTACTTACAACTTCACTAATGTGAAAATATGTTTAATAGGAATGTAAATGTAAAGCCTATATCAGACTGTGCTCCATCTTGGGGAGGAAGGGGGAGAAAAATTTTCAATTCGAAAGCATATGGAAGTGATTGTTGATAAATCAAAATAAATTAATAAAATTTAAAAAAAGAAAAAAAATTAAAAAAGGACTAACTTGGTGGAGATGGGGATGGGGAGGGGTGGTGGGCATTTCCAGAGCAAATATAGAACAAAGGAGCACTGAACAATGCCAAGCCCTCTTCAACTTGCTGAAGTGAAAACCACATCTCCTAAACTAATAATATTTGAGGAAGGGGCATATAGTTATAATTCTACCACTTCAACCACTACCTTTCTGCAAAGGAGTCTTTAATTGTGCCAGACAATTGGGGGATTGGGACCAAAATCTTTGCCACTCCACTCTTCTGAGAGAGAGGCAGTGTCAGGATAGAATTATATCTATCTGTTCCTTTACTATTAGCTTAGGAGATTCAGTTTTCAGGTTCAGACTAAACTTCTGATTTCTATTTCCTAATGAGGAAAGGAGGATCCAAATTTTGTAATCAAGGCTTGACTCTTTCCACAATGAATGTTACCTACATATAGAAGGTAACAAAGAAATATGTTGCCAATTCCACAATGAATGTTACCTGCATATAGAAGGTAACAAAGAAAGCCATTTATCGAAGACTAAAGAAAAAACAAAATCAAAAAATATCTACCTAGGAAAATATGTGTTCAGAAAATTTAGGGTGAAGGAGCATTTCCATTGGGAATGAAGCAATTTAATGGGAGAGGATAACAGATCACATCCATGAGGAAATTCACCAAAGTCTCTAGTGTACCAAGCCAGGAATAGAAAGATGAGTGAGATTCCTGACTCTTCTCATGTAAACTTCCCCCCCCCAAGTCTTATTTTCCCTTCAGCAACCTGTTGGATGCCAGAAGTATCCCCAAAGACCCCCCCCCAAAATTGAAAGGTTAGGAGAAAGTAAAGAGCCTCATGCTTTCCTCTTTGTTGCTCTCACTAACTCCACCCCTTCCTTTATACAGGCATGGCTCATTGATCTCAACCAATGTGGTGAGAGTCCCATACCAAAAGACTTTGAAACTCAGGTTACACATCCATACATCCTTTGATAACAAATATGCACACACATACACACACACATTTGTGCATACATGTATATGTATATATGCACACATATATGTATACGTACATACAAAGCTATGTGTATGCATAAGTATATATATATATATATGATGTGTCTGTGTACAAATATTTGTAGCAGCATTTTTTGTTGTGTTAAAAATTGAGACATAATAGGTATCCTTAAATTGAGGAATGGCTGAACAAACTGTGGTATTTGAATGAAATGGAATGTTGTCACAGATTGGAAAATAAGGAATATGACAGATTCAAAGAAATAAAGACCTGAATGAACTAACACAGAATGAAGTGAATAGAACAAGGAGAACAATTTATGTCATGACCACAATCATGTGAGAAGAAAAAACTCTGAAAGGCCTTAGAACTTTGACTACAGCAGTAAATAATCGTGATTTCAAAAGATTTATGATGAGAATTCTATACATTAGCAAAAAGTTCAGCAGCAAGAGATAGAAAGAAAAATTCCATTTAAAATAATAGTAGACAATATAAAATACTTGGGAGACTATCTGGCAATACAAACCCAGGGATTATATGAACGCAACTAAAGAACTTTTCACACAAATAAAGTTAGATCTAAATAACTGGAAACAAAATTACTAATTGGTAGGCTGAGTCAGGATAATAAAAATGACAATGCTACTTAATCTATTTATTTTGTGCAATACCAATCAAACTATCGAAATTATTTTATAGAGCAAGAAAAATATTTTATAGAGCTAGAAAAAATAAAAGCAAAATTCATCTGGAAGAACAAAAGCTCAAGGATATCAATAGAATCAATGGAAAAACGTGAAAGAAGGTGGTTTAGCCATAACATGATCTCAAATGGGATTATAAAGCAGTAATTATCAAAAAAAATCTGGTACTGGCTAAGAAATACAGTGGTGTATCAATGGAATAAATTAGGTACAAATTACATTATACTAAATGACTGTAGTAATGTAGTGTATTATAAACCAAAAGATCCAAGCTTTTGGAGCAAAAACTCATTATTTGATCAAAAAGGCTGGGAAAACTAGAAAAGAGTATGACAGAAACTAAATATATCATATACGATATTCCAAAAATACCAAGATAAGGTCAAAATGGGTACATGATTAACACATAAAGGGTAATACCATAAGCAAATTAGAGGAATAGTTTGTCAGAATTTTGGATAAGGAAAGAATTTAGGACCAAAAAAGATATAGAAAGCATTACAAGATATAAAATAGATAATTTTGATTATATAAAATTAAAAAGATTTAGCACAAAAAAACCAGTGCAACTAAATTACAAGAAAAGTAGAAAACTGGTGAAATTTTTGTAAGAAGTATCTCATTTGTAAGAAGTCTCATTTCTCAAATATATAGAGAACTTAGTCAAATTTGTAAAAATACAAGTCATTCTCCAATTGATAAATGGTCAAAGGATATTAACAGGCAGTTTCCAGACAAAGCAATAAAAGTCATCTGTAGTCATAAGAAAAAAATTCTCTAAATTACTATTGATTAGAGAAATGCAAATTGAAATTACTCTGAGGTTCTACCTCACACCTATCAGATTGGCTGATATCACAAAAAGGGCAATGCTGGATGTTGGCAGAGATGTGGGAAAACTGGGACTTAACCGCATTGCTGATGGAGTTGTGAACTGACCTAACCATTCTGGAGAGCAATTTCGAGCTATGACTAAAGAACTATAAAACCATGCATACCTCTTGATCCAGCAATACCACTACTAGGTCTATATCCCAAAGTCATCCAAAAAAAAAGGAAAAATGACCTATTTTAGAAAAATATTAGTAGCAGCTCTTTTTGTGTGTGATGGCTAAGAACTGGAAATCAAAGGGATGCCAATTAATTTGGGAGTGGCTAAACAAATTGTGGAATGTGATTGTAATGGAATTGCTTTGTGGTATAAGAAATGATAAAGCAGGATGATTTAAAGCAAACAAACAAACCCAAAAAGACTTACATGAACTGATACATAGTAAAGACAATAGAGCCAGGAGAATTTAGTACACATTAATAGCAATATTTTTAGATGAATAACTGTGAATGACAACTATTTTCAGCAATGCAATGATCCAAGAAAATCCCAAATGACATTTGATTAAGGGTACTATCTGCCTCCAGGGAAAGAAATGATATTGTTTAAATAAGAGCTAAAGCATTCTATCTTTTACTTTCTTTCATTTTTTTTTTTAAATTTTATTTGAGTCTTGAGCAAAATGATTAACATGGATATTTCACATTGGACATGTATAACCTATTGGAGCTTGTGGTGAGAGTCTAGAGGGAATCCTCCTCACAGTTCCAAGGCAGAAAAGACTGTTTGTGGTCACTCAAAGACCAGAGCTTAGGTCAGGAAAGAGTAAACATCTCACCCTTAATTCTACCTTCTTGAAGAACTGAAAATTTACAGGTCCCTAGAAGTATCTCTGAAAACAGCTACACAAAACCCCCAAAGCTTGGAACTGTACATTCTCCATGCTGGAAGCAGACCCTTACCTTAACAAAGAGTTTAAAACTCAAGTAATTGGCCAGGATCATGAGCAAACAGTGCAAAAAAAGTAAGACCACAGAATTTCACTTTGGTGACAAAGAAAATCAAAATATACAACCAGAAGAAGACAACAAAGTCAAAATTCCTACCTCCAAAGCCTCCAAGAAAAAATAAGAATCATTCCCAGGCCATGGAGGAGCCCAAAAAGGATTTTGAGAAGAAAGTAAGAGAAATAGAGGAAAAACTGAGAAGAGAAATGAGAGTGATGCAAGAAAATCGTGAAAAACCAATCAACAGCTTACTAAAGGAGACTCAAAAGCATACTGAAGAAAATAACACCTTAAAAAATAGCCTAAGCCAAATGGCAAAAGAAGCCCAAAAAGCCAACTAGGAGAAGAATGCCTTAAAAAGCAAAATTGGACAAATGGAAAAGGAAGTCCAAAAAATCACTGAAGAAAGCACTTCCATAAAATTGGAATAGAGCCAATTGAAGGTAGGGGCTTCCTGAGAAATTTAGACATTGTATGGCAGAGCCAAGATGGCAGAGTGAAAGCAGTGAATTGCTTGAGTTCTGCCCCAAACCCCTCCAAATACCTATAAAAATGGCTCTAAACAAATTCTAAAGCAGCAGAACCCACAAAAAGATAGAGTGAAACAAATTTCCAGCCCAAGACAACCTGGATGATTGATCAGAAAGGTATATAGCGCTAGGCTGGGAGCAGAGAACAGTGCAGCATGGACATGCAGGCCGCAGCAAACCTGGAGCAGGCCTGAGAGGACAGAATTGCTGGCAGCTGTGGTGGTTTCCAGACTCCTCAATCCACAAATGCCAAAGTTAACTTAGAAAGTCAGTGGGAAAAGTCTGTTTCTGCAGTGCTAAGAGAGGAATGCAGGGTCTCAGATCCATTCCCTAAGAGCATGGCCCTGGGGTGGGGTGGGGCAGTTGCCTCCTGAGCTTCCGGCCCACAGACTGAGGGGGAATCCAGTGGCTGCTCAGAGAGGGATTGAAGGACTCTCTTTGCCACTGCTGAGGCAGGAATCTCTTGCTTTGCCAGTGTTCAGGTCTGGGTCACAGTTCTGGGTGGCGGTGTTGGGGTGAGGAGGAGTGCTGGCATGGTGGAGCTTGGAGTGGCTGTGGAGAGAAAACCTTCCTCACAGTTACAGGACAGAAAGGAGTACTTGTGGTCACAGGCAAGGAAAGGAGAAAACACCTTGCTTCTTGTCATATCACCTTGGAAGAACTGAAAAATTACAGGTCCCTACAAGTATCTCTGAACACAGCTGTAAAAACTCCTGAAACTTGGGACAGTACATTCTCCACATTGGAAGCAGATTCTTACCTTAACAAAGAGTTTAAAACTGCAGTAATTGGCCTGAATCATGAGCAAGCAGCACAAAAAGAGTCAGACTATATTATCATACTTTGGTGACAAAGAAGATCAAAATATACAAGAAGACAGCAAAGTCAAAGCTTCTACATCCAATTCCCTCAAGAAAAATATGAATAAGTCCCAGGCCTTGGAAGAGCTCAAGAGGGATTTTGAGAAACAAATAAGACAAGTAGAGGAAAAACTGGGAAGAGAAATGAGAGTGATGCAAAAAAATCATAAAAAACAAGTCAACAGCTTGCTAAAGGAGACCCAAAAAATACTGAAGAAAATAACACCTTAAAAATAGCCTAATACAAATGGCAAAAGAGGTCCAAAAAGCCAAGGAGGACAAAATGCCCTAAAAAGAAAAATTGGCCAAATGGAAAAGGAAGTCAAAAAGATTACTGAAGAAAATACTTTCTTAAAAATTAGAATAGAGCAATTGGAAGCTAGTGATTTTATGAGAAATCAAGACACTCTAAAACAAATCCAAAAGAATGAAAAATTAGAAAACAATGTGAAATATCTCATTGGAAAAACAACTGACCTGGAAAATAGATCCAGGAGAGAGAGAATTTAAAAATTATTGGACTATCTGAAAGCCATGATCAAAAAAAGAGCTTAGACATCATCTTTCAAGAAATTATCAAGGAAAACTGCCCTGATATTTTAGCATCAGAGGGCAAAATAGAAATAGAAAGAATCCACCAATCTCCTTCTAAAAGAGATCCACAAAGGAAAACTCCTAGGAATATTGTAGCCAAATTCCAGAGTTCCCAGGTCAAGGAGAAAATATTACAAGCTGCCAGAAAAAACAATTCAAGTATGGTGGAAACACAATCAGGATAACACAAGATCTAGCAGCTTCTACATTAAAGGACCACAGGGCATGGAATATAATATTCTGGAGGGCAAAGGAGATAGGATTACAACCAAGAATCACCTACCAGCAAAACTGAGTATAATCCTTCAGGGAAAAAATGGTCATTCAGTGAAATAGAGGACTTTCAAGCATTCTTGATGAAAAGACCAGAGCTGAATAGAAAATTTGACTTTCAAATACAGACTCAAGTGGAACATGAAGAGGTAAACAGGAAAGAGAAATCATAAGAGACTTATTAAGGTTGAACTGTTTACATTCCTGCATGGAAAGATGATATTTATAACTCATGAGACTTTGTCAGTATTAAGGTAGTTGAAGGAAAAAAATTATATGTATGTAGATAGATAGATAGATAGATAGATAGATATAGATAGATAGATAGATAGATAGAGGGCACAGGGTGATTTGAAGATTAAGTGGTCATATCTGGAGAATGAAATTAACAGATGAGAGGATTATACTCAGAGAAGAAGAAAGGGAGAGGTAGAATGGGCTAAATTATCTCACCAAAAAAAAAAAAGAGAAAAGAAAAGTCTCTTACAGTGGAGGGGAAATGGGGAAGGTGAGAGGAATGAGTGAATCTTATTCTCATAGGATTTGGCTTAAGGAGGGAATAACATACACATTCAATTGGGTATGGAAATCTGTCTTACCCTACAGGAAAATAGGGGGAGAAGGGGACAAGAGCACAGGGGGATGATAGAGAGGAGGGCAGATTGGGAAAGGAGGTAATCAGAAGTAAATAATTCTGAGGAGGGACAGGGTCAAAAGAAAGAATAGAATAAATGGGAGGGCAGGATAGGATTAAGGGAAATAGAATTAGTTTTTCACAACATGTCTACTATGGAAGTGTTTTGCATAACTGCACATGTATAACCTATACTGAGTTGCTTGCCTTTTCAATGAGGGTGGGTGGAGGGAGAAAGGGAGAAAATCTGAAACCTAAAGTTTTAAAAACATATGTTTAAAAAAATGTTTTCACATGCTACAGGAAAATAAGAAATACAAGAAATGGGGTACAGAAGTCTATCCTACCCTAGAGCAAAATAGAAGGAGAAGGGGGGAAGATAGAAGAGAGGACAGAGTAGGGGAAGGGACATTTGGAATGCATGCCATCTTAGGGTGGGGGAGGGGCGAGATGGGGTCAAAATTTGGAACTCAAAATCTTGTGTAAGTAAATATTGAAAACTAGATATAAATAAACTTATATTTAAAGAAAAAAAGAAATTTAGACATTGTAAAACAAAACCAAAGGAATGAAAAAATAGGAAACAATGTGACATATCTTATTGGAAAAACAACTGACTTGGAAAATAGATCCAGGAGAGATAATTTAAAAAATATTGGACTGTCTGAAAGCCAAGATGAACAAAAGACCATAGACATCATCTTCCAAGAAATTGTCAAGGAAAACTGCCCTGATATTCTAGAAACAGGGGGTAAAATAGAAATGCAAAGAATCAACCAAACCCATCCTGAAAGAGATCTCCAAAGGAAAACCCTAAGATTATTGTAGCCCAATTACAGAGTTCCCAGGTCAAGGAGAAAATACTTCAAGTAGCCAGAAAGAAACAATTCCAGTATTGTGGAAACACAATCAAGATAACACAGGATTTAGCAGCTTCTACATTAAGGTATCAAAGGGGTTGGAATATATTATTTTGGAGGTCAAAGGAAATAGGATTACAGCCAAGAATCAACTACCCAGCAAAACTGAGTATAATCCTTTAAGGGAAAAACTGGATATTCAGTGAAATAGAGGACTTTCAAGCATTCTTGATGAAAAGACCAGAGGTGAATAGAAAATTTTACTTTCAAGTACAAGACTCAAGAGAAGCATGAAGAGATAAACAGGAAAGAGAAATCGTAAGAGATGTATTAAGGTTGAACTGTTTACATTCCTTCATGGAAAGATGATATTTGTAACTCATGAGAGTTTTGTCAGTATTAGGGTAGTTGGAGGGGGAAGTTATGTGTGGATAGATAGATAGACAGACAGACAGACAACAGACAGACAGACAGACAGACAGACAGATAGATAGATAGATAGATAGATAGATAGATAGATAGATAGATTGAGAGATAGATGGCACAGGGTGAGTTGAAGATAAAAGGTTGATATCTAGAGAATAAAATTAAGAGGTGAGAGAAGATTATACTGGGAGAAGGAGAAAGGGAGATATAGAATGTGTTAAATATCTCACATAAAACACAAGAAAAGGCTTTTACAGTGGAGGCCAAGTAAAAGTGTATGAGTGAATCTTATTCTCATCAGATTTGGCTTAAGGAGTGAATAACATACACACTCAATTGGGTATGGAAATCTATCTTAACATATAGCAAAATAGGGGAGAAAGGGATAAAAGAGGGGGGATGATAAAGGGGAGAACAGATTAAGGGAGGGGATAATCAGAAGTAAACACTTCAGAGGAGGGACAGGGACAAAAGAGAGAATAGAATAAACAGAGGATGGGATAGGATGAAGGGAAATACAATTAGTTTTTCACAACATGACTACTATGGAAGTGTTTTGCATGACTACATGTGTATAATCTGTATCAAGTTGCTTGCCTTCTCAATGAGGATGGGTAGGAAGAGAAGAAGGGAAAAAAATGGAGCTTAAAATATTGTGGAAGTGAATGTTGAAAACTAAAAATAAATTAACAATGAAAAAAAGAAATTTGCATTCTCAGATATTGTCATTATCATTGCTCAGATATTGCCTTTACAATTTATACTTGTTATGAGAGAACTTCTACTTAGGGTTATGAAATGGTGTGCTAGTGGTCCATGACAGATATGACAAAAGCATCAATAAAACATTTGAAAAGTTAAAGAAAAACTAGTTTAGCCTAGAAGTTTTGAAAAATGCGTATTTTTAAAGATCATTATTTTTCTTCTACAAAGATCAAATAGAAGTAGACTAAAATTACATCTCTTTATATATGTATATACTTATCTATATATCTATATCTACACATATCTACACACATACATATGTATATATATACATTATATAGACATTTCCATACATATCTATGAAATTATTTTATTTTAACTGTAAAAAATTGCAAAGAATGTTTAATTAGTTACAGTGGTATTTAATAATAAATTTATATTAAATCATTTATAATATTAAAAACAAATTGCAGATATGAATGTTAAAGATTATCATGGTACTCTAAGAAATGTCAAGTTCAACGTCTGGGAGCCAAGATAGTGGAGTAAGCAGTAAATCCCTGTAACTCTCCTATATTAACCTCCAAACAACCATAAAATAGCACCCCAAACAAGTCCTGAAACAGAAGAACCAGCAAAAAAAGAGAAAATTTGACTTTCAAATAGAAGATTCAAGAGAAGCAATGAAAGCTAAACAGGAAAGAGAACTCTTAAGGGACTTACTGAAGTTGAGCTGTTTACATTCCTCCATTGACAGATGATCACTTGTAACTCGTGAGACCGTTGTCAGTGTTAGGTTAGTTGGAGGGAAAAAAAAAATATATATATATATATATATATATATATATGTGTGTGTGTGTGTGTGTGTGTGTGTGTGTGTGTGTGTGTGTGTGCGCGTGTGTGTGTGTGTGCGCGCATGTGTGTGTGTATGTGCATGAGTGTGTGTGTGTGTGTGTGTGTGTGTGTGTGTGTGTGTGTGTAGATGGATACATAGAGGGCACAGGGTGAATTGAAGTTGAAGGAGTGATATCCAAAAAGTAAAATTAAAAGGTGAGAGAGGATTATACTAGGAGAAGGAGAAAGGGAGAGATAGAATAAGAAAAAATATCTCACACAAACACAAGAAAAGCTTTTACAGTGAAGGCCAAGTGGGTGAAGGTGGGAGGGAAGGAATGAATCTCATTCTCATCATATTTGGCTTAAGGAGAGAATAACATACACACTTGATCTTTTATGGAAATCTATCTTACCCTACAGGAAAATAATGGAGAAGAGGATAAGAGAGGGAGATGATAGAAAGGAGGGCAGATTGGGGGAGGATCTAATCAGAAGGAAACACTCCTGAGGAGGGACAGGGCCAAAAAAGAGACTAGAATAAATGGGGGGGGATAAGATGAAGGGAAAAATAGTTTTCTACAACATGACTACTTTGGAAGCGTTTTGCATGACTACACATGTATAACCTGTATCAAGTTGCTTGCCTTCTCAATCAGGGTGGGTGAGGAGGGAGGAAGGGAGAGAATTTGGAGCCCAAAGCTTTACAAACAAATGTTAAAAATTGTTTTTACATGCAACTGGGAAATAAGGTATATGAGGTATAAAAATCTATCCTGCCCTACAGGAAAATAGAAGAGGAAGGGAATAAGAGAATGGGGGGGAGGGGATGATACAAGGGAGGGCAGATTAGGGGAAAAGATATTCAGAATGCACTCCATCTTAGGATGGGGGAGAAAATTTGGAACTCAGAATGTTGTGGAATTGAATGTTGAAAACTAAATAATAGAGAACCAAGAAGAACCAGCAAAAAGACCTGGAGGAACAATCTTTTAGCCCAAGAAATTTGGGTAAAAGGGGAGCACATTCCCATACAGGAAATGTCCCAGCCAACCAAATGCAAGCATCACCTCAGCAAAACCACGGGAGATCCTGAAGTCCAGTGTGGTAGTGCAGCCAAACGTCACCATCAGAACCCCACATGTGCTTTAGCATAGCCAGGGGAACTAACAGATTTCAGCTCTGAAAACCACCCCTTACTTCAGTGTACTCCAGGCAAACGGGCATTCTTTAGTGGCTAGACCTTCACATGCTCCAGTGTAGCCCTAGGGAAATGCAGAAACACCCCACCAGGTTTCAGTACATGCCAGACAATAATTAGGACCCAAACTCGGCACCAGATTAGCTACCACACTGCTAGTCTCCAGCAGTATCAGTCACCCCTCACCACACACCTTCAGCACAGCACCAGGCTAGAGGATTCCCTGTGGGCCTAAGGCTAACATCAGCGCAACATCAGGGAAATAGCCAGGGCCTGCAACCACTGGCACAGTAACCTAGAGAGTGTGTCCCTTCCACTGGAGATGCAAAGCTAAAATTTAAAAGAAAAGAAAAAGGCCAAAAAAAGATGAAAAAACAATAACAACAGCAAATCTTATCATAGAAAATTATTATGGTGACAGGGAAGATCAAGACACAGACTCAGAAAAGGAAAATAATCTCAAAATACCTATGGGTGAAACCCAAAGCAAAAATGTGAAGTGGTCTCAAGCTAAGAAAGAACTCATGGAAAAGTTCAAAAAGGAGCTTAAAATAATATAAGAAAGGTAGAAGAAAAATTGGGAAAAGAAATGAGAGTGATGTAAGAGAATTACGAAAAAGTCAACACCCTGGAAAATTGCTTAAAAAGTAGAATTCGCCAAAAGGAAAAGGAGATACAAAAATCTACTGAACAAAAAAAAATTCGTTAAAGAATACAGTTGGCCAAATGGAAAAGAAAGTACAAAAGCTAACTGAGGAAAACAATGCCCTAAAAGTTGGAATTGGGCAAGTGAAACATAATGACTCTATGAGACATCAAGAATCAATGAAACAAATACAAAAGAATGAAAAAAAAAATGGGAAGCAAATGTAAAATACCTATGGGAAAAAAAAAAACAACTGACCTGGAAAATAGCTCCAGGAGAGGCAATATTAGAATCATTAGACTTCCTGAATGTCATACTTAAAAGAGTACCTGGACAGGATTTTTCAAGAAATTATCAAGGAAAACTGCCTGGATAGCTTGAAACCAGGGGGCAAAATAGGTATTGAAAGAATCCACCTATCACCTCAGGAAAGTAATCCCAAAATAAAAACTCTAAGGAACATTATAACCAAATTTCAGAACTATCAGGTCAAGTTAAAAATGGCCAAGAAAAAAAAATTCAAATATCAAGGAGTCACAATCAGGATTATACACAGGATTTGGCAGCTGCAATATTAAGACATTAGTGGCCATGGAACATGATATTCCAGGAAGAAAATGAGCTAGGGCTATAACCAAGAATCATTTACCTGATAAAATTAAGTCCAATACAACAAGGGAAAATGATCATTCAGTAAAATAGAATAGTTTAATCTTTCATAATGAGAAGACCAGAACTAAACCAAAAGTTTGACCTCCAATATCAAGACCAATTGGGGGTCCTAATGGTATTTATTTTGTAGAAAACAAAAAGAAAACGAGATCAATAGAGCTGAAGTATTTACATTCCTACATGGGAAGATAATACTTATAGTTCTTAAAAATTGTGTCATTACTAGTACAGCCAGAGAGAATATACATAGATAGTGGGTATGGGTATAAGGGGAATTTGAGGTAATAATATTAAAAATATAAGAGTTGAGAAAGAGAATACAATAGGTGCAGAAGGAATGGAGAGGTACAATGAGGTAAATTATTTCACATGAAGAGGCACAAAGACCTATTACAATGGGGAAGAACATGAGAGGGTGGGTGATAAGCATTGCTTGAACCTTACTCTCATCAGTATTGGCTTGAAGAGGGAATCATATACATAATCATTTGAACACAGAAATCTGTCTCACCCAACAAGAAAGTAGGAGGGGAGGAGATCAAGTAAAGGGGAGGGAGGACTGAAAGAAGGAAGGGAAAATCAGGGGAGGTGGCAAACAGAAGCAAAACTCTGGTGAGGAGGGAAAGAATGAAAGGAGAGAGAGGACAGACAGGGCAAAGAAGAGGATAGAGAGAAATACATAGGTAGGGGATGAACTCTCCCATAAAATGAAAGTAGATAGAAGAGTGGATCAAGAACCAGAATCCTACAATATGTTATGAAACATCCTTTAAGCAGAAAGACACACAGAGTAAGGTAAAGGACTAGAGCAGAATCCATTCTGCTTCAGCTGAAGCTAAAAAAATAGAACAAAAAAGCAGGGGTAGCAATCCTGATATCATACAAAGTAAAAGAAAAAATTAGACCTAATTAAGAAATAAGGAAGGAAACTACATCTTGCTAAAAGGTACCACAGACAATGAAGTAATATCAGTACTAAACATATATGCACCAAGTGGTATATCGTCCAGATTCTTAGAGAAGTTAAATGAGTTCCAGGAAGAACTAGAGAGTAAAACCATACTAGTGGAGGACCTCAACTGTCCTGTCTTAGAACTCGATAAATCAAACAAAAATAAACAAGAAGGAAACTAAGGAGGTAAAAAGAAAATTAGAAAGTTAGGTATAACAGACATGATTTAGACATAAACGTTTACACCATAAGCAAATTAGAAGAGCAAGAAATAGTCTACCTGTTAGTTCTATGAGGAGGGAAATTCATGACCAAACAAGATATAGAGAGTATCACAAAATGTAAAATAAATAATTTTGATTATATTAAATTAAATAGTTTTGTGCAAACAAAACTAATACACCAAAAATTAGAAGGAACACAGAAAGCTGGGAAACAATCTTTACAGCAAGTGTCTCTGAAAAAGACCTCATTTCTCAAATATATAGTTAATTGAGTCAAAATTAAAAGAATGCAAGACATTCCCCAATTCATAGATGATCAAAACACATTGAACAGGTAGTTTTAAAATGAAAAAAAAAATCAAAGCTTTCTATGGGCATATGAAGAAGTGCTCTACATCGCTTTTGAATAGAGAAATACAAATTAAAATACCTCTGAGGTACCACCTTACATTTATCAGATTGGCTAATATGACAGAAAAGGAAAATGATAAATGCTGGAGATGTTGGTAAGGTATAGTACTAGTGCATTCTTGGTGGAATTGAGAACTGATCCAACCATTTGGGAGAGCAATTTGGAACTATGCCTGAAAGGCAACCAAAATGAGCATACCCTATATCCAGCAGTACCACTACTAGATCTGTTTCCCAAAGAGATCACAAAAAGGGGAAAAGGACCTACATGTGAAAAGTATTTGTAGCAAATCTTTTTGTGGTAGCAAAAAATTAGAAATTGAGAGGATGTCCATCAGCTGGGGAATGGCTGAACAAGCTGTGGTATATAAATGAAATGGAATACTACTGTGCAATAAGGAATGATGAACAGGAAAATTTCAGAAAATTCTGTAAAGATTTGTACAAACTGATGCAAAGTGAAATGAGCAGAACCAGGAAAACATTGTTTATAAGAACAGCAACATTGTGCAATGATCAACCAGGAATGAGTCAGCTCTTCTAAGCAACACTTGTCCAAGACAAGTACAAAGGATTGAGGAAGGAAAATGCTACCCATATCCAGATAAAGAACTGATGACTCTGAATGCAAATTGAAGCATATTTATTTCACTTACTGTATTCTTTCTCATTTTTTTTCTTTTGATCTATTTCTTTCACAGCTATAACTAATATGGAAATATTTTTACATGGTAGCATATCTATAAACTATATCAAACTGCCTATCATTTTCAGAAGAATGGAGGTGAGCGAAGCAGGGAGGGAAAATTTTTTAGAACTCAAAATATTGTAAAATGAATGCTAAAAATTATCTTGACATGTAACTAGAGAAAACACTATTAAAAAAGAAATGTCAAGTTAATAAAAGAAGTATTTTACGTGCTTAACAGACAAAAATATGAAGATTACAGAAAAATATGAAAATACATGAACTGAAGCAAAGTGTAATTGGCAGAAACAATAAAACAATTTGCATAATGATTAAAAACAACAAAAGATTTTTTTTTAATTGATCATGTTTGGCCCTCAGGAATAAAGGGAAAACAATGTATCTTTCTCTATTTTTTCACAGAAATAGGTGACTATGGCTTGAAACATTTTCAGAATCTGCTGATAAATTGGTTACTTTCATAAAACATTTTTTCTTCCTTTTTTCTATATTTTTAAAAATTTTTTTGTCACAAGAGGTAACTCTTTTCCAAGGAGAAGGAGAATGAATATACTTGAAAAGAAGACAATATTTAAAAAGTCAATGTATTTTAAACAAAATATCAAGTCCTATAGAAATAAAACTATTGAGTTACGTTATCATAAATATCCCCAAAGAAAAACTAGACAGAACACAAAAACATTAGTAAGTATTAATGTATTATCTTAAATTTCAGATGCTAATATGTTTCACAATTTTAGATGATTCTTTAGTTGCCAGTCAGCATGGTTAAATGAGCTTCTTGGTGGATGGAGTTCTCCTATTTGTCAGCCAAATGGGATGAATTTAGGCTTGTGAAGGAAAGGAAGACTGTTATGCCTGCCAAATGGTTTAGACACAGCAAGCAGAGACTTAACCAACCAGCAGGGTCTCCATGCAATAACTATCCATGCTGTGTATATGTGTGTCCTGTTCTCTAAGAGAGCCAAGTTTAAACCAGGACCCTTGGGATTCATAATCAGTAGTTCCACCAGGCTTTTATACAAATCAATACCATTTGGTTTAAAATCACAGCAGCAACATGATTATAATATGACCAGTCTGGGACTACTTAGTTCAAATAATGAAATGTTGGTTGTTTTTCATCAAAGAGAGGTGAGTCAAAGAAACAAATATTCATTACTGTTGACTGTTACATGGTACTTCTCATCTAAGGACTGGAAAGTACTTGGACAATACATTATGACTTACTTTTTAAATGGGCCTCTCAATGGCTGGGTGAAAACACTCACTCCAGATCACAGAATAGATCATGTAGGGTCAGGCTTAGAAGTAATTTGTTTTTAATTCCTTAGATCCTGACCACCTTGAGGACAGAGATACTGTTTACCTCATAAAGTCAGAGGTTCAAAATTTACCTTTGAATGGTTCTCATACAGGTTTTTCAGGTCAGTAGTTCTTTGTGGAAACTCTTTTGGGAAACATGCCAAGGTGCCTGTGGAAAAGTATTTCTTTTAAGCAGAAAAAGTCAAATTGGTTCCTTAGTGGAGTTGGGGCTTATTAAGGTATAGGTATTAAGCATTTATGAAAAATCTCTTTATGTTAGTCTACTTGGATCTAAGCCAACAACATTGACTTAAGTTAAGATGTTCACAAATAGTGATAATTGAAGGCAAAATGTGAGAGGCACAAAAGAAAACATTTTGGGAATTAGAAGGAGGAACTGCTTCTGGTTGGGGAGAAAAAAGAAGGCTTCTTTGAAGTAATAACATTGTAAGTGTACCTTTAAGGATAGGCGGGGCTTGGATGGGTATAGCTGGGTAGTGTTTGAAATGTACCTTTAAAAACAGGCAATTTTATTGTGTGTGTGTGTGTGTGTGTGTGTATAGTAGTGTTACTAGCCAAGGAAATAGTATGAATAAAGAAGTCAGGAATGCGTGAAAACTCTAGTGTGTCTTGAGGATGAGGCACATAAAGGGGAATAGGCTTGAAAAGTAAGTGGGGAGCAAATCATTGACCTTGAATGCTAGGTTGAGTCTAAACTTTATTCAGAAAATAGTGGGAAGCCACTGAAGGTCCCCGAGCAGGGGAATAAAATGAACAAAGATCTGCTTTATAAATATAAGTCTCACAGTGATGTCTAGGACTGATTAAAGGGAGGAAAGCACTTGGGGAAATGGAAAATACCCTACTGAAATCTCTAAATTGCTTGGCATTGACAGCACACTAGAACTAGACAAATGTAAAACAATCACCTAATAGTACACTGTATTATTTCTTTTCCCCCATTGTAACAACATTTTGTAATATTTTATAACATTTTACAGATGAGGAAAATGAGGCAAGTAGGGTTAAATGACTTGCATAGGGCCTCACTGCTAATAAATATCTGACACCAGATTAGAATTCAGGAAGAGGAGTTTTCCTGACTCCAGGACCAGTGTTCTATCCACTGTGCCGACTAGTTGCCCCACAACAACATCTACATTCTGATCTATTACCCTAAGAATAAGACACTTAATTGTCTAAGTAGAGAAGTAATAGTCAAACTTCTGCCTTTTGTAACCTTTAACCTAACACACACCAAATTCTGTAATCAAGATAAAATTACAATTGTAATTCAACAGAGATAAAAAAAAAATGAAACAAAACAAAACACCACTCTTTAAGCCAAGAAGTAAGAAGAAATACTGAATTCTATCACTATAGAAAGACTTTTAGGTAATTGATGCCAATGATGTGAGCATAAATTTTCCTAAAGAAAGCTCTTTTTCATCCATACATCCCTACATCCACACAATCTTTAAAAAAAAAAATGAGGTACTCATTTTGGTTTCTTACCTTCAATATGGTAAATATTCTGGTTTTGAATATTAGTAATCATAGTGCTTTGTTATTTCCAGGGTACTTTAAACACATTATATCTTTGATCCTCATAATAACCCTGTAACATAGATACTATTATTATGCTCCTCTTACAGGTGAGTCAACTGAGGCACAGAGAAGTTAAGTGACTTGCCTGGGATCATCCAGCTAGTAAATATGTTAGGCAGGATTTGAATTCAGGTCTTCCTGAATACAAAACCAAAGGTTTGTCCATTACATTAACTTCCTTTCTCAAAACTTGAACTCTTTCTTTTTTTTTCCCCAAGAAAATTTTTTATTATTTTGATTTATCAACAATCACTTTCATAAGCTTTTGAGTTTTAAAGTTTTCTCCCCCTTCCTCCTCGCCTCCCTCCCTAAGACAGCATACAATCTAATATAAGCTATACATATACATTCCTATTAAACATTTTTTTCACATTAGTGATGTAAGGAAGAATTAGAAACAATAGTAGGAACCAGCAGAAACAGGAAACAAAACCAAACAAGAAAAAAATAGCAAATAGTGTGCTTCAATCAGCATGCGAACTCCATAGTTCTTTCTTTGGATGTGGATAGCATTTTCTATCATGAGACTTTTGGAGATGTCTTAGATCCTTGCATTGCTGAGAAGGTCTAAGTCTATCAATGTTAGTCATCGCACAACATGGCTGTTACTGTGCACAACGTTCTCCTGGTTCTGCTCACTTCCCTCAGCACCAGTACATGCAAGTCTTTTCCAGGTTTTTCTGAAGTCCACCTGCTCATCATTTCTTATAGTACAATAGTATTCTTTTACATTCATACACCACAACTTATTCAGTCATTCCATAGTTGGTGGGCATATATATAAATATTTTTATACATGTCAGTCCTTTTCCAATTTGTATGGTCTCTTTGGGATACAGCCCTAGAACTTCTATTGCTGGGTCAAAGAGTGTACACATAAAATTTTAACTCTTTCAACAGAAGTTAATTCCACACTAAATTAACTCTTTTTATACCCTGAATACACAAAGGTGTGAAAGATATATTTTTTTCTCCAAAGTTGAAACTCAAATTTTCTGTGTAAACCTATCATCCACTAAAAAACAAAGCAAGTTAGTTAAAATTTAGCAACAGAAATGAAACAAAAATGCTCTAAGGCTTCCACTACAAGATGTACCATTGATGTACATGGTAACAGCAATGTTGTATCATGATCAATTGTGAATGACTTAGTTTTTCTCAGCAATACAGGGATGCAAGACAATTCCGAAGTACTCATGATGAAAAATGTTATCCAACTCCAATGAATTGATGGAATCTATATACATATTAAAGCCCACTATTTTTATTGTGTTTTTTTTGTTTTCTTTCATAATATGACCTACATGGAAATTGTTTTACATGATTGCACATGTACAACCTATATCAAATTGTTTGTCATCTCATTGATTGGGGAGTGGAGGGAGAGAGAGAGAGAATTTGGAACTCAAAATTTAAAAAAAAATGTTAAAATTGTTTTTACATGTAATGGTGAAAAATATTCTTTTTTCTTAAAAAAAGTACTACTGACTCTCTGCTTTGACTTTGTTGGTCACTAATCAATATCAATTACTAGGTAGTCTGCTAATAAGGTTATAACCCTCAATTAAGAGATGAGACAGGTATTTGAAGCAAATGAATTAAGGGCATATAAGTATTCCAAAATTAGAAATATGGAAGGGTCAATATTTCTTTCATTACCTTTCACTATCAATCAATATACAGTCAGATTTGAAAAATGATCCAAAACAAACAAACAATCAGAACACCCAAACTACAAATAAAGATGATCACATCTTGATAACGACAATGCTAAAAGGAAAAAAATGGCAGAATTGGATTAGACAATCTCTAATGGCCCTTTTGGCTCTAGAACATTTGAGGTTATTTTATATTGGCATGTCAATTATATATGGCACATCTACTGTACCAACAACATAGTCAGAAAGGGGTAAAAGATGAGTAGCCCTGCATATCCAAGAAATATAATGTACCTGATAACAACTTTACAACGGGAAATGTGAAATAAAATAATTTTTCTTGCTATATGAGGAACCAAGAGCAAGTAGATAGATCTTATCTACAGGACTCAGGTTGAAAGGCAAGTAATACAAAAAACATTTTTAGACAGACTCTAGAAATGTGCCAAATCCTAGAGATTTTATAGAGCACTGGGCTAAGAGCCATGAGAACTATTTTCTGGTGTCTTGTCTGACACTGACAAGTTATGTGACAATATAAGCAACTCATATAAACTCAGCAACTCATTATGCCTCAGTTTTTTCCCCCATTTGCTACTTTACTCCACAGAGATTCTGTGAGAGAAATCCAAAGTATATAAGGTCACTAGAAAATATTAAGGCTGATTTCCATTCCTGCCCAGCTCCATTATGTACAACTCACATGTGGATTTCATTAGATGACCATCTGTCATCCACATTAAGTGAAATGCCATTGACTGATTGAAAAATTATCTGAGAAGCAAAAGTTATATATTTGGTACCAGATTCCCAACTGATCCATCCCTGTTGGTTGATTAAATTTTCTGTTATCATCTTTCATTTGTCCCCAGATCTCCTACTATCCTTCTATGAGCAACTGCAGTCACCCCTGAAAACAGAAGGAAAGCAGGAAGCAAAGCTGAGTTTGTTTTGCTTTGGTATACCTTTTTTGTTATGAGATAGGTGCTCAAAGGAAAAGAGTTTGATGAGAGTGAAAGAAATGAAAAGAAAAAAAAGCATCCATGAGACATTTTAAATGTACAGAAGAAAAAAAAGAAAGAAATCCAAGAGGTAAACATAACAAATTATTGTTGTTGTTGTTGTGTTTGTCCTTCCTTCTCAAAGAAGACCATAACATCAGGAAGATGATGACATGAGTTCAATTGACTTTGTTTTGAGTGAGGGAGGGCTGTGCAAGTTCACTAGTCTCATTTTCTCCTCCAGAACCATCTAGGTCCAGATATTCATCAGGATGACTGGAGATAGCTCAGGATACAAGGGTGTTCTGTCCAAAAGAAGGTAAATTTTGATGGCTGAAAGAAGCCTACTTAACTTGAGGGTTTACTGGCTAGATTTCTCTCTCAAAGACCAAGCCCAATTCACTCTGGAGCTCATAAATTGGGCAACAAAAGGTCCCTGCCCAAGCACCACTTAATGGTTATCTTTTGGGTCCTCCAGTCTCAGAGTGAATGTAAATAGTAACTTTTTCTCTTTTGGCCAGCAACCCTGAGGGTCTTCTCCTTTTTTTTTTTTTTAATAATGGGGCCATCCCTTGACTCACTTCTTCAAAAGACCTATTCACTGAATGGGCCAAAGTGAGAACCTGAAAAGGCCTTAGCTTAAAAGGGCTAGTGTCTCCCAACAAACAAATACTCCTTTGTTAAAGAGTATACATTGGTGTAGAGTATAGATAAATGCAGATCTTGGAGCCAGGAAAACCTGGGATCAAATCTTCCTCAGACACTTAGATTTACTCTCAATAAATCCTTTAACATCTTTTAAGTCCATTTTCTTCTTCTGCAAAATGAGGAAGTTGTACTTGATTAATCTATGATTATGTAACATACACTTTGAAAAGAAAAAAGAAGACAATTATATATAAAATCTTTTTTTTTGTTTGTTTCTTATACATAGAGATGGGTTGGTAAATACTTAACAATTGACTCTCCCAACCACCCACACCCCCAAAACAGTACCCTCTATATCCTCTATTGTAAGTCTAATCTGAATTTTTAATGTTTTCCTCATTACTTTGTCAATATAAGATCAACAAAAATAATAAATCAAGCCCTGATTTTTAGCATTTGCTTATTTCAGAGATGAAAATTCTGGCACTGAAAACCTGATGATCAGGTCTTTTAAGTATGTGTGAGGTGGCTCTAGCACAACCTTGCTTATACAATAATCTTTCTTGTTCTCTGTATAAGAAAACGTATTTGCAGATTATGGTTATGTTTATAATAAGAAAGCTAAAAGGACAGGAAAAGCTCTAGAAAATGGAAATTAGAAAAATTGTGTTTAGACTCCATGCTCTGCCACAAATTAGCTGTGTGACAGAAGTCACACTTTCTCGTGGAGACTCGTTTTTTCATATCTAAAATAAGGGGCTTAAACGATAATAGATTACACATTCCAGATCAAAAGTTCTGCAGATTTATGAAGTCAAATACTGTCTCTTGCATGATGCTTTCCATCACTCTTTCCAAACAGGAGTAATCTCTACCCCATCTGAAAACTCATAACATTTTGTTTTTACCTTTCTCATCCATTTATCATATTCTATTTTTTAATTTAGTTCTTAATTTAATAGAATTTGGCCTGGTAGATAGAGGATTGTCCTTGGAGACAGAATCAACCAGTTTCAAGTGTTGCCTTGGACATATAGTGGCTATGTGATGCAGATTCAGTCACTTGAACTTCAGGATCCCTAAGCAACTTCCTAGGACTATAGGTCTGAGAAACAAGCAATTAGTTAGCGTTCATCAAATGCCTACTATATGCCAAGCACTGTACTAGGTGTTGAAGAAAGGAATAAAGGAAGGAAGGAAGGAATAAAGGAAGGAAGGAAGGAAGGAAGGAAGGAAGGAAGGAAGGAAGGAAGGAAGGAAGGAAGGAGGGAAGGAAGGAAGGAAGGAAGGAAGGAAGGAAGGAAGGAAGGAAGGAAGGAAGGAAGGAAGGAAGGAAGGAAGGAAGAAATTTCCTGTTCTCAATGAACTTGCATTCTATTGCCAGAAATAACATCTACATATATAACTATATATGAAATGATTACAAGATAGTGAAAGATAGTTAAACATGAGACACAGAGGGGGAATACTAACACTTTTGATAGATGATGCTTAAACTGAGCCTTGAAGGAAGTGAAGGATTTTATGTTACAAGTGAGGAGGACATGCATTCTAATCTACATTTGTGGAGATTTTCCTCACAGAAGTTTACTGTAGTAATGAAAAAACAATCGGATCAGTAGGATAGAAAGCCAGCCTGAGAGTCAGAAAGACTTAGCTTCCCATCCTGTCTCTGCTACTTATTGGATGTGTGACCCTGGGCAAGTCACATAACTTCTTAGTACCTCAATTCTCTAAAACAGCTTTAGACAAGGTGTCCAATTGCATTAACAAGAGGGAGCTACTTCCTTAGAGCTCATTAAAATTGATGATGAAGAGGAGGAAGAAGATGATGACAAAAACAAATATTTACATAGCACCTTAAGATTCACAAAGGACTTTAAAAGTATTATGAAGACTTTGTTTTTTGGAGGCAATTGAGGTTAAGTGACTTTCCCAGAGTCACATAGCTAGTACATGTTTGAGGCAAATTTGAACTCAGGTCCTCCTAACTCCAGGGCCACCACCTCCCTGCTCCTATTATCTCACTTTGTCCTCAAAATACCAACACTCCTAAGAGGTAATTGTTTTTATTATCCTCATTTTACAGATGAGTCAACTGAGTTGGTGAGGTTAAGCTTCTTCCCCAGGGTCATACAATGAATAGTCTGCTACTGGATTTGACTAAAGTCTTCTTGTTTTCAGGTCTAGGACTCTATCTGCTTCACCACCTAGCTGCCTACTACATATTATTTTACATATAAAATCATAGATCTGGTTAAAAAAACCCCTACTGATCCACATATGTACATATATAACAATATATATCATAATATCTTCATGATATTATTTAACCAATAATATAATATAGAAAATATTATACCACAAATGCACACACACACACACACACACACACACACACACACACACTTATGTGACTTTGGATAGATCATTTAACTTCTATCAATCTAATTTCCTCAGTTGTTAAAGGGGAATAATAATAGCATCTACCTAACAGGAGACTCAGCTAAGATAATATATGAAAAATATTTTGCAAACATTAAAGATATACATACCTGGAGATATATAGACATATAGACATATACATGTGTATACATATACATATATCTGTATAAATGTATATGCAAATATATTAAATATATGTTTATCAAACCTTAAAGTATGTATGCCATATAAATATTGTATATATGTATCTCCATATGTATATATCTATATATACATACATACATTCCTACTAACATTGTAACATAGTGATAATGATCTATCTTTTTAATATCATATGCTGCTTTCTACCAATACTAAATCTTGGAAAACTGTTTAATTTGTTCAGAACATGGTGATTAATGAAACAGAGGTTTTGGATGAAAAACATATGTCCAAAACACATGAG
The DNA here is from genome assembly GCF_003287225.1 of Phascolarctos cinereus. NCBI lineage: Eukaryota > Metazoa > Chordata > Mammalia > Diprotodontia > Phascolarctidae > Phascolarctos > Phascolarctos cinereus. The sequence goes on from NW_027555847.1 coordinate 189,214,691, forward strand.
GGGAAAAAATCTCACTATTTTGTAGTAATAGATGATACTCAGCCTCCATTTGCATATATGTTCTGCTGATCTCAAGGATCAACAAATGGGGAAAAAAAGAAGGAAAAAAAAAGAAACCTTTAGCCTACCATCATTCCAACTCAACTCACATTCCTTACTAATGATGGGTGATTTTGATATTTTCTGAATATTAAAATGCTAATAAATACACCCTGTCATTTAATGAAGGAGATGAGGCTACAGAAATGAAAGGTTTGGATTGAATGTCTAAAGTTTCTTCCAATTTAACATTTCTTGATTCTAGGTCCTTATCAGAATGCAGACAAATAGATAATATTTGACATCTCTGGTACAATTATTTAAAAAAAAAACATTTTTTAAAGACTTACTCTATGTCAAGTATTATGTTAAGTTCTAGGGATAAAAAGAGAAAGGAAAGATAGTTCTTTCCCTCAAGGAGCTTACATTCTAATTCAGGAGACAACACATTTAGGTGAATGGCAGTAGGGAAATAGAGTTCTGGTATGAACAATCAAAAAGCCCTTTAGTGGAAAAATTGATACAACCTTTTGAGATTCAATCACAGTATTGGTTTGATTGCAATTCTTAGAGCAAAAGATGGAATGTTGGGCTCAGGAAATTTGCCTTGGAGGGTCAAGCCACAACAGGGGGCAAGGGGGACAATGTCTGAATGAAGAGGAGGCTACATTAAAATAGTAAAAATATACTCTATCAAGCTATATCCAAGAGACAAGAATATCTACAAAAATGGAAAGATGAATCTATTGAAATGAAAAGTTTGGTCAGACGCCTAAGACCTCTTCCAGTTTTACCATTTCATAATGTGAATGTACCTCAAACATGAATTTTCTCTCAGGACACACTAGTTTCAATAGAACTCCAGATTCTGAGTTCCTTCTCACTTTGAGGGGATAAAGTCATGATTGCTCACCAATGGGAAAGATCTATAATAGGGGAAGACTGGTTTCAAATGACATGAATTCAATGGTTTTTATAAAGGCTACAAAAGTTAAAAATGATTTTGAATTAGAACAGAAATAGCTTTCTAAATAGTGTGATTTGAGAGATAATTCAAATATCATCTTGCACGCAAATATTTCCCCCCTACTGATGTGACAGAGCTTCCAAAATCCCAACATTAAAAATTAATCCCTTTTGATATTAAGGCATTCTTTGGCTTCAAAAAATTCCCCATACTCCTAAGGAAGAGTAGTATTTTTAAATATTTTCAGCTGAGACCACATTTTTTTCATAGTCTTTCCAACAATGAGCAATTTTTCTTGGTTGAATGAAACACAGATTAAGTATGTGTGGAGGGGATTATTAGCTTAAGAAGAGGAGGAGGGGGTGAATAAGGATCTGTAAAAAAAATTGAGAAGGGGGCAGCTAGGTAGCATATTGAATAGAGTATTAGCCTTGGAGCAAGGAGAACCTGAGTTCAACTTTGACCTCATACACTAACTGTAGGTGTGACTCTGGACAAGTCACTTAATCCTGTTTGCCTCAGTTTCCTCACCTGTAAAATTAACTGGAGAAAGAAATACCAAACCACTTCAGTAACTTTGCCAAGGAAAACTCCAATAGGGTCACAGAGAACAAGGCACAACCTACCTAAGTGACTCAATAACAACAAAGAAAATTGAGCAGGTACAAAATATAAAGCTGTTCTACTTCACAATTTTTCCTAGAAGTAGCCCTGTGTTAGTGATTTTAAATCTAGTTGTGGCATTTTAATGTCATCCCTAATTGTGAGAATCAGGTATCCTAAGAAACTACAGTTAAGATTCAGGCAGCTAGCTTCTCTTATTTCTTATTTCTTCCAGAGAAAGAAATCTAATGATGACCATAGAAGAGTGTAATGAAAGTTGCACAGAGCCTGTACAAAGATTTCTTGACTTCTTTTGACTAACTACATGTGCTTAACTCAGAACTATAAGATATTAGCTCTTTGAGATAAGGAGGCCTACTATTCCTGACATGTCTGACTCATTACTGAAAACACCTGGGGCTTTGGTGTCATGCTATAAACTCCCTATAGTTCATTGCAGTTCTCCAATGAAGCTGACTGTGGGAGTGAAAATATTGGATCATTCAAAGAGAAAGCTTTTGTCTTTCTTTCTTCCCTAGAATTTCCTGAGTAACAAATAGTTCTTTCAGTCACTAGACCTCCTGTGAGGGAATGGGAAGAAAGGCAGCCTCTCTCATACAAGCTTGTGCCCTGGCTGCCTTTTTCACTTTGTAACCAGATATTCTTAAGACGGATATTACTGAGCTTGGAAGTGACCTTGTAAGTTTGAGAGGTCATGGATCCATTGAGTGTAGCTGACTGATAGGGAGGAAAATTTTAGTTATTGGAGAAAATTGTAGAACAATGGCAGGGAGATTCTTGGACAGATCACCTAAGATGGTATCAGCCATATTGAAGCTGCTGGGTACCTGCTTCTGGGAAACTTAACAATTAGTATATACATGGACACTCTGCATTGGACTATTGGCTATGTAGGGGGAAAGTGCCTGCATCTCAAACTTCCTGGCTCGTAATTCTAACTGAATATTGCAACCAGCCCACCAGTGAAGCCCTGGGGAGCAAAAGTCTACAAATGTAGCATCATATACTTGAAGGTTATATAGTAACCTGTGAACGCAACTCCATTATTTTCTCCAGAGACTGAAGTAGTATAGGGAAGATTACATGCCTGAGGTTTTGGGGGAATTGTCTGTATATATGTGTACGTGTGTGTGTGTGTGTGTGTGTATACACACACACACACACGTACACATATACATATATACACACATATACATACATATACACATATCATTGAAGTAAATACCTTCTTTAAAAAGTTAATCTAATGTAAAATGATTAAATGGTGCTAGTCACTGGGCCTGAAAATGAACCCTAAAAATGAAGGAATACATTCAGTGTATGCTCAAGACAATGGCAGACTGGACAACCCCCTCAGGCAGCTGGAGAACCCTGTTGGGTGAGTAAAATGTAACAAGCCTGGACTGAGAGAGTGGGGTCAGAGAAACCATGTTATAGTGGAAATGAGGTAAAATGTGATCAAGTCTGTTCAGCAGTTTCATTAACTGCTTTATGTTCTGATGTGTGTTACTCTTCTGCCAGTGTATAATGATACTTATAAGGTACACATTACTTATTCTTAAGTTTTATCAATGAGTGCTGTCTTCTAACATTTCTTTGTTGTTGCTGTTGTTGCTCAGAAAACAAATACCTGATCCATACCTCATTTGTACAGTGAGTTCCTTTCTAGTCCCCATTTTAAGTGAAAAATAAAAAAGAAACATTTTAATGATATATATCTATATATGAGTCATAACATAAGCTATAAATCAATCTTCCATAGGTTGCAGGGTAGACATTTAATGAGCTAAAGAGAGTGAGAAAAAGAACTCTAAGCTTGCTCTCAGTATACGCCAAGCAACCCAGTATTGAATCACATGTATCAGTCCAGAGCAAATGGGCCCGTTAGTTAAAAAGGAAACATAGACAGCAAGCCCCTTTTCCTTGGCAGCAATTATCAGTCTTAGAAAGTGAAAGGTGAATAAGAATACATGGACAAGGAATATTGATGGAGACTTAGAAGACATAATGACAAGTTGCTATGACATTTTAGGATGGAATTTCATTTATTTAAATGTAAGTTGTTTCAAAACAAGTTTAATTGGTTCTGTCTGTATGTTGTTTATAGTCAATCATTTAAAAATTATTTAACAAAAAAGAGCAGAGCATACAAAGAGGAACCACTGAAATATTGCTCAACTTGTAAACAGGGGCCAGAAGTTAGTGACAGAGAAGAGATATAAATGAAAATAAATAACTAATTTGTTAATCTTTGCTGGAAGAAAAAAAAATATTTTCTAACAATATGAGTTTAAGTTGACAAAAGAACTTTAGTTCAGAAATATTTATCTTTTAAAAAAAACATGGGCCCCTATTATCACAATACTGTTTTTTAAAGCACATAAAAATATATAAGATGATATTGAAATATAGTTAACAAAACACATGCTAAAAAAAGAAAGAAGTTTACAGACCCCTGATTAAGAATTCTTGTTTTAATTAGATAACAGATTTAGAGGTATTATTTAGTCCAATGCCTTAATTTTCAGGTAAAGGAACAGAGAAAATATTAAAAGGTAAAGAGACTTGGTATTTTAAGATCTAGAAGTGACCTTAGATTTTACTTAATCCAATTCCATTGTACGGGTAAGGGAATTAAGGTCCAGCATAGTTAAATTATTTACCCTAAGTCATAACTTATAGGTTATAAGTGGCAGGGCAGGGATTCAAACCTAGCTCAGAAAGAAAAAAAAAACAAATATTTAAAACACAGGCATATTAATAAAGAAGCTGAGCAAATACATAACTAAGTAAAGATATGCTCACAATTCCATAACAGCATAAATAAAATCAAATATAATCTAATACAATTATTCTATATCCAAAGGTCAGAGAATATGTAAAATAGTTATGGATATGTGGAAGACCTCGTGGATGGTTAAGTAATTGCATTGGAATACAAATTTATCAGTAAGCTCAATTTAAAAAAATCTTACTAGTGCTTTAGTCTCTGCCTAAAATTACTTCTATGAAAGACTTCCACAGGATGGCAGTAATGAGTCATGAAACTATATAGAAGACAGTGCCAACAGCTGATCTGTTCAACACAGTAAACTTGTACTAACATAAGATACATGTTTGAAAAATAAAATACAAAGTGGAGGAATTGAATGACTTGTTGAAAACTCTTTCCTTAACTTAGCCTTTAAGGTCCAGGTATTGGATGGGCTAAGTTAAGGATACTTTACTCACACAATTATAATGGGCCATACTAAAATGGCAATAAAAATGATTAGGGGATTACTTGATGACTTTCTGAAACTATGCAAAATGCTTTAAGTAAACAAAAAAGTTTGCTTCTGAGTCAGCCAGGATACCCATCTTACCCCCTTTAAATATTTCTGTGCTGAGGTAGGGGGAGGGTAGGACATACATTATAACTCTTCTGAGACTGTGGAGAACTCACAAATTTCTTTTTCTCCTGGTGTTGATATAATCAACAATCCACCTAGATTGATTTGAGTGAAACATTCAGTCCACTGCAGAAAGCAATTGGAGAAAACAAAAGACTTGCTTGAAGCAGCAAGCTATTCAATGGAAGGCTCAACACTGAAACTTAAATACTTATACTTCGGTCACATAATGAGAAGACAGGACTCATTGGAAAAGATCCTGATGTTAGGAAAGATTAAAGGCAAAAGGAGAAGGGGATGGCAGAAGATATGGATAGACAGTGTCATAGAAATAATGAACATGAAATTAAGCAGACTTCAGGACATAGTGGAGGGTAAAAGGGGCTGGTGTGTTACGCTCCATGGGATCATGAAGAGTTGGACATGACTGGGCAACAACATTGTTTGCCACTTTGCTCATGAGAAGTTCTGGACATTACCAACTCTTGAAAAGTTCTGTGCCCCAACCTCCCCAACTTCTTCCATTTCATGTCCCTGCCCATCCTCAAAATTCAATGTCAAACTTATTTCCCATCATCAGTACTCCACTTGACTCCAATTGCTCCTTTATATTAAATTCTTTTGACATGTTTGAACTTGGTTACATTTACATTGGTCACAGTTCATGGGACTTTAGAGCTTGAAGAAAGCTTTAAGATCATCTAAACTCATTCCCAACTTCCATATTTCTATTAATGATACCACTATCCTCCTAGTCACCAAGGCCGGAAATCTCAAGAGTTATTTTTTTTTACTCTTTACCCACCACCAACATTGCATCCAACTGATTGCCACATCCTGTTCATTTGACTTCCACAGAATCTCTCAAATATGTCTCTTTTCTCTAATACTGTAACCATTTCTATTTGGAGCCTAACCACCTCCCAACACAATTGTTAAATAGTTTCCTGGATCGCTGTCTCTCAGTTTCTTTCTTCAGTAAACCTTGAACATAGCTATCAAAACGACCATAATACTGCTCTGACCTTGTCATTGCCTGTTCATTCCCCCCCACAATTTCCTGACCCAAATGAGTTAACCTAATACTATCTAGCTACATCCTATTTTTCTAGCCTTGTTTCATGTTACACCTGTTAATCTAACACTATATTCTTGCTAAGCCCTTTGAGTTGCTAACTCCTTCCTACTGCACTCTCCTACATCTGTACATTAATACATTCTGCTTCCTATGACTGGAATATTTAACCTCCTTCTCACTACCTGTTAAAAAATTTTCTCTTTCCAAAGACTCAGGTTAGAAACCAACATCCTCATAAAGTCATCTGATGCCTCCAAGCAAAATTCTTAGGTCACTTTGACCTTCTCCTTTCCCTTTATTAAAATCAACTTCATATTATAGCTATTTGTTTGTCTCACCCCTCTACAAGCGAATTTGAAAATTCTTTAGCGACAAGGACCATTTAATTTTTCATCTTTTTGGCCTTATTATTTATCACAGTGCCTTTCACATAACAGGTAATAGTCATCAAATGAAATGTAATTAATGGAAGTCATTTTAAAAATCCATAAGTGATGTGTATGTGTACAGGTGCACACACATATCCTCTTATTACTTAAAACAAAATTGTCCCTTCAGTGACTAGACTGATATTTCATACACTGAATAATTTGCTTTGATTATCATGTGTAACAGCTGATTCTTTTTTTATTAATTTATTTTGATTTTTCAACAATCGCCTCCATACGCTTTTGAGTTTAAAATTTTTCTCCCCCTTCCTCCTCACCACCCTTCCCAAGACAGCACACAATCTTATATAGGCTATATATTTACATTCCCATAAAGCCTATTTTCACATTAGTGAAGCTGTAAGTAATAATTAAAACCAATAGGAGGAACCATCAGAAAGAGGGAACAAAACTCAACAGAAAAGAAAAAAAAAGATAGTGACTCAACTTTCACAGTTATGATTACTATCTGTGTCTTTTTCTCCATCCTTTTTCCCCCCTGTTTATGCTTTTCTTTATCCTTTATCCTTCCCCCCCACTAGTATTTTGCTTTTGACCACCACCTCCTTCAGTCTCTCCTCCCTTCTATTATCCCTTTCCCTTTTCTTCCCCTTTGCCCTTACTATTTCTTCCCTCCCTTCTATCCCCTCTCCCTTTTCTTTCCCCTTTTTCCCCCTACTACCTATAGGACAAGTTAGATTTCTATACATAACTGATTATGTTATACCTTCTTGAGCCAAATCCGATGAGTGTAAGGTTCAAACAATGCTCACCCCCCTCCTTTCTTTCCCTCTGCTATAATAGGATTTTGTGTCTTTTCCCGTAATGTAATTTACCTTTGTCTGCCTCCTCCTTTCTCAGTACATTTTCTAAGATCAAGCTAATCCACTTACTTGGATCCATTTAGCCCACTTGATTAGATTTTTTTTTATCATTACATCAAAGTCAACTAATATCCACCCCCTTTATGTATGCTCCTTTAACATGGTGTAATAACAATACAGTTCTCAAGAATTGGAAGTGTCATCTTCCCTTGTAGGGATGTAAACAGTCTGCCCTTATTAACAACATTTTGTATCATTCTGTCACATTTACCTTTTTATGTCTTTCTTGAATCTTATATTTGAAGATCAAATTTTTTGTTGAGCTCTGGTCTTTTTATAAGGAAGGTTTGGAAATCCCCTATTTCGTTGAGCATCAGTCTCCTCCCTTGAAAAATCATGCTCATTTTTTGCAGGGTAGAAAGCAACCCAGAGTCTTCCTACAGTCCCAGCCTTGCTGATTCCAACCCAACACCAGGTAAGCTGTCCAAGCCCTGCAGCCTCCAACTGTCAACCAGGAGGATATCCTGAAGCCCAGGTGGCAGAACAGGCAAACACCAACACCTGGACCTCCAAGTGCCTCAGTGAGGTCAGGGAAACCAGTGGAAACTAGCTCAGAAAACCCCCAGGGGCCTAAGCACTCTACCTCAAAGGAATCTCCCAGTGTATTAGCAGAAAGGAGGGAGGCAGCACTGCAAGGGGCCCCAGGCAGATAAACATCCTGCAGCACCATCTAAAAGGAGATGAAGAAAGCTAAAGGAAAGGAAAAGCAGGCAACCTAGAATTGCCTGAAAGTTCCAGTCTTGCTGATTCCAGACCAACACCAGATAAGCGGCCAAAACCCTACAGCCTCCAATTGCCAACATAAGAGGCCCCAGCACACAAAGTCAGTGACCAAGACCTAGGCTCCCAACACAAGAAGCTTGGGTCAGTGCCCTCTGTTCCCCAGCAGGAGAGCTCAATCTCTTTAAAGGCCAAGGAATAAAGAAACACCATGAATAAAAAGAAACATGCCATAGATTCATATTATGAGAAGAGTGAAGATCAAGACGATATTCTGAAGAGGACAACATCGTCAACAAACCCACATCTGCAACAACAAAACGGAATATGAACTGGTCTGAAGCCCAAAAAGCCTTCTTGGAAGAGCTCAAGAAGGATTTTAATAGTCAAATAAGAGAGGTAGAAGAGTCCTTCAAAATACAATTGGCCCATTGGAAAAAAAATACACTGAAGAAAACAAGTCCCTAAAAAACACATTTGCCCAATTGAAGAAGGAAGTACAAAAACTAACAGAAGAAAACAATCTGTTAAAAAATAGGATTGGACAAATGGAAACTAATTACTCTATGAGAGAGCAAGAATCAGTCAAACAGAAACCAAAAAATGAAAAAATAGATGAAAACATAAAATACCTCTTTGGTAAAACAACTGACATGGAAAATCGATCCAGGAGAGACAACTTAAAAATCATTGGACTACCTGAAAATCATGATGAAGAAAAGAGCCTGGACAGTAACTTTCAGGAAATCATAAAGGAAAACTGTCTGGAAGTACTAGAACCAGAAGGTAAAATAACCTTGGAAAGAATCCACTGTTCACCATCTAAAAGAGATCCCAAACTGACAAAGCTAAGGAATGTAATAGCAAAATTCCAAAATTACCAGATGAAAGAGAAGATGCTGCAAGCAGCCAGAAAGAAACATTTAAATACCATGGAACCACAGTGAGGATTACACAGGACCTTGTAGCTTCTACATTAAAACACCACAAGGTGTGGAACATGAAATTCCATAAGGCAAAAGAGCTTGGATTGAAGCCAAGGATCAACTACCCTGCAAAAAGTAATAGCTGATTCTTTAGGATATATAACAAAAGCTAATGGCATTGTTACATGCTCACTTCTTATATGAATTTTTGACATTTTCAAATATAATAATTTAAAACATATGCAACATAATTATTGTGGCAACAGCATGACTGAACATTGTGCTATGTGCCCTGAGAAATTGTTTTAGCCTACCCAGGGGTAGGGAACCTGCAGCCTCAAAGCCACCTTTGTACTCTAGGTCCTCAAGTGGGGCCCTTTGACTAAGTCCAAAGTCCTTAATAAAAAGATTTGTTGTGAAGTTTGTATCCAGTCAGAGGATTGCACTTGAGGACCTAGAGGGCCGCATGTGATCTCAAGGTCACAAATTCCCCACCCTTGGATTATATTATCTCTCTAAAAATCCATTAATGCAATGAATATATCTGATACAGATTCAAAATACTGTATACATATGAAACTACCCAGGTTAGAGCCAAATGGGGAGAAAAAAAAAAGGAGGAATTCTAGAAAAGAAACTTTAGCAACAATAGGAGAAACAATTGATTTCAACAGAATAAAGTAGATGAAAACAACAGAAAATAAGAGTGGGAAAAATAGCACAATTTATATTTCTGAGTTCTAACACTGACAAGGAAAAGACATATTTAAAAAAGACAGATATCTAGTACTTCATGCATCATTTTTAAAGTGTCTCTCTTTTTGCTCACAAGGTCTTTGTAATAACTTTTATATTCTTCAGAGATAGAAGTATACAAAATGAGTCAAATAATAGATTGCTTTAGAGAGGAAATATGAGTAAATAAACTATTATGTCAGCTTCCAAATCCGAATTTCTCTTCTTTCTTTTTATGAGTATCATATCAATGAGGACAAAGAAAACCTACTGGCTCATTTGAGTCCAAGTATAAAGTGGGAAGGTATAATCCCAGCAAACCCTAGGAGTTTTACTTCATTTTTCCATTAATTAGGTGACACAGTATCAATGAATCAGAATGAAAAGGAGCACTAATGCATTATTACTAGAGTAGGGTGAACTGGCAAGGAATGTACCCAGAGTTCTGGGACTGTCTTAATTAGTTACTCAACACTATCAGCTCTCTGTGTTGTTTCATGGATATTACCCGTTGGCCTGCTGCCACTTAGAAATAACTATTTCCTCCAAGGGTAATAATGATCAACAATTAACAATTCATTCATTTAAGGTCCCCCCCATACTTGAGGTGTTTCCTCCACATGCTAGTGCCTTCTCATCCAAGGTCACCTTGTGTCTGATTTGCATGTATCATTCATATATATATATATATATATATATATATATATATATATATATCTCATATAAATATGTACATACCCACACACATATATGTGTACATGTATGTGTATATATACACACATATATACATACACATAATACACATATACATATAAAGGTATATGTATATGTATAGATGTGTGTGTGTGTGTGTGTGTGTGTATATATATATATATATATATATATATATACACACATATATATACACATATCTTTGTATGTACCTGCTTTTATTAATACTTACTCCTTTCCCTTTCCCCAGCCAAAATGTGAACTACTTGAGAGCAGAGACTATTACACTCTTGTCCTTGTAAACATAGTGCTTAGTAGAATGCCTGCCATATAGTAAAGATTTAATAAATGCTTGTACATTGGTTGATTGTCTAATATGTACAAAACACTACACAATATTGATAAGATAGAAAGTTTAGTTAAGACACTGTTTTTGACACGCTACTAATGGCAACAAGGAGTTTAAGATAATTTAGTGGGAGTGAGAAGGGAAAGTCAACCTCTTATGTCCTAAGAAATAAAAGATTCCCTTTTCCATAAGAATCAAAATGTGGAAAATTGTTGTCAATTCTCTGAGAAATTCAGACTTTCTTAATTTCTGTGTTGTCTATCAATTAATTTATCTGTGAATATTTATAAAGTGTCCCCTACATGCTAGGCACTGGGGACACAAATGTGAAAAATGAAATAAGTCCTGCTCACAAGGAACTTACATTCTATCAGGAAGGATAACAGGTACATACATTTAGGGATGGGGACTGGGCGGCCTTTCTTTTACCAGTATAAGGAACTCTTGGTTGATGAAACTCCTTCTCTCAGTGTAGGCTGGCATCTTCCCTGCAACTTACAGTCTTAGAAAGTTGTCTAGAGTTCTGAGGGGTTAACTGACTTCATCAGAGTCACACAGGCATTATGTGTCAGAGGCAAAATTTTAAACCAGGTCTTCCTGGCTCTAAGTACAGCATTCTATCTGCTAGACAATGCTAGGGGTGTGTGTGTGTGTGTGTGTGTGTGTGTGTGTGTGTGTGTGTGTGTGTAAATAAATATAAACAAAATATGTAATTTTTAAGTAGAGCACCCCAATAGTTGAGCTGAGTTTTAAAAGATACAAATCATTATAAGAAGTTGAGATAAGGAGGGACTAGATTCTAGGAATGGAGGCAGCCAGTGCAAGGACACAGAAGTGAAAGATTATTTTTGAAAAATACTAAAATCAGTCTGATTATACAAGAGATTAAGAAAATGAGGTAGTGTACAATGAATTTGGAAAGGCATATTAATGCCAGGTTCTTAGGGCTTAAAGCCCAATTAAAACTATATATATAAACTGGATTAGAATGGAAAAAGACAGGACAATGAATTAGGAGGCTATGGCAATAGCTCAGACCAGAAATGCTAAGGACCTTAACTAATGTGCTATTTCTGTGAGTTTTAAAGACAAGAAGGTGGATGTGAGAGATGTTGTAGAGGAGGTAATAACAAGAATTAGCAGCAAATAATTAATTATATAGAGCTATTTGCATTCAAGGAAAAAGTCAAGGTTGTGAACTTGGGTGCCTGAAAGGATGGTGGTGCTCTCAATAGAAACAGGGAAGTTTAGAATCAGGATCCTTTGAGTGGGTAGGATATGATGATAATGAGTTCTGTTTCAGATATGGGACTTTGAAATGTCTACAGGACAAACATTTTTTAAATATCCAGTAAGTAGTAGGATATAATGTGACTGAACCTATGAAAAGAGACTAGGGCTAGATATGGGAGTTATCTGAATTTAGATGACAGTTAAACTCGGGTAACTAAAAATGTTTCCCTAACAGACTATTTATCCTTGATTACTCTTAAAAATCTTTCATTGTGCTATCACTGATTCACAATTTTGATCATAACCCTACCTCTTATCTCTAGCTTGTTTGCTTTTCAGCCCAAAGCGTTAGGGTTTTTTTTTTTAATATAAATTCACTTATTTTTAGTTTTCAACATTCACTTCCACAAGTTTTTGTGTTCCAAATTTTCACCCCATCTCCCTACTCCCCCCACCCCAAGATGGCATGCATTCTGAATATCCCTTCCCCTAGTCTGTCCTCTCTTCTATCTCTCTCCCCTTCTCTTATCCCCTTCCCCTTCTATTTTCCTGTAGGGCAGGATAGACTTCTGTACCCCATTTCCTGTATTTCTTATTTCCCAGTAGCATGTGAAAACATTTTTTTAAACATATGTTTTAAAACTTTAGGTTTCAAATTTTCTCTCTTCCTCCCTCCCCACCCACCCTCATTGAAAAAGCAAGCAACACAATATAGGTTGTACATGTGCAGTTATGCAAAACATGTCCATAGTAAACATGTTGTGAAAAACTAACTCTATTTCCCTTAATCCTATCCTGCCCTCCCATTTATTCTATTCTTTCTTTTGACCCTGTCCCTCCTCAGAAGTATTTACTTCTGATTACCCCCTTTCCCAATCTGCCCTCCTCTCTATCATCCCCCTGCTCTCTTGTCCCCTTCTCCCCTATTTTCCTGTAGGGTAAGACAGATTTCCATACCCAATTGAATGTGTATGTTATTCCCTCCTTAAGCCAAATCCTATGAGAATAAGATTCACTCATTCCCTCACCTTCCCCTGTTTCCCCTCCACTGTAAGAGCCTTTTCTTTTTTTTTTTTTTGTGAGATAATTTACCCCATTCTACCTCTCCCTTTCTTCTTCTCCAGTATAATCCTCTCATCCCTTAATTTTATTCTCAGATATGACCCCTTAATCTTCAACTCACCCTGTGCCCTCTATCTATCTATCTACATATACACACATATAATTTTTTTCCTCCAACTACCCTAATACTGACAAAGGTCTCATGAGTTATAAATATCATCTTTCCATGCAGGAATGTAAACAGTTCAATCTTAATAAGTCTCTTATGATTTCTCTTTCCTGTTTACCTCTTCATGTTCCACTTGAGTCCTGTATTTGAAAGTCAAATTTTCTATTCAGCTCTGGTCTTTTCATCAGGAATGCTTGAATGACCACCTTTTCCCCTGAAGAATTATGTGCAGTTTTGCTGGGTAGGTGATTCTTGGTTGTAATCCTATCTCCTTTGCCCTCCAGAATATTATATTCCATGCCCTGTGGTCCTTTAATGTAGAAGCTGCTAAATCTTGTGTTATCCTGATTGTGTTTCCACAGTACTTGAATTGTTTCCTTCTGGCAGCTTGTAATATTTTCTCCTTTACCTGGGAACTCTGGAATTTGGCTATAATATTCCTAGGAGTTTTCCTTTGGGGATCTCTTTCAGGAGGAGATCTGTGGATTCTTTCAATTTCTATTTTGCCCTCTGGTTCTAATATCAGGGCAGTTTTCCTTGATAATTTCTTGAAAGATGATGTCTAGGCTCTTTTTTTGATCATGGCTTTCAGATAGTCCAATAATTTTTAAATTCTCTCTCCTGGATCTATTTTCCAGGTCAGTTGTTTTTCCAATGAGATATTTCACATTGTTTTCTAATTTTTCATTCTTTTGGATTTGTTTTACAGTGTCTTGATTTCTCATAAAGTCACTAGCTTCCAATTGCTCTATTCTAATTTTTAAGGAAGTATTTTCTTCAGTAATCTTTTGGACTTCCTTTTCCATTTGGCCAATTTTTCTTTTTAGGGCATTTTTCTCCTCATTGGCTTTTTGGACCTCTTTTGCCATTTGGGTTAGGCTATTTTTTAAGGTGTTATTTTCTTCAGTATTTTTTTGGGTCTCCTTTAGCAAGCTGTTGACTTGTTTTTCATGATTTTCTTGCATCACTCTCAGTTTTTCCTCTACTTCCCTTACTTGCTTCTCAAATCCCTTTTGAGCTCTTCCAAGGCCTGGGACTGATTCATATTTTTCTTGGAGGCTTTGGATGTAGGAGCTTTGACTTTGTTGTCTTCTTCTGGTTGTATATTTTGATCTTCTTTTCACCAAAGTAAGATAATATAGTCTGACTCTTTTTTGCTGCTTGCTCATGATCCCGCCAATTACTTGAGTTTTAAACTCTTTGTTAAGGTAAGAGTCTGCTTCCAATGTGGAGAATGTACTGTCCCAAGCTTCAGGGGTTTGTACCTGTTTTCAGAGATACTTGTAGGGACCTGTAAATTTTCAGTTCTTCCAAGGTGGTATGATAAGGGGCAGGTGTTTACTCCTTTCCTAGCCTGTGACTACAAGTACTCCTTTGTATCCTGTAACTGTGAGGAGGGGTTCCTACCTATAGCCACTACAAGCTCCACCATGCTTCCTCACCCCAGCCTTGCAGCCCAGAACTGTGACCCTGATCCACACATGGGCAAAGGAAGAGATTCCTGTCTCAGCGCTGGCAAAGAGATCCCTGCAATCCCTCTCTGATCAGCCACTGGATTCCCCCTGACTCTATGGGCTGGAAGCTCAGGAAGCAGTGCCCCCCCCCAGTGCCATGCTTTGGGGAATGGAGCTGACCCACCTTCCTGTCTCAGCACCGCAGAAACATACTTTTCCCACTGACCTTGTAAGTTGTGTTTGGCATTCATGAATTGAGGAGTCTGGAAACCTCCACAGCTGCCAGAGATTCAGTCCCCTGAGACCTGCTCCAGGCTTGCTGCAGCCTGCAAGCCCATGCCATGCTGCTCTGAGCTCCCAGCCCAGAACGATACACCTTTCTGATCAATCATCCAGGTTGTCTTGGGCTGGAAATTTGTTTCACTCTGTCTTTTTGTGGGTTCTGCTGCTTCAGAATTTGTTTAGAGCCATTTTTTATGAGTATTTGGAGGGGTTTGGAGGAGAGCTCAAGCAAGTCACTGCTTTCACTCAGCCATTTTGGCTCCTCCCCCCAGCCCAAAGCTTTAGTTACCAGTTTTCAAACTTATGTAAGTGATCAGATGCTTCTTCACTTCTGGCAGTTCTGTGTTTCACAGCTCAAGAAGCTTTGATCCACATAATCACAGACATTTAACCCCCACCTATGGCAGGTTCAGTCCCCATTCTTGTTTTTCCATGTAAAAAAAAATCTCCCAGGTTACTTTTACATAAAGGGGTCACCTATATCTTATTAGCAGCAATAAATGACCCATTAGACCTAAGATAATTCCCTTTGCCTGACATTCTAAGCACAAACTTCTCCTTTAAGGAATCTTATATTTTGTTATTTAGGAGGCAATTTATTCTAAGTACAGAAGGTTAACCAGATAAATTAATCATACCCACTACAAAGCAGAAAGAAGGGCCTTAAAGAAATTGGAAACAACATGGGTAAGTTGGTAGAAGCAAGAATCATTTTCTGGGTTGGAAGGTAAATATTCAAAGAGAATCGCAATAGATGAAAGGAGCATCTAAAGGGTTCTGAAAACTGTCTTTGTTGACTTTACAATTTTGTCAAGGAAGAAACCATTCCAGATTTCTTTAAGAGAGATCTCAAGTAGGTATTTAAAGAAACCTTAGTTTGAATCCTATTTCTTCTACTCATTAGCCTTATGGGTTTGGTCAGCAGTTCCTACTTCTGTGTAACAAAAAAAGACTTTGCACAAATAACTGAACCTTTTTGAGATTCAGTTTCCTCATCTGTAAAACGAGAGGATTGGACTAGATGGACTCTGACCTGGATCTATGATTCTGTGATCTAACCCATTCATACATCACCTTTGAAGCATTTGCATGTAACATAAGTTGCCATGATTTTCTTATTTACCTCTCTAGTTTCTTCAGCTGAAAAAATGGCTATATCATTCACCTGACCTATTTAACAAATTGTTGTGAGGATCAGATGAGATAATATTTGCAACAGTACTTGGCAAACTTTGCCCTAGACAAATGTAAGCAATTACTCATGCTCATCACTATTACTGCTTATTGACTTCAAAGATAATTTGATGCATAGAAGAGGAAGAAGCCATGGAATAGCTATACTGAGGCCTGCTGTTGAGTCACCCAACACTCTTTTGTGGAGCTGCTTTGCCATTCTAGAGAACTGAGAAGCATCTATCTCTGCTCTGATTTGGGTGCAGTTTAATTTTCTTTCTTTTTTATGAATGAAAGCAGCTGTAAGTTATCTAGTGAACTGAGGAGTTCCTCATTATAATAAAGCAAGTCACTGAGTTCTATTTGATCAAATAAAAAGCTTACTTTAGAGCATCTCTCTGACTCATTATGGTATCAAGTTGATATTGTTGTTGCATGAGTCAATGAAGAATAGTCTGATAATGGAAATGCTTGTTGGGGTATTTGCATAAATGCTCTGTTTTGTTGCATAGATGGGAACAGCTCTGATTCTCTTTCATTAAGGCTATTTTTATACACAGCAATGTGAATCATTTAAGAAGAATCCATTTTCTTTCTACATTTAAATTTTGCTGCAACTGAAGAGCCTGGGATGTATTAATGAAGATGACAATCAGAGTGAACGGTGATTTTATAGAAGTGCAAAGTGGTTAGAACAAACCACCCCCATCTTCCAAGGCCCATTGCTGTGATACCTACTACTGCCTGAATAGAAGCAATTAAGCAGGATGGAATATCTTCCTATACCAAAACTTGAATCTTTCAGAAAAGAAAAATAAAGAGATCCATTAAAGGTATCCTCATCATACAACAGAAATGGAGAGCACAAGTTGCCTCTACCTTTTCAAATAATATATATTCCAAAAATCAAAATTGTTATTTATTTATTGATGCATTGCTTTGCAACAAGGATCAAGTATATAGTATGCATGCCACAGGTCAGAGTTCTCATTTCTATCAACAGCCTCTTTCCCTCGCAGCCTGAATAACACTTGACACTTCAGGGTTCTTCAATACATTAAGCCACTTTTCACCCTGGCCAGGCAAAGTGCTGATTCAAGATGCACTGCCCCAATTACCAGTGTTAGTATGTTTGCAACAGCAGGATTCAATTGCTGATGTGTTTTATCAAGCAAAACCTGCTATGATGATGAGTAAAAGTTGTCACTGGAGACCTCAGTAGAGAAGCACTCCACAAAGATTTCCCCCCAACATCCTTGTTTAATAACCAGGCTTACTGAAGAGACTGTGATTCGGCAGGAGAGCTGAAGAGGGCATAGGGGACATGTATCTCCTCAGATGGAAAGAGAAAATCTGAAGCTTTGAGAGGGGTCATGCCACCAGGATCAAGTGTGCCCTGTGGTTCTTCTCCCATACCAAGAGAGATGTCAAAGAGAGTTGTTCTGATCACATGCCAATCTCAGGTAGAAGACAAAAATGGATAAGTTAAGATGTGCCGGTCTCAGGATAAAGAACACAGCTGTGGAATGTGAGGCCATGGGCTCAAGCAACCAGAAAGATTTACAAAATTAATCCAGTTTGGGAAGGATAGAGTTTGACTTTTTCAGGATTTGGGGAATAGCTTCATCTACCACACAGGATAACAGAAATAGACCTTCACAACTTGTATTACATGAAGTGCCTTGAAAATTGATCATACAGAAGCAGCTAGGTGGCACAGTGGATAGAGAACCAGCCTTGGATTCAGGAGGACCTGTGTTCAAATCCAACCTCAGACACATAGCACTTACCAGTTGTGTGACCCTGGGCAAATCACTTAACCCCATTGCCTAACCCTCCAAAAAATGAAAATTGATCATAGAATCATAACACTAGAGCTGGAAAAAGCCCTCAGAGGTCATCAAATCCAACTCATTCATTTTCAAGATAAAGAAAATGAGTTTTTGAGAGGCTGGATTATTTGTTCAAGATCATATAAGTAATAAATGTCAAAAATGGCATTTGAACCCAGATCCTCTGATTCCAGAAACAATGTTATTTCCACTGTATTATAGCACTTCTCAAAGACAGTTAAAGCACTATATGCAAAGTAGTAAGTTACAGATGAAAAAGGAAATAAATGAATGCCTTAAATTAATTAAAAAAAACTAAAATGAGAATATTCATTAAATCATCTAACTTGGGAAGAAATAAGGAGAAAGTAATGTCTCAATGTAATAATATGCAGTAAAACTATTTTGCTTTTCTATAAAAGGCATTCCTTTCCAAGAGTCCAATTTCTTTAAGCCACAGATAGAAGGCTGAGGCATTATACACGAATAAAGGAAAAGTGTTGACAGGTTTACATTGAGATAGGCAGGTAAGAAAACTCCAAGTTTACAAGGATGCATTGTCTCATGGTAGATACCATAGCTGTAGAAAGAAAATGGGCTTTGCAAAGTTTAAGGCAGCCTTTGAGTATGAGTTATTATTGTTGTGAAAATGGGACTTGACATCTTATGAACTCATGAAAGCTATTGAAATCATGTGTGCAACAGGTGGCTGGGAAACATAACATGTTTTTAAATTCAGTGCACAGAGCTGGACACATGGAAGAAGCCATGTCAAACTGCATCAAGAGAATTCGAAACTCTTGTTTTAATTATTAGGATTCCTTCCCATCTCTATGACCTAAACCTTTCCTGGGATTTGGCTCCTGAGGCTGGAAGAAATTTTGGAGATACCTTATAATTGAAGAAGTTGCCTCAATTTCAATTAAAAAAAATCCTTTTTGTTCCTATATTAAGTCTGTGGTATTGCAATCTTTCCTGATTTCTGACTCTTCCTTGCCACAGCTTCCTATATTTCTAGTTCTATCTGATTTCATTTTCCAGCCACCCTTCAGGAAGAACTCTCTGCTATATCTGGTTATGACCTCTTATCCAAATTGCTCTCCAGAATGGTTGGATCAATTCACAACTCGACCAACATATTAATGTTCCAATTTTACCACATCTTCTCTAGCATTTATCATTTTCCTGTTTTGTCACATTAGCCAATCCAATAAGTGTGATGTGGTACCTCAGAGTTGTTCTGATTTACAATTCTGTAATCAATAGTGATTTAGAACATTTTTTGATATGATTATAGGCAGCTTAATTTCTTCATCTGAAAACTGCCTGTTCATATCTTTTGATTATTTATCCTTTGAGGAATGACTTGTATTATAAATTTGACTTAGTTCTCTACATATTTTAGAAATGAGACCTTTATCAGAGACACTGGCTATAAAAATTCTTTCCAAGTTTACTGCTTCCCTCTTAATCTTGCATGCATTTGCTTTGTTTGTGCAAAAACTTTTCAATTTAATGTAATCAAAATTACCCATTTTGCATTTTATAATGTTTTTTGTCTCTTGTTTGGTGATAAATTCTGATAAATCTGATAAATCTGACAGGTAAATTATTCCCTACTCTCCAGTTTGCTTATAGTATCAGATTTTATGTCTAAATAGTGTACATATTTTGATTTTATTTTGGAATGCAGTGTAAGATGTTGGTCTATATCTAGTTTCTGTCACGCTATTTTCCAGTTTTATAAGAAGTTTTTGTCAACTAGTGAGTCCTTATCCCAGAAGCTAGGGTCTTTAGGTTTATCAAACCATAGATTACTATACTCATTAACTATTGTGCATTGTGTACCTAACCTATTCCACTGATCCACCACTCTGTTTCTTAGCTAGTACCAAGTAGTTTTGATGATTGCTCCTTTATAACACAATTTAAAATCTGGAAGAGCAAAGCCACCTTCATTTGCTTTTCTTTTCATTTGTTCCCTTGATATTCTGGACCTTTTGTTCTTCCAGAAGAATTTTGCTATTTTTTTTTAGCTCTATAAAAAATTTTTGTTGGTTAGATTGGTATGGCACTGAATAACTAATTTAGGTAGAGCTGCCATTTTTATTTTGTTAGCTCAGCCTACACATGAGCAGCTAATGTTTTTATAATTATTTAGATCTGACTTTATTTGTGTGAAGTGTTTTTTAATTGTGTTAGTATAGTTCCTGGGTTTGTTTTGGCAGGTAGGTAGACTTTTAAATATTTTATAATGGCTATGGAAATTTTAAATGGAATTTCTCTTTCTATCTCTTGCTGTTGGGCTTTGTTAGTAATATATAGAAATGATGACATTTTATGCGGGTTTATTTTATATCCTGTAACTTTGCTAAAGTTGTATATTATTTCAAATGTTGATTCTCTAAAATTATCTAAATATATCATCTTATCATCTACAAAGAGTGATAGATTTGTTTCTTCTTTTCCTATTCTAATTCCTTCAATTTCTTTTTCTTCTCTTAATGCTAAAGCTGACATTTCTAGTACCATATTAAATAACAGTGGTGATAATGGATATCTTTGTTTCACCCCAATCATATTGCAAACACTTCTTGCTTATCTCTATTGCATATAATGCTTGCTGATGGTTTTAGGTAGATGATACTTATCATTTTAAGGAAGACTCCATTTATTCCTATGTTGTCTAGTGTTTTTAATAGGAATGAGTGTTTTATTTTATCAAAAGTTTTTTCTGCATCTATTGAGATTATTGTGTGGTTTCTGTTAGTTTTATTGTTGATATGGTCAATTATGCTGACAGTTTTCCTAATATTTAACTAGCTCTGCATTGCTGGTGTAAATCCTACCTTCTGATAGTATATTATTGTCATGATAAGTTGCTGTGATCTTTTTGTTAATATTTTATTTAAAATTATTGTATCTTTATTCATTAGGGAAATTGGTCTATAATTTTCTCTTTCTGTTTTGACTCTTCCCAGTTTAGGTTATCAGTACCATATTTGTATCAAAAAAAGAATTTGGTAGGACTTCTGCTTCATCTAATTTTCCAAATTAGTCTATATAGTATTGGAATTAATTGTTCTTTAAATGTTTGGTAGAATTCGCTTGTAAACCCATCTGGCCCTAGAGATTTTTTTCCTAAGAATTTCATTGATGAGTTGTTTAATTTTTTTTATTTCTTTTTTGTTGTTGCTGTTCAATTTCTTTTTTTTTTTTTGAAATGGGTTTGCTTAAGCATTTTATTATCTCTTCTGTTAATCTGGGCAATTAATATTTTTGTAAATATTCATCCTTTCCTCTAATATTTTTAAATTTATTGGCATACTGTTGGGCAAAAAAGTTCCTAATTGTTGTTTTAATTTCCTCTTCATTGGTGGTGAATTCACCCTTTTCATTTTTGACACTAGTAATTTGGATTTCTTCTTTTTTTGAATCAAATCAACCAGAAGTTTATCTATTTTATTTTTTTCATAAAACCAGCTCTTAGTTTTATTTATTAGTTCAATAGTTTTCTTAATTTCAATTGTATTAATCTCTTCTTTGATTTTCACTATTTCTGGTTGCATACCCAATTAATTGATCTCCTCTTTCTCTGTTTTATTCATGTAAGCATTTAGAGGTATAAAACTTACCCTAAGAACTGCTTTCGTTGAATTCCACAAATTATGTTATGTTGTCTCATTGCCATTCTCTAGTATGATGTCCTTGATTGTTTCTATGATTTGTTGTTTGACCCACTCATTCTTTATGATTAAGTTATTTAGCTTCCAGTTAATTTTTAGTCTATCTTTCCAAGGCCCTTTATTACACATAATTTTTACTGCATCATGATCTGAAAAAGATGCATTTAATATTTCTGCCTTTCTGCATTGGATTGTGAGGATTTTATGCCCAAGTATATGGTCAATTTTTTGTTGGAGTGCCATGTACCACCATGAAAAAGGTGTGTTACTTTCTATCCCCATTCAATTTTCTGCAGAGTTCTACCATATCTTACTTTTCTAAAATTCTGTTCATCTCCTTAACTTCTTTCTTGTTTATTTTGTAGTTAGATTTATCTAATTCATAGAAGGGGAAGTTGAGGTTCCCCACTAGGATAGTTTTCCTGTCTATAATTGACTTAACTTCTCCTCTAAATATTTGATTGCTATAACTTGCTGCATATATGTTTAGTAATGATAATACCTCGTTGTGTATGATGTCTTTTAACAAGATGTAGTTTCCTTCCCTATCTCTTTTAATTAGATCTATTTTTGCATTTATGTTCTCTGAGGGCAGGATTGTTATCCCTGCTTTTTTTTTTTATTCAACTTAAGCTTAATATATTCTACTCCAGCCTTTTACTTTACTCTGTGTGCATCCCTCTGTTTCAAATGTGTTTCGTGTAAACAACATATTGTAAGATTGTGGTTTTTAATCCATTCTGCTACCTGCTTCCATTCTATGGGAAAGCTGTTCTCATTCACATTTCCCAGTTATGAGTACTATCTGTGTCCTTCTCTCCATCCTATCCCCCATTCAGTTTATGTTTTTCTTTCTCCTTTTCTCCCTTTCCTTCCTCACTAGAGTTTTGCTTTTGACCAGCACCTCCCTCAATCTGCCCTCCCTTCTATCAGCCCCCTCCCTTTTCTTTCCCTTTTCCCTTAGAACTTCTTCCCACCTTTTTACCCCTTCCTCCATTTTTTCTCCCCTTTCACCTCCTACTTCCTGTAGGGAAAGTTAGATTTCTATACCTAACTGAGCATGTTATTTTCTCCTTGAGCCAAATCCAATGAGAGCAAAGTTCAAACAATGCTCATCTCTCTCCCTTCTTTTCCTCTACTGTAATATACCTTTGTGCCTCTTCATGTAATATAATTTACCCTTTTATGCTTCCTCCTTTTCTCTTCTCCCATTACAATTCCTTTCACCACTTAATTAGGTTATGTATTATCACATCAAAGGCAACTGAAATCCACTCCCTCTGTCTATGTATATCCATTCTAAATGTTGTAATAATGATATAGTTCTCAAGAGTTAAAAGTATCATCATCCCATTTTAAGATGCAAACAGTTTGCCCTTATTGAATACAATTTCTTTTTTCCCTTTCCTGTTTACAACTTATATTCCTCTCTTCTGCCTTATATTTGAAGATTAAATTTTCCATTGATCTCTGGCCTTTTCTTCAGGAAAGTCTGGAAGTCCCCTATTTCACTGAATGCCCATTTCCTCCCCTGAATGATTATGCTCAATTTCACTGGGTAGTTGATCCTTGGTTGTAATCCAAGCTCGTTTGCCTTACATAATATCATATTCCAAGCCCTCTGATCTTTAATGTAGAAGCTACAAGTTCCTGTGTAATCCTGACTGTGGTTCTATGATATTTGAATTGTTTCTTTCTGGCTGCTTGCAGTATCTTCTTAACCTCATAATTCTGAAATTTGGCTGCAATATTCCTTGGCTTTTTCAATTTGATATTTCTTTCAGGAAGTGATCAGTAGATTATTTTCATGACTATCTTACCTTCAGGTTCTAGGACTTCAGGGAAGTTTTCCTTGATGATTTCTTGAAAGATGCTGTCCAGGCTATTTTTTTAGTCATGACTTTCAGGTAGACCAATAATTCTTAAGTTATCTCTCCTGGATCTATTTTCCAGGTCAGTTCTTTTTCCAATGAGGTATTTTATGTTTTCTTTTATTTTTTTTTCATTGTTTTAAATTTATTTGACTGATTCTTGACGTCTTATAGAGTCATTAGCTTCCACTTGACCAATTCTATTTTTACTAGTTAAAAATGTTTCCTTTCTTAAATAAAGCCTATCTGCTGCCTCTAGATTTGTTTGTGCATCTCTACACTGTTCAAAAATGTTGTGCTCATGTTATTAAGGCAATCACTGAAAACTTTCATATAGTACATGTTTAAAGTGAATATTATGTTTCATATCTGTTACCCATTTCACAGACAATCAACATATATCTATAGGACATTAAGAAATCCACCTATGTCCCAAAGTGAACAGCTGCTTAATGATCTTCCATAGCTTCCAGTACTAGAAGCAGCATAGTTCTGAAGAATACACGATTCAAGATACCACACTCCCCTAGCTTGGCAGCACAATGTTCAGTTGTCTTCATTGACAAACCAAGTTACTGTAGAGGTAGAATTTGTTTTGTGTACACAAATTTAAGACAGTCTTTATCACACATTAACTGTTAAAGTGAAGACAGCCTGACTTGACTTACTACTGTATTTAGTGGATTAGTATTGGTTTTAAAATTTTTTAGGAGAAATGGTTTGCATCTATTCAAACCTTTAAAGCCAGTTTATATTTAGGTCAAGGAAGTTTTGTTTTTCTATTCTTTTAATTGGCCTAAGTTGTTATAAGATTATGAAGAAAATGGCAATCAAAGGAAAGATAGTATCTATCAAAGTTACAAAAATGCCTATTTTCCATCCTGTCCTTGTAGTCACTTTTTTCTTTTGTTTTAATTAATTTTTAATTAATTAAAAAAACCCTGAGCTTAAACAATAATCAGCCAGATATGATATAGCTATAACTCATTTTCTGAATTTTTTAATATTACACAACAGTTTTCTATACTCCCTGTGACTGTGAGAGGCTTTTGATCTTTCAACAAAAAATGCCTTCTATATATCCTTGAAGTATGTAAAAAAAAAAAAAGCAGGTATTGAGTAATCTAACTCAGAAAGCATAGACATGATGACCTTGAGTAACCAGATGACCAACTCACAGGAAGTCAACAAGCCACATGTGAGTTGACTGTTTTGTCCTATTAAAAAATTCAGAAAATGAGTTATAGCTATATCATATCTAGCTGACATTAAGCTAGAAAGCCATGACAAAAATGGAAATAAAATATAGAAAACCTGAAAATAAGTGATGTAGAGGGCACTCAGAGAAGTAATTGTACACTGAATCCTTTCTCATTCAGATATCTTTGTGGTCACTTCAAAGTAATTTGAGCCGCTGGTCTTAGAATTTTCTTGTTTTTGACATCATGGAAATCCATATTCCAGATCTCACTGACTTTACATGGTGTGGCAAACAATTGATAGTTAAATATTTCCTTGGTTTCATTCAAAGGTCCAGAACAACAACAACAAGAAGTAACTTGGTGGCATAGTGGATAGAGTGTTGGACTTACCAGGGAGACCTGAGTTTCAAATCCTGCCAAAGATAAAATATGTGTGACCCTCAGCAAGCCTTTTAGCTGCTCTCAGCCTCAGTTACCTCACCTGTAAATTGGAGGTGTCAATAATTCCTACTTCACAGGGATGATGTTAGGATCAAATAAGATAACATATGTAAAGTGCTTTGAAAACTTTAAAGCTATATGTGTAAAGCTAATATGTTAACTAACATAATAGCAATAATATTTCTATAGTGCATTAAATTTTGCAAAGCACTTTGCATACATGATGTCATTTTAGTTTCATGATAAAATCGTGCTAAATTTCATAATGATAACATTGTTAAATGGTGCACTATTTTAAGAATCAAAACATAGGGTACACAGAGGAATAATTATAAACACATATGTATATATATAGCTCAATTTATCTAATTTCAGGAAATCTTCATTATCCATAATTGGTTTAGTTCAATCATAGATTATGCCTGGGAATTTGATGTTACTACATCCTAAGCTTCCTCCATCTTGCCACCCAGCCAGAAAGTCCTTGAGCAATCTTTCCTCAGTCACTTGGTAAGTGCTAAAAAAATGCAAACTAACTTTAATAAAGAGTAGAAGAAAATATGTTTTGCAGCATATATGAATTCATTATCAATCTTCTTAATGTGCAGATTAGATGGTGGTCTCCTCAACTTAAGAAATATCAATTTTTCTCCATTGCTTACAGTATAATTCAGAAATTATTCAGCCTACTGTCAAAGGTCCTCTGCAGTCTAGTTTAAAAATGGATTTTGACCATTATCTCATACTACTTGCCTTCAACCTCTGTACTTCGTGAAAAATGTTTTTTATCCCCTGGAAGGCCTCAAAACACAATCTTCATATGTTAAGACTCAACCCAGCCTTTAAAACTAAGTTCAGATACCACCTTACTCATGAAGCCTTCCCTGCTGCAGAGATTATAGAAACTCAGAGTCTGAAAAGGAAGGATATGGCCTTGGCAATATCCATAATGATTAGTGATCTAGCCTCCAAATGAAGATCCCTGATGATGGGTGACACACTACTTCTGGAGAAAGACAATTGAACATTTTAGCATCTAGTTCTTAACATGGTTTTCTTTATATTGAGCAATAATGGGCCAACTAGCAAAATTATAGAATATAACACAATCTCTGAAGTGGAAGGAATGTCAGAGGTCACCTACTTCAAATCATACTTAATCATGAATCCTCTGGAGGGAAATTCTAGAAAGATAGAAGAATGAGTAATGTCTTGGGTGTTGGTTGGTTGGTTGATTGCTGTTCTTCATTTTTGAAGAGGAACAAAATGGCATCACTATGTTAGAGTCAAGTTACAGTGTGTCCTACTGTGGCTGATCAGACCAATATGGGCTAGTAACGCTCCACTATAGGTCAGGTACGAATGGTCCGTATGAACATTTGGGGTGGATTCTCCAAATTTGTGCACCTCAAGTTTCTTTTGAGCTACTTCAATTCTGCTTTGGTCATAAAGCACAGCACCTTCTTTGATGAGGGCATGCCATGCTGGGTGGTCCTGAGCCAGTGTCTCCCATGTAATGCAATCGATTCCAAGTTCTTCAGAGAGACCTTGAGAGTATCCTTGCGTTACTTCTTCTGACCACCATGTGAGCACTTGCTTTGTGTGATTTCTCTGTAAAGTAGCCTTTTAGGCAAGCGTACGTTTGGCATTTTTGCAACATTGGCATCCTATCAGAGTTGTGTTCTCTGTAGTAGAGTTTGGATGCTTGGCAGTTTAGTTCGGGAAAGGACCTCAGGGTCCAGGACCTTATTCTGCCAGGTGATCTTCAGAATCTTCTTAAGACATTTCACACGGAAGCAATTCAGTTTCCTCGCAAGGTTTTATAAGCATACAACACGGAGATCAACATAATGGCTCCGTAGACCTTCAGTTTGGTAGTCCGTCTGATAGCTTTTCTCTTTTACACTTTCCTTGGGAGTTTTGCAAGCATCGAGCTAGCTCTGGCAATGCACACATCAACTTCATCATCAATGTGTAATCACTGGTTTTATAGTGCCAAGGCAAGTGAGCTTATCCACAGCATTCAAAACTTCTCCATTTGCTGTAACCAATGGTTCTGAATACGGATGGTGTGCAGACGGCTGATGGAGCACCTGTATTTTCTGGGTGCTAATTATTAGGCCAAAGTTAGCACAAGCAGTAGTGAATTTGTCCATATTTTGCTGTATCTCGGCTTCAGAGGTTGCACTGTGTACACAATCATCAGCAAACAGAACGTCATGCACCAACTTTCCCTCTACTTTAGCCTTGGCTTGCAGTTATCCGAGTTAAATAATTTACCATCAGTGGAGTAACTGACATCGATGCCATGTTCATCCTCATTGAAGGTGTCTGACAACGTTACTGAAAACATCGTGCTAAAAAGTATGTGAGCAAGCCTGCAGCTTACATTGGTGTGGGGAAAATGTGAGAGCATCATTCATCATCCAGAATCTGGGCAAGCATGGCATCATGAAATTGGTGTATAATACTAATGAACTTCTCCAGGTAATCAAATTTTGACATACTTTTCTATAAGCCCTCACAACTGACAGCATGAAAGATCAACAAATATTGTATACAGACCTCCGTCCTGCTCCTGTAATTTCTCCTGAAGTTGTTGGGCAGTAAACACCATAGAGTTCATTCTTTGGCTCTTTCTGAAGCCACACTAGCTCTCAGGTACATGGGGATCTTCCACATGAAGGATCAGCTTATTAAGAAGGACTCTGGCAAGAATCTTGCCAGCAATGACTAAGAGAGAGACTTTCCTGTGATTGTCACAGTACAATCCATTCTCTTTACCTTTATAGAGATGGACAACTGAGGCATCCTTGAACTCCCAGAGACAGCCTCCTCTTGCCCTATAACCTGAAAAAGTTCAGTCAGCTTTTGTATGAGCAATGGACTCCCCTACATTGTAAATCTCAGCTGGAATAGAATCAGCACCAGGTGCTTTGCCACAGGAGAAGAGCCTAATGACATTGAAAGCCTCTTTTTCATTTGGAAATTTGGCTAGAGAGGGAATTGATTTCAATGTAAAGTAAATGGTCAATGACTTCAGTATTGACTGATGACAATCTATTAAGACTACTATGGAAGTGTTCAACCCATCTCTCCAGGATCATGTTCTTATCATTAATCAATGTGGTTCCATCAGTACTGAGCAGTTGAGATACACTCTATGTCTTTGGCTCATAAATTGCTTTCAGGGCACCATAAAGGCACTTTGGATTTTTACTATCAGCATAAAACTAAATTTCGTCTGCCTTCTACTGAGCCAAAGATCTTGCATCTCTCTAAGCTTCACTTGTACTTAACTTTTGATGGAGGTAAATGCTGTCTTCTCAGAGATGGATGAACTATCTTGCTGGTAAACCCTGTGGCTTTCTTGTTTTTCATTTAGCAGCTTTTCAGTTTCCCCATCATTTTTGTCAAACCAATCTTGACATTTGCGAGTGATCTGACCCAGATGAGTAAATGCAGTGCTATACACCAAATCTCTGAAAGTTGCCCACTCCTTTTCTGCTCCACTCTTGCCAACTGTGTGTTGGTTCTATTTCCTTCCAAGTTATCAGTGAAGAATCCCTGCTCAGAAAAGCACTGCAGTCTGTTGACATTAAGTCTTCTGGTAGTCATCTTGCCTTGGGGTTGCTGCTTTTGTTGAATGCAAATATTTAATTTGGAGAAGATAAGTCAATGATAAATCCAATACTCTACCACACATTACCTTTATTACTCTCACATCCTCTCTGCCTTTTCTCTTTACAATTCCATAGTCCATTAAATGCCAGTGTTTGCTGCAAGGGGGCATCTATGAAGTTTTATTGTGTTTATGTAAACAGAAGACAGTGTTGGTGATAAGAAGTCATGTGATGCACAAGTCTTCAGTAGTAAGTGACTACTGCTGTTGCTGTTTCCAACTCCATTCCTCCCAAGGCCTCTCTGCCATGTCTGGTAGTTTGTAACTACTTTAGCATTAAAGTTATCCAGAATTATATG
Source organism: Phascolarctos cinereus (assembly GCF_003287225.1). Classification (NCBI taxonomy): domain Eukaryota; kingdom Metazoa; phylum Chordata; class Mammalia; order Diprotodontia; family Phascolarctidae; genus Phascolarctos; species Phascolarctos cinereus. The sequence continues at coordinate 189,243,930 of NW_027555847.1, forward strand.
CTTGTCTTCTTTTGGCATATTGATCATGAGGGTCTCCAGGTCTTCATAATTTTTTCTTTGACCTTTTAAGTGTTCATCCTGGTGGAAGCATAGGCACTGAACATGGTGGTGTGGCACTTTCCTGCAAGGGGCAATCACGTTGTCATGAGCTTGTAATTAATTCCTTTTGGTATGCATACAAGCTCGTTGACTAGATTAGTTTTGATTGCAAAACTTACACCAGCTCCATAGTGTTCCCCTTTACTGAGGCCACTCCAGAAAACTTAAGTAATCTGGCCTTCACTTGCCAGCCTTGGATATGATACCTGCTAAGTTCTCTTGCAACAAGATCTGTTCCTCTTTCAGGTCTACTGGATTTTGTGTTGTCTATATGTGTACACAAATTCCATGTACTGATGGTGAGTGGAATCATCTTTGCAGAAGTTTCTTGTACTTCTTTTTTGTGTTTCATTTACATGGCAGGATCCCCACCTCTCTAGTAAACAGACACACAATTTAGGGTACCTTTATTACACCAAGAGAGGCTGGTCAAACCCGCATGGGGCTGCCAAATCCAACTGCTACTTCCAGTGAGAAGATGACTGGATGACCTAGTCTGCCTGTGGAAGGTTACAGATCCCAGTGTATCTACACCTACTGCTTCATCACTTGCTTCTTGTCACAAGACTTTGAGATAGGGAAAAATGGGAAAAAAATAGTATGGATAATTCCTTTTGATTCATATATAAATTGGATTTAAGTGAGGCAGAGTTCTCTCTTCTAGAGTCTTCATAGTACAGTGGCAGGACAGAGTCAAAATGACCAGTGATGGCTCAAAATGCAGTGGATGACCTTGGTGTCTTTTGATGTCTAACCAAGCTCTAAGTGCTCCACAGCACCTGCTTCAACCACCTTCATAACTGTTGGTACAAATTGTTCTCATTTGCCTATTCACCTGTAAAGACAGGTGAAGTCTTTACACGCATGGTGTAGACACCCCACCCCAACTCAATGTAGAGTTTGAGACCCCTTCGTTACCCTCAACCTGGTTTAGCCCATCTGCTGAAACAGTTTACTGGTGTGTGGCTGCTGCACATGCTATGGCTTCTTGGAGCCACAGGTGAGAGTTAAGTGGATCAGTTAGTTACCAAAAGTGGAAAGTAGCCCTGAAAATGGCTCAGCAGTGCTCACACCAGAGATACTAGTATTCCCTAAATACATGTAAACCCCATCCTTGGGGACTGTCTACTTATCACACCAAACAATACATGTAAGAGCTGCCCAAATGCAGATAAACAGCAATAGCAGAAGAAAAGCAAAATATCCCTCTGTCTAATGATCTTCCATCACTTGCTGTGCGAATTGTTGACCTCAAGCCTTCCATATCCTGCTGCATGTGTCCCTTGAGGGAAAATAAAGAGGAAAATCAGTGGAGAGTGGGACTTCCATCTCCTGCTGTGCCATCTCCAGCCTTTGAAGGGAAGAAGAGTAGTGAAACAAGCCTCACAACTGAATATCTGACCTATCATGTGCTTGTCTCCTGCCTGATTCATTGCTATGCTTTCCATTACTAGATGTACGTTTACTCATTCCCCTTGGCTAACTCGTTGAGGCAGGAGAGTTGTAATACTCTTTGCTCCCCATTGCCACTTCCAAGTTCTTCTAAAATTCCATCATTCAGTAACATCTTCTTCTTTGAGGTCCATGCTATTCATAGCTATCATCTGATCAAAATCATGGTATATGTTGTCTATAGACCTCCAGATGGCTCCTTTTTCTTCCTCAATGAATTCGGTACTTAGTTCAGAATTTTCCTCTTCTCCCCAACTCCTGTCCTTATACTATGAAATTTCAACATACATATTGACTCTCCATCAAATGCCCTATTAACTCAGTTTCTTAACTCATTTACTCATTTACTTCCCATGTCCATTCCTCCATTCCAAACAAAGATGATCATACCCTTGATCTTGCTAACACTCAGAAATACACCACTTCTGTGTTCTAGAATTCTGAAATCATCTTCTCTAACCATAATCTATTAGATTTCCACATCTCTTTCTACCTTTCATTTCCTAACTCTACTCTTTTTTTCATGCCATCAACTCCAAATCTTTTGACATCTCAGTTTTTAACCCAAGTCATATCCTTCACTCTAGTTACTCTCTCCTCTTTTCCCTATCTTGACCCCTTGGTGAACCAGTTCAACTCCACATTGAACTTTTCTCTTGAGTCTCTGTCCTACTTATCATATTGCCAATTATATACTGACAAATCTCAGGCTTGGACGATTCCCAACATCTGTTACCTTCTCTCTTATACAAGTATTACTGAAGGTAGGTGGAGAAGATCATGAAAATTTTCTGACTGGGTCCACTACAAATTTATGTTATACACCCTCAACTGGGTCTTTGCTGCTACTAGGTAATCCCTTATCAACTTACTATCCCATTCTCTATAGTAACTCTTCCAAACTTTATCCCTTCTCATACTTCCCATAGCTCCCCCCACCCTCTCAGCTGCAAACTTTGCTTCATATTTTACAGCAAAAAAAAAAAAAAAAAGGACATTCACTGTGAGCTCCCTTATCCTTTCTTCTTCCTCATCTAAAATCATTTGGATTCCTTCTGTCACAATCTCCTCTTTCACTCTTGTCTTACACAAAGAGGTGACCTTTCTCCTTAGCACCCCTCTACATACTATCCCATCCTGTCTCATTTAACAGATTGCTCTCTCTGTCATACCTATTCTTTTTCATATCTTCAATCTTTCCCTGTGTACTGGCTCCATTTCTACCACTTTCAAACATGCCCATACACTATCTACCAAAAAACTTTACTTGATCCTTCTATAAATTTTATCATCCTAAGGTTAAACTCTTTGGAAAGGCTGTCTATGATAGATGACTCTAATTTCTCTCCTCACATTCAATTCTTAACCCTTTATAATCCAGCTTCCAATCTCATTCCACTGAAACTGTTCTCTCTAAAGTTACTAATGTACTCTTAATTGCCAAATCCAATGGTTTTTCATCAATCTTCATTCTTCTTGACCTCTGTACAGTTGTTGACATTGTTGATTATCTTCTTCTCTTTGATATTCACTTCTCTCTAGGTTTTCAGAACAACACTCTCTCCTGGTTCTCTTCCTACCTATCAGACTACTCCTTCTCAGGCTCTTACTAGATCCTCATCCAGATCTTACTCTCTAACTATAGTTTTCCCACAGGGTCTGTCCTGGACCTTCTTCTATTTTCCCTGTACAGTACTTCACTTTATGATCTCATCAGCTATCATATATTTAATCATGTCTGTTGATGATTCTGAAATCTATATATCCTGCCTTTACCATTCTACTGACCTTTAATTCCCATCTCCAACTCCCTGTCAGACTTCTCAAATTCTATGTCAAATAGACATCTTAAACACAGTATATCCAAAAAAGAACTCATTATATTTTACTTTAAATCCTCTCTACTGCTACAAAAAAAAATGTAGGGAACTACTATCTTCCTAATATCTCAAGCTCACAACCTGGGTATAATAATTGACTCTTCATTATTCTCCCAATCTACATATCCAGTCTACTGCCAAAGCCTAATAATTTCACCTTTACAACCTCTCTTGAATATGCCTTCTTCTTTTCTCTGATACTGGCCATACTTTTGGTATAGGCCCTCATATTCTCATGTCTGGATTATTGCAATAGCCTGATTATTGTCCTGCCCATGTCTTTCCTGACTCCACTCCATTCTCTGTTCAAGCCACAAAAATGATTTTTGTAAGGCACAGGTCAAGCATACCACCTCTACTCAATAAATTTCGGTGGCATTCTGTTGCCTCCAGGATTAATTATAAAATCCTTTGTTTGGCATTCAAAGTCCTTCATACCCTGATCTGCCTTCCTCACCTTTCCATCTTATTAACTCTTGCTCCCTGTCGTATATGCTTTGATCCAGGAATACTAATCTTGGTGCTATTTCTTGAACAAGAAACTTTCTCTTACTACTGAGCATTTCTCCTGGCCCCGTACCTGGAATGCTCTCCCTCCTCCTTTCAGCTTAGTGACTTCCTTCACTTTCCAACCAAAATCCCAACTTCTACAGCAGACATTTCTTAAACCTTCTTAATTCTAGTGCTTTCCTCCTTTTAATTATTTCCTATTTTTCTTCATAAAGTTTGTTTGTCCATATTTATTTCTTGTTGTCTCCCTCATTAGACTGTGATCTTCTTGAAGATGAGAACTGTCTTTTGCTATCTTTTTTATACTTAACACTTATCACAGTGCCTGGCACACAGTGAAAGTGTAATAAATATTTATTGACTGACTGATACTTGGAACAAAAAAGATCTCTCAGGTCTTCTTACTTTTATCTCGACCCAGTATGCTGATCTTGCCTCTCTACATCTGTTGGTATTTTAAAAATACATTTTGGTCCATTTTCTTTAAATTCTCAAGTTTCTTAGTATATAGTTATACACAATAATTCCTGATTACTTCCATGTCTCCATTTAATGTCACTGCTTTATTTTTTTCTAATGCTAATTATTTTATCTTTACACTCCATTAAGGAACCTTCTATAGAAGCAATTTCTTTCTCATATGATTTCATACCATGTTGTACTGTTGTTATACACTTGACACACATTCTAGTTTACATTATTCGATTCAGCAAGTACTATATTTGTTGTATGTACTATGTGTAAAGTACCATTCTAGGCCCTGGGGTTGCAAAGAGAAATGATGACACATTAGACTCTACACTCAGAGAACTTATAGCCTACTAGACTTATATAGAACATATAAAAATGAGTATAGAATGCAATATAAATCAATATAAAATCTGGAGAAAGTACACTAGGAAATTTGAGGAGGGAGAGATCTCATTAAAATCAAAGGATCTGGGGCAGCAAGGAGGCAAAGCAGATAGAGTACCAGCCCTGAACTCAGGCAGACCTGACTTTAAATCCAGCCTCAGACCAAACACTTGACACTTACTGTGTGACCCTAAAAAGTCACTTAACCCCAATTGCCAAAGGAAAAAAAAAAATCAAAGAAGGCGTTATTGAGGAGAGGACAGGCATGTGACCTGGAGGGCCTTGAATAAAGTGCCTAATCAGTCCTTTGCTTCTTGAGGGTAGAAACAGTTACCTATTTATCTTTGTACCTTTTTTCAGTTACTATCACAATAAATTACATATGGAAAATGATAAAATGTCTATTTAATAGATACATTTAAGTTCATGACAAAACTTCTCTATTACACTTTGCTCTAATTGAGAGCTGGAATTGCACCATATCTCATTTTATCCTTAACATCTTTGTATGTAGGCAGTGCTTAGTTTAGAATAAAGAAGGTTTGTGTTCAAATCTTGTCTCTGACACTATCTGTGTGTTATTTGAAAAGTCACTTAGTTTCCTTAAGTTTCAGTTTCCTCATCTATAAATTGAAGAATTGGACTGGCAGGCCTCTGAGGTTCTTTCCAACTTTGGATCTAATAAGAGCTTATGATGTGCTAAGTCATAAAAAAAAAAATTGTTTCGTAGATCTGCATAGGTCAAGAGAATTCTTATCCTGGGATTTCCCCTCACTAACAAAATCACAGATCCTTAATGTATTTGTGTACTATATTTGTATGTCCTCTTCTTAGGAAAGAAGATGTGTCTCCTATATTCAAACAATTCCTCAGAGAAACAAAAGAGAAGGAAAAAAAAACTGGCAACAATTCACTTTCTCCTAAGGGAACTGTATGCTGTGGCTTGGGCCATACTGCACAAACACTTGTCTAGCTGGATACTCTTGGTATAAGGATGACGGTTTGAACAGTGGATCACCTATTTCAACTGAAAGTTTCACAAGAAGAAATCCAAAGAAGTGAAAAGACTTTATGTTTCTGGCAAGTCCACTCTCCTTTGCCTCTGCACACCCCATGCTAGTTAGCAAAGAAACTTGCAACTTCACCTTCCCTAGCAATTCACTCTTTTCACTTTGATGTTTTTCTCCATTTGCCTCCTACTGCTTCTCCTTCAAATGTTTGAAGATGGCTGTGCTCATATCTCACAGCAACAAACTCACCTTAGTCTAGCAGCATGACAAATTTGGTACTCATCTTTGAAGTGAGTCAGCTTAGACACAATCGTATTCTCTCCCCCTCCCTGAAAGTCTCCTTTCTACTTGTAGCCATTTTTATTTTTCCAAATGATATTCCAGACTTCTCTGAACAAATTCAGCATGCCTGGCTAAGCTTGAAAACTGCTGACCTAGTCAGGTTTATTGCCTTAGGAAGAGTCCTGCATTTGGATCTAGAAGATCTAGGTTTGATTTTAGGCCCAGTAATGCATGCCTTTGGAACATTTACTTAACCTGTCTAAGCCTCGGTTTCTTCTTTGGTAACTTCCTCCAAATCTATGGTACTAGTGGAAAGAGCACTGGCTGGCTGTCAGGTCAAAGGACCTGGGTTCAAATACGCCCTTGGTACTTACTACTTGTGTTACTCTGGACGAGATTTTTAATTAGCCAGGGCCTCATTTTTCACAATTACAAAATGAGAGGTTCTTTGAGGTTCCTTCTAGTAATATATCTGTGATCCTATGTCTCTTAAGGTTCCTGTCTCTATCAGTGATCTGTATGGTTTCACCTTGGATCCATTCTTTTGTTTTTTTATTGTGATTTTTTAAAAAAATTATTTATTTTCAGTTTGCAATATTCACTTTTATAAGATTTTGAGTTCTAAATTTCTCCCCTTTCTGTCATCCATTCTCCCAAAGATAGCACGAAATATGATACATGCACAATCATATTAAACATATTTCCATATTAGTCATGTTGTGAAACATAAATCAGAGAAAAAAAGAGAAAGAAAAAAAAGAAAGAGAAAAAAAAAGAAGATAGGAAAAAAGAGAGAGAAAATAGTACACTTTGATCTGCATTCCAGCTCCATAGTTCTTTCTCTGGATGTGGATAGCATTTTCCGTCATGAGCCTTTTGTAATTGTCTTAGATCATTGCATTGCTGAGAAGAGCTAAGTTTATCACAATTGGTCGTTGCACAATGTTGTTGTTAATGTGTACAATATTCTCCTGGTTTGTTAACATCACCCAGCATTGAGTTCATGTTAACTATTTCTAGGTTTTTCTTAAATCTCCCAGCTCATCATTTCTTACATAACACTAGCATTTCACTACATTCATATAGTTATTCAGCCATTCCCCAACTTATGGACATCCCCCCAGTTTAAACTTTCTTTTTAAAATTTTTTTCTGACTCCATGCATTTTTAATTAATTAATTTTTAGTTTTCATCATTCATTTCCATAAGCTGTCAAGTTTTAAATTTCCTCCTCTCCTTTCCCCTTCTCCTTCCCCAAGACAATGTGCAATCTGATTTAGTTTCACTTAAACTTTCTGAAAGACTATTTTCAGTATGCCACACATCTGTTAAATGTAAAACATTAATAGTTGGATATGATGTATGTTATCATACCTCATTCCCTGCACAATCATCCTCTCCAAAAGCAGCACTCACCATGGATTGTGAGAATCATCTGTGAATGAGGCCAGGGTGGCTTAATGAACTTATTTTAGAGATTGCCTGATGCCATTATTAATTCTCTATTCATCCTATTCCAAAATTATAATAATAAATCCATTCATCTAATAAAAATCTCGGGCAGTTCTTTGATGGAATGATACAGTTTACATGACCTCAATATATTTAATTGTCTACATGTTGCTGAATACATGATATGTGCTTAGAAATACTTGGTGATTATCAGTTGTTGTGGGTGGTTCACAAGATATGATATATCACAGGTATACAAACATACCCCATGCTGGTGATTAATATTACAAAACTATTCACAATGGTTTATCTGTATCAAAGTATGGTTCAATTAATATAGTGATTATGTTTATGTTTGAATTGATTATATGTACATCAGATACAATACATATCCTACCTTAGTCTTTTCATTAAGCTAATTGTCACATAATCACATTTTGTTTGACTTAATGACACGACAAGTGTGATTTTAGGCAATAATTGTTATGGTAGGTATGAATTTTCCAAGGGGTAAACAATAGACACCAGTATTCTGAAGCAGTCAAAAACAAGAGAGGGAAGAGATAAAGTTGAGTAGCAGCCAGTTCAAATCAAAGGATAGATTCTTCTCTAATATTTAGAAATGACCTTGTCTAAACCTCACATTCAGTTTAGTTTAGTCCCATTATTTTTAAGACCATTTTATCCCAAGAAATACAGGAGGATTCAGGGCAGGTCCTTGAAGTGGCAAACATAGCAAAATCTGCTAGTCAGCAATAGGGGAGTGAGCATCCCGAGTAGACCACCAAAATGCCAAATCAGCAGGGAACAGGTTAAGGTAAGCAGCTAAATGGAGGCAAAAATATACGGGTACATCAATAATATTTTTAGTACAACAGAGTGGGTTACTTATTGGAACTCAGACTGGACATATGTAGGACTGATATTAATATGTCAATGATATTACAATGAGCATAAACAACAACAAAGATAAGACTCTGACTGGTGACATTTGAGAAGGGGTTTCTGAATACGAATTACTGTATTCTTAGTGTTGAACACTCTCCCCTACACTCCCATAGGAATAGTTCCCCAACTCCTACTTGCACTATTGATAATATCTCCAGAAAGCAACTGCTAATAATCTCAGGGTCATAGAGGTAACACTGAGAAATTAGATTTCTAATACTTTTGCTCATGGGCTCCTGCTGATATGCTCTCCATTAATAATGATCAGCCATAAAATTATCTTTGTAACCAAGATATTAACTAAAATGGCATAGCAAGACTACTACTTTTTTAAAATTCCTGGAGGCAAAACCCTTCTCAGTATTAGGAGGATCTAAGACATCTCCAGAGGCCTCGGGATGGAAAATGCTGTCCACATCCAAAGAAAGAACTATGGAAGTCGAATCCCTATTGCTTATTTTTACCTTCTGTTGGGTTTTGTTCCTCCTATTGGTTTTAATTTTTACTTACAACTGCACTAATGTGAAAATATGTTTAATGGGTATGTAAATGTAAAGCCTATATCAGATTGTGCGCCATCTTGGGGAGGGTTGGGGGGAGGAAGGGGGAGAAAAATTTTCAACTCAAAAACATATGGAAGTGATTGTTGATAAATCAAAATAAATTAACAAAAAAAAAAAATTCCTGAGGCAAACAGGGTCTCAGGAGACAGTAGGCACAAACTTAAAAATATATTGAATCCATTCAATGAATTAATTGGCTCAAAGGACTAAATATTTAGGCAATTTATGTTCTTTGCTAGTCACTAAAGTGAAAAAAAGCCACAGGATTTTGAACTGCTCCCTTGTATTCGGCAGAACATTAGAGGCAACTCAGAGAGTCAAGAGAGCTGTATTCAGATGTATAAACAGAGGGTCCTTGATGAATATCCTTATTTCATATTCTATTCCTGCTATGGTTAGGTAATGCTTCTTTTATTAATTGATAGATTGACAACAAATATTTCACTTCATTCTAATCTTGAATTTAAAGTACTATCAGACTAGTCTGGTCAATCCTGGCCTATCACATCCCTTAAGAGTGATTCTCTCTCAGAGCATGGCTCCAACTCTGGAATGCTCTGACCTGAAACTTTTACCACTAGACTAATTCACTACTTGACTGTGTTGACTGCTAGACTGACTGCTATTTTTATATATAGGCCTAGAAATGTGTACCATTCTTTCAGTAAATAACAAGATGTGTACTGCATGACATCATCTACCTGCATCCAATATTCAAAACATTATTATGTTCTCAATTTCAGATATAGTTTGTGCTTGTAATGATTGATTTAAATGACGTGTTTTAGCATAGGGATAAGGAATCTGCAGCCTTGAGGCCACATTGGCCTTCTAGGTCCTTCAGTACAGCTTTTTGACTGAGTCCAAGTTTTACAGAACAAATCCATTTATTAAGGGGATTTGTTCTGTGAAATTTGGGTTTAGTCAAAAGGCCACACTTGAGGGCATAGAGGGCCATATGTGGCCTCGAGGTTGCAGGTTCCCCACCCCTGCCTTGGCCTATAGCCCTAACCACTCTCAGTCTTGCACTGACTACTTTTTGGGGCATCAATAACTAGATATCCCATAAATATCTCAAAATAACATGCCCAAAAGAGAACTGACTTTACTTTCTCCATACTTTCCCCTCTGACAATTTTGCTATTAGTGTTAAGAATATTACCATCCTTCCAAGTCATCCAGGCTTACAATCTCACTGTCAGTTTCAACTTGTCATTTCCATTTAAGCTAGATGGTATAATGTATAGAATGTTTTGCCTAGAATCAGGAAGATCTGAGTTCAAATCCAGCCTTCGAACACTTACTAGCTGTGTGACTCTGAATAATTCACTTCACCTCTGTCTGTTTCAATTTCCTCAACTGCAAAATGAGAGTAATAATAGCACCTACTTCCCAGTATTGTTGTGAGCATCAAATGTGATAATATTTGCAAAGCACTTGGCAAACTGTCTGGTACATAGCAGATGTTTAATATGTGCTTATTTCCTTCTTTCCTCCTTGTTCCATTCTCTCTTCCCTACTATTTACCACACATATCCAATCTGTTAATAAATCTTAGTTTCTACCTTTACATCTCTTGTATACATCCCCTTCTCTTCATTCACACAACCACAACTCTAGTATAGGTCCTCATCACCTTTCTCCTGAACTATTGCAATAGACTTCTAATTAGTCTTCTTGACTCAAGGCTCTTCACACTCTATTCCATTCTTCATTCTGCTGCTTAAGTGATTTTCCTCAGATTTAGTGCTGAAAATGTCACTAAACTCAACAATAAAATCCACTGGCTCCCTATTACCTTTAGGATCAAATATGAAATCCTACGTTTTTCAAAGTCCTTCATATTATGGCTCCTTCCCACCTTTCTTGTTTTCTTATTAATATCTTTTTCATGTATTCCATAATCCAGCTATATTACCCCACTTGCTGTTTCTTAAACATGACACCTCATCTCCTGATTTAGTGGATTTTCACTACTTGTCTCCTAGGCCTGGAATTCTCTCTCTCTCTCTTTTTTTTTTTCCTTTTTGGAAGAGCCCTGATTCTTAGCTTCTCCGACTTTCAAGACTCAGCTGAAATTCTCCCTTCCAAAGTACCCTAACTTTCTATTGATATTATATTCATCTTGTATTTACATTTTTATCTGTATATATTCTACCCCTGAGGACTGAGATCATTTTTATCCTTTCTTTACATACCCAGGATTTAACTCAGTGTCTGAAACCACTAAATAAGCATGTGTTGACTCAATGACTGGGTATGGAACTCCAGCCTCATACTAGGGCAAATAAAAATTTAAATTATTTTATATAGCAAGATCCCCTACATACCTTCAACCTAAAGAGCTGAAGACACAATAAGATGCTTAAGCAAATCGGTTGCCTTTATGTTGTCATTAACCTCTGAAAGCTGTGAGACAGAGGCCTAAGGAATAACAATAATCATCACAGGCAAATATTTCCTATAAAGATTAATTAAAACTTCTCTTAATCTTATAGTTAAGAAAAGAAAATCACATTTCTATATTTACCAAGCAACTTTCTCTCAAGTCTCTGAGTTAGGTAATAGCAACAACATGGAATGCTAGATGGCTCAGTAGATAGAATACTGGGTCTGAAGTTAGGAAGACCTGGGTTCAAATCCAGCCTCAGACACCTGCTAGTTATGTGACCCCGGGCAAGTCATTTAACCTTGTTTACCTCAGTTTCCTCATCTGTAAAATAAACTGGAGAAAGAAATGGCAAACCACTTCAATATTTTTTGCAAAGAAAACCCCAAATGGGGTCACGAAGACTTTGATAAAACTGAAAAATTACTGAACAACAGCAACAATAGTAATGGCTATTATAGGTAATATTTAATAGCACTTTAATATTTAGAAAAGATTTTATATACATTATTGCATTTAATCCTCGCAATGACCTATTAGATAGATGATGTGGGAATTATTATCCCCGTGTTACAGATAAAGAGATGAAAGCCAAAGAAGTTAATTAATTTTACCCTGCTTTTATATATTAGAACTAGCCTTTGGTCTTAGGTCTTTTGACTCTAAGATCAATATTCATCATCATACTATGCTAAGCTCAACTAATAATAAATATTGGCATAAACAAAACATGATAAAAACAGCACTAACAAGCCAGTACTGATTGTTGGCAAATGATGTCAGAATCGTATCACTGAATTTTGGGGAAAGGGGGGCAATAGTTGGTGAGCCAAAGAGATTCTCATTTCTCAGTTGAGTAATAACAATAGGGACCATACTCACAATTTGGTTTCTGAATAAGTGCTTGTATTATGCAGATGGACAAAAATAAGTCATTGAAAAGGTCAAATGACTAGTCCCCAAGTTTATTCAATAAATCAATGGTAAAGCTGGGAACAGAGCCCAGTTCCCTTAATGTTTATGTTCTAGGCACTTTGCCATATTGCATTTCTAACTCCTCTATTCACCAACATTTCTATCTTTGGTCTAGAGGAGCATATTTCCAAAGGTTTTGAATTTGGTTCAAAAGACTATCTGAGAAATAAATTAAGCACAAAAATCTCCCTATATGCCAAATTTGAACTTAAAGTAGCAGGGAAATTGTAGTTCTGGATTCCTAGTTGTTGGTGGGCAAGAATTTTTAGAACCATTAAAGTAGCAGTACATATTGAAAGTCTCTACTCATCTGAGGCAAAAGAACATCTGCTCCAAAGGGAACTCTAAGTCATCTCAGATCTTAAACTCCTAGAATTAAATTGCCCTCCCTGAAGGTTATCCACGATATCCTTCATGTTAAATACAATATCCAATTTCTCAGTCCTTACTGTTCTTGAACTCTATGTAGTTTTTGACACTTTCAAGTAACTTCTTTTCATGGAAACTCTCTTCTTTTCTTTCTTATTTCTCCTATTTGTCTAGTTTGTTCCTCCTCAGTCTCTTTTTGCTTCTGAACCCTCCTGTTCTGGTGCACAAAATGTGTATATCCCCTAAGGGACTTCTCTGGGTTCTCTTCTTTTCTCTGTACTCTTGGTGAACCAAATAGATTCTCATTATTACCAAATAGCAAGAGTTTAACAAATACTTCACAACTGATTGGCCAATTAGTTGACTGATTCTCATTTTTCAGCCCAACATCATCAGCTCCCGTTGGGTTAAAAATTATCTTTATTCAGATCACATACAAATCTACATGTCTACCCCTAATCTCTCCAGTCTCCCATTTGGTGAAAAACTGGAAGTCCTGTAGACATCTCAAATTCTGCTTGAACTCATATTTTTCTCCAAACTCATACTTACTCCAGAATTCTCTTCCGAAGTGATCTTAGAGTCATTTTGTTGTTATTGTTGTTGTTGTTAGGTTGTTTCCATCATGTCCAATCCTTCATGACCAAATTGGGGTTTTCTTGGCAAAGATACTGGAGTGGTGTACTATTTCCTTTTCCAGCTCATTTTATAGATGAGGAATTGAGATGAATGGGGTTAAGTGACTTGCCCAGGGTCACACAGCTAGTAAGTATATGAGGCCACATTTGAACTCAGGAAGAGGTAGCTTCCTAACTCCAGGCCCAGCACTCTACCCACTATGTCACCTAGGTGCTCTTTCAAAGTTATTTTCAAGTCTTCTCTTTCTCTCAAATCTAATAATCTACTAATTTGTCAAGTATTTTTAATTCTAATTTCATAACATCTGCCATATCAATTTTTTTATCAATTTCTGTACTTTTTACCCTATGCCAGACATTTATCACCTATTCTCTTGAATATTAACAACAACAACAACAACAACAATAATAATAATAGTAATTATTATTATTATTATTATTATTATTATTATTATTATTATTATTATTATGGCTAACATTTACATAGCACTTTAAGGTTTGAAGGTATAATGAAAATATTTGGAATAGATGCTATAGGATAGTGCGGATGTGAGCCAATTATTGTTGATGTTGTTTGTACTTTCATGACATCATGTGATGATGTCTTCTGTTTGAATTGGATTTAAGTGGGGCAGAATTGGGCAAAGTCATCAGCCTTACTCTCTTCCAGAGTCATCAAAGTCCAGTGGCAAGATGAAGGTCACGATGACTGGCAATGGCCCAGGATGCAGTTGGCATTTTCAATGTCTGATCAAGTTCAAAATGTACCTGCTTTAGCTGCCTTCATGGTTGTTGGAACAGTTGTTCTCATCCTCCCATTCCTCAGGGGGAAGTCTTTAGATGCTTGGAGTAGACATCTCTTTAACTTGCTGAAGGTTTGAGGCCTATTGTTTACCCTCAACTTGGTTTAACCTGTCTGCTGAGACAATTTTTTGGTGTGTGGCCACTGCTTATGCTATACTTCTTGGAATCACAGGTGAGAGATGGATGAAGGTAGACAAGAAAGGTAGATGAACAGCCATGATACCAGAGGTGCTAGTACTCCCTGAACATCCCATTCACCCCAATTGTGAGCCAAGTAGGAAGGTATCAGAGAATTCACTTGCTTCAATTATTACCCAGTTGAGATTATGTACCATAACTTTGTAGTGGACCCAGTTAGCATGGTATAATACCAAATCTAGCAATCACCTGTCAGAGAACTGAACATGGGACAACCAATTTAATCCAATTTCATCTGATGAAGGTCAGATATTCTCAGTCATCTTAGCATCAGAAGAAGCACATGCACAGGACCAATGCTGTCACATAAATGAAACTGTACTAAAATGTTTGTCCCAATTAATTTGCACATTGTTATATCTGAAAGAGTTTATAGATGTGATAATTCATCTATTTTTCTTGGGATACTTTGGGAAACAATATTATGTGCAAAAGGGGCTATAAGAACATCTCTCTTTTACTTAACTTAAAAACACCATAGCTAATTCTTTCTTAATTTAAAAGTTACTTGAAAAAGTAATAATATAACATCATAAATCTGAACATAGAGCTGCAAAAGACCTTTCTGTTTAGTCATTTTTCAGTTGTATCAGACACTTTGATATCCCACGTAGAGTTTTACTGGCAAAAATACTGGAGTGATTTGCCATTTCCTTCTCCAGCTCATTTTATAGATGAGGAAACTGAAGCAAAAGCGTTAAGTGATTTGTCCAGGCTCACAGAGCCAGTAAGTGTCTAAGGCTGGATTTGAACTCAGGAAGATGAATCTTCCTGACTCCAGGCCCAGCATTGTATCCATTGGGCTACTTAACTACCCCTAGAAAGGACCTTAGACTTCATCTAAGAAAATACCTTAGACTTCATTTAACTCCCTTATTTAACAGATGTGGAAATCATAGCCCAGATTGACATAATGACTCTAAGTTCACAAGTAACAAATGACAAAGCTGCTATTCAAACTTTGGGTCCTTCGACTCTAAAACAAGGGCTCTTTTTGCACACAAAATACCATTTCATTATTTCCCATGGAATTTGGGGTGTAATATTGCTATACCCACTGGGATGTAATTTTGTAAATTATTCTAAATATGATATGATAAAGCAAACAGGCAAATAAAAAGTAATCTAACTTTACATTGTTTTTATACAATAGTTACAGGCACTATTATATAAAGACATGGTTATTAATTAGAAGAGTAGGATTGTGATCACATTAATATTGTCCCAGTTTCTCACGTTCAGGATAAATTATTGTACTCTGTCAAACAGTAGTCCTACATGTTAATTATTTTTTGTGTATATAGACTTAAATATTGTAATTATGGAATTAAATATAATACCACTATTATTCACTGCCCTATAACAACACTGGTGCAGAACTGATATTTTTAAGGGGCCTTTGCTTCTTGGAGAATTTTAGGTTGTTTGAGGAGTTTTGCAATTGCCCAAAGATAATCCTGGAAAAGAAAATGGTAAACTACTCCAGTATCTTTGCCAAGAAAACCCAACATGCCATCATAAAGAGTCAGAAACAAATTAAATGACTGAACAATAAAAAAAAAATCCATCTTAATTTCCTTCTGTTTAATCTGGGCACTTCATGTTCATGTGGTGTGTACATACATATGTATACATGTACATACATGTGGGTATACACACATAAGTACTTACATTACACATATACCCATGTTTAAATTTTATGTGTATAAATATTTGTAGGAATATAGATAGATATAGGTCTAGATATGAATGCAGACATATGCACCCATATGTGTAGGGGTATGCTGGTAAATGTTTAAAGGGCTCTCTAGAATTAGAAAAATATAAACAGGACACACTTTTAAGTTTACTCTGCATTATTAGCATCTTTTCAATCACTTTCTTAAGTTTAGAAATGAACAAAATAATAAGTCACTCCTTGATTTGCAGCATCTGACAATTTCAGAATTGTAAGTGTCTGTACTTAAAATTTAGTAATCAGTTATTTTAAGAGGTATCAGCTGGCTCCAGCACACTATTTGCATGTGTACAGATATATAGCTGAGTATATACACACATATCTTTATTGCAGTTTGCATATCTATTATCAATATTTATCTACTTCTCTCTATATATATACATGTATCTATGTATGTATATATAGTATGTCTATGTAAAGAAATACATATATACATTATATTATGTGTTCAGGTATGTATGTGTATGTATGTATATGTGTATATATCTATATCCATATTGAGATATATATATATACAAACACACACCTTTAGTTCTCTGATATGACAGCTAACATTTACTAGTACATATTACATGCCAGGTACTCTACTAAATGCTTTACCATTATTATCTCATTTGATCCTCACAAGAATTATGTGAAGTAGGTGATATTATTATCCCCCTTTTATAGATGAGGATAATGAGGCAAATAGGAGTTAAGTGATTTTTTCCCCCAGCTCATACAGGTAGTAAGTGCCTGAGTCCAAATTTGAACTCAGGTCTTCCTGACTCCAGGCCAGGAGCATTATATGCCATGTTACCTAATTATCTATATCTAAATCTGTGTCTACATCATCTGTGTTCATATATGCAGTTAGATTGATAATTAGAAAAATACACATACACATGTATAGATAGATACATAGATACAAAAATTTGTTGACTGACTGATGAATTATCTCCATGGTTTCATTAGTTGTCCATCCAACTTCTAGTAATAATGTAGATGCTCAAATATGCCACCCAGAATGTAATTAATAAGTAATACATAATAAATAAGGCACCATTCAAGAAGAAATGCAGTAATGGATTCCACCAAGAATTGATACGATCCAAAACAAAGGTTGACTTGTCACACGGAGAGAGGGATAATAGGTGGATATTCATGTACTCCAATGATATCTACAGCTTAGGAGAAAAAGGGCACCATGACATAGTATGCACTCTTGTGGCAAATTTGTGATTGAACATAGGCAAGAGTTGCACAAGATGAACACAAATAGTTTGCTGTCTTTATCATTGGAGGGAATCAACCACCTCATAGGTCCATTTGGATATTTGATGATCATATCCTGAACAGGAGCCCCCCTCCCATTTTAGTAGCTCAAAGGACATTTTTTTTTATGTCAAAGGGCATTTTCTGTGAATAGAATCTTTACCTATGATTCTTCTGATAGTTTAGTTGAAATTAATCCATTATTATACTCGTTGACATGTAGCACCTACTGCCTCTCTGCTCCTCCTCTTTACCACTTTTCCCAAAAAGGAAGTCACAGAAGTCTTCCAGAATGAAGAGTTCAAGTTCAGAAATTAGGTTGTTTTCTTGAAATAAAATCTGCTGGGGCAGCTAGGTGGCACAGTGGATAGAGCACTGGCCATGAAGTCAGGAGGACCTGAGTTCAAATCTGGCCTCAGACCAAACACATGATACTTAATAGCTGTGTGACACTAGGCAAGTCACTTAACCCCAATTTCCTAAAAAAGAAAAAAATCTGTTTCTCTCATTTGACATAGCCAATTAATAATAAGAATACCCAACACTTGGTCAATGTTGAATCATTCTATGAAAGTCCTCAATGGGTTTTATCCTGCCTCTCAGAAGTAATTGATTCGTCTTTGAGTGGTGCATTAACTTTTTCAGATCATTGCATTCCTTAAAGATATTAGTTTTAAAGATGTATAAATGGAAATCTAATAGCATGAAGAATTCATTAATTCAACTATGAAATTAAAACATAGGGAACTTAAAGGGTACAAAACCAAGATGGTAAGAATGTTGTAATTGGAGTCAATGGACCTAGGTTTGAACATCATTTTTGTTGCTTACTTCTTGTATGACCTTTTGTAATTCACTTAAAAACATTTTGGGATCTTAGTTCCTTCATCTGGAGAACGGGCTTTGGGAGAAAGTGTTGGACTTGAGAACCTCTAAGATCTTTTCTAATTTTAAATCTATGATATCTCATTCACATTTCTCAGCACCGAGTATAATACATAATTGGTGCTCAATAATGTAGACTGACAGAAAAATTAGAGCAACTTACTTCTTACTGTTAAGATCAGATCCAAGAGCTGTCAGAAGTAAGCACTTTTACCTTTCACAGAATTCAATCTCAAAAAAAAGTTTAAATAAAAATAAATAAAAAAAACAACCCTGTAAACTGCCCTTACTGTTTTGAATCAATTCCACAGTAGGGAATTAGACTGCTAAAATAGAAACTTTATAAGCCATGAACTGTCTTCTTACTACCGACAAGTCATACATGAGGTGCTTTCATCTGCCTCAGGATTAATTTATGTCATAAATAAGGTGGGGCTATTTGCTATTCACCATGATTTTAGGATGTTTGACTACAGAAAGGGAAGTTTTAATTGCAAAATGCTGAGTTGATGACATATATTGATGCAAGAAAAAAATTGGATGCTTTTCTTTTTTAATTGTGTTCCTATTTAGGGGCAAAATTATTACATTTGAATTGCAGTGTCATCTTAAAAAAAAGAAAAGAAGAGGGAGAAGTATCCAGCAGATAGAACTGTTATGAGATTGAGATCACATCTCAACACAAAGTGTTATCAATGTTAAAATGCTGATTATCTCCAACAGATGAATGTGGAGCTGTCATAGGAAATATGAAGACAACATTTTCTTGCCCTTGTGAAAATAGGTCAAGCTTCAAGAATCTTTTCTATGATGAAAGTCAAAAAATCAACTATTCTTCTGGATTTTGTTTTGTTCATTTCACTCCTGTCTAATTTTCTACTCACAAAAGTAAGAAATGACATCTAATGCAACTCATTCTAGTAACAATTTCTCCTGGGTTGGAATTGTCCAATAGCATAGGAATTTAATAAAGGAGTATTTTAGCTTTGATTCTTTCAACTTAGCAATCTCTGTGTTTTCCTTTGCTCCCATGATGAAGTCAAATCTACACATGTTAATTATGTAACTCTCTCAGCTGACTGGAGCTGGGGTAGGACTCTCAACGCAAATCCAGAAAATTGAATTAATTTTGCATATTTCAGGTCAGAGGCTATTGTTTCTATAAGAGAATAACTTTTTTAAAAAAATTATGGCAGATCTATATAACTTCCCTTTTATCCCTGAGTCACAGAATCAAGTTATGGGGGGAAAGAATTTTATTCATATGATTGTATGAGATAGTGAATGTAGAAGGGAAACACCTACATCCACACCCACACAGACTTACACAGACACACAGACATGTACCCACATACGCACACACACACACACACACACACACACACACTCACACTCATGCAAGCAAGGGGACCCTGTTTTCCACAGTTGACTGTCAAACCTATTCATATTATATACATGGTCAGGTCATGGATTACATGAACTTGGGTAACAAAGGATACTTTGATCCTTTCTCATTGTGGAACCAACACGTGAAAATACTCACATTTTCCCATTTACACAACCTTAAGTAACTTGAATGATTAATAGGATAAAAATAAAATAGTAAACTGAAGTAAGAAAACAAACTAAGATAGGCAGCAATGTATTTTATGAAGGCTAACTTAGGTAATCTGCAATAGAGTGAGCTAATATTGTACAATAGCAAGGTAACCGGTGGTATCAACAGAAAGAAGAGGTATGAAGTACTGGAAAGCAGATTTTCAGAGTAGATAATTATGATAAGTTTCTCTTTGCATGGGGCCTTTGAAAATCTGCTAAGTGTCCATCCAAGGTAGACAGAGGATGTGAGAAGATTATTATAAAGGGGTAAATCTCTGTTCAAGAGTGAAGGCAAATGTGTGTGTATGTGTGTGTGCATGTGACAAATTGGCAGGTGGTCAGAAGACTTTCTAATAGAGTTTGAAACAGAAATAAGAGAAGACTGAGTAACTCTATTCTAACAGGTGTGGAGAGCAACAGATATTAAAAAAAAAACACATACAAAGAATGTTCTATGTGTTGCTACTGGTGAAAAGTGACAGCCATAGATTCAAAAATAATAGGCCGATTCCCTTTCAGGATGAGAAGATCAAAGGTGAGAGGAATATTTCTTTACTCACTAAATTATCTGGGAGAATAAAGTATTTCTAGAAAATAATCAGAAAACTAATGTGAAGAGGAACAGGAAGAATACTGCCCTGTGTAAGGACATTGACAGATTAAAGAAGGGAAACAAGGAAAAAGGAAATAAAGACCACTGGAAATTAAAATATATATGTAAGATATAGAAGGCTATTCCCAAAGAAGACAGAAACATCTGGGGAGTGAAAAGTTAGTCAACAGGATGGTGTCTTAGAAGAGGATTTGATTTTCTGGGCCAAAGCTTAAGATGAAGGAATGATAGACTGTTGGCTAGAGTTGGAATGTAATATGCTTAACAAGGCCGGTAATATATACATTTAACTGAAGTCCTAACCATCTGATCAAGAGGATACAAACTGGAAAAAAATGAGGAAGAGGAATTAAATTAAAAAAAAAAAACTACCTACTTGTATCAGACAAGTGAAACATTACAGAGTAGTAGCAGGTACAATATAGGAAGATGAATATCAGAGAAGACTAGAAATTCACAGGAGAGTAGAAGAAGAGAGCTTTCAGTAAAACTGATGCTTTCAGATAGCTATGCACAAATAGGTGAAGTAGAGATAATAAACAAGGTTTATTAGATATACTAACTCAGCAATTTTGCCTCATAGCTATTGCTGAGACCCAGCAGTATGAAACTCATTATTGGAATATGTCTCTGGAAGGTTACAACTTTGCATCGTACCCCTGAGCTACTAATTTAATTTAAAATCACATTCTCAACTTCAGTTTCCATAGGGCAACTGCTACTGTCACATTTTAGGGTACCCAGTAGGTCTAGCTTTCTCTAGCTATGTAGATCACAGGTTCCTACTAATGGATCTACCCTCAACAGCCAGCCAGTAGACTAGACACGATTAGCTTAAAAAAAGAAAAGATATTTACTAAGATGGTATAGTAAGAACAATAGCTACAGCACATTCCCATCACACACTAAAGATATACCCTCCTAAAAATATAATGTACAAAACCATGGTATACCATGTTAGTGAGAGATATAGGAAATGCTTGTGGTTAAGGCTACTCATGCCTCAGTACTGAATGAAGCTTCTGATGCCATTTTTCTCCTTGCAGAGTCCTTTCTATAGTTCTACTCTTGATTGTCAGGTCTAATTCTCCTTTGAAATGATGGTTGGCATTCTTTTCTTCTGCCAGAAGTCATGATGCTTGGAGATGCTTCTCCCTAAAGTCCCTGATTCTCTTTGTTCTTGGGTGATTGACAAATCAGGAATTCCAGAGTCTTGTGTCTCTCATGTACTTTAACTATTTTTTGAACTCTGTAGAACTGACCTATGGGGTATCTCCTAGTGGATAGGAGTGAAGATGGCCTCACTTCTAGACATCATGGTTGATGAGAATGAAAGAGGAGAGAAAATGTCTTGATATCAGCAGAGGGTTCACCCTCCACAAAGCTGCTCCTGGCCTCGATTCTTCTAAGTTGGTAAATTCAGTCATTTGGGTCATTATTAGCATTATTTCTTATCAGTCCTTTCCTCCTCACCCTTTCACTACTGCAAAGCTGGGTTCCCTTAGTCTTCTCACATCAGATGATACTGAGAGTCAGTTGGACAAGGGTCTGAAATCAGTGACCTCTGGGTTGGATGAAGACTGACCCAAGCACGGTTTTGAGCCTTTTTTGTTTCAATCAGGCCTAACACTCTGTTCTCTCCTACTCTGTGGCTCTGAGGGATATGATTGACGTATCTTCTTCCATGTCCAAATCTTCCAAATATGTACCATGGACATTTATTATCTACATTTCGTAATTGAGAAAACTGAGGGTCAGAGTGGTTATAGGATCATAGATTTGGAGCTGAAGTGATTTAGTCCAACACTCCTCCATCCTATAGATGAAGAAACTGAGGCTTAGAGAGATTAAATGTCAGAGGCAGAATTCAAGCCCAGGACTTTCTGATTCTATCAGAATCTGATTCCATGAGACATCAATCTGCTTCTCTATAGGAGGTATTTAACAAATGTTTGTTGATTTGAATTTTATATGGAGATGACTTTTCTCTAGCCTTTCTTTGGAATACCTGGACTGAGTCAGTTTCTGATGCTTCTTGCTGGGTCATCAGAGTTTAGGTATATTCACTACCATGGAGCTGGGGCATTCCTACAGCCAGATCTGGGCTTGCTTTTACTCAAATCACTACAGCTGTTTGAGCATAGAGACATGCCATGCATTAAATGCTCTGTTGTTGGTTTATGAGGTTTATACCTTAGGTAGGGGTTCTGTTTTAGGATTATAGATTGAAAGCTGTACTTAATCTTAGAGGCCAGTTTTGTTGTTTGTTTGTTTGTTTGTTTGTTTTGACAGATGAGAATCTTCTACCTAGAAAAAGTTAAACAATTTGCCCAAGGTAGAAAATAGTAGACTTTACATTTGAATGCAAGTCTTCTGATTCCAAATCCACTATTCTTGTGAATTGAGGTGTAATTTCTCTATGCCTAGTTATTAATTCCTCTTTTAAGGGTTTTATGTTGAAGAAGTTTGTAGAAGGAGCTATTAATCTATCTTGCTAGGCACATCATATTGTTGTCATTCAATGGTTCAGTGATGTCCAGCTCTTCATGACTCCATGGACCATAGCACAACAATGATTTCCATGGGATTTCCTTGGCAAAGATACTAGAGTGGTTTGGCATTTCCTTATCCAGTAGATTAATGCAAACAGAGGTTAAGTGACTTGCCCAGGGTCACACGGCTAATAAATGTCTGAGACCAGATTTGAACTCAGGTTTTCCTGACTCCAAGCCCAATGCTCTAACCACCAAGTCACCTATTTAACCCATTATTTCGATCTTCTAAAGGAGGGATAAATGACATAGAAATCTGCAATGGTGCACCTGATTAGGAAAAAGAAGGAGAACCTGGTTGTAAAAGTTGAAATGTTTGTAATCTTGGGAAGAAAGGAACACTCAGTCTTAGAATTCATGTTGCAAGAGGAGAAAGCCTAGCTAAGTCTTGACACCCTTGATTTTAGGAGACTGAATTTAAAGTTCAAATGGGGAAAATCAACCCAAGAAGCTGCAGAATCTCTCAAGGATGAATCCTAATGACTCAAAACCAAAACAAAACGTTATTATCAGTAAGGAGATAACAATAACCATTAATATTTAATTTTATTATCTTTATGTTTGCTATCATTATAACGCATAATTATCTAGTGCTTTAAGTTCTTCATATACATTACCTCATTTTATATGAAAAGTGTGAGCTGTTTTAAAGGAATCATGTAGATGAGCAGGAAACTCACTGCTCTTAGGCATATATTGAAGACAGCAAAAAGAACAAGAAAGATGGCTAGAAAAGCATGGGACAATTAGTGTCAATAGCACTAAAGTTTAGTATGTGTTTGGGTATGAATTGCTCAGTCAAAAGGCATTTCTTAAATGCAAATTATGTGTTAGGCCCTGAAGGACAATACATACAAATATTTTTATGAGTATGTAAGGGGCAAGAGGAAGAACAATAAAGTTGGTGTTTGGAATAAAGATAATGGTTAAGAGAGAGAAGGCAGAAATATTCAACTCTTATTCTCTCTTTTTTTTTCTCTTTGCCAGGAAAAAAGATTTTTAAATTGAGGAGAGAAAACTTTTAACAGAGTTTATTATCACGATGTTAGAAGATTAAAAAGAGAATTTAGGTGCTCTCAATGTCTTCAAGCTGCCATTCTAGCTGAACTATATCCTACCCTATTGAAGGAATATATGAATGTGATGGCTAAGTGATTGTCAGGTATCCTTGAAAAATTGTGCGAACTATGACTTAGAAGGAGATAGGTTTTGCATGACACATATAACTGATGTCAAATTGTTAGCTTTTGTAATGAGTGGGAGAGGGAAGAGAGGGAGAGAATTTGGAACACGATATTTGAAAAAAAAGAAAGTTGAAATTATTTTAAATGTAATTGGGAAAAATAAAATATGAAGAAAGAAAAAGAAAAATTGTGTAGAATGGGAGATTCTGGACCCTGGAAGGGTGAATGTCCCAGTTTCCAAAAATGAGAAGAGTACAGTCTAAAACCTAGTCTAACAGTCTTTTGAACTGTTTTTGATAGTATTCTCCTATCAGTAAAAATCAAGTGCCACTTACTCCCTCTAACATCCAATCCTTTCATTAATACCTCTTTCCATGAAATCATGTCTATTCTTCTCACCCAAAGGATTTATTGCGCCTTTCTTTTTATTTTTTTATTTTTTAGGCAAAAACTCAATGAGATTTATTATCACCACCATATTTCATATTTTCCCTGTGGATAACTATGAGGACATAGACAAGGGTTGCACAGGAAGCAAAAGCATATATAGGTTGTGATCCATTCCACTTGAGGGGTAATGAAAATGAAACCCCAGTTTCAACAAAGCATATGAAGTAGCAAATTTTATGTTGACTAAATGATTATTTTTTTCTTTGAAAATACTATACAGTATTGCCAGAAATTATCTTAATACCAACGAATTATGCTAAAATTGCATTACAAAGGACATTGCTTTTCTGTTTCTCTTTGACAAATATTCAACAATTCAATATCATTTTAAAATCAGAAATTTTGGCTTCTGGGAGCCAAGATGGCAGAATAAGAAGTAAGTCACTCTCACTGTCCCTTATTAACCTCTGAAAGCCCAGAAAATATCACCCCAGGAAAAAACCTGGATCAGATGAACCAGCAGAAAGACAGGGTGCAGTAGTCCAGTAGCCCAGGTAGCTTGAGGGATTAATGGGAAAGGCCCCTCTTGCCCTGGGAGAAGAGGAATAGTACAGAATGGGAGGTGTCATAGCAGAAAGCCTCATCTCAGGAGAAGATCCTGAACCCAAGAGGTAGAGCAGGCAAACACTAAAACCAGGACCCCTGAGTACCTCAGTAAGGGCAGGGGAACCAGTGTAAACCAGCTCAAAAAACCACCATGTGCCTCAGCATTCTACTGCAATCAAGTCTCCCAGTGCCTCAGCAAAACTCTGGGAAGTGCACCAAGGGTTCCCCACAGGCAGAGAAACATCCATCTGAACACCAGATAAATTGCCAGAGTACTACAGCCTCCAACTGCCAGCATCTGAGGCCCCAACACACAAAAACAGTGACCAGGCCCTGGGCTCCCAGCACAAGAAGCTTGGGTCAGTGCCCCCTGCTCCCCAGTAGGAGGGCTCAATCTTTTTAAAGGCCAGGAAATAAGCAAACACCATGAACAAAAAGAAATGTACTGCTGATCAAGGCAGAAATTCTGAAGAGGACAACATTGTCAACAAACCCACATCTAGAACCTCAAAACAGAATATGAACTGGTCTGAAGTCCAAAAGGCCTTCTTGGACGAGCTCAAGATGGATTTTAAAAGTTAAGTAAGAGAGGTAGAAGAAATATTTCAGAAAAAAATGAGAGGTATGCAAAAGAGAGTCAATAGCTTGGAAAAGAAAAGACAAAAATTAAATATAGAAAACAAGGCCTTAAAAAATACAATTGGTCAACTGGGGAAAAGTATATTGAAGAAAACAAATCCTTAAAAAGCATAATTCCCCAAATGGAAAAAGAGGTGCAAAAATCTAGTAGAAGAAAACAATTTGTTAAAAATTAGAATTGAGCAAGTGGAAACTACTTACTCTGTGAGAGAGTAAGAACCAGTCAAACAGAAACAAAGGAATGAAAAAAATAGATAAAAACATGAAATACCACATTGATAAATCAACTGAGTTGGAAAATACATCCAGGAGGAACAATTTAAAAATTATTGGTCTATCTAAAAATCATGATGAAAAGAAGAGCCTGGACAGCATCTTACAGGAAATTATCAAGGAAAACTGCCCTGAAATATTAGAACCAGAGGGTAAAATAGCCATGGAAAGAATCCACTGATCACCTCCTGAAAGAGATCCCAATTTGCAAGCGCCAAGGCATATAGTAGCCAAATTCCAAAATTTGGTCCAAGGTCAAAGAGAAAATAATGCAAACAGCCAGAAAGAAACAATTTAAATATTATGGAACAACAGTCAGGATTAGACAAGACCTTTCAGCTTCTACATTAAAAGATCATAGGGCATGGAATATGATATTCTGTAAGGCAAAGGAGCTTGGATTAAAACCAAGGATAGTGAAAATGAGCATAATCTTTCTGTGTATGAGATGGACATTCAATGAAATAAGCAACTTCCAAACCTTCCTGATAAAAAGACCAGAGCTCAAAAAATTTGGTCGTCAAATATAAGACTCAAGAGACATAAAAAAGTAAATGGGAGAGAAAAAAAACAACACGTTATTAATAAGGAAAAACTGTGTACAGCCCTACAAGAGAAGATGCCCCTTGTAACTCTTGAGAATTGTATTGTTTACACCACTTAAAAGGAGTATACAAAGAGGAGGTGTGTATAAGTTAAAGTTGATGTAATAATTAAAAAAAAAAGATCAATCGTTTAAATGGATCCAAGTAAGTGGATTGATCTGATCTAACTAAGAAAATGTACTGAGAGAAAAGGAAAGGAGGAGGCAGACTAAGGGTAAATTTTGCTCAGGAAAAGGCACAAAAACCCTCTACAGTAGAGGGAAAGAAGAGAGGGAAACGAGCATTGCTTGAACCTTACTCTCATCAGATTTGGCTCAAGGAGGGAATAACATAATCATTTAAGTTTAGAAATCTAATTTGTCCTACAGGCAGTAGGAGAGAAAAAGGGAAGGAAAAGGGAGGTAGGACAGAAGGGAGGGAAGAAGTAGTAAGGATAAAGGGGAAGAAAACAGAGTGGCTAACAGAAGGGAGGCAGGACTGAGGGAGGTTGTGGTCAAAAGCAAAACACTTGTGAAGAGAGAAAGGGAGAAAAGAGAAAGAAAAGCATAAACCAGGGGGAAATAGGATGGAGAGAAAGACACAGATAGTAATCATTACTGTGACTGTGAATGGGATGAGCTCTCACATAAAACAAAAGCAGATAGCAGAATGGTTAAAAACCGTAATCCTACAATATGTTGTTTACAGGAAACACATTTGAAACACAGGGACAAATGCAGCGTAAAAGTAAAAGGCTAGAGTAGAATATATTATACTGCAGCTGAAGTAAAGAAAGCAAGGGTAGCAAGCCTGACCTCAGACAAAGCAAAAGCAAAAATACATCTTATCAAAAGAGGTAAGGAAGGAAACTACATCCTGCTAAAAGGCACTATAGACAATAACATTACTAAACATATATGCACCAAGTGGTATAGCATCCAAATTCTTAGAGGAGAAGTTCAGGGAGTTACAAGAATAAACAGAGAGCAAAACTATACTAGTGGGGGACCTCAACCTCCCCCTCTCTGAACTAGATAAATCTAACGATAAAATAAACAATAAAGAAGTTAAGGAGGTGAGTAAAATTTTAGAAAAGTTTAGAAAAGGTATGGTAGACCTCTGGAGAAAATTGAATTGGGACAGAGAGGAATATACTTTTTTCTTTTTCTTTTTTCTTTTTTTTTTCCTTTTTTTAATATAAATTTATTTATTTTTAGTTTTCAATATTTACTTCCACAAGATTTTGAGTTCCAAATTTTCACCCCATCTCACCCTCCCCTCACCAAGATGGCATGCATTCTGAATACCTTCCCCTAGTCTATCCTCTCTTCTATCTCTCCCCCTCTTCTCTTACCCCTTCCCTTCTACTTTCCTGTAGGGCAGGATAGACTTCTGTACCCCATTTCCTGTATTTCTTATTTCCCAGTTGCATGTGAAAACATTTTTTTAACATGTGTTTTTAAAACTTTGGGTTCCAAATTTTCTCCTTTCTCTCCCCCCCACACCTCATTGAAAAGGCAAGCAACTCAATAGGTTATACGTGCAGTTATGCAAAACACTTCATAGTAGACATGTTGTGAAAAACTAACTCTATTTCCCTTAATCCTATCCTGCCTCCCCCATTTATTCTATTCTTTCTTTTGACCTGTCCCTCCTCAGAAGTATTTGCTTCTGATTACCCCTTTCCCAATCTGCCCTCCTCTCTATCATCCCCTGCTCTCTTGTCCCCTTCCCCCCTATTTTCCTGTAGGGTAAGACAGATTTCCATACCCAATTGAATGTGTATGTTATTCCTCCTTAAGCCAAATCCTATGAGAATAAGATTCACTCATTCCCTCTCACCTTCCCCATTTCCCCTCCACTGTAAGAGCCTTTTCTGTTTTTTTTTTGTGAGATAACATTCTCTCCCTTTCTCTTTCCTAGTATATCCTCTCTCATCCCTTAATTTTATTCTCCAGATATGACCCCTTAATCTTCAACTCACCCTGTGCCCTCTATCATCTATCTATCTTTATATACATACATATAATTTTTTCCTCCAACTACCCTAATACTGACAAAGGTCTCATGAGTTATAAATATCATCTTTCCATGGAATGTAAACAGTTCAACCTTAATAAGTCTCTTATGATTTCTCTTTCCTGTTTACCTCTTCATGTTCCACTTGAGTCTTGTATTTGAAAGTCAAATTTTCTATTCAGCTCTGGTCTTTTCATCAAGAATGCTTGAAAGTCCTCTATTTCACTGAATGACCATTTTTTCCCCTGAAGGATTATACTCAGTTTTGCTGGTAGGTGATTCTTGGTTGTAATCCTATCTCCTTTGCCCTCCAGAATATTATATTCCACCTGGTCCTTTAATGTAGAAGCTGCTAAATCTTGTGTTATCCTGATTGTGTTTCCACATACTTGAATTGTTTCTTTCTGGCTGTAATATTTTCTCCTTGACCTGGGAACTCTGGAATTTGGCTACAATATTCCTAGGAGTTTTCCTTTGGGATCTCTTTCAGGAGGAGATTGGTGGATTCTTTCAATTTCTATTTTGCCCTCTGGTTCTAATATATCAGGGCAGTTTTCCTTGATAATTTCTTGAAAGATGATGTCTAGGCTCTTTTTTTGATCATGGCTTTCAGATAGTCCAATAATTTTTAAATTCTCTCTCCTGGATCTATTTTCCAGGTCAGTTGTTTTTCCAATGAGATATTTCACATTGTTTTCTAATTTTTCATTCTTTTGGATTTGTTTTACAGTGTCTTGATTTCTCATAAAGTCACTAGCTTCCAATTGCTCTATTCTAATTTTTAAGGAAGTATTTTCTTCAGTAATCTTTTGGACTTCCTTTTCCATTTGGCCAATTTTTCTTTTTAGGGCATTCTTCTCCTCATTGGCTTTTTGGACCTCTTTTGCCATTTGGGTTAGGCTATTTTTTAAGGTGTTATTTTCTTCAGTATTTTTTGGGTCTCCTTTAGCAAGCTGTTGACTTGTTTTTCATGATTTTCTTGCATCACTCTCATTTCTCTTCCCAGTTTTTCCTCTACTTCTCTTACTTGCTTCTCAAAATCCCTTTGAGCTCTTCCAAGGCCTGGGACTGATTCATATTTTTCTTGGAGGCTTTGGATGTAGGAGCTTTGACTTTGTTCTCTTCTTCTGGTTGTATGTTTTGATCTTCTTTGTCACCAAAGTAAGATAATATAGTCTGACTCTTTTTGTGCTGCTTGCTCATGATGCCAATTACTTGAGTTTTAAACTCTTTGTTAAGGTAAGTCTGCTTCCAATGTGGAGAATGTACTGTCCCAAGCTTCAGGGTTTGTACAGCTGTTTTCAGAGATACTTGAAGGGACCTGTAAATTTTCAGTTTCTTCAAGGTCGTGTGATAAGGGGCAAGGTGTTTATTCCTTTCTTGGCCTGTGCTCTGGTCTGTTAGTGACAACATGCACTCCTTTCTTTCCTGGAACTGTGAGGAGGGTTTTATCTCCACAGCTACTACAAGCTCCCCCATGCCAGTGCTCCTTCTTGACCCAGGACCACCTCCCAGAACTGTGACCCAGATCCAAGCATGGGCAAAGCAAGATATTCCTGCCTCAGCACTGGCAAAAAGATCCCTGAAATCTCCCTATGATCAGCCACCCAATTCACCCTCAGTCTGTGGGCCAGGAGCTCAGGCAGCAGCTCCCACCCTGGGCCATGCTTGGGGAATGTAGCTGAGATCACCTTGTTTCTCTCTCAACACTGCAGAAACAGACTTTTCCCACTGACCTTCTAAGTTGTCTTTGATGTTTGTGGGTTGAGAAGTCTGGAAACCACCACAGCTGCCTGCAGTTCAGTCCTCTAAGGCCTGCTCCAGATTCGCTGTGGCCTGTGTGCCCACACTGTACTGTGCTTTTCTACCCACCTGTCACGATATACTTTTCTGATCAACCATCCAGGTTGTGTTGGGCTGGAAATTTGCTTCACTCTGTCTTTTTGTGGGTTCTGCTGCTTTAGAATTTGTTTAGAGCCATTTTTATAGGTATTTGGAGAAGTTTGGGGGAGTGCTCAAGCAAGTCACTGCTTTTACTCCACCATCTTGGCTCTGCCCCCTCAAGACAATATTTTTACAAATCAAGAAAGAAAGAAATATGATGGGTGCCCAGTAATTCTTGGAAGCATCTTTTCAAGGACCTGGTAGAACAATTGTTCACAAACATGAAAAATTTGATCATTAGACCTAGAGGTATCCAGTTATCAACCTATGAGTCTCTAAAAATAAAAGCTTATGCTGAGGACTTTTTAGAAATGGTGGAGGCTTCAGAAACCAAGAAAAGCTTGAAATGAAATTTGGAGACTTTGTTATTGCATCTATCTCTAAAGGTATTGGAGATGTGTAGGTGTTTGGGCTTTGTTTTTGAAATGTTGACAGAGTCAACTTTTTGTTTTCATTACATTCAGGGTCCCCTCGGAGTAGGGAATTGTCAAATATGCTGAATGTTGTTGTGGTTTTTAATGTGCACAAAATGGACAGGGACTTGCCCTGGAAGCTGATTCTGACCTCAGGTCCTCAAGGTAGCCAAACTATTGCTTTTACCCTCTGCAATTAACAAGCCCCTATGAGTTTAGTTTTTATTGATGTCTTGTACTGTGCTTTCTCAGACAGATCTTGTCAGTCCCCATCAGACACAGGTTAGTTAGTGTCCTTGGTGTTGGAAATACAGAACTACAGAAAATTTAAGCAACAATGATCAAAAGTAACTTTTTCAAATCACCAGGAATCAATTCTAGTCTTTTACGCTAATCTAAAATAAGCAAAAAACATCATGTTCAAAGGAACTGTTTTGTACATGATTTGACTTTTAAGTCTCATGTATTTGTGTGAAAAAAAGATATTCTTTTTGATCTAAGTTCAGTGGTTTTCCCTTCATACCTAAAAAGTTAAAATAGATAATTTCAATTGGAATGTAAAACTGAAAAGGTGTGTGGTGATTGCTTTAAAAAAAAAGATCCTGTGATGTAAGAGACAATACTTATAATGGATATAGAAAAGTATTAGAGGACTTATATGACCTGATGCAAAGTGGGATAAATTAAATAAAAAGTATTTACAGTTACTGAAACAACATAAATGGAAAGAACAAGAGCAATTAAAAATTGAAACTGAATGTTTGAAATTACATGCTAAACTTGGCCTCAAGAAGAGGTATAATCATGTACATCTTTCATTTCATGGCAGAGGTATGTGACTATGGCTGTGAAGCACTACAGATAATGCCTGACTTGTTCTATTTGTTGGTTAGTTTTGCTGATTTATTTTAGTTTTTGCCTTTCTTTGTATCTGCAGTGCCCAGCACATAGTAAGTACTTAATAAATCTTGTTAAATATTTTTTCTTCTTTATTTTTTGCTTTAACATATAATTTTCATGAAGAGGCAGGAATAGGAAGGAAGGAAAGAAGGAAGGAAGGAAAGAAGGAAGGAAGGAAAGAAGGAAGGAAGGAAAGAAGGAAGAAAGGAAGGAAGGAAGGAAGGAAGGAAGGAAGGAAGAGGAAGGAAGGAAGGAAGGAAGGAAGGAAGAAGGAGACAAATATTTATTAAATGCCTATCATGTTCCAGGAATTATGCTAACCACTTGAGAAATACTCTATTTGATCCTCACACAACCCTAATACCCTGGAGGATAGATGCTATTATTGTTTCCATTTTATAGTTGAAAAACATAAAGTACACAGCAGTAAAGTGACCAGAACAAAGTCACACAACTAGTGTCTGAGGATGGATTTTGACTCGTGTTTTATTTTGTTTTGTTTTTGTTTTTTGTTTTGTTTTGTTTTGTTTTCCTCTAGGCCCAATGTTCTATCCACTGTGTCACTCAGCTGCAGTAGTTAGGTACACTGGGAAATGTGGATGATGTGAAATGAAAAAGCAGCCAATTCAAATCTCTTTTTAAAAATATTTCAGAATTCCTGGAAGTATCACTAATAAAAGGCTAATAGCCAAAATGTATAGGGAACTGACATATGAATTTAGTACCAAGGACCATTCTCAACAGATAAATAAGTGATCAGTTTTCAAAAGAATAGCAAATTAAATGACCAAATTAAAGCATATTCTTCTTCATTAATATTAATAGAAATGTAAATGAAAACAACTCTGATGCTTTAATCACAACATACACATTGAACAAAAAAATAACAAGTCATAGGAAGAGTCAATGTCGAAGGGACTGTGGGAAGACACATAAACTGTGAAGAGGTACAGACATTCTGCATTTCAATTTTAAATTCACAAAGGATCTAACTAAACTACCCATGCTTGTAGACCCATCAATGCTTTTACTCCCATGGAAGTAAAACAACAACAATAACAACAACATGAATTTAAATATATACTAAAATATTATTAGCTGTATTCTGTGGTAGCATAGGACAAGAAACAGTGTGTTTACATGTATTGCGAATTAACTATGATGAATGCATAGAATGGAATATAATTAAGCATTTAGAATGAAATACGGTTTCTGAGAAATCTCAGAAGATTTGTATAAACTAATGTAAAGTGATATGAGCAAAAATGTACAAATTCAACAAGATAAATGGAAATATCACTAAAAGAATCAAATTTGGAGTAATCAAAAAACCAGTGAAAAGTGAGAATGAAATATACCTTTTCCCTCATGGCAGAGATTAGAAAGACTAGTAGGATAATATACTATAGACATTGTCAAATCCATTCATGTTGTCAGATATTGTTCTTTTATTATTATTATTGTTCCTTTGTGATAAATATTGCTTTAAAGAAAGAAATTAATCACAGTTTTCAGTCATTAGAAATAAGCTATGGAAAACCAAGTACTCAAACAGGGAAAGTTTCACTAGGAAAAAAAAAAACAAAAAAACAAAAAAAAAAAAAACAAAAAGCATTCCACTTTGCAGAAATAACAATTCTCTCTCTACATCCATTAGGATCTATGTCTACACAAGTGAGAATGAACTTTAGACCCTTAATTTTCATTCTCTCTTGAGATATTTCTTAAATCTATGTAACCCTTTCCCCTTTAGACTAGCCCTGCAGAGCTGCCAATCTTGTGGGCATTCATGCTAGTCGTTTGATGTGTATCTGACAGACAGAAGTTTGAATCTTGAGTTTTGATGGTTGAAAGTGCATAATGACACTATTGACTTTCTCTTTTGAGGTCAACATCAGAATATATTTATTGAAATGTTGTTCAAAAAACTTCAATTACAACCAAGAAATGAAAACCAAGACATATATATGTATGTATGCATGCATGTATGTATGTATATATGTATGTGTGTATATATGTATGTATGTATGTATGTATATATTTCAATTTTATAAATTGCAGGAAGAACAATTTGTTGTCATCTAAATTCCCAATGAATGAGAGAATAGATGATCAGAGATAAGAATAATTGAGAGGTTCTTTGAGGAAACAGTTAATGAATAGCCAGTATAGTCTCTGAAAATGGCTTCAGGTGTGGTGGTGATATTTGTTGTTGTTGCTGCTGTTTCAGCTTCCTCACTGCTTTTGTTATTGTAATATCCTGGAGCTGACAAATGAATGCAGGCATCACATAAGAGTTTAAAAAGCTCAACTAGAATTGATCATTAAATGGAAAAACCATAGCTCTTTATTAGAAATTCAATACTGTGGAGCAGAATTTCTACAATGATCTCAAACTTGCCCTCTTTTCAACTCTGCTATTAAGATTAAGGGTGCCACTAGCCTCTAGTCACTCAGATTTAAAATCTTGGAGCAATTCCTTAACTCCTTAGTCACATTCACCTCCACAGCTAGTCTTTTGCCAAATCTGGTCATTTCTACCTTCATATTTCTCTCACAAGTTCCCAGTCACATAACCATTATTTTAGTATAGCCTTTATTAAATCTCAACTGGAATATTGCAATAGTTTTCTGGATAGAGCACTTTGCTTCAGGTATCTCCCCACCCCCAATCCATCTTTCATTCACCTGCCAAAGTAATTTTCCCATAGTTCAGGAATGACTCTACAAAGCTCCCCTTACACTAACTCCTCAATAATCCCTAGCTGCTCCCTGTTGCCTAAAGGATCAATTATAAAATGATCTGGTTGGAATTTAAAGTTCTTTACAACCTATATTTTTTCTACATTTCCAGTTTTGGGTTTTTTTGTTTTGTTTTGTTTTTTGCACTTTACTCTGTTCTACATACAGCTAGGTGGTGCAATAGATAGAACAGCAGACAACAGAATCAGGAAGACCTAAGTTCAAATCAGGCTTCAGACACTTACTAGCAGTGTGACCCTGGGCAAGTCACTCAACCCTTTTTCCTTGGTGTGTTTGTTTTGTTTTGTTTTGTTTTTTATAATTGTAAAATGAGCTGGAGAAGGAAACAGCAAGTAAATTCCTTGAGGTCAGGGACTGTCTTTTGCCTCTTTTTGTATACGCAGCACTTGGCACAGTGCCTGACACATAGTTCGTGGTTTATAAACATTGACTATATTTTTTTCTTCTTTTTTCTATTCATTGATGCTAGTTCTGCTTTCTGATGTCAAATAAGCAACACAAATTGAATCCCTCTTCTATACAAGTCTTTCAAATATCTCAAGACATCTATCGTTCCTCTTTTCCTCCTCACTCCTGAAAGTCCCAAGTCTTCACTGAATTAATCATCCTCAATTCTTCTCCTAGGACCAGTCAAAATATTATCAGTTCTGACTTTGCTACTTTCTAGTAGTGTGACCTTAGGAAAATTATGCCCTATGCTACTTAACGATGTGAACAAGGGCTGAGTCATGTCCATTTTATGGGCATCAATTTGCTTATTTATAAAATGAAGACATTGGAATAGATAATCTCTAAAGTCCCTGACAATTCTAATATTGCATGAATTGTGTCCCTGTAATAAATGTTGGGTTGCCAGAATTTTATTTTGAATTCAAAACTGGCAATAGTTCATGAATCAATGTCTCTCTCTCTCTCTCTCTCTCTCTCTCTCTCTCTCTCTCTCTCTCTCTCTCTCTCTCTCTCTCTCTTTCTCTCTCTCTCCTTTCTTCACCTCTGTCTTCCTTATTTTATGCATCTCCTTCCCCTCTTAAAATATCTAATTTCACTAACTTAAGAAAACACAAGAACAGAAACATAGTGTTTTTCTGATAGACAAGGATTGCTATAAAGAAGGAAGCAAGCTTTTATAAAATGCATAGTATGTGCCACTTCATAAACATAATGTCATTTTATTCTCACAATAAACCTCGAAAGTAGGTGCCAATTTTACCCCTACTTTACGGCTGAGGAAACTGAAGCATACAGAGGCTCACAGAGGCTCACAGCTAGGAAGGACAGGAGGTCAGATTTTAGCTCAAATCTTCCAGAAACCTTTCCCAATGCTTTTACCCAGTATGTCACCTAGCTACCTCTAAAGACTAAGCAAAATTGAAATAAACCATTATTTTTCTTATTAAAGAAAGTCAGCTCTGTACAATAGATATATAGGTGGATAAAGAGCCAGGAAGTACTGGGTTCAAATCTCACCTCTGAAAAACCATGGCTATGTGATTTTTGGCAAGTCACTTAAGCTTCCCAGTGATGACGGTAAACCCTCTAAGATAGATGTTCTTAACCTGAGGCCCATGAACTAGATATAGATACGTGCATGTATATACATACTCACGTGCATACACACACATACACACATATAGAGAGAAATGTAATTGATTAAAATTTTGACTGTATTTCCTTTGAAATCCTATGTATTTTATTTTATTCATTTATAAATAGTCTGAGAAAGGATCCATGAGCTTCATTAGTCTCCCAAAATGAAGTCTCTGTCTCTCTCTGGATATCTTTCTCTCATACACACACTCACATACATCTGGAATTTTTGCTTTAAGGCTGTAATTTGCAGAGAAGGAGTTAAACAGATGCTCACTAGAAGCACCAATAAAATGACAGGTCCAGTATTTATTTCTTATCAGACCCACTCTATTCTAATTTGTTGTAACTTTTTTTTGGGGGGAAGAAATAACCCTTTTATTATCTAGTCTAAAACAAAATTAAATAGGTTTTGTGGGGAATCTTCAAAAATTGATGAGCTTTACTTAGTGTGTAGACTTTAAGGCATTTGTTTTTCCTGGGCAGAGATTATTGTTGCTTCCTTTTTCATTTTCTAAGCCTTTGTTCAGATACTTATACTATCTATTTCATAAAGTCATGGGAGGAAAACGCTATGAAAATTTTAAGTCACCATATTAATATTTACTATTATTTTAGAGAGTTGATGTTGCTACAAAAGTGGACTCTGGATAATTGACATATAAATGTGATTATTTATTTCTTTATGTATTTTAATACAGAAGTATCACACACAAATACATAGCATCATTCCTATGTCACTAGTAATTAAAAATATATGTTAGGCAATAATTTTGAGCTATTGTTTCCCTTATTGATTACATACGACATTCTTTGCTTAAGATCCCTTTGTGACATGACCAATGATTTACATTTCTGAAACTGTGTGTGGAGGCTTAAACAATGCCTGTGAACCCAAAGCAGTAAAACAAAGTAGAACTAATTAATTAAGGTATATGTTAACATTATAATAGGGGAAGCATAGATTTGGAGCTGGAAGACCAGGAATTAAATTCCAGGTGAACTCCATAACACCTATGTAACACTGGGCATATATCATATATAGATAGATAGAGAGATAAAGAGATAGATATCACATATCTTCACTCCATCTCCATTTACTAATTTTAGAGAGCTCAAGTAGATGATCTCTAAGGTCCCATTTAAATCTAAATTCTATGTTCTATCACTTTTTATTGAGTGTGGTGGAAAGGTCAGAGGACTGGGAGTTAGGAGACCAGAGTTCAAGCACTAACTAGTTGCTCTGATTCAGTCAGTCAATCACCACTCTGGGCCTTGAGTAAAGTTTGGACTAATTTCTTTCTTTCTTTCTTCCTTCCTTTCTTTCTTTCTTTCTTTCTTTCTTTCTTTCTTTCTTTCTTTCTTTCTTTCTTTCTTTCTTTCTTTCTTTCTTTCTTTCTTTCTCTCTCTCTCTCTCTTTCTTTCTTTCTCTCTTTCTTTCTTTCTAAATAAGTTTTGTTGACATCTTTTCTACATCATTGTAGTTTTCTTTTTTTTTGTTTTATTGTCATCAATAAGTGTTTATTGAACACTTGTGATAGTTCTAGTTCTATGGAAAGAGACAGGAGTCAGAAGATCTGCATTGGAGGCCCAATTCTGCCCTTCCAATTCATGTGACCTCGAGCATGACACTTGGCTTATTGGTTTCATTTTCCTCATTTCTAAGATAAGGGACAATGGACCAGATGAACTCTAACTTCTTTTTTCAACTCTACCATCTTAGGATTTTATTTTATTTTTTTTAATTTAA